>NC_137969.1:56367756-56967756 GCF_963924665.1 Micromys minutus
ATTCCCATCGAGGGCTTTGCCATACCCTCTGCCTTATGTGAGCTCAAAGCTTCAAGTAGAGCTTCCAGCTTCTAGGGCCTTGTCCACACATTTCTGTTTCTTCTCTTACTCTCTCTGATCTTGTGAGTTTATAGTTTCTCAGATGTGGAAGTGACAGGGTCTTTGGGTCACTCTTCTTTCTACCCAATCCTGAACTTAAAGTTTATTTTCCAGGTCTTCTCAACATACTGAGATTTTTCCCCCTTTCTTGTAACATCTATTAGTAACTTTGTGCACTTAACAAGATCTGTTACAGCATCCTTCTTTTTTATACCTGTCCCACTAGACTATCACCACCATTTGTAAATCTCTCTGATTTTTGTTCAACAATGACAAATGGGATCTGAATGGATCCAGAATTTTCTTTCTTCTGCATATCAAAGTAAACTACTCAGCTCACTCACAAAACTCACTTTTTTCAGTCCATCATTTGAACAGCTACCTTTGAGCCATGTTGATGTATGGTACCAAAACCAGCTGCCTGCTGGGTCATGCTAGAATAGGCATGGTAGATAGCTGACTGGGAAAATGGATGTGGCAGAAGAGAAAGAAGGACGTGAAGTTAGACTTGTACTCAGTTTCTGGCTCTGGACAACAAACATTTTCAGTATCTTCTAATTTGCACTACTCTTAAAAGCAAAATATTTCTGTCTCCTGGGGCCCCTTTGCCTGTGTAGAAAGATTCTCTTTTTGTAGGCACCATTGCCTGTGTGGAGACATACTTTGGTTATCATCTCTAAAGACATCACAGAGCTATGCCAAAGACCTTCACAAGACCTTCAGCCACAGTGAAGCTGAAGAGGAGGCAAGTTGGGGTTATTCAGTCTTATTCAAGTATGATATATTAAGGGATAAAACAAACGATTGCTTTCAACAACAATATCTGAGGAGCTTTAGAGATAGACCAAAGACTGTTTGATTTAAATAATTGTTTAAGCCGAGCCAAAGGAATGAAACTGTCCCCACCCCTTGCTTTCTTACAAGTCCTTCATGTAACATTATTCTTCCCACTGCTTCTGCTTCTGACACAAGCTTGTGCAGGACATGTGATGCAACATTTATAGATTACGGAAGCCCACCTCTTTTAAGTAATATTCTTTAAATCTCCATTCCTGACACTCCAACTATATATGCACAGTAACAGTAATAGGCGTATATTATGGAAAATAGTGAATAAAATCTGACAAGCTATCTGGGGAATCTGAATGTATAATTGATAGGGCATAAATTAATACAATTAAGCCTTTATTGGGTGCGGTGGCTGCCAAGACTATAAGAGGAACCAAAAATGAGTCATGACTGTGGTCTCAAGGCTGATAGACATCAATATGTAATGTGGATTATCCCAAGCTATCTCACGTGGTCCTCTTATGACAGCACTGAGCTTAATTGAAATTTTTATCTTCTTGTTGCAAACAGACAGTTTTGGCCTCTTGTTTCCTTCAGAAAGAAGAGCAAACCGGGTGATTTTAAAATGAAATCAAGGTTTTCAATGAAGGGCTTAATAAAAGCATTTTCTACAGATTCTAGAAATGAGTGTTGTGTAAAGCCACTTGGTGACCTGGCTTCTACAAGTTACTCCACACTATGAGTTGTGTGAAAAGTAGGCATGTCCAAGCCAACATGAAGATGACAGAGAGCTCAGTCATCATGCCCAGGAAAATGGTGTCACTTTGTAAATTCATGACTGATGTTTTATGCACTTGCTTTGATCCTGTTTAAAACCCTTTCTCTTAAAGAGATACATTTATTTTTCTTTCATTCTCATCTGTACATTGGGTATGTTGTATTGTTTATGTGTGTTGTGTTGTGTGTGTTTGTGTATGTGTGTGTGTGTGTGCTCAAGTACATAGGTGCTATGATATTTTTGTGTGGAGATCAGAGGACAATTTGTACAAGCTTGTTTTCTTCTTCTACTTTGTGGATTCCAAGACTGAACTTGGGTTCTCTGGTTTTATGACAAGTTCCTTTACCTATTGGGTCCCCTCATCTCCCCTAAAACTATTTATTAATGATTGTGATCAAATGAATCCTTGTAGGCTCGCCTCTAGCTCCATAAATAACAAAATCAAAATAACATTCCAATCCATTCCCAGTAATCAACACAGGTGCTCACATAAAGCAGGGCTCATCCTTGCTCCCTGGTCCACTTACTTTCACACAGATTCCTGAGGTGTGTCTTGGGCTGTAATTTTATATTGAATGCCAGGAAGCTGACGTTGTAGTATTTATGCAACAACATGTTAGCTTCTAGAGATCAAAACATGGATGTTAATAATCTTCCAGAACTTCATCTTTTTATAGCATATAATGAACCGCTCACATTCTAGATCTGCCCTTGGCAGTAATAAGTTTAGCATGTGAAATGTACTCACTATGGTTTGGTGGTGGTGGTGGGCTGCATTTGTATACCGCAGCCAGAAAGGTCAGGCTGTTTTATGTACTTTGTGATAAAAGTGAGTGTTGATATCTAGGGACAGGACAATGAAAGCTAATGGGGCATTAGAACTTTCTTGGTGACCTCATGAAACAATTTATGATCCTTTTATCACCCCTTGTATGATATTGCCATAAAGATGATCTTTTAATTAAATGTAACAGAAAAACTCTGCACCCTCATGTAGTTTGCTTCTGGGCTGGCGAGCTCCCAGTTTCAATGGCAGACAGCGGCTGTTTTAATGGCTCTCACACATTCCCATTGCTACAGAAGCTCCATGTACTCCAGAGGCAGAGGGGTCCAGAGAATGCAGCTGGAAGAATTCCTTCCCTAAGAAGGCAGTCTTGTGCCATCAAAACATGCCAGGGCTTAGAAGCCATGTGGTTAATTACTTAATAAGCTCCTACCATACACTAGGCATTCCATGAAAAATGGGAGAAAAAAAGAATTAGACCAGATCACCTCTAATTTCTGACTTAAACTGAAGGTTTGTGAACATGAATAGAGGAAGAGAGAAAGGTAAAAGGATCTCTGCCACAGACAACACACTGGGGCCACCTCTGGAAAGGCAGAATGCCACTAGAGGGTCAAGTCTTTATCAGAGAACCCCTGGGAAGGGAAAACTAGTCCAGAGAAGAGAGCTAGACTAAACCTAAGTGCCTGTTCAACTATAGGATATGAAGACTCCGACCCTGATTCTGTCATAGTGAGCTAAAACAGAGATGTTTTCTATCGAGACATTGGCATCAGCCTGACTGCACTCAATTAGCAAATAAGCCATTACTTTTACAGTCTAGCTCCACTGAGGCTCTGGCCAAATGGCTGATTCTGTTTCTGGAGAATCAGAGTACACTCCAGGGGACAAATACCATGATGGTGCCTGCAGCAGGAAGCCCTGCCTCCCATCTACAGGTGCACCCCTTGCCCTCCCTACCTTCTCTATCACAAAAGGACTTGGTGCATTGTTTGATTAGCATCGATAGTTATTAACAAGCAGAAATTTAGGAATATTCTAATCCCTTCCTTCACTAAGAAGGTTTGTCATTAATGTGTCTTCTTGGTGAAAAGAATTGTCCTTAACTCTAAATTTAACTGGAGTGGCCAAAGGCGGCCACAGAGAAACTGAAGGCTAACTCAGGAGGTAGAAGATACTCTTAATGTTGTCCTTGCAAATGAAATTGGCTCAGGACACAGGAGGGCTTTTGATGTTTAGTGGTCTGTAGCTGAGGTTCGACTATAGAAAAAAATTAACAATTCCATATTTATTTAACTGATCATTTTCTTTGACTCATATACTAACCTAAGGCACCAATCAAGTAAAATCAGCCTGTTTGATTGTACCCGTTTTTCAATCCAAGAACTATAAATTGGGCTGGCAAGATTTCTCAGGAGTAAAGGCTCTTGCAACCAAACCAGATGACCTAACTTTGGTGGAAGGATAGAACCGACTACCGGAGGTTGTCCTCTGACCTCCACACATGCACTGTGGTACATATGAGCACTCACTCATTCCCCCACACATGTTCCCACTACCCCTCACGCAGGCACACAAAATAAGCAAATAAAAATGTAAAAAAAAAAAAGATAAAAAGAAGGACTATTAATTAAGTAGTTGAGCATTCTAGTTAGTTTGAAATACAACATCTTATCTATCTATCTTTGATGGTTAATTTTATACTGCTGGGTTTTGTGGTTCTCCAGTTTGCAGACTGTGAGGCTTCTTAGCCTTCATAATTGCAGAAAATAATGATAATAAATGTATTCATGCAATAGTACATGCACATGTCTTATTGGGTCTATTTTATTAGAGAGCCTTGCCATCAACAAAGAAGCCACTTAGCAGACATATACTTATTTATCATCTATCTATCTATCTATCTACCTATCTATCTATCTATCTATCTATCTATCTATCTACCTGTCACCTACCTATATTTATTATCTATCTATTACCTATCATCTATCTATTTGTATCTAGATCTATTATCATCTATTATCTATCACCTATCTCTCTATCTCTCTATCTCTCTATCTATCTATCTATCTATCTATCTATCTATCTATCTATCTATGCTGAGAATCAAAGTCAGAACCCCTGCATTGCTGGGCAGTCACTCTACAAGTAAGCTCTACCTTTAGCCCTTGCTGGTATTTCTTTTCATCATCCCATAGATTAATGAGGAGCTTGAAACCTTCCACCCTGTACTATAGAGTGAGATTCCACAACCACTTACTCTTGGGAAAGACTTCTTGTGACACTTTATTGCATGCTACCAATCTCATTCGACTGAACAGTGGGCTTCACATCTTTTCAAGAGTATGTGGAAGACAACTAATAAGGCTGTCCCATTGGTCTGAATCAATAATTCTTTTTACAGGATACAGTGTTAAACTTCCTGGTGTCTTAGGGATAGACGCAATGTTTATTTTTATCTGTTTCTTTTCATCAACTTCCTTCCTCTTGCCACTGACCAGGTCGTGGTTAAGTTCAGTTTGCTTTAGCAGTTCTTAGGAAAAGGCGCTTGCTGCCAAACCAGTCATGTGTTCTCTCCCCAGTATCCGCATGGTGGAAGGAGAGAAACAACTCCTGAAAGTTGTCCTCTGACTACCACATGTGCAACCCCACATATATGTACACATGGGTGCACAGATATACACAAAGCTTGACAAAAACCCCCAAACAAATTAAATATTAATAATGATGCTTTTATTATGGAAAACTGTTATATGGATATTGATATTCTTCTGGCCCTGGGGTCCTTCTCTGTCCCATCTATGTACATAGATGTGTACTTATAGCTGCATATGGTTATAAATTTTTAAAAAATCTTTGTAATTCTCATTTAAAATCATTATTTGTTAAACATTCAATGATGCCTTTGGAAGCCTTCCTATGTGAGTCTGTGTATACAATAGTTCTTAGGACTTTGCATATTATTTCATAACACAGCCACGAGGGAGCATGTGTAGTATATATGTGTCTTTGTATTTTTGCGTTTGTGTGCACTTATGCATGTGGAGGTGTGTGGGGGCCAGATGTTGACATCAGGTATCTCTCTCAGTGATTTTTCACTTTCTTAGTTTTTGAGACAGGCTAGCTCTCTCACTCAACCTGGTACTCACTGATTAAGCTTGTCTGGTTGAACAATGTGCTCCAGCAACTCCCCTGAGTCTACCCCCCCATATTAGCATCACAGATGTGTGCCACCATGCTCAGTTTTTTTTTTTAATGTTTGTGTTGAGCATCCAAACTCAGGCCCTCATGTTTTCCTGGGAGACACTTCACTGACTTAAGTGCTTACCCACCCCCCCACCCCATAACATGGCCATCTAATGTCTTATTAGCCATTCTTCTCTTAGTAGGCAATATTTTTTTCTGTTCTTTGTGTGGCTCCAAACAGTGCTGATGTATGTCTTCATGCCTCCTTGTGTGTGTGGACCTATGTTCCGCTGAAACACATGAGAGGAAAGAGGGGGGTTTCTATGCCTCAGCATTTGGATGGGGAAAATGTAAACGCACTCAACTATATTTGGAAGAATATAATCACATCCAATAAAAAAATTAAAAAGTAGTCAACCTCAGTGTTATTTATCTAGTTGAACAAAAGTAAACTCACAGAGGGAGGTATCCTTCTGGTGAAATGGTTTTCTTTGTTAGATGACTGGATTTTTATTTACATGTTGAATTCCTTCTGTCATTGTTGCAGCCAATTAACTGATGAGAAGAAACGTAAGGGAGGAAGGACCTATTTCGGCTTAGAGTTCGATGGCACACAGTTTGTCTTAGAGAGAAAAGCATGGCAGCAGTTGGCTTTGTGGTGTGGTCAGAAGTGTTTGCTGGGACTCTCCTTCCTGTCCTGATCTGGGCAGCAAGACAGAGAGTAGACAGGAAGGCTTCCAGGCTGTAAAACTTCATGACCCACCACAGAAACTCCCTTCTTTTACTAAAACCATGCCTTTTATCCATCGCATAACATCAAAAACTACTACCAAATGACCAAATGTTCAAACACATGACCTGTGGAGACATTCAAATGCTCAAACTGTGACATAAGTCATCTTTATATTGCAAAGGTGTATGTATACGGGAAAGCCTACATTCAAGTCTCTGCATAAAAATGCAGGAGTTTCACTAAATTGTGTTCACATAAGTGACACTTGGCAACAGCCAATACTGGCATTTCTCCAGTAATGGGGATTCTACTAGATATGGGAAGCCTGTGCTTGGTTACAGTTTCTGAACTCTGAGATGGTGAGAGGTGAAATAACCTAGAGCTGGTAATCTTCACAGCATGCCTTGCAGGAGTGTGATTTATTTACATTATAATCCACTCATTTTAATAGTCAGTCTCAGTAGAGTTAATACAGTTACAGCTACCAAAATCAACTCAGGGCATTTCCCCAGCCAGGTATGGTAACCTGATCCCTATGAGCCATTCCAGCCCCAAGAAGCAGAAGCAGGAGGCTTACCAGCAGTTTGCAGACTAGCCAGAGTAAGGCCCAGATGCAAACAGGGAAAAATGAATCGCCAAGAATATCTTCACCATCACCCAAATTTCCCGTTCAACTGATTCCTCTCTGCCGGTGACTTCCAGCAGTCTCTAACTTGCTTTCTGAGAATTTCATTTTACCTATTTGAGAGGAACCTTGTTAAAACACAAGATCTTTTATAAGCAGCTTCGTTCACTTAGGTAATACCTTGAGGGTTCAAAGAGACTTTATGAAATTGTAGCTTATCCTTTCTAATTCCTGGATGGTGTCCTGTGAACTCCCCCCAGCTTATAGGCACTGCAGCTATTTTCAGTCTTTGCTATTTGTAGTAAACTGCTGTGCACAGCCACACACAGCTTTTGTGCGAGGCATACACTTTCAGTATTCTTGGGTGATTAATCTAGAGTGGAATTTTTAATTATGAGATAAACATGCCCTTTAAGAGACTGCTAAACTCTTTCCAGAGAGGCTGTACCATTTTGTAGATAGCCAGCAAGCTAGAGAATCTACTTGTTGATTGTCTCCTAACGCTTGGTGTTAACAGCTTTTATAGTTGTGTCCCTTTGAGGAACTGCTTGGTAGAATGTCCTGAAGTGTGATGTTTAAGCTCAACTGTTAATTTGATGAGATCTCACATCACCTGGGAGATGAGCCTGTCAGGGATTGCCTTGATTAGGTTAATTGACATGTGATGATCTCTCCACTGTGGGTAGCGCCATTCCCTGGGCTAGGATTCTGCATTGGGTTAAAGGAGAAAGAGAGTTGAGGATAAGAACTCAGCCTTCTCCACTTTGTGACTGTGGAGTGCATGCTCCCATGCACACTGCTTTCAGGTGTTTCGATGAGACTGCCCCTTCCCTGAAAGGTGACCATACATGACATTTTCTTCAGAAATGTCTTCTTGAATGTTTGTTATCCTTGGTAAAGTTTTCACACCTACCTTTCACTTCCAAAGTGGCCTGTGGTGAAAAATAATTTGTATTTTCTTTTATGTTATGAAAACAGTTCCCAAATTCCCAAATAAAAATAGAAGTACACACACACACACACACACACACACACACACACACACACACTCACTCACACTCACACACAAAAAGCAGCTTCAGTACTTAGAAAATTCACCCAATGTACAAAAGTTTGGCTTTATGCTTGGTAGCTCTCACTTTGTAATTTGTGGGTTGTTAAAACTACTGTGGTGGTTTGACTGAAGATTAGGTTCCTGGTTGGTGACTCTGTTCAGAGGTGGAGCCTTGTTGGGGTGGGCTCTGGAGTTTTATAGTCCTGCCCCACTTCACATTCCACTCCTTTTGCTCAGACCAAATGTGGTTTCTTTGCTTCCTGTCTGCACACTGGACCCCTGCTCCTGCTGCTATGCCCTGTATATGCTGCTGTCCTCTACCATAACCTGTATCTCCTTTAGAACCATAAGCCAAAAGAGATATGCTTCTCCCATAAGTTGCTTTTAGTCATGATATTTTAGCTCAGCAACAAAAAAAGTAACAAACACAGCTAGCCACTAGTGAATATTTCTGTCCACACACAGTAAACTTAACCAAGAGATGAAATCCGAAACAAAAATGTACATCAATGCCATCTGTTAACAGAGCCCATGTCCCAGTGTGGTCATGTTGTGTGGATTGGAAATGCCTGGGCACAGTCTGGGATGCTAAAGACACCTAGGGATTGTATATGGGGTGACATGTGGATGACATGTGCTTTTCTAGGTCAAAGGGGTTCAAGCCTGAGACCCAGACAATAAAGAGATAAAACTTCTATAGATGCCTACAAAGACTTCTCTAGATGCCTACAAAGACTTCTCTAGATGCCTACAAAGACTTCTCTAGATGCATACAAAGAAAGGTCCCTCAAGTGGAGCAAACCATGAGGTAAACAATCAGGGACCAAGGATGTGGAGACAACAGAAGTGCAATGGGAGAGCTAACAGCTCTTCAAGTGCTCCTCTGCCAAAATTGAAATGATCATTTCCCTTCCTACCCTCGTAGAAGATCCCTAAACATCACAGCACTAAATTCTCACTGCGGAACATGACTAAAGATAGAGGATCTACCTGGTCAGGAACCTGACACTAATTTGATGAGTGATGGTATCTAAAACCGCTGTATTAATTAATTTATTTTGCTGCCAGGGTTTGAATGTGAGCCTCACCCACTAGGTAAGTGCTTGAGCACTTGAGTATATTCAGCAGACAGTGAGCACCTCCCGTCTTAGATATTGTGCTGGAGGAAGGGAACACAACATAGTCTGAGGAAAGCAGACCACAGAAATGATAACAACAAACAAACCAAAACTGTTCCTCTGACAGTTCTTCTGCGTACCCAGCAAGTATTGGAGACAGCCGGAGGTGCCAGGGCCACTGTCCTCGGTACTGGCTAATAAGTGAAAGAGTCTCTCCTTGACAGCTGAAGCTCCTAAATATGACCTCGGTTAGATTCTGAATATATAGCATAATGTTTTATTATTTGGTGAAATACGTTCATATTTTATGAGCCCCTCCCCTGCTCCAACTGTGCACTCATGCCTTCTCTGAAGAGCCATCACTTAAGGGGCCACCATACAATATTTCAGCACGAGGTTAATTGCAGCTAAAGAAAAGTTTATGATTAGTCCAGACAGGTATTTTTCTTCATTGTCTAATACCATAAATCCATTAAATCCCCATCCATCTTGTCTCCCTCTCCTTGAAGACTTGGTTATACGACCCACGGTACTAGTTGGGTTTCGTGACTGTAATTGTGATAGGCAAAGAGCTTTCAGTGTTGCAATAAATTTGCCACAGGCAGAGCGACTCTGTACCACCCACCTTCTGCCATGGAATCTGAATTGTTAACTACCCTATTACTGGCAAATGTGCTTAAAACACCAGTGTGTTTAGCTTACAGTGAAGACTTCTAAACCACTGATCCCAAGATCAGTGACCCAGACATCTATTTACTTACAGGCTATGCTGGATAGAGGGAATAAACAGACCAGCAGTGGGTACCATGCTTGCCCTATGCATCTGGCTTTAATAATTGTGGTGGTTTGCCTTGGAAAGGAAGGTCTGAGGCCACTTTAAAAAATGTTTATTTCTTACCTCCGAAGCTTAATTGCAGAAGATATGCAACCTCTGGTTTTGAAATTATGTGTAGTCTTCAGATTGCTTTACAGACCATTTTCACAACTTGGAAACCTGGGAAATAGAGCAATGGGAAGACATTTGTCAAAGGGAGTGGACAACATGTTTTACTCTGGTCTGTCATGTTTTTACTTTCTGAAGATAAGAGGAGAGGAAAAGTGGAGAAGAGAAGAGGAAAGAAGAGGAGAGGAAAGGAGAGGAGAACAGAGAAGAGGAGAGAACTTCAAGGTCTCTGGTGTACACACACACATACACACACATACACACACACACACACACACACACCACTACCACCACCACTGCTGTGTGGTGTGTGTGTGTGTGTCTTTGTGTGTGTGTGTGTATGAATATATCAGTGTACATGTGTGTACACTCACCTGTGTGTATAAAAACCCAAGGCCCATGATACATGTGTTCTTCCTTGAAATTCCAACTGTTGGCATGCTGGAAGAATTGGGTACGTAAATTATTTATGCCCCTGGGCACTTCCACTTGACTGGCCAGCACTTATTCAGCTGGCCACCATAGGTCTTCTTGTCCTTGTCAGCTGTCCAGGGGCAATATTTTTTAACATGAATGAACAGCTCTTCAAAACCTTTCTAATGTATTAAGCATAAACAAGCCTTTCTCCAGCATTCAGCTTACATGTCTTTCCTTCATATTTATTTCTCTACAACAAACATATTTATTGGGGTCATTATGAGAAAAATCATAGAGAGAGAGAGAGAGAGAGAGAGAGAGAGAGAGAAAGAGAGAGAGAGAGAGAGAGAGTTCTCCATAAATGTTTGCTCCTCTGTTCCTTTTATAGGATCGTGAAGAAATGATGGGGAGCTGAATGTGTTTGTGTGTGTGTGTGTGTGTGTAGGTGGGGCTGGGAGCACATGTTGCTCCCCTGGGAATTTCCTTTCAGGGAGTTATGCCATTGAACAGTCTTTTGTCTTTACAAGGCAGGGCTCTATGTTTAAACAGGTTCGTTTGGAGTGAAAAATGGAGTAGGAGACAAGCCGGCGATTGGGAGGACACAGAGTCCCTGAAAAGGGACATAATTTCTGCACTGATATTTGCAAGTATATCTGTCATGTATCACATCCACTGGGGTCACTAAGGTAGACTTAAGATCCAGTTTTGGTTTGTGTTTTAAATAGTGCATCTATCATCCAAATAGCTACCCAAGAGCAGTTTAAATGATAAGGTCCAGATAAATCAAGTCTTAGGTGTTGGCTAATTTTTCAAGCTATGTACGGCTGTCCATCGACTAATAAACAACTAACAGCATTTTCTGGTAACCACCACAGGCGCTTGTCTCTGCTATGAGTTAGCATTGCACCAAAAGCCTGATGTGTGTAGTCCTCACATTCGAGGCCTGCTAATGAAAACAGCCATCTTTAAGATTCTGTGGAATTCGGGTAAGAGTTGGGCAGTGTGAGGAAGAGTGGTCCACATGTGTGCTCGTGGACAGGGCCAGAGTCTGTGACTGCCATTGCTGTCTGCTGTTCCACACACCACTTCTGCAGTGCTCACGGACCACTACAGGAGAAAGAGAGTAAGCGGGGAAGTGTCAGGCTACCATGTGACCTCACACAAGTCCCTGTTTGTCTGTTGGAGAGCTGTCCAGTCACAGCAGGAGGATGAAATCCATCACTATGGTTGTCATTAACTCGGTGTACATGGGGCACGCTGTTTCTCAAACACCCCTGCTCAGAACTCCTTCAGGCTCACGCTCCTGACAGATAACCTGAGGATGCTTTGGGAAGACATTGCTCACAAAGCCAATGACCTGACTGACCCTAGTGTTGGCAGCCTCTGTGAACACCAGGGACTGGATGACCCACTTACATAGTCAAAGCAAGGGTGAGGGAAGAGGGCCACCAAGGTCAGTCCTGGGCCTCAGTTGCTCCCGCCTGTGTTTTGAGAGCAGGTCCCTTTCTAGAAGAATCTAGATGAATCTGTTTCTAACACTCTTACTTTTAATGCATAACTACACAGTTATATGTATACACTTGAGATCCAATAGTAAGGTTTAAAGACTTTCTCTACTAAAGTACATTTGAAAATGCCTTGAACTTGGTCACACATACTAGTGAATGGGCTGCTGCCTTCCTCCTCCTCCTCCTCCTCCTCCTCCTCCTCTTCCTCTTCTTCCTCCTCCTCCTTCTCTTCCTCTTCCTCCTTCTTCTCTTCCTCCTCCTCCCTGTCTTCCTTTTTCTTCTTTTCCTTCTTTTCCCTTCCTCTTCCTCCTTATTCTTTTGGTTTTTCAAGACAGGATTTCTCTGTCCTGGAACTCATCCTGTAGACCATGCTGGCCTTGAAATCAGAGATCTGCCTGCCTCTGCCTGGTTTTAAAGGCATGAACCACCATGTCTGGCTGAATGGTCTATTTTCTATAACTGCTAGTCACTATAGAAACTTTGTATAGCAAATTTATTTGATAAATTAACATAATAAAATTATATATTTACATAAAAAGGATATACGTTAATATAAAAATTTATTTTTACTTTAAATATTAACCTTCTTACAATGGTTACAATTTTTAAATATGAGAATACATAGATTTTAATTTTGAATATAGTCTTATCATGAACTATTCTTAGGCTTAATTCTAATGTTTAGACTGTAAACCTTTATGATTCTGATGCTCAATAAACTCAATGAGACCTTTTTCCTCAGACCTGACCAGAGGCTCAGTGTTCCCCCACACAATGTGGTCTCTGATGTAAATTTCCAGCTCTTGGTCCCATAGAAAAAAGTCCCTCAGGGATTCCCCAGAGTCTTGAGCAGTGACTTAGTATTCTGGTATTCAGCCAGGGAGATCCATCCTGAGATAGATGTGTGGGTTCTGCTCTCTCTGTGTGACTGCTCCTGTCTGGACCATTCAACCTTCTTTAATTTTTTTCTGCGTTTTGTTTATTTATGTTTAGATTTATTTCATGTGTATTTGCATGTGTATGTGTGTTTTTGTGTGCACGTATATGTGTATGTGTATTATGTGTCTGCATGCATGTAAGTGTTTGTGAGTGTGTGTGTATGCATGTGTGTGCTTGTGGGTGTGTGTGTGTGCATGCATGTGTGTGTTTGTGAGTGTGTGTGTGCATATATGTCTGTATCATACATTCATGCCTTGTGTCCACAGAGGCCAGAAGAGGATGTTAAATCGTTTGGAACTGGAGTTAAGGTGGTTTCGAGAAACCCTGTGGTGCTGAAAACCAAAGCTGGGTCTCTTGAAAGAGCAGCAAACAATTGCTCTTAACTGCTGAGCCATCTCTCCAGCAATTAATACTTTCTATTATCAGCTGTGTATGTGGTCCTATGGCAGTCAGAGGATGATATTCAGAAGTCATTCTACCCTTACATCATATAGGTCCTGAAGGCATGACTTGGCAGCAAACACCTTTGCCTGCTGACCCATCAAACTGGCCCTACTCTGCTTTGAAGGCTGGAGTTTTCCTTCATAGCAGGTAGATCTCTGCTCCCCTTAGCCTCTGGTGCTGACTCCAATGGCAGAATCTTCAAGACAGTCAGGGCAATTATAAAACTTGCTACGTGTGGCTTCAGCCCCTGGAGGGAAGCCTGATCCACATGGTACTTGATGTCATAGATGGTTTGTCATATATACCGTCCAATGATGCTCCCGGTTTCCAGCAGAGGCCAAGTTGAGTGCTGGGTATATGTTGCATTCACATGGCTGCCCCAAGAATGGATGTAATAAATGAAAACTGTGTTTCAATTTGTAGGAATAATCACGTTTTTATAGCTTTTGGTCTTCACCAGGCTCTGAAAAGCCTAGTCTTTTCTAGAACAGTGACCCGACCAGAGCCTATGAGTTATTCAAATGAAAGAGAAAACACCCATTTAATGTATAAATAATTTAATGTCCTTCTCATTGTTTTAGGCACATGATCCATGGATGTGTTTGGGTGGCTTCAGGTCAAGACAGCAATATGTGAGATCCTCATAGTTACCACTAATGTCAGATTGGTCCCTGGCTTCCATCCCTTCAGTGGGATAACTGGGTACCTTGTCTGTTTCCACCCTACTGGTCCTACTTCTCATTTCATCTTGGTACCAGGATCCTTCTTGCTTTATTCATTGCAACTCTTTATCTGGGCTTGCCTGCTTAGCTAACTGTCCGGAGCTAAGCTTGCCAAACATAACAACCATGATCAGACAGAATGAACTTTCTGCCACAAGAGGACACTTTCTGATCCTTTCTCATGCATTAGAGCTACAGCTGAGTGGGTACCTACCTAGAGATATAGATTCTAGGCAGCAGACAGGTGCCTCCCTGAAATCTGTCTTCCCTAATTGTAAGTCATGTGAGACTCTCAGGAGCCAGGTATTCACCCATCAAAGCAGAACTTCCATAGGACATTAGTCACATGAAGCCTTTGCTCTTCTGTTAAAACAAAGGATCTGAGAAAGATTTTTTATAGAGAAAAAAATGAAAAAAAATGGTTATATAATGTTAATATTGTGGAGTAAGTAGTAAAATTTCCCAGAAGATGATTGTAAATTTGCTCAAGACTGGCGCTCAATATTCTAGTTAATTTGACTTTAGCAATCAATGCCAAAAAAAAAAAAAAAAAAGAAAGAAAAAGAAAAGAAAAGAAAAAGAAATATCAAGTAACTGTGCAAAGCTAGTTTCACACAATACTAAGAATAAAATAAATCCTCTCTTTTCTGTCAAATGAATGTTCTGAGAACATTATGGAAGATCATGTCTCCCAGCCTGCCATCCCCCGTGGTGGCCTCTCCTCTGCAATCTGTGACACACTGGGTTTTATTTGTTCTACAACCACTGAGACTCTCTGTTATTTTGTTGTGACATCCCCAGTTAAATTTCAGTGTTTGCGTTCAGATTTTCATATTTTCCATATTACCTGACCTCTTGGAGACTTAGATGCAAACAAATGAATAGATAGATAGATAAATAGATAGATAGATAGATAGATAGATAGATAGATAGATAGATAGAGAGGTAGGTAGGTAGGTAGGTAGGTAGGTAGATAGATAGGTAGGTAGGTAGGTAGGTAGGTAGGTAGGTAGGTAGGTAGATAGATAGATAGATAGATAGATAGATAGATAGATAGATAGATAAAAATAAAATCTCTAAGGAACAAATTCTAGATTAGTAGGTTACTAACCTGGAAAATTACTATAATAAAAGCCAAAGATTTTGGGTTTGTCTGACAGTTAATGTTATTATTTTGAGTTTTGAATATGGAGAAATTGGAACTGATGTTTGTAGATAGTGAATATTTTGACTTGGCTGTAAAATCTGTTTGTAGGTTTTAGATAACATCTTATTTCTAATAATTATCTAACACATCTAAAAATAAACCACATTTGGCATTCCATACCTACTGCAGTTTTCTGTCAGTATGACAAATATCTGAGATGAACAACTTAGAGGAGGAAGGACACTTATTTGGCTCATAATTTCAGGGGCTTCAGACTGTATGACAGCTCTGTTGTCTTGGCCCTAGGAAAAGCAGAGTGTCATCATAGCCAGAGGCCGTGGCAGATGAAGGCGCTCATTTGGGGAGGGCAGCAAGAAGTGAGAGTGGGGACAGACAGAAAGTTTCCAGAGTCATGCTCCCAAAAACTCATTCCCTGTAACTAGGTGCTACTAAGTACGTTGGAGACATTTTAGATCGAAAGTGTGACGTGCCCACCTTCTAGACTCAGTTGTTTGCATGTTCGTTCTCCGTATCTTCCTGCACCTAACAGTTCATTTCCCCTCTCTACTCCTCCTATCTCAAGACATGTTGTAAAATTGTAGTTGTGATATTTGATAAAGTCTTCACATCCTCAAACTGGATTATAAACCCCTCACAGCTCCCAAGCCAACCTGTTCTGGAATCTAGGACAGAACACGCTTGTTGTAATATTATTGCCTGTTTATTGGCCAGGCTCCTCAATGAGAATATAAGTATCTCTGTAGCACTTCTGCTTAGGATTTAGCACAAGCTCCCATTTGACCAAAGCCAACATCGCCACACAGTAGGGGCTCAACAGTGTTCAGTCACTTGGAGATATTATACACCAATAACCAAAGCTCCCCCCAGCCTCTGCTTCTCTGCTAACCTTAGAAGAGAAACCACAACATTCAAAACTTACTTCAGCATCAACACCTGCTGCAATGTTTATGGTTTTTTTCAGGTATATCATAAAAGATGAAAACAAATAGGGGAAGCCTTTCATGGGGCCTCGGCTCTAGATGGAGAACCACAGGCAGCGAAGGGATGCTGAGAGCAGGAGAAACTGCCTTCCCCAGGCAAGAGCACACTCACTGGCTATCAATACCAAGTATCAGTCATTGAAACATATTCTTACTACCAACAGTATCATGCAGACTGAGAAGAATCTACCCATGTATTTAAATAACTAGAATCTGCTCGGTCTGTATAATAATGTTTTACATATGTATATGTGTATTCATACACACACGCACACACACACACACACACACACACACACACATATTGCCCTGATAAAATACCATGAATAAAGCAGCTTATTAAAGAGAGTTTTTAATTTGGAGCTCATGTTCATGACCATTATGGCAAGGGACATGGCGACAGGAAGATTGGCATGGCACTGGAGCAGTTGCTGAGAGTTTGCATCTGGCCCACAAGCATAAGGCAGAGAAAGGGTTAACCAGAAATGATTTAGTCTTTTAAAACTGAGCTTCTCAGGATAGCATGGACTTTCTAAAACCTCAAAGCCCATGCCCAGTGTCATGCTTCCATACCCCTCCAAAGTTACACCAAAGGGGTTCCGAGCATTAAATATAGGAGCCAATGGGAGTCATTCCTACAAACTACGGCCATATGTAGCAACAACTAAAGAGATAGAGACCATGAATTTGAGAGCGAGGCAGGTATGTGGGAAGTGTTAGAGGAAGGGAAAGGGAGGGGAAGATCAAGCAATTACATTTTAATTAACAAAATAAAACCATTTAAGAGTACTTTTGAAAATAAAGAGGTCATTCATATGACTAGGCACATCTTTAGGGAAGAAGCAGATATGAAAATGTATTGATGAAAGCAATCAGCGCAGTGAGTTCACAAAGTACAGCACTGGACAAAGAGTGGATGGGTGGGAGGGTGGAGCCAGAGGGGGTTTGTGGGTGGGGCATTGGTACCTAGGAAAGAGTGTTGTACAGAGATTCAGGCTCCAATCAGGTAGAAAACCTGTCACCTTGCTAGGGGCTGAGAGTCTCAGAGGAAATGCATGCGAATGGCTCCTGATATCACTGTTCCGCAGAAAATGGCTCTGATAGCAATTATCCAGAAAGTTCTAGATTAGAACAGATATCTTCAGATATAGGTCACTCTACTTTCAGGGAGATGAAGGATGAACTGAGAGCTTGTCAGAGGTCAGGATCTCCAGACAAATATGCTGAGGTTTACGACAAGTATCTAAAGGAAACAAACAGGAACCGAAATAAAACAAATAAACAAAACCCTATGTAGGTCAGTTCAACATCCTAGTTCACAGGGTGAAGGGAAGGGGTGGAAGCTATCACCCAAGCTCACCCTGACCATGCCATTGTTCACAGAGCAACAGTTGATGGCAAAGCTTCCAAGAAAAGTTCGTTTTTGTAAGAACAAGTCTATCAGGACCCTGGAAAGGAGCCTTTTCACATAAGTGCTAAGATTGCACACAAATGGGACTTAAGGTCAAATTACTTTGCAGCAAGTGGTCTGTGACCAGAGTGCATACCAAGGAAGGATGGGGGCAGTAGTTGAATGTCTTAGGGTGCTGCCTTGGAAGGAGGCCATTTTCTCAACACCTAAGAATCAAGACAGTTTTAATGAATCAGCTCTTGGGATGTCTATGAGCTAACAAGCACCACAGACACAGAACTCCACATGGCCACTGCCATGAAATCTGCTGTGATAAGAGACAAGTTCAGGAAATAGGTGGAATCCTTTGCTTTTTTTAATTTAATTTTATTGTGTGTGTATTTCTGTTTGTGCCTGAGGGCAGAGACCAATGATAAGTATTAATGTGCGATTTAAGTACTATCTACCTAATTCTCTGAATTAGAGTCTACCATTGAACCTGGAACTTGATGATTTTGCTCGATCAGCCTCCTGGCCAGAAGGTCTCAGAGATATTTTTGTCTCACCTACCATGAGCTGCAAATACAGGCATACACAGCTGTACCTGGTTTCCACATGGCTTCTGGGGACTCTCTTTTTCAACACCCACTTGACTGACAGAACTATCTCCCCAGATCTCTTTGTACCTTCAAAGTCTTGGTTGCCAAGAATCTAATGCTTTTTTTTTTTCTAACCCACCACTTCAGTGGACAGCCCATTCCCATATGGGTTATAAGAATAATGTTAAACCATGTTTTTAATCACTGGATTGATTTAATAACTAGTTGCCCAGAAGAGAAAGGAACTGCATCCTTTCCTGGACACACGTGTTTTGTATAAATACACAACTTTTCTCTGGACACATGTGCTTTCTAGCCCTTTCTCCTATGCTTGCTCCTGCCTCTTTATTGACATGAGTTCTCCTTCTAAATAGATATTGGTTGTGCATTTTCTGACTCTTAAAACATTGTACTCTGTGTTCATCTCTGTTGGGGAGGGTAGCTAGTCTAGAATGGGTGTATTTGTAAGTGTAAAAGCACATCTTTCTAAGCCTTCCATTTGTTTTCAGAGTCCTTGATTATATTATAATGGTCCCTGTGAAGAAAATTGGTTCGTTTGAAAACAGGGCCAATAGTTTACAAACCAATGAGATGCGTTCCAAGCATGGGGAATGAGTCTGACTGAAATAAATGGTAGTATTAATGCAAAAGTCTATTTTTATTCAGTAAAAACAATTAAGGTAATTAACAAGCCAAGACTGAGTTGACGTTGTAGATTCCAAACTAATGACAGTAAGAACAAAGCTTTTATCTAATTCCAAATCAATGGCATTAATCGTTTCTAAACCCATTATTTCTGAACTCAATACTTTTTAAAAATTAACTTCAAAATTTTTAAGTCATAAATAAATCTTTTCTGTTTTTAAGCAATAAAGAAAGTTCCTGTACTTTGATAGGTCATGACTCCCAATTTGAAAATGAGCCATTTTCTGCAAAATTGTATTGTACTGAAGTCTTCCTTTGGAAGCAGAGCCTTTTAACTCCTGGGCCCTTTGGTGCAATGAAACCCTAACTCAATGATCAATTGGCTGGTCTCTCAGAGGTTTTGTTAGACAGTTTTCCTACCTTTATTTATAGTTTTTCTGAAAGCTGTGATAAGAATGGTTTGGGACCTGATGTTTGGAAAGGAAAAATAAATTTCTGAAAACTATAAACACTTGCAATTTGCACAGATTAACTGCAGATAAAGATCAAGTGTATATGCAATCTTTCCACTTTTATCTAATGGCCTCCAGAGTAGAAATCTCTACAGGAGTGTTCAGTAGGGTTCCAGTTTTTGAGGTCTAGAATTGCCCTGGAATACTGTCCAGTCTAGGACCCCACTGAAAACTGAGGCTTTGCTTTAGGAAGTGGGTGTTGGATGCAGAAATGCCTCTGCGCCTCTCCTGTAGGTGCTTCCGTTGAGGGTCTTATGATCAAACATCCTCCCTGTTGGCAAAAATGGTAAAAATGGTGAAGTATAACTAATTATTACAACAACACTTAGTAAAGCAAATGGTCTGTTAGTGATAAACCAATAATTTTTTAATGTTTGCTAGCATGAATGAATTATATATAATAGTGGGTTTCAGTAGGACATTTCTTATGTTTACAATGTATTTGAATCACATTGACCCTCCCATACTCCCTGATAGCCTCTTCTTATAACTTGCTCTCTTTTACTTTTACTTTGTGTGTGTGTGTGTGTGTGTGTGTGTGTGTGTGAGAGAGAGAGAGAGAGAGAGAGAGAGAGAGAGAGAGAGAGAGAGAGAGAGAGAGAGAGAAATTCTTATTAGGTATTGCATCCTAGTGAGAAATTGTCTGAACTAACTCTTCTCAGGGACAAAGAAGATTCTTCATGAGATATGCTGTATGCAGAGAAAGAAATTGGCATTGGTCCTACAAAGAGGGTGAGGTAAGCAGGGCCGGGCATTTAAGGTTGGGGAGGAAGGAGAAGATTCCAGAGAGCCTGTATTATACACTGGCATTGGTAGGGAACAGACCAGGTGATCAATAACAGAGCCCAGGCTGAGTAGCAAGGAACTTGAAGCTCTGACAGTCTGGAGATCACGGAAAAGAGTAAAAATTCTCCATGGGATATGAAGGCAGGGTGGTGGAACTGTTTGAGTAGAGGTTGGAATAACTTAAGTGTTTGATCTTAGGTCTGATATTTTTTAAGTTTGATGTGAGTAGCTCAAGACTGGGAGGAGGGCGGTTCAGAACAATTCTGGCTCCAAACAGCTTGCAGGGTCCTGAAGTGAGAAAGGCACATGCCAGGACAGCCCAACAACTCCTGCTTTCTCTGGCACATCTGCATGACATATTGGAAGTCCTGTGAATAGTAGAGGAAAACCTCGAGGCGGACCCCAAGCTGAGCAACAAATGCGAGGCCACGGAGTGGAGATGACTTCAAGCAGAAGCAGCTGAGCTTAGTTTAGCTGACATAATGAAGACTTCAATTACAGTCTATGCGAGATTCTGGAGCACAGAGCAGAGCCCAAACATCTCACAGCCTTTGGGACTCTACTCACCCACTAAAGATACATCCCCAGTATCTCTCCAGCTGCAGGACCCATGGGCTGAGTACCTTTGTCCTTCAACTCTTCTCAGGATGTTTCATGAGTCAGCATGGATACTGGAAGGAGAAATAAACCGACTGGGCTAACTTAGCCATGTGTTGCTTGATCTAGGACAAAGTTCAAAAGATTTCACCTCAAGTCGGTCGGACAAAACTTTACTGTATCATTTTTATGAAGATTTCTTTTTTGAATGGTATTTCTCGATGTGTTTTCCTTTAAATATCAAACTGATGGTGAAAAGTAATCTTATTACTAAATGAAAAAAAAATATCTTCAGCAGAGAATTCTCCACAGGATTCTTACAGTGATGTTCTGACACTGAACTAGTTCACAATCCCGAGCATGAGCCAGTGTAGTCAACTATCTTCTTTTTATAATGAGATTCTTTTCTTGTGTCCGTTGACTTGTCTGCACATGTGTTTGGGAGCACATGCGGAGGTCAGAATACAACTTTCAGGAGTCGGTTCTCTCCTTCCACTTTGTGGGATCTGGGGATTGAACTCAGGTTTTCAGGTAGCCGGCTGGCCATTTCTCTGGAACCCACTCTGCATGTACCCTTTAGGTACGTTCTGATTTTAATTTTGACCTTAAAGTTGGTGAAATTGGGTCTGTCCATCTTCTGGATAGACAGAAATTCAAGGTGATTTATCATATAGTTTAAAAATCTATTTGTTTTTGTTTTGTTTGAAAGAGCAGTCACCTGCATGTTTATGTGTATGCAGTGCCCACGGAGCCTACGAGAGATCATCAGACACCCTGGAGCCAGAGTTATAGATGAGTCCCCATGTACTTACTCATCATGGACTGGGACCTGAACCCTGGTCCTCTGCAAGAGCTAGTATCTTGATCACTAAGTCATCTCTCCAGCCCCAACCAAACACTTTAATTAGAAGATTTTTTATATTATACACCATAGTGCATACTTATTCTCTTCCCTAACCTCTCCCCAGTTGAATCTATTCCCATGGTGGATATTGTTTCTAAGAACAAAAAGAATTGATTTCCTGAGAGGTAGGGATTCCTCTTACATACGGGCCCTATTAGAAGCACGTTGACTATCTCCTTAGGGGTTTTCCAGGGGTTGCTATTTTCTTATGGAAAATCAAGCACTGGCAGCGTTTCTAGTGGACTCTGTGGGTAGGGATCCACTTCAGTCTGGGTGCTCACTGTTCCAGCCACGGGGATTTCACACTATAAAATCCTATTCTCATTAAGCATTGTAGCTTTGTGAGGATAGAGGATTGCAAAAAGATTGTTGCCTGTATTTTATTTCAGGTTCCAACACCATTTGAAGCAGAAA
The DNA here is from genome assembly GCF_963924665.1 of Micromys minutus. Taxonomy (NCBI): domain Eukaryota; kingdom Metazoa; phylum Chordata; class Mammalia; order Rodentia; family Muridae; genus Micromys; species Micromys minutus. Next base: position 56,389,891 of record NC_137969.1, read on the forward strand.
AGAATGTCTTTTTTACAGCTCACTGACAAGTGAGCCGTCATACTCCCAGGCTTTCCTCTGTGGAGACACAGCCTTAAAGAAGTAGAAAAGGTGGGGATCGTCCTTCCCTGCTCCACACGAGGACCAGAGAGGCTGGGATTGTCCAGTTTCCTAATTCTGACTGATGTAAAGACAAATCGTGACCCATTATCTTGCCAAATCTTCCAGGACCAATTCAAAAGCTACACTGTGGATGTTTTTCAAGGAATCATTAGCCAAGGTCATAAATCTGAAAGAGAAGGGCCATCTTTATTAGTATATCTTTGTACTTAGAATTTCAAATGTCTAGATTTGTTTTTTACATGCAGATGATTAAAAACTAAAGTGGAGACTTTGGCAGCCGGTTTGACAAGTTGGCCCGGTAGAGCTAGCCCTGCGTATGGCAGAATGTGGTGAGCCGGTGAGCATGGAGATGTATCAATGGACTACAGTGGGCACCTCACATCTGTTTAGAAAAATCAAACCTTTAAGTTTTGCATGAACACATAAATTACTCACATGTTTTTTTAAAAAAATATATATACGGGTATCTCCCTCTTTTAGAGATGTCTCAGAGTGAGTTCACGCAAATACCTATGATCATCAGCCAATGGAATACCTGTAGTTCTCTTTTCAAGAATCATGGGGATCACTCAGTGTCCATGACCACACAGTGACGTTGTTTCCTATAGAATTATGTTACTAAAGATACAGACGAAGTGTGTTTTGTAGATGGCTGCCTCTTCCCTATCATCGGTAAAAGTGTATGTACCCAAATGAGCTCCCTACTCCCTAATTTTTTTAATTTAATTTATTCCCCTTAAATCGCCAATTATTGCCAGCTGTGGCAACGCCGTTATTCCTCATTAAGAACTAACCTTATTGAGCTGGAAATCTCATCCCTCCGTGTTGGTTAATACAGTTTTAGAAGAATCCTCCGATTCTGATTGGTCACCACTCGATGGGCTTCAATGTGATGGACGGTACCTCATTGGCTGCCCAGCCCCGTGGGGATGGCGCAGAAGCAGGCTTCCTTTGAACACAGAAATGAAAATCAATAAACAATTTGAACTTCTTCGAGGGGAATTTTTTTCCTCTAATGAATATACAAGCTTGGTTACAGCTTAATTCGGAGACTGAATTTACTCGGTGTTTTACCTGACCCAGAAGCATGACAAACAGACGTGCCCGTGGCGCATCCCACAAGGGGACTTTGAGTTTGTCGTTGTTGTTTTGTTTGTTTGTTTGTTTGTTTTAAAGATGTATCTATTGATTTTATATGAGTACATGGTAGCTGTCCTCAGACACACCAGAAGAGGGCAAATGATCTCATTACAGATGGTTGTGAGCCACCATGTGGTTGCTGGGAATTGAACTCAGGACCTCTGGAAGAGCAGTCCGTGCTCTTAACCATGGAGCCATTTCTCCGATCCTGTTGTTTGTTAAAGCATGCCCCCCACCATTTCAAGCCACACAAAAATGAGAAGGCAGCTCTAATTATATTTAGACAAACTAGAGTATTGTGAGGGGGAGGGGGTCCAGTAAGTACCAGTAATAGAATTTGTCTACAGATACAGAGTTTTAAAGGAAAGAAAACACTCAGATTACTATTGACAATGAAAAATCATAATTAAATCAAACCAATCCTTTATTCATGAGGACGTTGTTTTTCCATGTGTACACGTACACCTGAGCATCCTTACATGGGAGAAATACAATTGCTATATTTTTCTATCATTCTTGACCTCATTACCCTGACATAGGTCTCTCTGTGAAGTTAGCCTAGTATCCAGAAATCCCACGTGGTCCCTATCTCTGCCATAGCTGTGAGATTAAAGATGTGTGTGGGATGCCCAGCTTTTCACACAGGTTTCTAGGCTTGGGTAGCCTGAGACATCATATGAGTCTCTGTGTCAGAACTCACCCCACCCAAAGCTTTGCTGTTTCCCTCATTGCAATGCACAGTATCAGGGCCGAGATGGCTCTGGGGTAAGGGTGCTTGCCTTTGAAGTCCTGATCCCCTTGTTTCCATCCCCTTGGCTTTGGATTATGGGTATGAATAAACCACATGGGAGAGCAGTGCTGGAGCTCGAACCCAAGTCACCATATTAGGTGGCACTGTATGTTAGAAGGCTCCATCACCAGCCCCGACTCACTTTTAATAAAGAATATTTTATTTATTTATTTCATTTCTCTCTCTCTCTTCTCTCTCTCTCTCTCTCTCTCTCTCTCTCTCTCTCTCTCTCTCTCTCTCTCTCTGTGTGTGTGTGTGTGTGTGTCTGTGTGTGTGCCAGTGTGCATTGATGTGCACCCTGTGCATGTAGGAACTCACAGGGGCTAAAAGACAGTGTCAGATCTTCTGGAACTAGAGTTACAGGAAGTTATGGGTCACCTGATGTGGGTGCTGGGAACTGAACTAGGGTCCTGTGGAAGAGCAGCAAATGCTCTTAACTGCTCACCCTATTTTTCAGCCTCCTGTCCCCAACTCACGTTTGACAAGTTGGATATTGTGAAAGAGACTGCAGACCTCCTTCTGAGATCATAAATGGTAATGTGACTTTCTCTCTCCCTTGTAGAAAACTACTTGCTGTGTCTTGGTGACACCTTACGCAGGGGTCCTTGAGTTACAGAAAAAAAGTTTTCCTGCCTACAGCCAGCAAGACTGAAGCCATCTTGGCCCATGCGACTGAGACCTTGGAAGTTGATGCTGGGACCTTGGCCCATCTTTCATTTATGGCCTCAGTAGTTGGGTTAACTTTAAATGAAATACCTGAGCCTGGAGCCACCCTGCTGAGCCTTTCCTACATTCAGAATCTTCTCAAAAATATGAAAGATAATAAATTTTTTCTGCAGCATTAACTGGGGATCACTTGCTATGTTGCAACTCTGTCAAGCCCAGAAACCAGATCCCTCTCCCATTGCTTTTCTGGTTGTAAACTCTTAGCAGGGATCAACCAATAAGCCACCCAATCATCTAACCAAAGGTACGCGGTCACCACTTTATACTCTAAAGCCCAACAAAACCTCACACTTCTTCTGTTTCTTATTTTCTGTTGCTCACACTGATCCTATCTTAACCCTATCTTAACTTACCGCCTTCAATTTCTGAGTACTTTAGTTGGCAACATCTTCGTTAGCACATAATCTTGCTTTAATTGGCTTTGATGTGTTGTATCTGGCAATTTTCCCAAAGGAAAAGGTGCTTCATATCTTAAATATTCACAAATATCTCTAAAGGCACTTTTGGATTCAATACATCTTAATTAATTGAAAGAGTAATCGTTCCCTGAAACTGCTTGACTCCCAGGAAAGTTGGATGAATGACTGTTTGCTTTGGACCAAATGCTGTGCTACAGTTGCAGGCTGAGGTCTACTTTTCTCATACGTGCTTCCCCAAACTTTTCTGAAAAGGACCAGAGAGTAAATATCATGGATTTCCTGGGTATTTGCACCTACTCAACTTGAGATGTGGTTGTCAAAAATAAAACTTTATTTACAAAAGCAAATGTCAAGATAGTTTGGGTCCAAGAGTGATTTTTCTTTTTTTTTTTCTTTTTTTTTTTTTTTTTTGCAGCCATGGTTTGATATTCCCCAACATTTCTCTATCAGAGGATTCAACAGGAGAGTGTTTTAATATAAATACCTGCCCCCAGCTCTATATTCAGTTTACAGTTGGAACTGAATAAATGCAATAAAAGGAATCAAGTTTATTGTTTCCCTCAGACCAGGGGCTGCTTCCACAGAACTGTGAGAGAACTCTCTCTCTCTCTCTCTCTCTCTCTCTCTCTCTCTCTCTCTCTCTCTCTCTCTCTCCCTCTCTCTGTCCCTCTCTCCCTCCCACTACTCCTCAACTCCTCCCTTCCCCCTTCCCATCTCTCCTCCCCCTTCCTCGCTTTCTCTCTTCCTCCTTCTTACACAGCCATGATAGTTTAAAACTTGCAGTGTAGCCAAGGTTGCTTTGAACTCCTTTGAGTATCCTGCAGGTATGCTTAGCTTAAAAACAGAACAACCTTTAATAGTTAGGTTTTCATGACATAGAAAGACTGCAGGCCTTACCAAAGACTGGTCAATTTCTCAGGACACACAGCCATACCTCTTACTTCAGGGAAGACAGGCAATGGGTAAGAGAGCCACTTCCTCGCTTCTTTCAGTGAAAGTCAGTGTTACCAGAGAAGCATAAGTCACTTTTGTTCTGGAATTTGAAGAATGCAGCCACTTCAATTACTCTTGTGTACAATATATAATCTTCATAGAAAGATGGTTTCTGTACAAAATAAAACTTTGGAAGATCTAGAATTTGGAGACATGACATGGTGTATGGCAGAAACACCAGAGTCTCTGTATATAAACATCTACAGCTCCTTAGACATGTGTTCTTTGTGGCGAGAAGAGTCCTGTCTGTCCTTAGAAACATACAGCACATAGTCCTCATTCTTTAACTTTAGGCTGGTAACCTGTAAGTCTGATTACCAGGGGTTGGAGAAATAACAGCAAATACTGCTCTTCCAGAAGCTCAGAGTTCCCAGCACCTATGCTGTTTGGCTCACAACCTCCTGTTGCTACAGATCAAAGCTACCAACACCTCTGGCCTCTGTGAATACCAGAGTACATATATACCCATCCACATTCAGACACACATTCGCATGACTAAACAGAAAGTAAATCTTTACAAAAGAAACATGACATTTATAGATTAAAATGTCATAGTAAGATCTATGTTTTTTAAATCAAACTAACATAACTTTTATTTTTAAAAAATATGACAAAAATCTAGACAGGCTAATGCCTGACATGCACTAGGGCATCAACCATGTGGTCTAGCTGCTGAAAGCAAAACCAAAGTTGCAACTTTTTCATGTGTGTATTTCCTGTGTGAGCTTGGGTCCATGAGCTAGTTGCTACACTAAGATTTCATAATTGTTCACATTGTTGTGAGTCATTTTGTTTTATAATTCCAACAGAAACTGTCAAAGAACAAAAGTAACCCTCATCGTTAACCCCAGTTCTTCCCACACTTCTTAGCTAGGAGCACCACAGAAGTTCATATGGAAAGAGTGGCTCTTGATAATACAGACATTTTAGACCAACAGGCCATCTGCTGGTAGATTAAGCCCAATAGACAGCTCTACCCCGAGATGTTCAACACTAGATTAGATACATGATTGTAATGTTTTTACATTCCTCATTGTCATTTGTCTGCCAGACACCAACAAAAGTAGAAGCATATGGAATATTCTAGTCATCAACCCAATACACAAGCAACAATCCACGAATTGCTTCTGAAATAATGATGTGATACAGGCTGAGGACTATGAGATCTCTGGCTTCCATGACATGTTCTACCATCTGGAATGAGCCTGCTGCTCAAGACTTAGCGAAAGCACAGTTGAGGATACTTTGTAAGACACAGTATTGCATCTCGTATAGAATGCATCTACTGAACAAAAAAAAAAAAAAAAAAAAAGGTGAGCTATGAAGTCGGGTTTCCACAATTAAATTACCCATGTTCATGAATGACAGGATGAGCAACATTGGAACACCACCTGACTCTATTGAGCTTTGTGGTTTTAAGCCTCAGTTCTAAGACACACATGCACACAGCATCATCTACCAGAGCAGCTGAGTTTGAGTTAATGCTTAACTATCTATGTGTTATATTTTAAGCTCTACTCTAATGAGATGAATAAATATTGATTTGCCTAAGTGAAATATGGAACCAGTTCAAGTGCTGACGTGCATGTGTGTACCACTTTAGGAAGAAAAATAAGATTGATTCCGTTTACCCGGACTGATTGCTATCCAGGCTGTTCTTCACATTTGGTATGTCTCTTGGAAAACTGCTTTGTTCAGCTTCACTATTCTCTAACCCTCACCAACCAATGCCTTTTATTATGTATTGTTTGTATAGCTTTATTCCCATAATTCAAGAACTGTCTTGAATTATAGCTGCTTAACTCTAAGTTCCTAATCTATGAGATTTGTATACTCTAAGGTTATTTATTAGTCTTGGTTTTAAAAATATTGACTTCTCACTGGCAAAATATTTTTACTTTTTTATGGGATACAGTGGCATAATTACATGCATATATAATCCAATCAAGGTAATTATTGTTCCCATCTCTACTTGTTTTATCTTATCAAGAGACACTGGGAACCTTAGACTCTTTTCCCTTAGTTATTTTAAGTCTATAGTAAGTTGTCACAGACTGTACTGTGTCTCATGGGAACAAGTCTGCAACTCTCATTTGTTTTGGAGGCCCCGGTATAGCCTTCACACTATTCTTCCCACAGACACCTGCCATACTCCTCGATGTGGTCAGTGGTTTGGGTTTCCCCCAAAGACTAAGAGCATGAGTGTCGTCATCCCATGCCTGATTTATGTCACCTAACAGGATGTCGTCCACAGAAACACTGGGTTTTCATATTTATTTTCCACTGATAGACATGTCAGCTGCATTGACTTTTTGGCTGTGGCAAGTGTGCTGCAGTGAGCACAGCAAGACAGCATTGGTTTTCTCTGCATCTGTACTCTGTGGTTGGGTCACTGGCCCATATGCTGGTTCCACATGAATCCCTATGTTTGTCCAGTTCTGCAAAAATGCCATTAATATTTCAGTGGAACTTTCCTTAAAGCTTAGCACAATTGTAGATCACACAGACAGTTTAACAATATTAACTCTCTAATCAGTGAGCCAACAATGTTTTTTGTTTTGTATAAATTCTTCCGTTGGTATTTTATTGCTAGTCATTACAGAAACTTTTTATCCACATGATTAAATCTTTTATAAATAGGTTTCTTCTGTAAATATTTTGATTTTGTTTTACTTTACTACCATAATATAATAATTCCATTTTTTATGTGTAATGATTTGTATCATAAAGCACTGCGTTTCTCTGTTGGCTCTATCAATTTCTGAAGAAGTCTTTATATTTTTTGACATATGAAATAGAATTTTTAGCAAATAATGACAATTCAACATCTTCTTTTTCCATTCAGATCACACACACACACACACACACACTCCTTCTCCTCCTCCTTCTTTTATATTATAGAATTACTCTGGCTGAGTAATTCTTCCAAAACTGTTGACCAGGTGTGGTGAAGGCTTATCTCCCTGTTGTATTTTATAACTTAACAGTTCATTTATTTGGGTTTGACTCTTTATCATGGTGTCTGTAGGCTTGCTGCATATGGTTTTTACTGTGTTAAGGGGGAATCCTCTCCATACTCCAATTGTGGGCTCCTTATTGCAAAAGACTGAATGTGTGTTCTACACCAACTGGGCTAGTCACTTTTCTGTTTAATCTGTTGGTGGGATGCTTTATGTGTATTTATTTGCATACACTGGGCAACCTTTGGATAAATCCCAATTGGTCTTAATATAGAGTCTTTCTGAGTGATATTGGATTATGTTTAATAGTGTTTTGTTGAAAATTTTATGTAGTGCACATACACACAGCACACACACAACACACACACACACACACACACACACACACACACACACACTGAGGAATGAAAGGAGAAGGAAATGGAATTCACAATGGATACTTACTGAGTTTTGAGTGCAAAACTATACGGCAGTGAGCTAATCAACAAATCGTAGTGAATGTTGATACACAATTAAAGTACAAACATTTATGTAAACCTAGACTTATCTCAGTAAGACTTGTAGATCCATATTCCCAAACAATGTGAAGCCACTGCTGTATTCATGGAAGAAGTATTCCTAACTGAAGCTAGAAGGAAGGAGCAATGTTGCTTTCTTGGTCATATAACAAGAAACAGATTGATCTCTTTTAAAAACAAAATGATACAACACTTTAGACATCCCAGCAATACTACTGCTCCAGAAAACATCTTTGTATTTCAAGGACAAAAAAATAATTTCAACTTAATGAATATCTTTAGTTTGCTAGTCCATCAGAGAGGGAAAGTCTTTAGGGAAAGCCTAAGAATGACCCTGTGTGTTGAGCAGCTTTTCCTTTAGAGTGAAGTTAAGGTGCCAGGAACACTTGATCAAAAGGTCCCAGGCTTCCCTAGCTACTGAGTTTGTCAGCCAAGGTCATTCCTTTGATATTAAGGGAGGAGAATGCAGTCATTTGTCTTAGTTTAGAATGGAAGTCCTTTCCTCCTTTGCTTTTTGACCTTATAGAGTATTTCTGCATTGGTCCTATTTGTTGACAATGAACCTGAGGCATGACACAGACTGTGTCATGATACTGAAGGAACCCAGAGATCTATGGGAACTTAGCAAGGTTGGCTGGGGCGGGGGCTGGGGTACTATGTGATACCACATGCTCACAAGCAGTGACAAGGAGGAACCTCAACATATACTCCCTAATTCATGTGCTCACACACACATCAGCTTTGTGTCCTCTGGACTTTCCTTGAAGTCTTTGGTAGCATATTGTTGGAAGTAGATAGTCATGGTCACTGTTGGCTAGGAAGAACCACCAGGAAAGTTATACAAAGTGAGTAGACATAAAACCAGTATCAACTGTAATGAAATTCTCTTACTGGAGACTGGAAGAAGCTTGCAATATTTATTGCCTGTTTCCAGGCTGCCAGCAGGCATCACGAGATCAATAAAATTTCCTAAGATTCAATGAGCCAAACTGGGCTGTCTCTCCAGTACATTACGCTGGATCCCAGGGAGGCTGTGGTACTGAGCTGGGGGTCCTGGTAGCATGAACCGCCATTTACTTAAGATAATAAGCGATCTGTGAACACCCTCATTCAAGACCGACAAGAAGTAACAGCAGAATGATGGAGCAGGCCTTCCTTTTTCAGTGTGTAAAACCTGAAGTGCCTGGCATTGCCGTGACACATCCCAGTCAACTGGAGGCTTAAAGCAACAGAAATGTATTCTTCTAGGCCTTTGGCATCTGGAAATCTGAAGGAATCTGGAGAAGGAGAAACATTTTCCTGGTTCTTCCAGCTTCCAGTGTTTGGGGTTTTTTCTTTCAGTTACATTGTCTAATTCACAATCATGTGGTCATGTTCTTTATTCTATTTTTTCTGTGTTGTGTTCCTCTCTTAGAGCCCACCTACGTAGGACACCATTTCAAGAGCCATCGCTTAATGATAACAACCAAGACAGTCACATTTGCAAGTCCCAGGAACGTAAACAAAGTCATTCCAGGGAGAAATTAGAAAGTACCTAGCAACTTTTTTCTGTCGATTTAACTCTGAACATCAGAAATCTGTGTTGTGGGCCTAGGTACCCTATCCCCAGCCAGCTGTTTTCTCTTAGACAATTAATTTTACCTCTTGTGGCCATTTCCCCATTAGCAAAATAATAGGTCAGATCTTTTTTCTAAGAAAAAATGCCTGAGTTTTGAGTAATTGTTGGCAAAAGGGAGGGTCAGTTTGATAATCTACAATGAGCACCATTTTTATTGTTGTTATCTTCATTTACCAGAACCTTCCATGGCCATGTCTTTCCCTGAGTCCACGAAACTGTCAGGCATGATGGTCCAACATCTGTGGTCTAATGATTTATATACTGATATGTCGCGCGCCCCATGTCCCACCAGCAGGAATGGCGTGTGACAACAGGATTATTCTTTGAACAACCTTTATTTTACAGCACTCTGAGCAGGGGACCACGTGGAAGAAAAATACACTGCTTATATATGCCCAGGAGACTCGTGTTGCTACCTGATTGGTGCGCCCTCCAGTATCTCATTAGTATGCCCCGAGAGCGGGCTGTGACGTCTGTGGTACATGCGCACTACGTCTCTCGGGGTGAGTCATCGGCAGGAAGCCGGTGTCATGTTTGGGTGCGGCACAACTGGCTCTCAACACTGATATAATGCTTTCATTCTAGTGGTGAGAGGCTAAATCTTTTAAGTTCAGACTCTGACTTAGGTTTGAACTCAGACTCTGAGGGAACCTGACTTAAGTTTGAACTCAGGTCAACTAACAGGCTGGTGCCTATCATTAGTTTCCAAGTTGTCCCCCAACAGAACCCGAGCCTAGCACCAGTCTCTAGGCTAATTCCCAACAATACCAGTGTCTCCAGGTTATACTCTCAACAAGACAAGCATCTCCAGGTTATTAACCCAACAGACCTACACCCACTGATTACAAGCCCAGCTGCTACCTAACCTAACGTCCACCAATGCAGAGCAAAAATTAAGTTTATAATTTGACTCCCAGCACCAGCCAATTATGTTAAAGGCAATAGTAGCTTTCCAGTTAGGTGCTTATATACTCACCCCCTGCTTGCTGCTTACTATAAAGCCTTGCCCCAATAGATTTTCAGGGCTCCCCCCAACACTGAAACCATTCTGCATGATGGTGGTGTGTTGGAGGGGCCCCAGGTTGGTTCCTGTCTGTTTTATTTGTGGGGGGTCAACCCTTCCCTGGCACTACACTAGTCCTAGCAGCATGTATCCAGGGTAGTACAACCAATTTTAAACTTTATCTCAATAGCAACATATTAGTTTCTGTGAGCTGTTGTTCTAAAATATATAAATATATGTAAATATATAAAATATTATAAAATATCTGAGTCAATTTGTAAAACAGACATTTATTTTTTTGCAGCCCCGGGTTAAATCACTGAAGGTTTGGCGTCTTGTTGGGTCTCCCGTTGCTGAACTTGTTGGGTTAAGCAGGACAAACTCTGCTTCCAAGACGTCACCTCTAATGTGCCCTACAGCAGAAGGGATGGAGTGAGAGAAGGCTTTAACCCCACTGGTGAGGTGAAACCCTCGAGCTCTATTCAGTCTGACAGACCTTACCTTCCCTGCTTTGAGGACTGAATTTCCTTGTCGGTTTTGGAAGGAACACATTCAAGTCACAGACATCAGCTGCATTGGAATCATAGACTTTCTTTCTAAAGTGACCAGAACACCCCAAACTGTGGTAGTACCATAAACTCAACAGTCAGGTGAGACGGTTGATCTTGCTGATAGGCTTGGCTGGAACCGGCTTCTCTGCAGCTCTGCAGAGGATGGGGGAGGCATCTCCTAGGAAGCTAAAGGGGATGGTACCTTGTGGTGGAAACCCAGGTATAAAGAAATCCAGATGAAAAGCTGTTGAGTTTTGCCCACCCACGTTCACCTCCCCAGTGACCAGACCCAGCTGGCTGCTGCCATTGTCTCCTGGAATCAGAACCACTGATGAGCAGTGAGAGCATCTCTGGGAGACCTTCTGGCCTTCAGCACCAGACTGTGACCACTGAGGTGAGAGCATCTCTGGGAGGCCTTCCGGCCTTCAGCACCAGACTGTGACCACTGAGGTACCAGGTGCTGTGGATTAAGCAGCTATTGGGGTTCTCAGCCCTTCCATTGTGTAGAAATCTGTTACTGGACTTACAGCTCGAGCCAGCCCAGTAAATCCCTTTGTGTTAAATATTTATCTATCACTCCCACTTGTCCAGAGAGTCCTGATTAACACAGTGAGCGCCTTGTTTCATCTTAAAAAGTGGATCTAGGCTCAGCAAGATGGTTCAGCAGGTAAGGGTACTTGTTGCAAAATCCGAGGGTGCAACTCTGACCTCTGGAACCCACATGGTTGAAGAAGGAAAAAAACCGGCAGGTTGTCTCTGATCACAGTCCCTTCCACAACACACCACACAAAACAAACAGAAGATTTGAAACAGTACAGCAGCTAAATTCAGAGGTTTAATTTTAGATGACAAATCCCACTTGGCTCCTTGGCGCCCATCAGCACAGTTTTCCAGGTTCCATGCTCGCTGTGAGGAGCACAAACACCCCTAAGCTCCCACCCTTTTCTCTGTGTGCCCGTCTTCCACAGGGAAAACCGCCATCACCTCTGCGGCTCTCTGACATTCACAGGTGGAGCCAATGAAAGTGCTGGGGTGTGGGGGACGACAAATTGAATCCAGGAACAATGCTGTGGAAAAGGGACCCAGATGCAGAGCTGAGTCTTTTGGCTGCACTGCTAAACCGTGAAACCCTAGCCACCGGTGGCCCTGCCATTGAAACCCACGGGGCACAGCTCCTCGTGACCATCAAGGGATTAATGGTGCATTTAAATTGGTCTCACCAGAGCTTATGCGCGCACTGAGCCATGCTAGAGGTCCAGCTACATGTGACCTGCTGGCAAACTCCAAAATCCCCCTGATTGCTACCGATGAGGGGGTTGATAACAATGATACGGAGGCAGAAAGTCACCTCGGGCATCTGAACTCCCAGAGGGCCTTGTTCTCAGGAGGCCAGCAGCTACTGTTCCATAAAATCGTCGCGAGCCAATCTTCCTGTCCCTTGGCCAGATGTAGGCTGTGAGTATGCACTTTGGTTCACTGCACTCCACCCTGCAAGGAAGGAATTCATCACCTTACTAAGGCAGAGGGAGAAGGGATACCGTGCTACGCACACAGAATGGCTTCTAAATGTCAGGGTGAGCTGTGAGTTTGGCAAGCTCCTACTCGGCCCCAATTAACATCTTCCTCCAATTCCCCGGAAGACAGTTTAGCCCAGTTGGCAGCCTGCTTGGAAGAGGCCCATCAATACATACGTGATCAGCTCAGCTCAGTGACAATCAGAAAAAGAGTCACAGTAGACACCTGCGCCTGTGTCGTCTCAAGTGGATTAACAGCGATTTCTCTTGTGGAAGGGAAAAAGGAGCCTTGTCACACTGGAGGTTTCTTGCCTAGAGGACAACGGGAGAGGCCAGGGCCCATTCATGGTGACCACAGTTCATTTAATCATAATGAGAAGTGGCCTATTTGAAGCAAATCTCAATGAGGAAAAAGAAAATGCCCACGGCAGCCAGAGAGCTAAAGAAAGCTACTGGCACCCTGAGCACCAGCATGGAAAGTGGGGCACACTCAGGGTACTGGGAAAGCCTTGGCTCGAGCAGCAATAGCACCCGTGAGACACACAGGTGCTCAGGACCTGTCCTGCCTGGACTTCCATTGTTTCCCTCCTGCTGTTCTTTCTACCTGAAGTCCAGTGCCACCAAGTGTAGACAGTGGTAAGAAGTCGAGATGTGGGAATAGAAAATCATAACACTAATAACAAGAGTAACAGACCACTCTTGCCCTCACGAAACATTGAGGGCGATGGAGTTACAGATGCTACTCAGTGCATCATATATGAATATGGGAAATTAAGTCTTAGAAAAAAATTCCAGAGGCCAAGAGCACATACCAGGCAGATGGGACGAGTGTCCACTCGAGTATTTCCCATATACACAGGACATGTAACTTTGCCGAGAGGGAAAGGAGGTAGGAAACCTGAGGGTGGGGGGAGGGAGAGGGAGACTTCAGTGAAACCAAAGCAAAGGCAGTGATTAACATGGTCGCATGGCTAGTGTCTCCTGCTGGTCCTTTGAATTCATTACACTGTAAAGTTTCCTTCTCCTGGTTGGGGAAGTGGTGGACCACTTCTCTGTTGTGTTGAGGTCGTCTTGTGACTACCCCACTGTCCTCAGCCCCCAACCTTCTACTGACTCAGTATTCTTCCTACTTTTCTGTTCACTGCCCCATCGCTCTTCCTCCAGGGCTCTGAATTCGAGGCACTCAGACCATGGAGGTAGTGAGCTTGCATTCACCCGACAGAGCTCGAGTGGCTAAGTCTTTACTTCAGAGTTTCTGTCACCTGAAATATAGACCGCTTAGGGGTTTTCTATAAAAAATGGTCTTCAAAGGTCCCAGGCCAGTGGTTACAAATGGAAGGGATGGTCCCTCTGAAGAAAAAATTTCATAATGGTTCTTTGCAAAAACTATCAGTTTGTAAAATGTTTTTTTTAATTAAAAAATAAAACTTTCCAGAGATATAGTCCAGCTAGGATCATTGCTCAATATTCTTAACACAAAAATACACAATCCTTGGGGGCATTGTTTGTTTGTTTGTTTATGAGACAGGGTGTCTCTGGGTAGTTCTAGTTGTCCAGGAACTCACTGGGTAGAACAGGCGGGGCTTGAACTCCAGAGATCTGCCTGCTTTTGCCGCCTGAGTGCTGAGACTCAAGGCATGCACCGCCACTGCCCTACTCATAATCATTGTTTTAAGATATACATTGTTTTTTAAAATCTTCCTTAACTTTAATAGTTAATAATAGTCTGTTAGGGGTTAATCTGCTGCTGCTGTGTATTGAATGCTAAACACTGACCCCAAATACCTGGTTGAGTTCCAGACATTGAACACTCATGTACACCAAATGGTGTTGTGTAAACTTCCCTCACCAATATTCTTTGACTGGTTAAGTGGCTGACAGATGATTAATTTCTGTGAAGATTAAAGGTAGGTGGGACTTTGGTTAGGAAAGAGAAGGGGGAGGGAAGGGAGAGGAGAAGGAGGAGGTGGCATAAGGTGGAGAGGGATGGGGAGGGGGAGAAGGAGAGAAGGAGAACTGGGAAAGGCCTGATGAAGCAAATCCAGCACAGACAGGACAACTTGGTGAACACAGCTGGGAAAGAGCCAGTCTAGTGTACAAAAATAGTTTAAAGGTAATCACCCAATAATTGTGCTGAAGCTCATTAAATAAATCAACAGGACTCTGTCTCAATTATTGGGGGGCTGGCTGTGTCATAATAAGAACTAATAGAGTTATTAAATATCCAACAATAGTCTAACCCTTTGGTCTCCTAAAATCATCCCATTGGTTAGTTTCTCACATATGTATCCATATAAAAGGTTTTCTTTCTTTTTTTAAAAAAAAGATATTATTTTATTTTCTTTACAACCCAATATCAGCCCTTCCTCTCCTCCCAGTATCTCCTCACACAAGTCCTCCCCCCATCCACCTTGCTGTTCTCTTTTGGGAAGGGGAAGCCTCCTTCTGGGTGTCACTTCCCCCTACACTAGCCCCCTCCCTACATATCAAGTCACTGTGGACCTAAGCACACATCCTCTCCCACTGAGCGCAGACAAGGTGGTCCGTTTAGGGACCAAGGATCCGCAGGCAGGCAGGTAGTCAGCAGGTTCAGGGTCAGACCCTGCTCCAGTTGGTGGGGAACCTGCATAAGGACTAAGCTGCTCATCTGCTACATATGTGCAGGGGGCCTAGGTCCAGCCCCTGCTTAATCTTTGGTTGGGGATTGAGTCTGTGGAAGGCCCCAGGGGTCCAGGTTAGCTGACTCTGTTGGTCTTCCTGTAGAGTTCTTGGACTCTTCTGGTTCCTCAGTCCTTCTCCCAACTCTTTCAGAAGACTACCTGAGCTCGAACCAGTGTTTGGGTGTGAATCTCTGTGTCTCTTTCCACTGATGGCTGGGTAGAGCTGCTCAGAGGACAGTTTTGGGTCTAGGTTACCTCACTCAGGATGCTATTTTCTAGTTTTAACCATTTGCTTGTGAAATTCATGATGTCCCTTTAAAAAATGGCTGAGTATTCCACTGTGTAAATATACAACATGTTTTAATATCCATTCTTTAATTGAGTGACATCTAGGTTGTTTCCAGTTTCTGGCTATTATGAGTAAAGCTGCTATGAACACAGCTGAGCAAGTGTCCTTGTAAGTGGGATGTAGGGAATCATTTGGGTATATGCTCAGGAGTAGTATAGCTGGGTCTTAAAGTAGAAATATTCCCAGTCTTCTGAGAAACCATTAACTTGATTTCCCAAGTGGTTGTATAAGTTCACACTCTCACCACCAGTGGAGAAATATGTTCCCCTTGCTCTACAACCTTGACAGCATGCACCATCCTTTGAGTTTTGTATCTTAGCCACCCTGATGGATATAATGTGGAATCTCAGAGTTGTTTTTATTTGCATTTCCCTGATGACTACGGGCATTGAACATTTCTTTAGGTGCTTCTTGGCCACTCAAGATTTCTCTGTTGAGGATTCCCTGTTAAGCTATGTAACCCAGTTTTTAATTGGGCTATTTAGATTGTTGGGGCCAAACTTCTTGATATATCTCAGATATTGGCCATCTGTAGAATGTAGGGTTGGTGAAGATCTTTACCAAATTTTTAGGCTGTCATTTTGTCCTAATGACAGTGTCCTTTGACTTACAGAAGCTTTGCAGTTTCATGAGGTCCCATTTATTAATTCTTGACCTTAGTGCCTGAACCATTGGTATTTTGTTCAGTTATCTCCTGTACCAATAAAGGCTATTCCCCACTTTCTATTCCATTAAACTTGGTGTTTTTGGTTTTATCTTAAGGTCTTTGATCCATTTGTACTTGAGTTTTGTACAACATAAATATTTATATTTTCTCATTCTTCTACATACAGACATCCAGTTAGACCAGCACCATTTGTTGAAGATGCTCTCCCTTTTCCAGTGTATCGTTTGGCTTTGTCAAAAATCAAGTGTCCATTGGTATGGAGGTTTATTTCTGGTTCTTCTATTTGATTCCATTGACTCACCTGTCTGTTTCTATATCACTATCATGCACTTTTTATTACTATTTCTCTGTAGTACTAGTTAGGGAAGGTGATACCTCCAGGAGTTCTTTTACTCTTCAGGATCATTTTGGCTATCCTGGGCTTTTTGTTTTCTCAAAGGAAGCTGAGAATTGTTTATTCAAGATCTGTGAAGAACTGTGTTCCAAAACTTGTGGAATTTTGATGAGGATTTCATTGAATCTGTAGATTGTATTTGGCGAGATGGCCACTTTTAATATGTTAATCCAACCCATCATGAGCAGGGGAAATCTTTCAATCCTCTGATATAGTCTTCAGTTTTCTTCTTCAGAGACCTGAAGTTCTTGTCTTTCATTTGCTTAGAGTTACACCAAAATATTTTATGTTATTTGTGGCTATTATGAAAAGTCCTACTTCAATAGCTCCTTTCTCAGCCCATCTATCTCTTATGTAGAGAAGAGCTACTGATTTCTTTGAGTTAATTTTGTATCCAGCCACCTTACTGAAGGTGTTTGTCAGCTGTAGGAGTCCTCTGGTAAACTTTTTGGGCTCCCTTATATATACTACCATATCAGCTATGAGTAGCAATACTTTGACTTTTTCCTTTTCAATTTGTATCGCCCTGATCTCCTTCAGTTGTCTTATTGCTCCAGCTATAACTTCAAGTACGATATTAAAGAGATATGGGGAGAGTGGACAGCCTTGTTTAGTCTCGATTTTAGTAGAAATCCTTTAAGTTTTTCTCCATGTAATTTGATGTTGGCTATTGATTTGCTGTACAATGTCTTTATTGTGTTTAGATATGTACCTTGTATCTCTGCTCCCTTTAAAACTCTTATCATGAAGGACTGTTAGTTTTTGCCAAATATTTTTTTCAACATCTAGTTAAACAATCGTGAGGTTTTTTCTTTCGGTTTGTTTATATGGTGAATTTTATTGATAGATTTAATATATGATCATGGTAGATGATGTCTTGAAGATGTTCTTGGACTCAGTTTGTGAATATTTTATTGGGTATTTTTGCACCAATGTTCATTAGAGAAACCAGTCTGAAGTTCTTTCTTTTTGAGTCTTTTTGTGGTTTTATTATCAGAGTGACTATGGCATTATAGAATGAGTTTGGCAGTGTTCCTTCTGTTTCTATTTTGTGAAGTGGTTTGAGGAGTACTGGAATTAGCTTTTCTTTGAAATTCAGGTAGAATTCTGCACTAAAACCACCTGGCCCAGGGCTTTTTTTTTTGGTTGGGAGACTTTTAATGACTTCTTCTATTTCCTTAGGAGTCATTGAACTATTCAGCTAGTTTACCTGATCTTGATTTAGCCTTGCTGATTGTAATCTGTCTGCAAAATTATTCATTTCTTTTAGATTTCCCAATTTTGTGGAGTACAGGCTTTTGAAATAAGATCCAAAGATGCTTTATATTTCCTCAGTGTTTATTATTACATATCCCTCTTCATTTCTGATTTTGTTAATTTGGGTACTGTCTCTCTGCTAAGAGTTTGTCTATCATGTTGATTTTCTCAAAGAAAGAGCTCTTGGTTTCTTTGTATTGTTTGTATTGTTTTTTATAATCTTATTTATTAATCTTGATTCTTTGTATTATGCTCTTTGTTTCTAATTGATTGATTTCTGCCTGAGTTTGATTATTTTCTGCAGTGTGTTTACTTCTTTTTCCTCTAAGAGCATTCAGATGTATATTCAATTTGTTAGTATGAGAACTTTCCAATTTCTTTATGAGGGCACTTAAGTGCTATGAACTTTCTTCTTAGCACTGCTTTTTGTCCCATAAATTTGGGTGTGTTGTACCTTCATTTTCATCGAATTTTAGAAAGTCTTCAATATCTTTCTTTATTTCTTCCATGACCCAGAGATCATGAAGTAGAGAGTTGTTCAGTTCCCATGAGTATGTAGGCTTTCTGCTGTTTCTGTTGTTGATGTCCAGCTTTAATACATTGTGATCCTTTGAAATGCATGGAGTTATTTCAGTCTTCTTGTATCCATTGAGGTTTGCTTTGTGACTAATTATATGGGCAATTTTGGAGAAGGTTCTGTGAGGTGCTGAGAAGAAGATCTATTCTTTTGTGTTTTCATGAAATGTTCTATAGATGTCTGTTAGGTCCATTTGAATCATAACCGCTGTTAGTTGTCTGATTTCTCTGTTTTGATTTGTCTGGATGACCTGTCCATTGGTGAGAGTGGAGAGTAGAGATTTCCCACTATTAATGTGTAGAGTTCAATGTCTGATTAAGCTTTAGTGATGTTTCTTTTACTAATATGGATGCCCTTACATCTTTGGTGTAGATGTTCAGAACTGAGATGTCCTCTTGGTGGACTTTTCCTTTGGTTAATATAAAGTGCCTTTCCCATCTCTTTTGATTACCTTTGATTGAAAGTTTATTTAATTAGATATTTAATGGCTTCTGCAGGTTGTTTCTTGGGTCCATTTGCTTGGAAAACCCTTCTCTAGCCTTTTATACTAAGACGATGACAATTTTTTGTTTCTGAGATGTGTTTCTTGTATACAGAAGAATGGTGGATTCTGTTTATGCATCTGTCTTAGTCAGGGTTTCTATTCCTGCACAAGCATCATGACCAAGAAGCAAGCTGGGGAAGAAAAGGTTTATTCAGCTTACACTTCCATATTGCTGTTCATCACCAGAGGAAGTCAGGACTGGAACCCAAGCAGGTCAGGAAGCTGGAGCTGATGCAGAGGCCATGGAGGGATGTTACTTACTGGGTTGATTTCCCTCCCTGGCTTGCTCAGCCTGCTTTCTTATAGAACCCAGGTCTACCAGCCCAGGGATGGCACCACCCACAATGGGTGCTCCCACCCTTGATCATTAATTGAAAAAATGTGTCACAACTGAATCTCATGGAGGCATTTTCTCAAAGAAGGCTCCTTTCTCTGTGATAATTCCAACTGTGTCAAGTAGACACATAAAACTAGCCACTCCAGCATCCATTCTGTTAGCCTGTGAGAATTGAGTCCATTGATGTTGAGAGATATTAATGACCAATGTATGTGTGTGTGTGTGTGTGTGTGTGTGTGTGTGTTATGTATTTGTGTGTATATGTGTGTGTGGTTCTTTTCTATTGGATTTAGGTGTGAAATTATTTTTCTTGCCTTTTCTTGAGTATAAGTAGCTTCATTGCGTTGTAGTTTTCCTTCTAGCATTTTCTGTAGGGCTGAGTTAGTGGAAAGATATTTAAATTGGGTTTTATCATGGACTGTTGTGATTTTTCCATCTATGGTGATTGAAAGTTTTGCTGGGTATAGTAGTCTGGGGGATGGTATCTGTAGTCTCTTAGGGTCTACAAGACCTCTGCCCAGGCCCTTTTAGATTTTAGAATCTCAGATGAGAAGAATCAAGTATAATTCTGATAGGTTTGCCTTTATATGTTACTTGGCTAAGTACTGACAGATCCTGAGGAATGCCGATGTTTCACTACCAGAAATGTTCCTATGTATTCTGGGTCTCTCCTGACAATGACAATGCACAGAGATACCAACTTATGTAGTAAAGGGATATTATAAGCTGAATTGTGTCTGGCACATCACCACAGCCATATGTGTAAGTCCTAAGCCCATTGTGTCTGTATTTGAACACTGGGACTTGAAGGAAGTAATTAAGGTTAAATGAAGTCGAAAGAGTGGAACTCTAATTTGCTAACACTAGTTTGTTTTCTCTTCCCATTAATTACTCTTTCTCTCTTCACCCTTACCTCTCTCCCTCCTCTTCCCTCCCTCTCCCCTTCTTCCCCAACATGTACAGGGCAAAGGTTATGCAAGGTTATTATGACGACAAGCCATTTGCCTGCAACAGGAATAAAGCCCACATAAAGAACTGAATCTTCCAACATTGAGATTGTGACTCTCATCTTCTACAACTGTGAGAAATAAATTTCTATTGTGGAAATAAACCAGCCTGTAGTGTTTTCTTATGCTATGCCTGCCCATATTGTGTATCATGAAATTCCTAACCAAAGTTCTAATTTGTATGATCCGTATTTGTAAAGAGCCAATGTTCCTAGGATATTTGCAAAGAATATTCCTCTGTTCTGACCATCAAGTGTAGTGTAAAGAAGCTTAGCTTTATGTCCAAAAGATAAGACACAAAGACACAGCATCCTTTCTTTGAAGGTACCACTCACAAAACAAACCCTGTACTTTTTCTTACACTGTATTAGGTACATCTTAATCAAGTGGCTAAACTTCCCTTAAAGGGAAGGAGAGAAGAATCATCTAAACTTGTGCTATCCAAGGTATCTCTGTTGTTATTAAAGAAGGAAAGAATGCAATGAGGGACAGCAGTAACCTTTCCAACACACGCACAAGCACACTCACAGGCATATACACACACGAATTTAGACATTTGGAGCCAAATAGTTAAAATTTCTAAGCCCATCCAATCCTTCAATTTAACTGTTGGGTAATAGTACCAGCTTTGATGAAGCCTGGCGATTCATCTTGGGTTTTTTTTGTTTTTTGTTTTTTGTTTTTTTTTTTTTTTTTTTTCTGTTACCATGTCCTAATGTGACAAAGCCAGCCAATCTTTTTGTGACTAAACCTGATTGTTTTGGTCCACATATTGGAAGGAACACAAAATTTTTCTCATAGTCACAGAGGCTAAATGATTTGCTTATGGTTTCCTAGAGAACAAACCAAGTAAACAGGATCTGAGTTGCAACTGGTTCATTGCACACATGGTTTTCTTCCTAATAAGAGATGACTCAAGGCTACCTATGAACTCACTGAAAAATCCATGTGTGAATTAATTTTCCTCAAAAAAAAAGACACATATGCATTTGATGGTTAAAACTAGTTTTGGGGGGAAAAAAGAAATCATTTCATTTTAGTCTATTTACATCTTAAATTATCTAAATCACACTGACTCCCTGATAGCCCATGATGCAAAGGCACCTTGGCTTATGAAACCCAACCAATGTATGTCTTATTTCCATTCTACTCCACTACCATTGTAAAGCACAATGCATTATGCCATGGGATGGACCATCATACACACTTTAAAGCCCATTGTCTGCAGCATTGCCCAGGTACTGTCCCAGATGGTTTGCTGACACTCACTTCTACCAAAAATATACACAACCTCTCTGGGTCAGTAAGGTGCTTGCACAAGCATGTGTGAGGACGCAAATTCAGATATAAGCAACATGGAGAAGCCAAGTGAGGTGTCATGTTTCTATAAGAGGCAGGTCCCAAAGACTCACTGGCTACTCAGTCTAGCCAAACTGGTAAGCTCCAGATTCAGTGAAGGACCTTTTCTCAAAATAGCAAGATAGAAAGGAATTGAAGGAAGCACCTGACATTTGTACACATACTCACACACATCCACATGTATTCAAATACTCACACATTCACACCCCTACCCCCACACTCACTCACTCATACACACATTAAAACACTCACACATGCAAATACACACATATGAATATACACACACTCCACACACAAATTCAAACGCACTCACACAATCACATACTTCTCTCACACACTCATATACATTCATACATATGCATGCACATATGTACAATTACACTAACTCATACACTCTCACATACTCACATAATGTCACACATACTCATACATGCACACACTCACTCACACATTTACACTCACATATACTCATACTCACATATCCACACAGTAACACATGTACATTAACACACTCACATATATACACTACTATTGTGCACGCACGAGCACACACACATGCACACACACACACACACACACACACACATACACACACACACACACAAGTCTTGATGAAATCTAACGGAATTTATAGACTTGGGTCTCTAGATACCTTTTGCCTGTGATGCCCCTGATTTATCCAGGAAATATTTCCTGTGGAGTTCAGTGAGGAGCTAATGGTGGAGCACAGGATACAGGACACAGGACACGGGACTTAGAATGGGAGACACACAGGTACTCTACTGATAAGATGATATACAGAGGCAAGGGAGATTGTGCTTCACCGTCTAAAGTCCAGCATCCACTTGGGGGTTACCCCAGGAGAGACATAATCTCCACACCTGGATATTTATCCCTCCATGGGCAAAGCAATCCCATTGGCTGTGATCAGTGTCCCCAGAAAACAGCTACAATATTTCAACTCTTTAAGAAAATGGTTGCTGAGAGTTTCAGGAAACAACAAAAAAGTAAAGTATTAGGTAGGCATACTTTGGTCCCTATTAAAATACTTGTTCTAGAAGTTGTATCTACATTGTATCTCCTGAGGAGTGTGGACCATTCTCGATTCCTCTCAACCACTACTAAACTTATGTACAAGACCACATGGAGACATTTTTGACAGATTAGGGAATTTTTCCTCTTTCCCTGTGGACATTTCTCCTGGGTCACTGGCTGTAAGTGAACCAGGGCAGGGCACTAGATGACTTCACTTCCCCAGTCTTAAACGTACAGTCATAGAGCCACATGTGGCCAGGCTGCCCCAGAGCGAACACCTGCTTTGCTTTAAGATGACATCTGAGAAATAAAAACATCTGGCTTCCTTTGCCAAAGAAGGCTATCCAGCAATGATCTAGCTCTGAGAGTAACAACGGATGGAAGATGTCTTAATGTAACCCATAAGGAAAACAAAAGAGTGAGAAGATCGTTAAGACTTAATCATCAACAGAAAGTTGTGTCTTATTTACCAGACAATCTTAATTTGCTTTCTGAATTGAGTTAATTGATTAGCTAATTTGGTGCTTGCTACCACCTGTTACCCTCCAATAGCATCCCTAAACTTTAAATTGGTAAAGTTTACAAACAATGAATTGGAAAATGGTTGTATTTTCCCTATTGTGCATCAACTCCTTATAGAAGCTGATACTTCTATAATGCCAGCCGTCACATATTTTAAAAATTTATATCAATTGCCTAAACATTAAGTCCATTATCTAAAGAGTTTTTGGTGCAAAATTTGTTCAGATATTGCTTTATTAACACAATTAAAAATGTAAGCCCTAAAATTTTGGTTATATGGAAAATCCAGTATAGCATAGTTGACTGGTTAGCAGCTTTGTTCTTGAAGGTCTGAATGCACAGACTAGAAGACTCCTTGCCTTGCACCATACTGTGACCTTGGAACTTGAAGTTCTTCATGAGTAGCTCACATATAAAAAAAAGGAAGAGTGAAGAAGTCCCCTCTTAACCTTAGATTGGAAATGTCTCCTCTCCACTGTTGAAAGCTACTCACTGGCTTCTAGAAATGGCTGTAGCTGAGCAGTTGTCTAAAAGAAGCAACCATGCCCCATGAGAAAAGGAGAATGACATTGGGGAAAACAACTAAATATCTGTTATGAGTGGATCTCAGTTGGGCACTATCTGACTGCCAAATCGTCCTGAATTCAGATGCATCTTGTGGACCCAGGATTGGCCTATACTTGTGATGACAGATCTGACCTGAATAAAGTATCTGATGATTCTCATCAGAACTGGCTTACATGTGTCATGTACTCTTGCTTAGTCCTCAACTCACTTCTCCAGAATGTCTGCTTTCAGGGTTTCACTGGCTGTCTTAGTCAGAAATACACCAAGCTTGTCTACAAACTGTACCTGCACTGTTTAATGGACACACACACACACACACACACACACACACACACACAGACACACAGACACACAGACACACCACGTTACTCTTCAATAAGTCAAATAGCAGTTGCTCATCTGTTTATGGGTGTCTAGGCTGCATCTATACATAGACTACCAAGAACCCTGCTACCAAAACATAGGCAGAGACTGCACCATTGAACTCTGGTTTCCCGGATCCTTACTGTGACTGACAGTCATAAATGATTCTAAAGTTGCAGGGTTTGGTCCACACTCATTTATTTCTTCTTCAGCTCTTCTGAACCTCTTCTGAGGGCTCTTCCCAGATACTCTTGTCTGCTTCTATGTTTCTGTGATAAAATGTCATGATCAAAAGCAACGAGAGGAGGAAGGAATTCCATTTATATTACACTTACTGCCCATCATTAAAAGAAACTAAGGAAGGAACTCAGGGCCAGAACTGAAGCAGACACGTGGAAGAATAGTATTTACTGCCTTGATTCCAGACTCACAATTAGCTCCCTTTCTTATGCAGCCTGGGTCAACCTGCCCAGGGATCCATCACACAAAACAAAGGGGTTAGGCCCTCCCATACTAGTCATTACTTGAAAGAATGCTCTATCAACATGCCCACAGGGCCATCTAATGTAGGCAACTTCTCAACTGAGATTCCTTCTCCCTAGGGTGACTCTAGGTTTGTGCCAGGTTGATGACATACCATAACAATGACACCAGGTTTTCTCTCCTACTGTGTCTTAAATGTTAGTGAGCCTATAGGTCTAACCATCACTTAACCCCTTTCTTGTCATACCTCCTTTGGATGATGTTACTAGCATGCAGGTCTATCTTTGGACATTTTCTCAGCCTGAATTTTAGACCATGCTTCCATACTGAGCTTTTTTCTTAGATGTGACATAAAGACCTACCTTCCTGAATCCAGAAAGACCTCTTCTTAAGTTTGCTGTCTCATGGGCACTTCATGCTTTATCATACAAACTGCCACCTACCTATAACATACCCAGAGTTCATGTTTTGGCCAATTTGTTTCAACCCCATTAAATTAACCATAAACATGGCTGACTTGTTTACTCCCTAAGTAAACTTCAAATTTACCTCTTCAGATCCATATTTTAATGTTGTTGGATTTCTTTGGGGCTTCAAAATATCCCCTTGGAGTTGCTGCAATTACTTAACTTTGGATCCCCTACTATCACCCCTCTCTCTTTAGTTTTCTGAATGTGTTAAGTGTGATCTCACCCAAAACCTGGTTATTGAAACCTGTTACATGAGGTCAGGGAATCATCCTGAGTAATTTTGACTCTACCCAAGTTTTGAAATCACTTTCTTACTATCATCCCCATGTAGTTGATTTGGAAACCAGTCTCTGAACATGTTTTCAGGTCTTTGTAGATCATTATTGGTTCCTTCAGCTCCCTGCCCAATAAAGGAATGGCTCTGACTTCCTGCCTTCAGTAACTGTCAAGCCGGGTCCATTTCCATTGCCACCAATGCCATCAGTGTAGAACAGGACCCTCCCAGGTCAGACTGTGAGCTTTACATGCCTTTATTCAGTGTAGTGTTCAGTGCACAGTGGTCTTTCATCAGGACATAGCAAGAATGTTTAGAGGGTGAATCTATGTATTGGAAGCCCCAAGGAGGTGGAGGACCAATAGTTCAAGGCAGTCCTTGGCTACACAGAAAGTTTGAGGCCAGCCTGGGCTACATAAGGGACCACCATTTCAAAACTCTAAAAGGAGGAGGAAAAGGAAGAAGAAATGCTAAGTGACCTTCAAAAAGAGCAAAAATATGAAATATTCTTCTGAGTGCACACCAGACAAACGGAAAAGAAGCCAAAAAATAGAGGGGGGAAAAGGTGGAGGAAAAGTAATAGGTTAAAACTTCACAGAGACTGCCACATAGGAATTTTCCTTTTGCTTTGCTTTGTTTTTATTACTTTTTAAATTAATCGAAAGGAAATCTCTCGTGGACTTGATAACAATGCGTCTGTTTCTAATAACCCTAGGAATCTCTATTTATAGACATTGAATGTGTTGTCGAAATTAAATATAGCGTATGAACAAAAATTTCAAGATGCATTTAGGATTTACTTCTTCAATAAAGCATTACCACAAAGGGAATAAAGAAATTCTTTACTCAAATTAATGGTGAATTCTTTTGTCATGAGAATAGGAGTTTATATTCGTTTCAGTGAAAGCACATAAATTGTTCTAGACAAGAAAAACAAAACTAGCCCTAGGCAGTATTTTCATTGTAGGGAAAGGCACATGTCCATGAATATCTAGTTTAATATTAACAAAAGCCATTCAATTAGCTATGCATGTGCCATTGTTATGAATATTTATTCACATCTCAGCTAAGTTACACTGGTATCTTTTATTCACTGGTTCAGAGATTGAAATGTTACAAACATTACCCTCCTTGCCCTGCTGGGAGCTAAGAAAAGGAAAGGAAGCACCTGCTACAACAGCACTAAAGATGCAGATTTCCTTAGAACTTTCCGTTTTATGTTTAGGAAGCCAGATTGCTGACTGATTTCACTTCTCCCCAGAAATCATTCAAAACAAATTCTGGGAGCAGATACTGCTGTGTTAATGAAAATTGAAAATCGAAAAGATGTTTCTCCTTGTCCCTTGGAAGAGCAGCCAGTGGTTAGTGGGAAGAGAAAAAATATGAAAATTACAGGTGAAAGATACTAATTGAATAAAGATATATAAATGTGATAGGAAAGGTATTTCCTGATCAATGCTTGGCTTGGAGATCAAGCCGAGGTTACTTTCTACTAAGCCAGCAAGCAGGGTTCAATGTCCTGAACAGAACATTCCTTTGTGTCTGCTTTCTTTTCTGCCTTGCTTGGCAGAAGAAGCACATCATCTCTACCTGACTCAGACAGACTCAACATATCAAGGAAAATCCAAGCCTTGGCATGCTGCCTGAGATGGTTCATTTGGACCGTCAAATCAATAGGATCTAGAACCACCTGGGAGACTAACCTCCGGGGTGTCTTATGGGAATTTATAGATTGGTTAAATGCAAGAGGAAGACCCATCCGAAACGTGGGCAACAGTATTCCATGCACAGGACTGAATATTGGTGAGAAAAAAGGCATGGCAGAAGTGTAATCTCTGCTACCCGACTGTGGACACAGTGTGACAGCTGCCTCAGACTGCTGCCCCCATGCTCCCCCACCATGATAGATTACACCCTCAGATTACACCAAAGAAGCCCTTCCTTTCTCTTTCCTTCCTTCCTTCCGTCCTTCCTTCTGTCCTTCCTTCCTTCCTTCTTTCCTTTCTTCCTTCCTCCCTCCCTTGTTTTTGTCAGGTATTTTGTTACAGGATTGAGAAAGACAGCTACTACTTACTCTTTTCAGAGAACTGAACCCCCACCACAGCCCCAAGTTTCCATCCCACCACTTGTAAGATATCAATTTGTGGAACCACTTAGTTATTATTTTTTCCTGTTCTCCAAAACCTTGACACATCTCGGACCACCAATGGAGAAAGAATTCGTCAATCTTCCCTTCCATCTTCCTTTTTCTCTGCATTCTTCCTCCTCTTTCCTCTCTTCCTTTATCTCCCTTGAGTACTATAGCTTAAACCCAAGGCCATGAACACTGGGGCAAACACTCTCCCACGGAGCTCACACCTCAGACTCAGATCCCCCCTCCATTTTTTGCTTCTGATCCTCTTACCTTTCCCCAATGACCATCAACTTCTTGGTTTACTAGCTTCCAAGCTTCCATACTAGAAATTAAATGTATGCATGCACTTATGCACACACACACACACACACCCCATGCACAGACATACACACATATTTTCTAAAACTCTTGTTCAGAGAAAAAAATGCTATGCTATGATTTCTATAATTAAAATATAGTTACTCATGGATGCCAATTATCTGAGCTTCCTTTACACCGACTTTTCAAACACATTGTTTGTGACTTGTATAGAGTTTAAGTATGTAGCCTTACATTTTACAAACACTCCAAAATTAGCATAGTGAAGATTTCTTATCTTTTTCGGCTTCTGTGAAAAGTAAAATTTATCAAGCAAAATCTGTCTTTTGGAAAGTTGAATTTTATCCACCTTGGGTTTAAGCAGTTTTCTTCATAAATTGATTGCGATTCCCATTTGTCAGTTGGACTAGTTATTGAGCATGCTTTGAAAGAACTTTTCCACTGGGCTCCATTCCTCAGTACTAAGCTAAATTTTTGTTTAAGACTGGCTTTCATCAGTTTGCCCAGGCTAACTTTGAAATACTTCTGCCCTAGCATCCTGAGACAATAAGCCTGCTACATTCCTCTTTTTCTGTATTTCATGTGTTTTAAGGATTATTTCCTCAAAGGATCTCCCCTTTCTTGGTTCCTATCCTCAAAAGCCTTAGCGATCAATTTGACACAGCCTGTGATTACCTGAGAAGGGAATATTAAATGAGGGATTGCCTCATTTAGATAGTCCTGTGGGCATGACTGTGAGGAAATTTTCTTGGTTGTTACTTAATATGGAAAGCCAGCCCACTGTGGGCAGCACCATTCCCTAGACAGGTGATCCAGGGCTTGTATATGAAAGCTAGCTAACTATATGTCCAAGATGTAGGCAGCAAGTCACATTCTTCTATGAGTTCTGCTGCAAGTTCCTGGTTCAGCTCATGACCTCATATCCTTCATTGATCAACTGTAACCTGTAAGCTGAAATAAGCCCTCTCCTTCCCTAATGGTGCTTCTGGCCAGAGTGTTTCATTATAACAGCAGAGATACAACTAGAACAGCTTATTAACCTAGCTTCAATTTGTTTTGTTGCCGGTCATTCGTGGTCTCTTACCTCAATGTGTCATTGTGTTTCTATGACTAGCTGGTAATCTACAAGATTTAAACCTTCATGTATTTGTGTCTACATTATATCCTCAGTGTCTAGCACTGTGGGTGATTCCTTCGGAGATTCAGTAACTAATTGGCGAATGGATTATTAAACCTTAGGTTTTGAGGCATAGGTAACTAATGACAGAGTAATATGGCACACTCTCTAGGTGGATTTGCAGGATAGGGGGGAAGATATCTAGACCCCCAAGGTACCTACCTGCATGGAAAGTTTTGTCACCTACAATGAAATGGTGAGAACTCCTAAGGAAGAAGTGGTACTATTTCCTCCTTCCTGTCTCTCTTCATGGGTACCATTTAATGCCCTCCAGTCCCTAAGTAAGCTAACCAGGATGATCATCTGCATTCTCAGAATGCTTTCCCTTCTGCTCTACTCCTGTGAATGTGAACTCTTATCCTCTTCCCAATGGCCCCAAAGTGGCCTTGGTGGGTTGATGGGTCTACATCAAGCAGCCAGGTTAGATGAGGAGGTAACTTAAGCAATGGGATAGCAATGTTCTCCTGGCCTAGGGCCCTGACTGACCTGGATAGCACAAGCTCTTTAGTACTGTCAGGCTTCCTTCCCCCCTCATTGCCTACCTCAGGGTCAACATTACAAGAGTGATTGAAATTGCTGTCCTTGGTTGGTATGGAATTAAGGAGAGGCTTTTGTCCTGATAACCATTAAAGTCTTAATTAAGTCAAAAATGGGAACTCATTACCTCCTGTGCAGCTTGGGATCTAGCGTTCCAATTACATCATTGCTATGGGCTCGAGCCTGCAGCCCCTGCTTCTAACCACAATGTCTCTGGCTTCAGAACAATCATTGGAAATCTCTGCTCCTCACAGATGCATGAGGTCAACCATCAATCCACAAGATACTTCCTATATTTACATGTGTATGCTCGTGCATGCCTGTGTACAAGAATGTGCATGGTTTTCAGGGTTTATAGTGTATATTTGCACATGTATCTGTGTGCATGAATGTGTGGAAGCTAATAGTCAACCCTGGATAGTACATATTTTATATGAACTTTAGTTCATCTTCTTTAATAATAAAGGATCGCTTACTGAATTGGAAATGCAGCCTGGCTAGTGAACCTCAGGTATCCAACCAAACGTCTCCACTTCCTAAGCGCTGGGTTTATAAATGTCACCATTCTCAGCATTTTTACTTGGGTACAGGGGATCGATCTCAGGATCTTAATCTTGTGTGTAACTCACTTTACCAACTGACCCATCACTTTCCCAGCCCCAGAGCTTCCTTTTTGAAAGTGTACAGAAGCACAGGGATGTATAATTTGATCTTCAGGAATATGCTAAAGCTCAAGAAGTTCCAATGCCCTGAGAGACCTCTTGTAAATTCCTTGAAGAAACCACAGGCTGCTCAGAGACTGGCAACTGCTGTCATGGGTGACAGCTGCTCCCTGGTCATCCAGCTGCTCAGAGATGGACAGAATTGGCAGCACCTGTCAGGATACCCAATGTCAGAGACAAATCAAGACTAGAATTTTAAGAGGTCATGGTCTACGCTGGCATTGAGATTACATGCACTGTTTAGGAAGCAAACTATCTAGCTGTCCCCACATCCCCTGCAAAGCTCATCCGTCAATGTATATAGAAGCCTGAAATCTATACACTAGAATGGTATTTTTTGCATAATCTTCTGTATTTAATAAAATTTAAAATTCTATCAATCATGGATGGAAAATGTTTATCCAAGGGGAAAACTGCTAGCCAAACTATTCCACAACACACATATTGTTATTGGACTGTTATTGGGAGTAGAATCCAGATGTGGGAGTTCTCAGGCTGGGAAGGACTTGATCCAGAGGGTTTGGTGTAAACTTGAGTGTGAGCCAGCCTGTCAAGAAGGAACAACACAATAGTCAGTGTGGGATCTGAGAATAGGCAGGTTACTGGAGACTGAGAAAACCCTGCAGGCAGCTTCTGTGACAACTAACAAGACCATGTGACCAGGAGACAAATCCATTGGAAAAGGCCTCGCTGCACAGATGTGAGGAGCTGGTTTTCCTTTTCAGGTTCCATGTATAAAAGACTAGGCCTGGCATGCATGCTTGTAAACTTAGCACCAGGGACATGGAAAGAGGCAGATTCCTGGGACTCACATGCTAATCAGTGAGTTGCTCCGTGTTGAAGCATCTAGATAGTCACTATATGATGAACACTTATGCTTAGGAAGGAGTGGAGAAGGAGGGTGGAGGAGGGAGAGGGAGAGGAAGAGGGAGAGGGAGAAAGGAGGGAGGAGGAAGGGGAGGAAGGAGGAAGAATACATGCCATGTATCACTAGCACAAACTTACTTATTTACAATTCTAAATTGAGAATGCTAGACCTTAAAACTTTGTTTTGGTTCCATAAATAAATTCACTTTTGTAAGAGTTGTAAAGAAAATGAAACACTTCTAACCATATGTTGTTATTCATTAAGGTCTATTTTTAAAGAAAAATAACATACAGATATGATGCTCACATAAGTATAGCCAGTGAGAACTGAGTGGTCGTTTGTGTGGAGCTGAAGTTAACACTTTGGTTAGGACAATCAGTGTCACCCTGGAAAAGCTCCCTTTATCAGCTTCGTCCAACAGAAAGTAACACAAGCCATCACTAGCATTAAACTTTCCAATAAGCAAACAGTTAAAAGAGATATGATTACTTTCATTATAATTCTTTAGTGTTGGCTTTAGGTGATATAACATATCCACAATATTTTTTTTGTTTAGTCAGTTGTTTTTTGGTTTTTTTGTTCTGTTTTTTTTGCTTCAAAATATTTCAATATAAAATCAACAAAATAATATTAAGAGAGTTGTTGGCCATTTTATTTTAAAGAATTTTCATACATATGTATATATGGTATATTATATATATGATATGTATATATATATGTATTTATATATATGTATATATATATATATGTCCATGTATCTAGTTTGACTATTCATATTTGAGTGCCTACTGGCTATGTGTGACTAGCATGTTAAATGATGAACCCTTATATTTTGTACATATTTATATTTATATAAATTAGTAGAGTTCTTGAGCCTCTACAATTCCTTTTTATCCATATAATTATTAAGTGTAACATTTCTTCAAAGACATCTTTCCCACTACCAATTATATCTTGTTTTCCTTTAGCATCATAGAGCTGAGGAAATGGCTCAGCACGTAAAGCACTTGCTCTGTGGTCTGGATCCCTGAACCCATGTACAGTTGTTTGTGGTGGCCTGTGGCTTCTGTAAGCCCAGGATCTCTATAACAAGAGGCAGGTGGAGGTAGACACAAGGAGATCCTTCAAGGCCAGCTGGCCTGCTGTACCCACCAACAAACAAGAGGCCCTGTCTCCAGCAAATCGGGAGACTTGTGCCCACACTCACACATGGTCACCCCCATGAAGCCTAACTAAAGCAAGGGAGCAAGCTCATGGAAGTGAAGTTTGTTCAAACTCAGAGATAAACTCTGTGACTTTGACAAGAGTAGCTTTATGTACCTCTTGCACACATCTATTGCTTATAGAGATAACAAATAGATACATTCAATCATCAGCCTCAAATTTGGGTTTGTATTTTGCTCATTTGTAACTAAATTGAGCCAAAATATAGAAATAGTGACCATCAAGACACGATTCTTGTTCCTGAAGAATTTACAGTGTAGTTGAAGTGTCTGTGCTCCAATATATTGTCAGATTCTGCCAAACGATTTTACACAATAATTCTGTGGTACTAAGTGTGACATGAAATAGGTAGAACAAAAGATTTTACATATTCTTGTGGCAGGTAGAAATTTTCAATGTAATGAGTTTGTGTAACAAGATAACCTGTAATGTTACTCAGCGCCCATGATACATTAGATCCAGAAAAGTTTTCCAAGTCGTAGGGTGTCTAACTAAGATGACCCTGGCTGAGCACACTGTACATTTCTTGTGCTTCTTAAGAGAGCATATGCATTTGTCTGTCGGATGACAGCATTGACATATTCAGACAGATTACATTTGTAAAACGCACAGCCCACTCCCCAAATCACTTATTACAAAGAACAAGAGAAGCCACTGAATCAAGTTGCATTGCAGGTGTCCTAAATCTAATTTCCCTTTCAGACCCATTCCCAGACCAAGGTAGCAGGCTCCCTCCCCCACAGGACCATGATCTCAGATCCTGACAGTGCCCAGTCACCTGGCACTGATTAATTTTGTCTCCTTTGACATCCCAGCCTCTGCAGGGCTAGATTCTCTGGTGGAATTTTTGCAGGTACCTCAAGTCCCCTGAGTATTAAAAAAGGGAACGTCCTTGCTCACAGGCTGGCTTTCACTTCCCACAGGCTCCCAGACTTCTGCCCACACCATCACCCCACCTTCTGAGCTGAACACTCACCCAAGTCAGACAATGAGAAGCCCAGTGGGGAAGCTGCGGTGATAAAATATCAAAGATTAAAAGCCCATTTTATTTTAAGTTCTTTTGACTTCACTCTCACTCATTAGCCCTTTATTTTATATCCCTCTCCAAAACTGCCTGGTGTCTGATGGTTTTGGGGGGGGGGGGGGAGATAAAGTTCTTGGCATCTTATCAGAAGCCAAATTATCGAGTAGATTTACACCCATACCATAACGGCAGCTTAGAGATATGTACGTCTCCCCTTTAGCTCATCTACTTTCCCTCTTGTTCCAATGCCAGGCAATCAATCCCATGGTAGTAGAGAGACTTACCTATTTCTTGGAAGCGAATAGAAAGAGCAAATGTTCAGAGGACCACAGCTGTATTAATATACATGAGCAAGCAACAGCTAGTGTTATTCTGCAGAAATGAATGAATGAATAAATAAATAGACTGTAGGCACTTTATTCTCCTCACATAATTTCTTCTCAGTGACATTATTGAGCAGGCGGTTGAAAACAAACATCGTTAAAAGAGAGATGAGGAGAGACAGCCTTTCTTACTCCCCGCTGCAACATTTTCCAGTGACGAATGTTCCCTAAATGGATCGGGGCTTTTTGAAACCAAGTCAGAGAGAAATTTGATATGGCCCCATGACCCCTGGTAAAGCTCATGTATCTCCACCTGTCACATAACACGCCAGAGCTTGCTTACATTTCAGCAGAGACTATTGATTTTGCTTATTGGCTGCAGGCGAGTCCATAAAGAACAAATTACAAAGTCAGAGGTCCACAGTTAGCAATCGCTTGCATGATAACAGGGGTCTCACTCCATCCCCAGCTTCAACATTAACATCCTCACAAGCATGGCCAAAGAAGAAAGCAAGCAAAAAGGCCAGGACCCACCTCTTACCACCTAAGGTGCTTGCAAAGGAGAGAACTGCAGGAGGTAGGCACGATGAGGTGACATAAAGCATTTTTATAGTGTGTACATTCATGTAAGTAGCTGTCTGCATGTATGTATAAATGTGTGCGTGCATATGTATAAATTTGTAGAGGTTGAGGGGAAAGAAGCAGAGGCCACGCAACTCTGGTTGTAGAAAAGGAACATAGAGAAGCTACATGATTTAGAAGCAAAGGGTTCTCTTTTTTTTTTTTCTCTGAAGCATAAAAAAAAATTTATACTTGATTTAGGTACAATCAAGCAGGTAGATTAGGTAGATTGATATGGGTCCAGTCTCGAGTAATGAAGATGTATTAGTTTCTTTCCTGTTGTCGTGATAAAATAACCTGACAAAAGTAACTTAGGGAAGAAAGGGTTTATTCTGGCTTTGGGGATATATTACATCATGGTGAGGAAGGCGGGAGCTGAAGACCAGCTGGTTTTTGATTGCATCCGCAATAGAAGCAGAGTATGAACAGGAAGTGAGATTGGGCTCGAAAGCATTAAGGCCAGCCCACAGTGGTTGAGTTCGGTGGGGGATTGGTTCTAATGCTTTGATTCAATCAGGAATCTGTGTTTCCAAAAACTAAATGGCCTTGTCCCCAATTGTTTGTGATCAATCAAAAAGATGCCAACAGCCAATAGATGGGCAAAAGGGAATGGGAAGGGATCCTTAGAGTTGTGGACAAGGATGCAGGGAGGAGGAAAGGATGCCATGACTGGGGAAGAAGGATGGAGTGTAGGATCGGCAGGAGATAAAGCCAACCAGCCATGTGTGTGAGATTTCGGGTAAGTGGCCACTGCCCACTTCCCCGATTGGGCCAGGGGTAGTAGGGGAAGGTTTGGAAGTGCCCAGACTTTGAGTAGCCAAGACATAAAAAATAAGCTTCTCTCTCTCTCTCTCTCTCTCTCTCTCTCTCTCTCTCTCTCTCTGTGTGTGTGTGTGTGTGTGTGTGTGTTTCATTCTCAAATCCAAAGATAACTCCTGGGAGGGTGTGCAAAATGGTTCAGCCAAAGCTTATTACCACAGGGTTCCTCAGACAAGGGTGCATCTCCTTAAAGTTCTACAACCTTTCCAATCTTCCACCATCTGGGGACTAAGTGTGCAATCACATGAGCCCACAAATTCAAGTCTATGCTTTACAGATTGGGCAATATCTCAAGATAATTCCTAAACTGAAAAGTGTCTGACCTTTATGCAGGAAACTTAAGGGCAGAAGAGCATGTTTTCTCTATAGCTAAAGAAAACATGTAGGTGAACGTTTTCAACAAAGGAACCAAAACCAGATGACAGACAAAGTGACAAGTCCAGGAGAAGCCACTGATTGGCTGTTCATTTCAAGTTCACTGCTGTCAGACTAGAAGTCATGTAATTGTCTGGAGAGACCCACACTGAGCTGAGTTTGTTGCCTAAGCTCTTCAAAACTTTTCCCAGGTATTGTTTTTTCTAAGAACTATTTTCTATGAGTTCTGCCTCCTTAAGATCTAAAAAACAGAAGGATGAGTGGATGCTACTTACAGTTATTAGATAATCTGATTTATTTGACCTAAGGTTACAGTCTGATTTGAACTCTGAACATCAGAATATTTAATGAGAAGTAACATAAGATTAAAGAAAATAAGAATAGCAACTCATGTATCGTTCACAGAAATAACACAGCCAACATTTCCAATTCTTCAGAGGGCAGGTTTAGGCAAGTCTATACAGTTATTAAAGAGGGCTGAGAAGGTGACTGTGTGGCTCTTCATCCACTTACCACACAAACATGAGGATCAGAGTTCAGATCCCCAGTCCCATGGAAAAGCTGAGCAAACATTAGCAGAGACAGATCCCCTGGGCAGACATCAACCTTGTGTTGCCCAACAGCAAGTTTGTGACTTAGCCACCGACACTGCCTTAACAAGAGAAGGGGAAGGTAATCAAGGAAGGTGTTCAGTGTCAGTCTCCGGCCTTTACATGTGCCTATACATTGTTCCTGTGCATGAAATCGCTTACATTCACATTATATCCATTTAATAATGAAAAGATAAAAGAAAAATATTGATAAAGATGGTGGAGAGGAGTAGTTCCACTCAAAGCTTCCACAACACTTGCTAAGCAAGATAAATGTTTTACAAATCTTACAGAACATTTTTTTCATCATATCATGTGGCCAGATAGAAAACCAATAATGAAGGCAGAGTGCTGAGCTTAGTGTGATACTTCATCCTTACCTGGGAGCAAGAAAACGAAGATTTGGCTTGACTTTGACACTTGTCTACTGATAGTCACTGTACTTAGCGGGTTGCTCTGCCAAGGAGATAGATCCATGTACTCTTACCGTCTAAGTATCCCTTCCACAGGCTGGAGTTCATTTGAATATTAGTAAGAATTAACATTGCTTCAACGGAACTGTTAAGTGGAAATGCAATTTTAAGTGAAAACTCAAATCTCGGTCACTTTGTTTCAGACAACGCTGTAGAGTGTCCCCCGGGCTCAGCCCAGAGAGAGTTTTGAAGTGATGTTTGGCTATGAAAATTGCCTGCCAAAATGCATGCAAAAAGATTATATAAACTTGGAACGAAAATAACAAGGCCAGGTTGGGCCTTTGTTGAAACTTGGTTGAGGGTTAGTGGCTACCTCTTGGTCCTCATAAAATACACAACCTGTTGGATAAGAGGAAACGCTGGTCACCAAAGCCAAAGTGTTTCTTATAACCTTCCTCCCACACCCTCTGGGACTCCATAACCCCCAGATGCATGAATGTTTCACACACTCAGGTGGACGGAACAAGTCTGTCATCATCTCCAGCCCCGAGGATCTGTGAACTGACTTGGGGGCTGAGAGCAGCGTCGGGCCATTTATGATCTTTCACGGTGATCACTCTTGCTAATTCTGCTGTGTACTATGGGAAGCATTGGGAGAGGGAATTCAATAAAGTGTGGCCAAGATAGCACTCACTTTCTGCCCCAGCTTCTGGCAACCGTTTAAGACAGCTCTGAGACAGATCATATGACCTCAGCCCTTGCAAGAACTCATCACTTTTCATGGGCGATCTGGAAAGTGCTGATCCCGGAGCGTTTATGCTGATGGAACACAGATAAAAATCTGCAGGTGTAACTTTTTAAAAAATTTACTACACGAAGCATAAAAAATACATCAGTAGCCGTTATCCATCATCTAAGACCAAGTTCAACACCATCTTGTAGATATAAAAACACTCATTAGGCTCTTTTGATGCATAAGAACACGCATGCAGAGAGAATGCCACAGCGAAGACTGAAAAGATGCCTAATGTCATGTTCACTTCTTCTAGCCCAGAGAGGACACACCTTTTACTGTAAGGACATCAAGAATTGGTGGTTGATTTCTTCAGCCTAGTTTTTCCCCACTGGGTGAAAGCTTGTTTGACAGAACGTTTGAAAAGCAGAGAGGGAGAAGGAGGATCAGCACATAGAGCCAACACATTGGAGATGGGTGAAAAAAAAGAGTACCATGCTATGCTTTCCCAGAAAAGGATCTTTCAGCAGGACACTGAGTAGACCGGACCTCCTTACCTCAGAGAGGAGCTGAACTGGATTTTGACACTAATGCAGAACTCAGTCTTAAATCCAATTCGGAAAGTCTACGTCAGGCTACACAGACTGTTGAACCTGCTGTTTCTTCACTTAAAAGGGGACGTACTGAACCACAGACAGGCACATAATGATATCACTGGATAACTAATGGGCATTTTTACCTTGCTGCTATAGTCTGAAGACATTCAAAGGCGTCAGCAGCATGTACCATTGTACTCTTGCTGAAAGCACTTATGTAACAACTTATCTAGAAAAAAGAGACAGGAACAACATCAAATTTAAGTGAGAAATGGCTCTATATCCCAAGAATGCCCTGCGCTGTGTGGAATCATCCACCATTTGGTGGCTTTGGCTTAGATTTTCAGATCCAAATATCAGCTCCTTGGAACCACTTTCTCAAAGTTAAGGTTCTAGAATTGACATAACCCTCAACCCACCCCACCCTGCCAGATTCTCTTTCTGCACTGGGCTCCATGAACATTGTAGTCAGTACTTGGATGACATCAATGGTGTGCCCCGTGGTCCCCTGGTCCCCCTTTCTCCTACAATCTTGGCCATGAGGTCTCTCATATTTTAGGACTAAATAAACCACTCCCTCAGTGCCCCTGCCCTGTTCTCTTTCTCACTGCAGATGATTGTAATTCCTAACTAACACTGCAACCCAAATGGCAATACCTCTCTCAATAGGTTTTTATTGCTAAACTCTCTAGCGTGAAGGCTTTCAGGAAATACCTCCTGCCCCTTTTGGAGAAAAGGTTTCATTACGTAGCACTGGCCTCACATGTCACAGAGATCCACAACTGCCTGGTGGACCTGGTGTTAAAGAACAGGTGCCATTACAGTGGGTTCTTGGTGCGTCCCATTTGCTCAGGGATGCAAATCTAGATTCCACATGGTGGCATAGAGGGGTCCTGTTCTGACCTCTTTTCTGCCTTTGATGTGTTCTTGTAAAATTCATTTTCACCCATATTCACAGTCTACTGTCTTGAGCTTGGAAGAGACTATAGCCTGTCCACCTGCCTGGCCCCAACCCTACCTGCTGATCCAGATTTCAACAATGAGTACCAAAGAAACATGGGAGCTAAAAATGACACATTGTAGCTTTTAAGCTACAGCAGAAAACCACGTGCTCATTTTCCTCCAAAGCTTCCCTCCTCAGCTTGACTTACATAGCTCATCCTTAGTTGTTTTGAACTTCCAGGCAGCTCTGTTCACTGATGGTTCTGGCAATTCCATTTAGAAACCCAGACCCAAGAGTCTCGTGGATGCCCAGTTCTGTCTTCTGGAAGTTATGCATGAGGAAAGCCACTAATGCCTAAGAGCTACAGGAACTTAAGAGCTACATAACATCTAAAAAGATACCAGGTAGTATTTTAGCGGTTACTTTTACCAACTCTGGGATCTTGTCAGGATAACAATGGTCTCTGGTTTAGGGCATTTAAATTAGGAAACCACTGAATCATCTCAAAACAGTGAAAAGTAATATCTTTAAATCCCAGGAGCTGAATGCAAAGAAACTGATCTAGTAATCACCAAATTGCTCACTGTAAAGATGGGGTGTTTATGTGGTTTTTTAAATTATGTGTAATTTATAAAACACACTGTCTGTTCAAAGCATGGTGAGCTTACAGCTCAGCACTTGGAAGGCAGAGGCAGGAGAATCCCAACTTGAAAACCATCTTCAATGACACGAAGAAGTTCTGTCTCAAACAGACAATGTCAACACACAATTTATTTGTATGTCTGTGGATTTATGCTGTTGTTTCTTTATATACATGTTTGTATAGTGTATGTTTATGTGTGTACTGATGCATGTGTGTGTGTAAGTGTATCTACATATGTGTTCGTATGAAAGGACAACCTTAGACTTCCCCTCAGGAGGACAATCCACTTTCTTTGAGACAAGGTTTCCCATTAGCCTGGAGCCGATCAGTTAGGCTAGACTGGCTGGCTCATGAGGCTTAAAGATCTCATTGTCTCTACCGCTCCAGTGCTTGTGTTAAAAGTGCATGCTACCACACTAAGCATTCTGTGGACTTGAACTCAGGTCTTTATGCTTTACTAGCTGAGCTCTCAACCCCACAGTCATGCCTCAACTATGAACTTTAGTAGTATACGTCAATTTGCCTGTGCACACATTAAACATTGGAGGACTGTCTATGTGGCACTCAGCGAAGATTAGTGTTTGGCATTCTCAAAGGACAATGTAACCAAATACACAGAGGTGAGAGTTTTATTTGATAGAACAGGATAACCACTGCTTCTGTAGTTCTAGGAGTTTTATTATGCCCCGAGGAGGCAGAGGGAGAAATACGATGTGGTCTTCAAGTAGTCAAACCAAATAAGACAAGGCAATAACATGCTTGTGGGTGCTCCTAAAAATATCTCTTATACATGCCTAATCCTTGAAGAAAAGTTAGGAGGAAAAAAATTTACAAATTAGCCTGTAAGAGAGCTATGTAATTTATGCCTTAAAAAGTCACCTCAAGGAACAGTTCTCTTATCCCTAATTTCAGCTTGAGTTGATTCAAATGTAATTTCTTCGGTCATCCCCAGACATGCATGCATATGAACTTTGAGTGAAGCCAGTTTGATCTCTCATTACCACACAGATATAATATGTCGTAAGTAGTTGTGCAAGATGCAAACTCTCTACATACATAGTTTTGAACCCTGAAGATTGAGTAAACTCACTTTCTGATTCTTAAGCTTGAAATTTTCTAAACAGGTTAGAAACGTCATCTGAATTTTCAAAAGCTGATCTCACAGGGTAATTGACCTGCCTTGAAAGTAGGTTGCAAGTGTACACATGACACAGCTTAAAGTCACATAGTCAGGGAGAGTCAGCTAAGAAATTCCCCAGGTCCCGTTGGCCAGTAAGCAGGTCTTTGGAGGACTGTCTTGATTCAATCAATGTAGCAGTGTAAAGCCCATTATGGATGGCACCATCCCCTAGGCAGACTAACCAGGGCTAGATAAAAAAACCAGTTAAGCAAAAGCCTGTGTGAGGCAACAAGAGGCATTTTTTTTCATGGTTTCTGCCCTGCATTCTCTCAGAGATAGATTGTGACCTAGAAACTGGGATAAGCCCTTTCTCCATTATTAGGTTACTTTTTAATCAGATGGTTTTATTATAACAAAAATAGAAAAAAGTCTCTTTTATAATCAATGAAAATCTTTTAATCATGAAAATCTGCTCTCTGTATGTATATGCCTGCCTGCATGTGTATATAGGGTTTCCTCAATGTCTTACTTTATTTTTTGAGACAAAGCTTCTCACTGAACCCAGGGTTCACCAATGTGAAACAAATCCCAAGTATCCTCCTGCCTCCACTTTGCCAGAGCTAGA
Source organism: Micromys minutus (assembly GCF_963924665.1). Classification (NCBI taxonomy): domain Eukaryota; kingdom Metazoa; phylum Chordata; class Mammalia; order Rodentia; family Muridae; genus Micromys; species Micromys minutus. The sequence goes on from NC_137969.1 coordinate 56,430,895, forward strand.
ATTATGCACATGAAACACAAGTAAGTCCACTTTTTCTCAGACAGACTAGAGATACGAATCCAGCTCTTCTTCCTTGCACATACTGAGCCATCTCCCAGCTCCTGTTTTGTTTGGTTTAGATGGGATTCTTTGGTTATAACGCAGGAGTTGCTGAAGAATCTCTCTTTTTATCTAAATAATTTTTATGGGAGTTTGGATCAGCTCCCAATTCTAGACTTCAGTAGGATGACCAACAGTTAATGGTCTTTCTAGTATTAACATTAGACAATGGACTCCAGAGCATTTGAGAACATTCTTTGCGTGTCTCTCACTCAAAATACCACAATATATCCTTCTGTTGATTTACAACTTATGAATTCTCAGTAGAAAAAATGTTGGTACTCATGTTGCATCAAGACTAACCTTGATTGTAGACTACATACAGAATGTTTTCAAAGAGCAAATTGCTTCTTTCATGCTACCAAAAAACTACTATTCCATGATTAATGTTTACATATATCTTATGTAGGCTCCTGGACCACACAACTTTGATTTCTAAAAAATTCTGTGCACTCACTAGTAGTGTGCTATTACCAGTAATAACAGCTTACACCTTTTGAGAACATTCTGTAAAATGTAGGATCTTATTTAATTCTTCTGGCAAATGTTATGAAGTGGGTCCTCCAACAGTCCCTCATTTTACAGAAAAAAACAGGACTCTAGGGCTCTGTTAAGCACACCATTACCAACACTGCAAGCACCCATTAGCAAGTCATCCTGTCTCTAGGAGTTGAAACTGGGAGCGGGCCTCTAGAGTTTCACATGATCTACCACCCACACAGCTTTAAAATAGTGTGGCATTTTCCAGTTGCTGGTGAGAGCTGATGTATAAGAAGTGGGATTTCCTTAGAAGACTGTGTTCATCCAATGGGAACTAAAGTCCTCTCTGTGAAATTATTTGCCTTAAAGAAATGAGCACTTTGGTTTGTATATAAAATATTCCAGTCATAGAATATCCTCAATATTGAATGTTATGGATAATTACTAAATACTTACGGTTGTTCTTTATTATAGGGGTAAGCAATAAAGCCCTGTTGCTCATCTTAATTAGTCACATAGTCTCCAGTCATTCATAGCAAGCTTTTGGCTACAAATGTCAACTAGATGTCACTGTGGGTGGCTTCAATTTATGTGTATGGGACTCACTTGTCTTTCTTTTCAGTATGTTGAAAAGATTTCCTATGCTGGCAAAAACTCACACTCAGAATTGGAAAGAATCATAGGGACGATCTCCAATTCCCATATGTAGGAGAGGAAACAGAATTCTAGAGAGATCACATGGCTTTTTCTTGGTCATCTGCAGCTGGTAGTTCAGACTCATAGATGTCTATGACTGGTATCACTGATCCGTACAGTCCTGTTATTGATATTGTGAATTGGGAAATTGAGGTTGATTGAATTTAATGACTGTAAGGCAGAGTCTGGATCCTGCTTATAAATCGACACCAGGGTGAGATAAACCAGCCAAGTGTAGCCCCCAACTCACTCCAGTGTAGCCCCCAATTAACTCGAAGTGTAGCCCCCAATTAACTTCAAGTGTAGCCCCCCAATTAACTCCATGGATATTGTGCTAGGTGCCTTATTTATCATTATTATTATTATTATTATTATTATTATTATTATTGCAATAGTGGAGATTAAACCCAGGGCCTCCATCTACCACAGATCTATATCCCTTTACCCAATTTACTTTTTATTTTGAAGTTGGGTCTCCTTTGGTTGCCCAGGCTGGATTTCAAGTTGTCATTCTCCAGCCTCCACTTCCCATGTAGTGTGGACTAAAGGCTATGCCACCAGTCTGGGTCTATGGTAGGCATTCTGTACCATCTACTCTTCCAACATGCACAGCCATGTGAGATTCTGACAGGACTCCCTTAACTTGTCTCAAGTCACAGAAGTAGCAAATAGGTCTTGATCTGCTGTCTAGCATTTGGGGAAATGAAGGTGATTTTTTAATTTTTGCTTTGAAAGCAGACTGACATGTTGAAGGAGAGTAAGAAGACTAGAAGAAGCTTGGCGCTCCTTTCCAGCTCCGTGGAGAGTATATTGTACGAAGGTGCTTGCTCCTTTGCAGTGTGGACATTCTGGATCTGCCACTCTGGCTCCTTGGTATTTTAGATCTATTGATTAGATGATTGTTCTGACTACGTGCTTTATGAGTTGTGTCAATGTCCGGCTGTAACTCATTTTAGCAAAACGACATGCCTCTTCTCTGCCAAGCAGAATGTAATGTAACATGAGTCATCAGAAAAGCGACATGACACATCAGAAATAAACGCTCATGACCACTGATTCGGAAGCTAATAAAGGCAAGCACATTGTATTATTCATGTCTAAATGATATTCATGGATAATTCAGTCTACCCAAACCCCCAGAGATGAAGCTTCTAAGCCAAAGACACCAGTTCTGTAGACTTTGCTAAATCAAACCAGATGTGCTGCAAGACACATTTTTTATCAAAAGCTTTACGATATAAATAGGCCTACCATCCAGACTCATTTTCAGATCTTACAGCAGAACTCGGAATGCATCCTGGGCCCTGTTTGGGGGTATTATAAGAAACAATCTGTTTCAAAGACTGAAGTTTTTTCATTAGATTCTACCCCATGAACCAGCTACTTTAAAAAAAAAAAAAAAAAAAAAAAAGAGTCCTCATTTTAAAGCTGGAGTCAGATGACATTATTAAAGGTTATTAAAGAGGAAAGAGACTCCGCCTCCTGATGCTGGATATGCAGTTTCCAACGCAGTGCCCAGTGAACGGGGAATCACCTGTGTTAATGATTAGCATGCCTATGATATTACAAGTCCACAGGCCTTGCCTCAGGACTGCCAGGCTTCTCAGGACAGATAGATAGATACACCTCTTGTTGCAGTGAAGACAGACAACAGGTATAACAGGAATCTCCCAAGTCCACGTCATCATTACCAGGAAAGCTTTGTCCCCTTCACACTGGACTTTAAAGGACACGGTCACATTCATTGCCCTTCTACACAATGCTTACTTTTTATTGCAAAATGAAGCTTCTGAAGACATAGATCTCAGAGACAGGACATGAGATCAGGTATATAATAGGTACATGATGATGGGGTGGTGGTGTGGGAGGTAGGCATTGTGAGATGCTAGAGGACCCGAAGTTGTTTCTCCATGGTACACAGCTTGATACCTCTGTCCAGACTCCCACATGAATGGCACACCCTCACCCTGACACACATATACACATGAAAAACAAAATCTAAAATGAGCAGAGATATAATACACAGATAGGGTCTTGTTTTGAAGGGGGTGACATGAAGGTTCATAAAACATGAGTTCCTGTACACATTCATAGGGACATAAGTTTAATTATTTTATATACATTCTACAAATTTAAATGGTCTTCAGTTTAACTGAACTCATACGCTCGGGTTTCATCCCTTCAATTGGAGTTAGTGTCCTCACTTCTCGTTAGTAGAGAAAGGCAGATAGGAATTTCTTTAGAAAACTGAAGACGTTCCATTTGGTGGTAAATAGTAGGTATTCAGAATAAGAGAACCTCAGTTCATGCACTTTGACATTCCCTGTAAGAGTCAGAGTCTCTTGTCACAGACATTTTCCTGTGCAATCTGACATTCTAGGATGCCTATGAGCCTTTACAGGTGGTGATTTCCGATAAACGTAAGTCATGTGTGTTAATGAGACATTGCCATATAAAGTAAATGTACATTCTAGAACGTTGCAACTCCCCCAAAATTTTCACATAAGTGAAATATACATATAATTCAATATAGACATCGAACTAAATTCATGGGACAGCTCCACAGAAACAGAGTTCTCAGGGCCAACTCTTCGTGCCCTGGTTTTTGCTGTTACTGTTTGAGACATGCTTTTGCTACCCAGCGCTGCGCACGTCAGCCCCATCATTCTCCTACCTTAGCCTCATAAGTGCTGTGATAGCAGGCGTGTTCCACCATGGACAGTTTTTGACTAGTCTTTTAAATTCACAATCCGAAAATGATGTTTCACTGTTCCTATTGCCACAAATAACTGTAATTACAGAACACATTATAGAAAGCTACTTGGTGAATTTAAGTAGACAATTTTCCTTACCCCTCAGGATCTTTATTTATTTACTCTATTTGTGGACCTTTGCATAAAGTCTAGTACAATGTAGACATTAAGAAAATATTTTAAATTAATTAATGGGTAAATTATCTGCCCTGTTTATAGAAAAGAGCAAAAGCTGGAATAGTGCTTGCTGAATTTCTTACCAAATTATTACCTTGTGTTTGAAAAAAGCATTTGAGAAATTTATGTGGGATAGAGAGCCATAAAGAGTCTTTGTTTGTGTGTGTGTGTCTCTCTCTCTCTCTCTGTGTGTGTGCTTGTGTGTATGAGTCAATGTATGTGTGTGTCCACACTTGTGCTTGTGAGTGTCTGTGTGCCCACATGTGTGCTTGTGCTTGTGTGTGTATGTGCGTGTGTGCCCATGCGCTCTCACATGTGTGCTTACCCATGTGGCTAATAGTAGAAAACTTTCTGGAGTTGAATCCCTCCTTCTACTTGGGGACCTGAGCTTTGAACTGAGGAACTGGAAAGCACTTTTATCTACTGAGCCATCCTGCCAGGTCCCAGGAAGAGTTTTTTGAAAGCAATGTTTAGGAACCTCTCCCTTCATCTTAGCATTTCTTTGTTTCATATCCTTATTAGAATTCACCTACTTACTCTTATAGGATGGACTGTGTAGGTACTTGTGTGTGCACTTGTGCAACACAAATTAGAGCAGTCACCTGCTCTCTTGTCCCTTGGCTGATGTCATTCAACTTTCTGAGACAACGTATCTCCCTGACTCTTGCTATCTTTATACCTAGCTCGGTTTCCCAAACTGGAACATCCATGGAAAATAAGAGTGAAATCTGTATCCTGGGTCAGGCTAATTCTGTTTGAAATAAAGGTTTTGCCATTTGCTTAAACCTTCAGTCCTCAGTGTGCTTGTCAGGGGTATTCCTTCTCATGGTTGCCATGACAGCCTTGGATACTGATCTCACTCCATCGGCTAATTAGAAATGCTTCAGATATGTGTTTAGCAACATAATGTTTATGTGTAGTTTGCATGAGGCAGGAAACAAATCCTAAAGATGTGAAAGTGTGTGTTATAACCCCTACAAACAAACTGACTGCTACACGGTTATGTGCTTGAACGAAATAAGCACTTGTTCTCAGCCTGGCACTTGCCTGGCATTCGGTAAACACTCAGTAGTGTTCTTTAACCAAATCCTTGAATTGAGGACCCTGGCTATGCTGACTACTCAGTCACCTCTCTGAGCAATCAGGATCACCTGAGCAGCAACCCTACTTGGAAGTCTTCGCCAGAGTACACCAGAGACTCACTGTCACAGCCCCATGGCAGTGTTGGGAAAATGGGTGAGAAATGAGTTGAATTGAGGAGTATATATTTACCACACTAAGCTAAGGATTGTGAGAATTTGTCAGCTCTTGGGAATAGACTCTCCAGGGAGGAGTGCAAGAGGACATTGTGCAAATTACAGTTTCTATCATACAAATGGAATTTGGTTTTTGATCCCACAAGAGGAAGAGTCAAAAGGAAGTCAGGACAACCAGGACAAGACAAATGGTGAATTCTGTTCCTGATGAAAAGGGAAATGAATTTTGAGCCATAGAGGAAATAAAACAGGTCTGCTGCTTTCATTGTTGATAAGGCAAAGTTACACAATAGCGCATTGCAGACTCACCAACTGAACAACTCTGGCAGACTCAGCTACTACCCACCTTAGACAGAGGAGGGCAAACCCAGCCCTCGCCCACCCTCCCCCACATAATGAGTGAAGAGCTGACCCTCAGTGGAGCTACTGAGAAGTCTTTTGAATCTTAAGCAGGTTAATTTCTCAAACCAGTTCATTCTCCTGTGAAGAAGACAGTAATAGAAGCCATCTCCAAAGAATCATTTCGATTGTGGTGTTAAATAATTTACCCTGGACAGAATGTAAGAGCTCAAGATTCTTACTTGAAGCGGGTCTGTGGGACTGGAGGAGTTACACCACGAACATGTCTTCCGTTGATGAACTTGGTTAGGTGCGTTCCAAGCAATAGGTGATAAGACAGGTGCAAGAGGAAAAAAAAAGTGCAAAAATATACTAACAAGGTTATATTGGGGCAGTTAGATAATCCAGAAAATCTAGAAGACTAGAATTCCATTAAAGCTGATAAATCAAGGTAGCATTTTGAAAAGTAAGTACCTATAATCAGTGAAAAAATGTGAAAAATAATTTAAAATAAACATGCATCTAAAAATGAATAAATCCGGTTAAAACTATATAAGACATATTCTATACTACTACTACACACACACACATACATATACACACACACAAAACCACATTAAGGTGCATCAAAAACTTGTGTATGTAGATGTCATTCTGGTAAGTTGAATGTTGTTAAATAGTAATATACCAATGTTCGCTTTATATTGAGGGGGTAAAGGAAACTCATGGAAGGGTTTTACAGTTGATGCGGACAAACATATCTTTTCGGCTCACACAGATTGTCTCCTTATCACTCTACTGCCCGTTAACAGGTCTACAACTGTCCTGTGATAGAAAGTACACAAAAGAAAATGTTGAAAAGTGTATTTACTTATGGATGTTTTTTAAATTTGTGGGGAAATTATTTGTAATATTCTTAAAAAGTGTCTTGAGACAATGTGCTAGTGACATAAACAGAACTTGCTTAATAGTGTCTTTTCCATATATATATTCCATAAATATATATTCCATATATATGTGTGTGTGTGTGTGTGTGTGTGTGTGTGTGTGTGTGGTATTAAGTTTTAGAATGAAGCCATCAACCTTGTCAGGCCTTTCTAACTACTAAATTTTAAAAAAGCCATAAGACTTAAAAAAGTAATATTCTACATCTTATCCTGAGGTGTGATGTTAAAGAATCCAGGGTTCTTAGAAAAAGAAACTTCTAGAATACACATGAGAAAACTTATACAAAGAGCTAGAAGTACAGAAAGACAATTTTTACATTTTGCTGGGAAACCACTTAGGAATTATTTTCAAAGTAATTTACTGGGGAATAAGGATAGTTGATGAACAAAATATCAAGCTGATTACAGAGAACTGAGTAAGGGCCATGTGTGAAAAATGTACTGTTGGTGCCTCTCGCTGTGGAAACTGGCTAGGGGCTACTCTGCAGAGCACGCACTCACAAGGACTTCCTTGGAGTATGAGCCAGTGGAGGCTTCCTGCTGGTGTGCAACCCAGAGGTTTAAAAATGTTTGACACCAGTTCACACAGAAATTACACATTCAGAAACTGTTCCTTTCCTAGAAAAGAAAAACCCACTCGGTTATCTGAGCCAGAATTAATAGCATGAACATGATCAACAAATGAGTTCAGCGAGTTCTTCCTCACGAACCTCATAAAGGAGCTCTGTGTACTCAGGAAAATATGGTTTTAGAAAAAATTGGAGACCGTGACTAAATCGATTGTTTTTAAAGGTTGACTATTAAAGATGGCCTCGATTTTAATTTTAAAACTTTGCTACCATCATCCTAAATCTGGATTGGGAAACGGGTCCTTCATAGGGCCAGACAGAAAGCATTTCAGCATTCACAGGACAGCCAAGGATTTCCATACATATTCATCTTCATGTGTTATTAATAACCCTTTAGAAGTCTATGGACCATTCTCATCCATGCAGTTGCACAAAAACAGCATCCGAACGCTCAGCCCACAGACTGCAGCTCACCAGTGCCTAGTCTTGGATAAATGGATGTATCAACTAGACACTAATAGTAGTGATCTGTCAGTGAGTATCACCACTTTCTTCCTAATGGCTTTCTGTATCTTCCACATTTTAGAGTGAAACATGTATCATTTACACTTAAAACTAAAGGCCAAAAATATTATAAAAATAAACATATACAGGACTGGAAAGATGGCTCAGTGGGAAAATGTTTGTCAGGTATGAGTACCAGGTTCAGATTCCAAGACCATGGGTGCATAGTCTCCACCTATAGTTGGGTGTAGTAAATGGCAGAGCTGTAATCCCACTCCCCCTTTGGAAGCTCGCAGGACAGCTAGCCTGGGCTATAAGACTGAGGCATGAACAAGAATCTGTGCCTTGAGTCACCATCAAGGGTGGAGACCAACAGCCAAAGGTGTCTTCAGACCTCTACCTGTTCCTGAACCCAAACAACTCTGCCCAAATAATTCCAGTGGTAGTTGTGGCACTGTTCTTGCTACTTGTCCCAGTGTTCTGGGCTCCTGGATGAAACACACGTACACACACACACACACACACACACACACACCCACACACAGCCTTTTTAAAAAAATTAAACAACTTTTTTTTTTTAAAAAAAGAGATAAATGTACAGATTTTAAAAGCATTTTTGCATAAAACTATATGAATTTTTTTCAGTACTTGATTTGTTTTAAAGGTTTGATAGTATGCATTGAAAACTTACTAGTTACCACACACAGCCTTATATTTCAATATGCCATAAACAGCTCAATGGCTGGGCCACTTCCAAACCTCCACATGGCTAACACACCATGCTCTGATATTCCTGAGTTATTACTTACTAAATCCTATATGCCATCTTGGCTGGCCTGGACCCAGACCTGCAGCCCTCTCAGGGTTCAGTTCCCCGGTACCTCTATGAGGGCTACATTCTTTGCCCAGCACCTCTCAGGCCTGACATCGACTCCTTTCTTAGCATGGTAACTTCCTCCTTCCTCCTCCTTCAGTTGGTTCTTTGCCTGGGAATCCTAAAAGTCCTGCCTCTGTCTCTCTGCCCAACCATTAGCCACTGGCAAATTTATTTACCAATCAAAACCACCTGGGGGCGGGGCCCCTCAGGATCTTATGGATGTTCGGATTCTGGTGCAATTTTAGGTACCCAATTAACATAATACAAACATTAGTCCAAAATCCACAACATCTAGCTGTGTGGCCGAACATACATGTGCTTTTGCATGCGAAGATAAAGGAATTAAAATTCTATACAGGTCTGGTGAGGTAGCTCTGTGGTAGAGTAACTGCCTAGCCTGTGGAAAAATCTAGACCCAATCTCCATCTCTACAAAATAGTGAATAAAGGCATAAATAAATAAATTCTACACAAAATTTAAAAGTTACATGCTTTCTCATAGCTGTGTGTTTACAAATGTGCCTTACACGTGAGTATGCATGCATGGAGTGATGCATTGTGGGAGGGTGCACATATGGAGGGGTGCACATGTGGAGGGATGTGATGTGGGGCCTCTTACTTCTTCACTGGATACACCTGACTGAACCACAGTAGGCACACATTTAGCAGTTGTGTACTATACCCATGCATTTGCTGATGAGACCCACGCCGTTCTCTTCTACACCTCTCCACCTCTCCCATCTTCTTTCTTTAATACCTTCGCCGAATCATAATTTTCATACCACAAAATTGACCTGTTCTACATTAACATTCAACAATTTCTGCTACATTTACAGGATTTCTTAAACCTCACTCGGCCCCTACCACCATCTGAATCTAGCAGTCCTAGTCATGGATAGCAATGAATTCAAATAAAGGCGTGGGATGGGCAAACGAGTTAATTGTCTACACTCAAGTGTCTTCTTAGAGTCCTTACTATGACTGTGGTCATACGACTGGAGCCGCTAGATCTATGGTACAAAACCCGAACCCACAGGACATGAAACCAAAGAGTGCAGGGTACAGTCCGGATTCAGACACTGAGGAGGCCACACTTGTCACATTGCTTTAAAGGTTGAACTCAGAGAGATGAGATTCTGTTTTCCAACTGTTCTTAATACCCTGAACAAGAGCTAATCTTGTTTAATAAGCAGCTTGTTCCATAACATTGTGTATTCATCTGGTTCCTGCTTAAATAATGCATGTGAGAGTCCTCTGTGAATTTCAGAGCCGCGCATCACAGGGAAGCTGAGCACTGCCTTACAGTCACCAAGTTTTCTTGGCCTGATATCTCCAGTCGGTCATATGATCTCCCTTTGGCACAGCTGCCTGGGGCCAATGTTTGAATGATATTTGATGGGTAAGAATATGGTTAATCATTAACAAAAATTTTAAAGATATACATTTTAAGTTTTCTATTAAAAATACTGATATGAAGGTCATTAATATTTGTTATTTTAACTTTTACTCAACTTCTTATGTTCAGCGCAAACTTATAAACCATCAGAAATCCAATAGAAAAATCAAAGAGTTTAAAAGAAAACAGCAACTTACCATCTATAAGCATCATTTCACATTTGCTCTACTGAGATACACTTCAGGACGTATTACTATTCTTATGTGGCTGTGAAATCTGTTAGGCTTTGAGTTTAACCATAAACTTTTTTTTTTGATGTGATGGAATATTATAAACTACATTTTTGTGTTCCTGGGATCCTATTTAACATTTCAGTAGTCCAAGGATGGGATCAATAAGTTCACACAACTTTTAACCATATGCTCTGCTCACAAGTCTGTTCAACAAATCCTCATTGTTTTGAAGCATTAGGTTTCATAATGTAAACAAATACCCCAAACAAAGAAGTTGTGGAGAAGAGGGCCTATTTTGGCTCACACCTTCAGAATCTTTAGTCTGTAGTTGACAGCAAAGCATTGAGTCTACTGCAGCCCAATATGATGGGAGCTATATCTAGCCAAACCACTCACCTCATGGCTGAGAAGGGAAGACAAGAGGAAGAAATAGGGCTCCAGGGGTTCTCCTTGTGGGCAAAGCTCCCTCCTACCAGGCCACTGCCTTAGTAATGGCACAACCTCCCAAAACATGTCACAAGTTGGCAACCAAGGCTTTAACAAGGAGCTTTTGGGGGACACTTATCCAACCATGTCATTGGTCTCAACCTGAGGTCCTTTGATGTTGCAGAAAACCTTCATGTCTGCCTTGTCTAGCTCTGGAATTGGGACTCGGGCTGCCAGACTCATGTTTGGTCCTAGCATTTGCAAATAATTCATAGAATGCAAGAAAAGTCCTGCTGGCCAGTCTTCCCTCCTGTGGACACTTGCCCAGCAACTTTACACCTTTTCTTCCCCCATCTTGTCCCCATATGCTCAGCCCAGACGGCTTGTCTGGAAAATCCCCACTTAGCCTTCAGAATTCTCTTCTGATACCTTGGAAGGCATCCCTGTTTAGCATGCAGACGGATCCAGCACACTGCTTTTTTGCTATTGTTTGGAGAGATTTGGGGGTACTATTTCTGAACCAAACACAGAGTTCTGTTGTCTAAGCTTTCCCTTTCAGTGGTAATTATTTATTTACAGGTCTGTCTCCCCTCTGAAACCCGAGCTCCATCATTCCTACCCTCTGCCTACCCTCCGACAGAGCAAGACCTGCTGCATTCTCAGAATGTGTAAACTTCCTCATTGGAAAGGCACAAGCAATGAATTGTACATTTTAAAAATGCCTGCTGAAATTATTCTACAAAGCTCTGGTATCTGTATATCACTGCCAAAAAAAAAAAAAAAAAAAAAAGAGAGAGAGAGAAAAAAATATAAAAACTGGTCTGTCTGATCACCCATAACGGTGACAGCCGTATCTCAGGGTTATGTCTGCCTGGAAATGGTTGGGCATATGGGAAGGACTAACAGAACATGGGCCATGGAATCTCCTGGAGAATAGAACCATTAGAGACATGAAAACTACTGCCATATATCTGTTGGTTGTTGAAGTGAAGAGTTGGCCTAGTGTTGGCCTAGTGCTCTTGTTATCCTGAGTGTTTCTGGAATCTACTGAATGAGAAGATTCCAAGGCATTTCTGCACAGTGAAAAGTGATCTGTGATAACATTTGTTGTTGGACCAAATGAGGGCTTTTACCTGCTTTATTACTCACAGCTAATTACATAATTATAAAGTTCAAAATTATAGGCGTCTGTTTTTGCATTGATACATGAAATTGAGGCCAATATCACATTTAAGTTTGAAAGCAAGGCGCCGCACAGCAGGCTCTGTGTCTTGGGAAGCTAACTAGTTCTCTCTATTCTAAGTCTTGGGGAGCTAACTAACTAATCCTCTCTATTCTCTAAGTCTAGGGAAGCTAACTAGTTCTCTCTATTCTATGAGTCTTGGGAAGCTAACTAGTCCTCTCTACTATCTAAGTCTAGGAAAGCTAACTAGTTCTCTCTGTTTTCCTCTGAGTCTTGGGAGGCTAAGTAGTTCTCTCTGTTCAGAGTATAACTATTTTCTGAAGAAATTCCCTGTCTCACCAATAAGAATAATCACTGAGAACTCCCCCCTAAGGTGTTATTTTGATCTTGGGAATTAAGCTGTAATTGAGCAGCTGAGAAAGATTCTACTATAAATGTTAATGACGAAGGCAGCTTTTCTAATGAACTTCAGCTGGTGAGGGGACAGCAGGCAAGAAAGAGAAGGTGCAGAATGGCTGTGCATTGAAGAAGGTAAGGCCCCTCCCCCAAACCATGTCTACATAGAACCTTAGAGTGCGGTTTAAGTGGAGAACACAGAAGACAGCCATGTAAAGAAAGCTGAGTTTGGATTTATGCCTCCCAAGCTAAGGGATGCATAGACCCAGAAGCAGGAAAGAATGAGAAAAATCCCTCTTCAGAGCCTGCATGGGGAAGGAGTTCTTGCTAATGCCTCCATTTTGACCTTCAATTCTCCAAAGAGTGTGACTTTGTATTGTTTTAAGCAACTAAGTGTGAATCAGTCTGTTACAGCAGCTGCAGGAGGCTCATACTGGCTTCCTGGTTTTTATATACAGAAATCTTTTACTATATATACATCAGCATCCAGCAGACTCTGAGCCTGGATCCGCAGTAATGACAAACACAGATGTGAAGCAAATGCATTATTAACGCCGATGTCAAAAGGTACATAGGTGGGTGGAGTCTAAGGACTGAAGAGCTTGCTTGTTCCTCAAAGGACAAACCATAAGACTCTCCGAATGTGTAAGACTGCATATGCTGTTAAGGATGACAGGAAATGGCAGGTGAAAATTCTAAGGGAATCGTCCAAGCTCTGAGCTGTGAGGCAGCTCAGATGGACCAGCTGAGAGGGTGTATCTGACCCATCATTGTTGACAGGTCATTGGCACAAAGTGACTTAGGTCCTGCAACTGGTAATGATATCTATTAAGACTTCTCAGGCTCTTATTAATATCCCGGACTTTGTCCTAAGGGCAATCACAGATCTGCTGAAGCATTTTTGAAGAACTTAGTAAGATTACAGTAACTGTAAAGTGTTCCCTCTTGTTTTACTGCAAGAAGGGAGTGAGAAGGAGGGAAGGCAGCAGGGAATGGGTACACACCCTGTATATTCCAAGTCCATGCCCTGCAGCAGAGACGGAGAGGGCTTCATGGAATTAAGGTATGCCTGTGATACAAATGTGATGGAACTTGATCTTTGGGAAGGACCACAACAGAAGAATGCTAGATCATATTTTTTTGTTGTTGTTGTTGTTGAGTGGAAGAACTTTAAAAAATTGATTCTGAAGAAGCAACAACCCTTAACTTACTTCTAGGACTGTACTTCAACATCATATTCTCCATTGTATCTGAGGCATCTATTTATAGTTGTGAAGTTGGTCATCAAACACCCTAACTCAAAACACACTCACTGACTTGACAGTGCAGATTCCGGGTACAACATACGCCTTAGGTTATGTTTGAAGAAATGAGAGTAAAAGATAATGTATAGGGAGAAAGTAGGGAGAGATGAGAAAGGCTGAGAAACATGGGTGTTGCTAAAGATAGAAACATCTACTTTTACGGTTGGCTGGAGATTGGGGGAGAAGTGGAACACAGGGTTGGGGGGAGAAGAGGAGCAAGAAAGGAATTAAGAAGAAAGGGAGAGATTCTAAGGATCATGTCTGCGAGTCAGGATTCTCGATCCAGAGACAATGGCGCTGATGGAATGGAGCCAGAAGGCGTCATCGAGAGTAACTGGAATGAGATTGTGGACAGCTTCGATGACATGAATCTTTCAGAATCCCTCCTCCGTGGTATTTATGCCTATGGTTTTGAGAAGCCCTCTGCCATCCAGCAGCGAGCTATTCTTCCTTGTATCAAGGGTTATGATGTGATTCTTCAAGCCCAGTCTGGGACTGGGAAAACAGCTACATTTGCCATATCAATTCTGCAGTAGATTGAATTAGATCTAAAGGCCACTCAGGCTTTGGTTCTGGCACCCACTCGTGAATTGGCTCAGCAGATACAAAAGGTGGTTATGGCATTGGGAGACTACATGGGTACCTCTTGTCATGCCTGTATTGGGGGCACCAATGTGCGTGCTGAGGTGCAGAATCTGCAAATGAAAGCTCCCCACATCATCGTGGGCACTCCTAGCCGGGTGTTTGACATGCTTAACCAGAGATACCTGTCCCCCAAATACATCAAGATGTTCGTACTGGATGAAGCAGATGAAATGTTAAGCCTGAAATATATCAGATTTTTGATATATTCCAAAAGCTCAACAGTAACATGCAGGTAGTTTTGTTGTCTGCTACAATGCCTTCTGATGTTCTTGAGGTGACCAAGAAGTTCATGAGAGACCCAATTCGGATCCTTGTCAAGAAGGAAGAGTTAACCCTGGAGGGTATCCGCCAATTCTACATCAAAGTGGAATGAGAAGAGTGGAAGCCTGACACATTGTATGACTTGTATGAAACACTGACCATCGCCAGGCAGTAATCTTTATCAATACCAGATGGAAGGTGGACTGGCTCACTGAGAAGATGCATGCCCAGGGCCTCACTGTTTCCGCCATGCATGGAGATATGGACCAAAAGGAACAAGATGTGATCATGAGGGAGTTCCGGTCTGGCTCTAGCAGAGTATTAATTACCTGTTGGCCAGAGGCATTGATGTGCAGCAGGTCTCCTTAGTCATCAATCAGGACCTTCCCACCAACAGGGAAAACTACATCCACAGAATCGGGCGAGGTGGTCGGTTTGGCCGGAAGGGTGTGGCTATTAACATGGTGACAGAAGAAGACAAGAGGACTCTTTGAGACATTGAGACTTTCTACAACACCTCCATTGAAGAGATGCCCCTCAATGTTGCTGACCTCATTTGAGTGGCTGTCCTGCTCCCTTGCCCTAGCCCAGGGTTCAGACCTGGGGTGGGGACCAAGGAAGAGCTGGAGGGGGGAGGGAAGGGAGCCAAAGGATGGACATCTTGTTTTTGTTTCAGTTTTTTTGTTTTGTTAGTTCTCTCTCTCTCTCTCTTTCTCTCTCTCTCTCTCTCTTTGAATAAATGTCACTTTTTGAGGCAAAAAGAAGGAACTGTGAACATTTTAGACACCCTTTTCTTTGGGGTAGGCTCTGCCCCAGGCGCCGTCTCCTTCACCCCAATCACTAATGCATTTCCCTAACTTAATCACCTCATTCCTACCCCAGCCAAATCTTCAAAAGTGAGTCAAGGGGCTAAAACATGGCTGGCCTCATTTGCTGGACCAAATCTACATGGAGAATCCCTTGAATGAGGTTGTCCTGAGTCTGTGTCTTTACTGATAATCTCTGAGGGAATATATTACTTCTCTTAAATGATAATTTATAATATCCAATGCCTACATCTCAGAAAGCATGCAGTAGCTTTCATACCAGTGATAAAAGAAAATTTAAGACCCAAACTGTAGAAAACTAACGTTGACTTTATTATAAAGAGTATATCACTTATTGTTGTCTCATTCCAATTTAAGACAACAACCATTATTAAAATGCAATCTAATCCAATATTTATGTATTGAATATTTATTTTTCAGCATAACATTTTTATTGATTCTCTAGGAGTTTCTCATTATGCACCCCTTACACTCCCCAGTTCTTCCTCATTTGTTCCCCCCATCCTTGTGACTCCCCCACCAAAAAAGTAAAAATAAAAGTAGTAAAATAGAAAAAAATTCAATTGTGTTATCTACATACTCATAAGAGCACAGCCAAACTCTCAGTGGCCTGCTCCTTAAATAGAGCTGCATACTTCCCCTCCCACACCACCACCAGAAGGTCTATGGTCAAGACCTACACTTCAGCATCCCTGTAACACTTTTTAAGAGTTCTCTTTAGTGGCTTCCTGTCTTGTCTGCAATTTTGGGGGAAGGAGCTGACAGAGGGGCTGGCAGACAGGTGAGTGAGTTGTCACAGAAGCCTTCTATGTCCTCAGTTGTGTATATAACAGCAAAAGTAGCCTCTTGGTTCTTCATAGTCAGCTTCCACGTGGTTTACAGCAACTGCACAGACCATGAACATGGCCGTAAGATGCAGTCGGATCACGCCCCCTTAGAGGCAGCCTGGCCTCAGGTGGCGGCACGGGCCATTCAAATCAATATGGTTTCCACCTGCAGCAGAGCCGGCATATACCAACATGGTTTCAGGCTGCAGCATAAACCATAGACACCAACATGGCCTACAGGTCATGGACATCAGCACAAAGTGTTACTATAGTAACAGACCTGGGACATCATCATGGCCACGTATTGAGTATGTAAGTCAAGCAGGTCCTTACCCTGTCTTCCTTCCTCCCTCCTTCCCTCCCTTCTTACTCCCCTCCCTCTCTCCCTTCTTTCGTTCCTTTCTTCTTTCTGTTTGTCAATCCTGTTGAAGGTACAAAGGTTATTATGACCACAGAACTCTAGGAAAAGCAGGAATGTTTAACACATCAGGGCCTCCTCTTGAATGGAGGAGATAAAATCCATGCATTCAATCCAAAAGGCTGGGCGTGGTTTTGTTAATTACCTGCTGACCTCTTTGCTCTCTATGGAGGCAGATCGAATCCAAACCCCCTGGAATGATTATCCTAGACGTTTCCCCTCCCTAGGCCTTATCCATCTTAGGGGAAATGTCACCTGTGCCTATGGCCTGCTGCTCTCTGTGCTGTCTCAATTGGAGACACTAGATGTTAGGCCTTTCAGATACAGACCCTGCCTTTGTGCTCACGTGTATTTCCCAAAGGAGTTTCTATGTAGTCATGCCCTAAGCTTTATTGTGCACCTGGAATTGAAATGAAGATTGCCTGGAAACCCGGATTGGGAATGACAGCTGACTGGAAACTTTGCCCAGTGTGCACTATGTTTTAAATATGCTGACAATGAGCTGCCCAGCATCAGACTGGGACTCCCTAAGTCTGGACCAGGTTGATGAAGCCAATCTGAACCGAGTTTTTATTCCTGTCTGCTCACAGTTTATTTCTCTGCCTAGACACTTGCAGGAGCCCCTCACATCCTCCTATCTCCCTCCTTTCTTTCACACATCCTTTCTTCCTTCTTTCCTTCCATTCTTCTTTCCTTCCATTATTTCTTCCTTTTTCCTGTGATGCTAGGAACTGACCTACCTCCTTTTGAATTCTTGGTTTGGGAGTGGGATTGGTCCGTAGGCCTCTGAAGATGGACAAGGATGGTAGAAATTCCACTATTGTTGCAAATGTGAGCCACATTCTCCTGGCATTCCTTTGAAGTCATACTATGTCTCTCTTTTTTGGCTCTGAATCAAACTGTGGGTTAGGGGAGTGTCTTAGTCAGGGTTTCTATTCCTGCACAAACATCATGACCAAGAATCAAGTTGTGAAGGAAAAGGTTTATTCAGCTTACACTTTCCACATTGCTGTTCATCACTAATGGAAGTCAGGACTGGAATTCAGGTCAGGAAGCAGGAGCTGATGCAGAGACCATGGAGGGATGTTACTAACTGGCTTGCTTCTCCTGGCTTGCTCAGCCTGCTTTCTTATAGAACCCAGGTCTACCAGCCCAGGGATGACACCACCCACAATGGGCTGGGCCTCCCCCCTTGATCACTTGTTGAGAAAATGCCTTACATCTAGATCTCATGGAGGCATTTCGTCAACTGAGGCTTCTTTCTCTGTGATAACTCCAGCTTGTGTCAGGTTAACACAAAACCAGCCAGTATAGTCTTTCTCTCAGTTGCATCTCTGATAGCTGAAAATGCCACTCATCTTCCCTGCAGCCACCCCCTGGTCCCAGCAGTGACTACCCTCTCATAATTCCTTTGGCAGTTCACTGCCACACCAGCCCCACACATCCCAACTCCATGGTGTGATTTATGTTCCCTGCAACTTGAGCTTAGCTGAGTTGCCACATGAAGGAAAACACCATACAATAAACTCTGATCCAATTGATAATTATATCCAAGATATAATTTGCCCACCTAGCCAAGACAAATCATCCTATACAAAAGCATCCCTCATAAAGTATTCATATCTACCTGTAGCTATGCAGAGCCATGTGGAAATGGTTCATCCTCACCTTCCTCCATCTTGCCCCTCTCTTTCTTGCTTCACTCCCCCTTTTAAAACTCTGTTCACACCTACCCTTTCTTTTCATCCAGTGGCACGCCTCGTTTTATCATGTCCCCACCTTCACCTACATAAAAACAACCACCTACAAAATATTATTGTTTCGTGAACTTTAGCAGATATGGGCATATTAAACACATTGATCAAATTCAGGCAAAATGTCAGATGTGCAACTTAATTTAATTTACACCACAAAAGCAGTGATTTCTTTTAAATACCCAAGGACTTGACCATGAAAGAAATCATATATTAGTAATTACATCACTTTGCTCATACAAAAGTGTCTTATGTATCACAAAGCACTATGTGCAAATAAACTGTGAGCTCTCATTTTGATTACAATTATTCCAAATAAAACACCCTTCCTCTATCCCTACCTGAGCAGTTAACATCTGGAGGTTACAGATAAAATCAAGAAACTTTGTCAAGTAGATATTAGTGTATTATCCTTGGTAGTTAGTGTATGTGTGCACACACATATGCACACACACATATAGACACACTACATTCATACACATACATGTGCACCCATGCGCACATACATATGCACACACACATGCACACACATTCGCACACACAGATATAGGCATGTTTACTCATGCACACACTCATACACACATCGAGCACACACACATACATACACACACATGCACACACACACATGCACACACGAGCACACACGTACACTAGCAGCTCTTGACAGGTAGGCAATCAATGCCATTTCCTCAACAGCAAATTATACTCTGCCCCGTAACTCACAGCACTTTTCCTGGAGCTAGTAAATAAGAAGGTGCTGATGGTCATTTAACTTAGTAGAATTTACTTAAATGAGCTGAGGAAAAGAACTTAACTGTTGGAGCCATTGATTTTCCCTATACCAGATAAAAAATGTACAACCGAGCAAATGAAAGTCTTTGAAACAAAAGTAATCCTCCATTCATTAAAGGAAACGCAATACACTACATGACTGAATTACCTGAGTCTCTAGGAAAAATTACTTACAAATTATTGACCTCTTGTTTTAAAGTTAAAAGCTTTTGACAACTGTGTGTGCACATGCATGCGTGTGTTTGTGTGCATACATGCATACACACACACATGCCAAGGCACGTGTGGAAGTCAGAGGAAAACTCTTGGGGGTCAGTGTTTGTAGCTGGACTTTTGGCTTTTCTATTGTGTTCTTTCCCCTACCTTCATTCTCTACCCTAATCCCTCCCAACTCCCCAGCACTAGGTAGGAGAGAAAGGGGAAAAGGGGGTGTTGATCTTATTAGACTACTTCCTGCTGATGAGGGGTATTGAGTTTCCTGGGGCAATGCTGATCTTTGTTGTCAGGATATGTCCAAGCAGCAGCAGCAGCCACTGCAGGGGGAACAGCAGGCACCTTTGTCAGGGCTCCGACATTTATATATCTTCTGAAGAGTGCCTAAAATCCCAAACATAAACTATCCTCAGCTGTCAAAATCACACCCCTGCCAGAGCACAAGACAAATCATAGTCAGCTGCTGTGGGCAATCTGAAGCACACTCATAATCACACCTGGGATTAATATATATATTAATATATATAATAATATATATTCACATAACATTTCTGTATTTTTAATGGAACCAAAATTCTCACCTCAAGTCTTCTTCTACTATGTTGGCTCCAGGAATTGAACTCAGCTCATAATGTTTGAGGCAAGCCCCTTCACCTGCTGAGCCATCTCACCAGCCCAGTTCATTGCTTCCTCCCTTTAGTATCAAATATTCTTCCGTCTTATTGGTACACTGCACTAGGCTTTTCCACGCACCAGTTGATAATGACTGGAATTGTTTCCATTTTCTAGTCCTTATGCATAATCTTCCATGAACAGTCCATATGTGCATTCTATATGGACATATGCTTGCAGCTCTCTTGTGTGTATACTTAGAAGCGGAACTAATGGGCCTTATGGTTGACTCTCTGGAATTTTTAGGGACTGTCAACGTGTCCAAGCCACTTTACACACTGTACTAGTTTCCATTCTGTTGCTATGATAAAAATACCCCTACAAAAAGTTACTTAGGGGAGAAGATGCTTATTTTATCCCACTGTTCTAGTTTATAGTCCCTTACTGTGGGGTAATCGAGGTGGCAGGAACCTGAGGCAGCTCCTCACACCACACCCACTGCCAAGAGTAAAGAACAAGAAATGCATGCCTGCAGCTTGCTTGTGCTCAGCCCCATTCACCTCATCATAGAGGTGAATTCCCCTGCCTAGGAAATGGAATTACCATGTACAGATTTTGCTATCTGCCAGGATCTAGGTAAAATGGTTTTTCCGGGCTTGGAGACTCTCTCTCCATATATGTATTTCATTCAAAGCAGCAGTCTCGGTTCCTCAGAGAAGCCTGAAGGGTTAGAGCAGGACTGTGCACTCACAAGACCCGGTTCTCAGCGACGCCCTGTGCTCACTGAAGGCCTCTACCAGCAGTCTCAGTAGACCCCATGCCCGTGATACCGACGTGACTCATGTGGACACCGCTTACACAGGGCGTGAACTGAGAAGCTGGGGCATCCACAAAAAGGATTGTGGTAAAGTAAGGTAAGGTAGGTAAAGTAAAAATATTTTTTTGCTAATGTGATTCAAATGTCAAAAAACATATAGGTGCTGTGAGACAGTGTTGGAAAAGGGCTCATTTGTGATGACTTTAGGGGTCGGTGAAACAATTGTGTACAGACTTACACATACAAATGTTTGTTCTAGTATCGCTTATGACAGAGAAAAGTTTCATAACCAAACTGTCTAACAAGTCTATAATTTAATAAATTATGGACCATACATGTTTACCTGTAATGAACAGCAAAGCCAGGCATTAAAGTCATCTTATAAAGTCTATTTATACAATGGAGAGCAGTTGAAAGATGGATTTCAAAACCTTATCAGAAAACCTGAAAAGTGGGCACACGCGTGTAGAGGAGAATGTTGGATTCTGAGTGAAGATATGAAAGTTTTGATATGCCTATTACGGTTTCGCACCTTCCACATTTTGTAATTGAAAAATCTATTATTAAATGGTTACTTAAAAGTGAGATTCTTAGTGGTGTAGCATATTGGAATGATTTCTCTTCCATTTAAAGTGTGTGTTGTGTGTGTGTGTGTGTGTGTGTGTGTGTGTAGTATGGCTGTTTTGCCTGCATGTATGTCTATGTACCAAGCATGCTTGGTGCCTGTAGAAGCCAGAAAAGGATGTTAAATAGGATTAACAGGTGGTAGCTAATCACCATTCGGATAATGGCAACTGAACCCAGGTCCTCTTTTCTCTGGAAGAGCAGCCCACGCTCTTTAACCCCTGAATCTAACAACATATATATAAGATCTATCTGAAGAAAACTACCCCCAAAATAAATAAAAGATTTCAGACAAATAAAGAACTAAGTAACAAGAGAGACAGACAGTTCATGTGTGTGAACGAGGGTGCCGCCAGAATGCTGGTGTGTTCCAGATTGACTGGTGGATTCCCTGTGATCCCAAAGGAAGCCATAGCATTTTTTTTTTTTTTTTTTTTTTTTTTTTTTGTGGATTTTGACAAATAGATTTTTTGTAAGTGTACAGTGATGGGGGTAAGACTCAAAGTGGTCCCTATGATATTAAGTGATTAAAGAATGTTAGAAGGCTGACATGTCTGGACCCAGATCTTCCTATAAAACTAATAAAGATGGTGTGGTGTCGGTGAAGGGAGCACCATAGCAGCCAGTGGGGAGAGACCCCAGGGATAACCGAGAGATCAGCAGCCAGTGGGGAGAGACCCCAGGGATAACCGAGAGATCAGCAGCCAGTGGGGAGAGACCCCAGGGATAACCGAGAGATCAGCAGCCAGTGGGGAGAGACCCCAGGGATAACCGAGAGATCAGCAGCCAGTGGGGAGAGACCCCAGGGATAACCGAGAGATCAGCAGCCAGTGGGGAGAGACCCCAGGGATAACCGAGAGATCAGCAGCCAGTGGGGAGAGACCCCAGGGATAGCCGAGAGATCAGCAGCCAGTGGGGAGAGACCCCAGGGATAGCCGAGAGATCAGCAGCCAGTGGGGAGAGACCCCAGGGATAACCGAGAGATCCAGCTTTTCTTGGACAGAGGAGAAAAGGCAGAAGAGTGAAGAAATAATAAACAGGAAAGGAAGAGATGAACATCTGTGTGCGTAACAATAATAATGATGAAATTAATAACTTTTATATAGATTCTAAACAGACTAAGACAGCAATTTTAAAAACTCGACTCAGTGTGATAGGCATACATACAATATGGAGGTGTAAAAATAGCTGCCAGCATAGGGAGAAATATAGATTAGTTGTCCGTCGAATTTAAAAATCTAAATAAAAAATCATAATCATTACAAAAGGAGGGGAAAAAGATCTAAGTTGGCCCTTAGAACATAAAACGTCTGCTCTATTGAAAGACCGATTAAGAAAATAAAAAGATAAGCCACAGACTGAGAAAAAGAGAATCTGTTTTCAAAGCATATGATTGATAAAGAATATCCAAAAACACTTGGAAGCCGTCGGGGTGACCAGGATCTCACATGGGTAGGAGATACCGGGGACCGGCCTGGCAGAAACCGCCAGGAACGAATGTGTGATCGCGAGTCAGAAGGGTGGAGCTGCGCATGCGCTGTGGAGAGACACAGACCTGGAGGCGTGATGATGCTGTCAGGTGTGAGAGATGACTGAGGTGATCCGTGGAACACGTCTTTGCCCAGTGTGGTCCACGGGGATGGTGCGCAGAAGCTGAGAGCTTATGCAGACACACGCTGAGACCCTGGACAGCGACCATGTCTGGGTCTCTAGTCCCACTATAGCAGCCCATGTCACCACCAGAGCCCATGTGGATGTCCGTGGCCTTTGCTGTTCACAGAAACCATGTGGAAGCCCAGGACAGGACTAACTCCAGCTAACTGTGAAGAACAAGGAGGCCATGTTTGCTGTAATACACACGACTGCAGTTGTGCAGATGAGAGGGAGGATCATGGAAGGTGTTTATGGCAACACCCACCTCCCCGAAAAGTAATAGCCTAGACAAGAAGCTACCAAAAAGAACTCTTAAAAATGGCTTCTGGGGGTGGGGCACTGGAGGAAAGGGACTCGGTTCTATTTAAAGTCTTACTGAGAGTTTGACCATGCTCCAGCGAGTGTACAGATATCACAAATTGAACTTTGGGTGAGGGTGTCACAAAGATATAGAGGGAGCATGGATGGATTGGAAAGTGAGTGTAATCAGGGAGTATGTGTGAAATTCCCAAAGGATCAATAAAAATGCTATGCTGAAAAAATAATGTTTAATAATGTACACCCAACTAAAATCTGTATCTGCTTCTTATAGTCATATACCAATTAACTTATGAAATACCTACATTAATTAATATGTTGAACTAAATAACTTATTAAATAATTATAATTGTGGTTATTCATATTCTAATTTACTCAGTTTTCTTTGAGGGTCTTGTTTATTTTTGAAACAGGGTCTCATGAAGCCCAGGCTGGCCTTGAACTCACTCTGTTTTGTTTTGTTTTTGTTTTGTTTTGTCTCACATCTTGAAGGCACAGCAGTAGGAGTGGCTCCCAGCTGAGGCAGCAGGACCCTGAGGTTGCTTGCTCACATCTCAGGAAAAGAGGACGAGGATGGTAGACAGGAATCTGGGCTGGCCTATAAACCTCAGCTCCTCCATTCCCAGTGCCTTTCTTCTTCTTGTGAGGCTTCCCTTCTCGAAGGGTCTATAGCTTCCCAAACTGCCACCAGCTCTGAACAAGTACACAAGAGTCTGTGGGATATTGCAAGACTGACTGATTGATTGTTTGATTTTCCAGGGGTGTGTGTGGGGGGGAGAAGGGAAGGAGGGAGAGAGAGAGAGAGAAGAGAAAAGAGAGAGAGACAGAGAGAGAAAGGAAGGGAAGGAGGGAGAGAGGGAGGAGAGAGAGAGAAAGGATGGACACATGCATGCAGGCTTCAGGAGAAGGATGAACTACAACTCTCTGGAGTGGTTTTTTTCCCACCTCCTTCTGGGCTCCAGACTGAAGAGTTATGAGGTCTATATGCAAGTCCCTTTACCCATTGAGCCATCTCTTTCTGACCCTGTGTGAGACAATTCAATATTCAAACCGTAGCAAGGAGAAAATGAAGCAACCAACCTAGTCAGAATAAAGCAGAAACAGAATAATTAAAATGAAAAGGAAGTAGGTGTGGAGGGGCATGGTCTGGATTGTAGAGCAGGTGACAAAGTACAATACTCCTCCTCTTGCAAAGGAGAAATGGTCAGTTCCTGACCTGAAGCAACAGGACATAAGTTAGGGTGTCCCTGTTGTTTTATTAAACTTATGTAGGTTTGGTTCTGGTCCCTGTGAGATGTGATAAATTACTGCTAACACTTGGCTATGACATATTGCGGATCTGTAGAGAACCAAGGCGTGTAGCTAAAGGTATCAGACACATTCAAGAATGTTCTCATCTTTCAGAAGCAACTAACAGTTGCCACACTGCAGGCTACTCAGGCATAGTTAACTAATAAATACAGTTGCTTTTCTTGACCTTATGCTGGTTAGTGTGTGCATGGACATGCGTGGAGGCTTGCTCATGCCACAGTACAAGTGCAGAGGTCAGAAGGCAAACCTAGGAATTGTCCTGAGTTTCCACCCGCTTCCTGAGAGACGGGGTATCTCTGTTGTTTTTTTCCCTGTGTGTGACAGACTAGTTGGCCGTTGAGCTTCCCAGAATTCTCTTGCCTCCTATCATATCAGCACAGGGAAGTCTGGATTGCAGAAGCATGCCGTCTCATCCTGATCTACACAGGCTCTGAACCCAGGTCCTCATGCTTGTACGGTAAGCACATTACTCATGAGGCATCTCTCCACCCACCAGTTGGACATTTCAAGAGACTAAATGCTTGTTCATACCACAAGAAGGGAAGAGCCAGTACTAGAGTGAGACCAGTCTGACATCCATATCTGGATCTTTGGAATTGCAAATACTTAGAGCAAATTCAAATTCTGATCATAGGGCTGGAGCCAAAAGCATTAGTTAGGTGAATAGCTAATTTAAAGTAATACAGAATCAATACTGGAATAAATAAATAAATTCAACATCTGTCTTTGGAGTTTGAGTTTTTCAGTTTAAACCAACAAAATATTTGTAAGTGAGATCTGCCAAGTCTGTCTTTTAACAAACCAGAAATGTTTTCTTTCCTCATTTTTTCTATCTGGTATTTTCATTTGAAAATAATGAAATTGTTCAAGTAATAAATCCTATTAGTATCTTCAGGATACATCTGGAAAAATTCTTTTTGTTGCTTTTTTTTTTAAAACAGGGTCCCTCATAGCCAAGGTCTTTTAACCTACAAATTAATTGTCCCCCTCTGGATGGGAAGTATTAATATTAAAAATTATTTTTATCTCCAATAGATGAGTAAATCAATCTTAAAACATTATGTATCACATATATTTACAAGCCAAACATTGCTCAAAAGATCACGTGAAGTTAGACACCTGGCCTTCTGAACTTTTCACTTTAATTAAAGTCTGTGTTTTAAGGAACTTCTTCAAAAACTTAAAGGTAGAACATGGGATGAATATTCCAGAAGTTTTCATGGAAAACTTTGGTTCCCCATATAACAGATTACCAATAACCTTCTTGTCTACCATTTCTTCTGTCCATCCCAGGATTTAATTTGGAGAAAATAAAAGGACTTTTTTCTTGTGTAAGTATTAAACATGGTATTGAGAATCTGAGTCACGAAAGGTAAGAATAAACCTTGCAAGGAGATAATTTATATTCCCTTGCTGGCTCAAGAGACTAACAATAAATGTTATAGTCATACGGTTGTAGAAATCCTTGTGTATGCTATCATAAGGTAGTTCTAGGAGAGAGAAAGAGATGATAAACAACACTTAACTGGGATGCATTCTCTCTCATACACACTGGGGATTTTATACTGCCAGAGGGGCGTAAACCAAGAGAAGAGATAACCTGGCCCTAGAGCATAGGCAGGTTTGGAGAATATAACATTTAAAATAGTACTATTTGGAGACAAATGGCTAGAGTATTCTTGTTCTGCTAGATACAAAGGAAACTTCGTCTACATTCTCAGGAAGAATTTCCTATGGTGCCTTCAGATGGAGCTCAGACTGTTCATTGCCTCTTACCATGGTTTTTGGAGTGGCAGAGGATGGTAACATGGTAGCATCATGCTGTGGCCCAGAGATGCTAGCTCTGAATGCAGTTTTTTTTTTCAAAGCCTGAGGTCATCAAAGTCTCTAAGAATACAGCAGACCATGTGGGGGGGGGGTGGGGGGGCAGAGAGACAGACAGAGACAGACAGACTGACAGGGGTCCCAATCATACCACTTCCCCTGAATTCTGAAAAGAGGCCTATTTTAGACTCTCTTCCTCTTGGACTACATCAAACCCGGTGAATGGGAGCACAATGTCTGATGGGAACAGTACTGTAAAATCAGAAAAAGAAAAACAAATTATTGTACTTAAACTTTTTTCAGAGTTCAGCCCCATGTCTAGTTTGGATTGTAACAATTTTTAAATATCTCTGTTTTAAGAGAGTAGGCCAAATAGCAAAGGAAGTCATTAAAGGAAAGGAACTAAACCCAGACAAAAAAAGGCTAAGCAGAGCGTGGCAGCCATGGGGAGTGTTTAGACTCTCAGTGGGACCTGCTCCTTCTCCATGAGGGTTGGGTGAGCTTCGAGAAGCTAAAGACCATGCAAGGCACCTGCCCATGTATGTGTGTCTGTGAGGGAAGAGAAAGAGTCACAAATGAAATAACAGGACATTAAAATGAGTACCCCAGACAGTGAGGCCAAGCCTTACCACACTCTGTGAACTAATTCTCAAAGACAAAAATGAAAAGACAGAAAATGAAGTTTCCAGTAAAATTCTCATTTGGATGTGTCCCATCTTGGAAAGAGAAGCAACCTGATACAATTACTCGTGATCTGCTGGTCCATCAAATATTATTTTGAAAATAAATAGTACTCTGGATTTGATTTCCTTTCTTTTTCTATTTTTATGTTTTTAATTGAATTAAGGTGGCTCAATTAGGCCAAGTAGAAGACTACTGGCTACAAGTTTGATCAAATCCTGCCAAAGACAACTGTGATATCTCCCTTCCAGGCATTTTTTAAAGAACAGGTAGCCTGATTTGAATTTTAATTTATGTAAAGTGTGAGATTGACCTAGATGACTTCTGAGGCTATTTCTGAACCTACATTTTGTAATTTTAAGAAAGAGAAAATCTATTCTGAGAACCAAGGGGTTTTCTAGGGAGAGGTCTTCCTTGATGAAGATGCAGCCTGCAAAATGTGAACTTGCTTAATTGCAGGGAAAGTCATTTAATCTGGACTAGAAACAGCAACGTGGGGCCAGGTAGGTGCATGGCAGCCATTCTTATAGTTACAGAAGGTAGACTCCACTTTCCTTTAACTAAACTATTTCCTTATGAAACCAGATAGAAACCAAAAGAAAAAAAATGACAAGGTGTTTGTCTCCTCTACATCTGTCAGTCACATTAACTCATTATCTGTAATTTTCCTTCATAGTAAGGGCTGGCAGGGACAATATCAGATTGCAGTTTGTGGAAGCAAAACTAGAAGCCAACAAGAAACTATGGCATGACACCTGCTCTTACATGAGGGTGGGTTTGGAAGAAAGTAAGGAAGTCCTGACTTACAACAGCATATCTTTCTTATTTAAGAAGTAAGCAGATTTCTAGTGGTGTTCCAACAACTCAACAATAGTAGAGCATATATCTCTCCCTTTCCACTGACAACTGTTTTTCACTATTCCAAGATTATTTTTTTTCAAACTCAGGTATATGCCAGTATCTAAGATAGAATGAAGCCAATTAGGAAAACAGAGCCAAGCTGCCAGTCAGCCACACCTTTTATGAGGGAAACATAATCTTTCCAAGCACAATTCTCAATGTGTCACATGATCATTTCTAGCAGCAAGAGAGTCTAGAAAACCTAGCATCATGATTGACATGATTACCTATGTTTTGTCACCTAGAGCTTTGAGTATCTTGCCATAACAAAGAATTGAAGGAAATATCCTTAATAGGCACAAGTGTGCAGAAATACAATAACTTGGAAAGAATAAGGCACTTAATGTAGGTGGAAGTGAGCTCTATTGTTCATTATTTTGCAAATCTTAGGATCTCAGCTAAAGTTAGCTGTTAATCTTAGCCTTTCATAGTTGTTGGTGATAGCACACAAGAGTCGAAGGAAAATGCTCAAGGAAAAAACAAGCCTTTAGTGACTGTATTTGACAATAATATCTGACTGAAGCCACTTGAGGAAAGGACTACCTTGGCTCACAGTTCAAGGGTATAGTCCATCTTGAAGAAAAATGGTAGCAAGCTAGTGAATGGTTACATTTCATCTACAGTAAAGAGGCAGAGAGAGAAGGTTGTAATCTGCTCACCTTTTTTTCTTCAGACCAAGACCCCAGCCTATAGGATGGAGAAACACTCGGTTAATATTCTCAGCTCAACTAACCTACACTAGAAACTCCCTGACCAACAAGACTGTGATCGCCATTAGCAACCACAGTGGCATTAGTGTCATGGCTGTGGCCCATGGGGGACAGCTGAAGTAAGGTCCTCACTACTATAGCTCATTCATTCTGCAAGGAGAAGCTGCCCCGAGTTCCTAGCTACAAACACCATTAGTTAACAGCTGGCCTCTTCAGGCTTTGAGTAGTTTCTAACAAAGAGTCAAAGTTCCCTCCTCAATCAAACCCCTTGAGGAATAGAAGCTTGTCTGTCATCTTTATCCACTCAGTCTGAGGATATCATTTCTCAACCACATCTAATACTGGGAATCTAAGTGGATGAGGTTTGGTTTGGTGTTTGTTTGATGAAGGACCAGCAAGAATGTTTCTCAGAATAGTGGGGGATGGCTCTAGTTAGAACGCCAGGATTTCAACCTCAACACACACACACACACACACACACACACACACACACACACACACTAATATCATTATCACTCCTGAGACTGACACCTTCTTTGTGAGAAAATTCCTTCCAATGATATTTGCTATTAGAGGTCCCAGCAGAAGTTTAATTTCTCTCCACGTGGGAGGCACCTACAACCCTGTTTGATTGACAGTCTCAGATTTGAAATCTGCATTCTTCTGACTCTATGCATGAAACAGAATACCTACTGTCCTCAATTTACATATTCTGCTTAAATATCTCTTTCATTGTGCTGAACTGTTGCAAAGAAAACAGTAACCACATATCTGAAAGTAAAATAACCATAATGTCCATTCCAGAGCACTTGGCCTGAGACAATAGGTAAGCATCTACTGAAACATAATCTCAAGACAGGATATGACCCCCTGGTTATTTTTTTATGACATCCAGGCCATTGTGTAACACTGAAAACCGAACATGTATTTTTTTCAGTAAAAATTTGTAATTGACTTAAAGCAAACACAAAGACACTGGAAGGCCCGAGGGCTCCCTGTTACCCAAGGACATGCTTCTTAGTTGGTGCTTCTGGTTTATTAGAGGTCTCTTTCCTAAGCTCTTTTATTTCTTTTTAAACAAAATTTCATGTTTCCCAGGCTGGCTTCAAACTTGCTGTGTAGACAAAGGTGATCTTCAATCCCTGGGGCTCCAGCTGGTTTCCCAATAGTGTGATTACAGCTGGCTTCCACTGTGCACCATTTGTATGGTGACTGTGAATAAATGCCAGGGCTTCATGGGAAATAGGCAAAAGCTGTATTGACTGAGTTACGTCTCTAGCTCTCTTCTTCCATCATTTTGAGGTTTGGTTACAATCAAACAAGCTTTGGCTGGCCACTTAACCATGCCAAACTCAAGCAAATTTTATTTTTAGAATTATTTATCATAGTTTTGTGTGGATGAGTGTTTTGACTACATTGTGTGTTTGTGCACCATGCATGTGTCTGGTATCTTCTGATGTCAGAAGAAAGCACTGGATTTCATAGAACTGGAAGCAACAAGCTCTTTTGAGCAGCTGGGTGTGTTATAGGAATTGAACCCAGGTCCCTACAAGAGCAACAAGAACTCTTCGCCACTGAGCCAAACTCTCCAGCCCACTGGTTTCCTCATTTTAAAGTCATCGACACACTGTTGCTCATGAAATTATAATGAGAAGTAATTGATGAAACACGTTTGAAACCGAAAACCTTGTGCTTTGTAAAAAGAAGTAACACACAATGTGCTGCACACACAATGGGCTGCTCACACAATTGGCTGCTCACACAATTGGCTGCTCACACGATGGGATTAACTTAACCTCTACACAAACACTGACCACCTGCATATTCAAAGCAAGGTATGATGTGGGGTGGATCCTAGGGGTGTATAATCAAATAGTGAGTTAGAGTTGTGTTCTTATAAAATTGCATTCGAATGTTAAATTTATAGAGGACCATCAGGAGTCCTAAGCAGCATACTATGCCAGGGGCCTGAGTAGTTTTAAACAAGTATTGAGTTTGCAAAAGTCTTGGAAACTCAAAAGATTTTACAGGCACTCACTGAGTTATTTATTTTGATTATTTTAAGCATCAAACCAAGAGGAAGTTTTCTCAAAGACTAATTTTCCCAATCAATAAAATGTAGCTAATAATAACAGTTGTATATTCACTTACTCAAGGAAACAAAGTATGTAATTTACTTTGTGCAGAACCCAGGTAATAAATACTCAACAAATTGCAGCTGTTGTTGGCAAAGATCATTATAGAAGGTAGGAAAGGCCCGAGGCATGCAGTGTGGAACCCGCGTCCTTTACTTCTCTGGGTCTCTGGTGATGAACAACATGACAAGAGAGTTTTAAAGTTCTTTTCAGCCAAACATCTCCTCTAGCTTGATGTGACTGAGGCTCAGAAGGGACCTAGTATCTACCTCAGTAATGGCCAGGCTGCCACTTGGACTCTCTGATGTGTCACCTGCAGGAAGTGTTGAATCGGGCACAGATGAGACATGCTCAACACCTTGAACTCACAAAGACACAAGTGCAAATGTTCACAAGGTAGCAGTGGACGTGGGAGTCAAGCACTCATTCTTGGCTTTGGGAGAAAGAAATATGCTCAACAGCAGGGTTGTGAGGAGCAGCAGAGCAAAGACTTAGAGAATTCCCGACGCCATTCTCCTCACAGAGGACGAACGATGCCCACTTTAGAGATTGTTACTGTGAGGCTTATTATTTTGATTTTGCTCTTTCAGGGCTTACACCAAGCAGGATTAATCTTCTGAACACTGCTCTTGCCACACGGGTGTGCACTTGGGTCTGTTTCTCTTCTCTCACCTGGTTTTCACTGGTCTCTCCCTGCAGATATCTCAAGAACAACAGGACGTACTTGGCATGCTTTTTAATCTCTCTAGATTTTTATTGTTTTGTTTTTGTTCTCTTTGTGTGTGTGTGTCTGTGTGTGTGTGTGCGTGCGTGTGTGTACACCTATTTGTGAAGAGGTGTGCATGTTACCATTTTGGGGCCACATATAAATGTGCAGGCATGAAATCAATGTTAGGAATCGTCCTCCATAGCTCCCTCATTCCTTACCCACTGAGGCAGGGTCTCTCAACCAAACCCAGAGCTCACTGATATGGCTCATTTTGCTATCCAGATTCTCTCTCAGAAAGCTCCCTGCATCCATCTTCTCAGACTAGAATTATAATCAAGTTGCCATGCCCATGGAAGTTTCTAGGGCTCTGAACTTATGCTTGCATGGTAAACTGTCCCCTCTCCTCAGCCCCCTATCGATTTACTCCCTATGTTACATATTCTTACAAGTTCAGGGGCCCACTGTTTCTGAGCAGAAGAAACACAATGTGTGTTTATATCAAGATCACTGAAGATAAGATTTTTATTCACTTCACTGAGATGAAATCTTGGGTAAAAAAAAAAAAAAACCAAGAAAAACGTCCATAATACAGTAATTTTCAAAAACAGGACTTGGGGGCTGAAGAGATAGCCCAGTGGTTAAGAACACTTGACTGCTCTTCCAGAGGTCCTGAGTTCAATTTCTAGAAACCACATGGTGGCTCATAGCCATTTTTAATGAGATCTGATGTTCTCTTCTGGTGTGCCTGAAGACAGCTACAATGTACTCATATATGTAAAGTAAATATTTTTTAAAGGACCAATGGAAAGGTCATAAAAGCCTTGTGTTTGTTTTCTTGAAGGCCCCTCAGCAGACCTGGGGGAAGAGAGTGATGAGGACTAACCCTCAGAGACATAGAACTTTGCAGATCCATCTAGTCTACCCTTGCTTCTGTCCCCCTCGGCTCAGGAGGCAGGGAGCTCAGAAACTCCATGGAAGTGTGAGAAGAAAGCATCCCCAGATGCTTGCTCCATTCACTGCTAAGAGGAGACCCTGGGAGTTTGAGAACACAGAGGTGGGCAAAGGTGAAAGGACCACTCACCCTGGAGATAGCAGTCAAACCAGCCCGTGATTCCAACTTAGATGTGCAGCCTGCTTGCCAACAAAGCTGTGTCTGCGATATCTTGGGAAGAAACAACACCCTGGATTGATGGGCCAGACATGGGGTTTGTGGATTTAGTAGCAGTCCATCCAGCCTGTCTGCCCCAGACTTTTTGGTAAAAGTTGTCTTGGACTGCACACTCAGACAGTAGTTAAAAGTGGCCCGTGCCTGAGCCAAGGGTTCCAATTTGGAAGCAAAAAGTTGCCTAGATCCTACTCAGCACTTTTGCCTCTTGCCCACACCCCACTCTGTTCCCAGTTCTTGTCTTTTTATACCTTTTCATATTTGAAAGTTGCTTTGAAGACAAAACTTTTAAAATGCCCACTCTTAAACTCTCCACCACAGCTACAGTACAGTGTTGCATATCATTTTCATTAAGTGTTTCCAAAACTGATCAGTAAAGTAAGCAGTGCTGAGGGACAAGTGGAACATCTCAAGGATGTTCGAATTCTCCAAATATACATATATTTGAACTGGGTGAGAAGCAAGACTTTTAAAGTAAGGCTGACCTGGGTTTAAGGCCCTGCTCAATCAAGCTGGTTTTTGCCTTTTGAGTTCATCTAAAGACTGACCTTGAACTTCCTGTTTCTAAACCTTAGCTTCTCTGAAGATGAGGGGCTGAAGGGGCTGAAACATTACCATTTTCTCTACTTCAAACATCTATCTCCTAATAACAGTTATCTTCCTGGTTGACCAGATGGCTCAGTGATTAAAAGCCCTGGCTGCACATTACAGAGGACCCAGC
This sequence comes from Micromys minutus, assembly GCF_963924665.1. Lineage (NCBI taxonomy): Eukaryota > Metazoa > Chordata > Mammalia > Rodentia > Muridae > Micromys > Micromys minutus. Next base: position 56,464,446 of record NC_137969.1, read on the forward strand.
CTAAGATATCCCACTGACTCAGGACCCGCTGTAACTCCAGTCTCAGGGGATCTGATGCTCTCTTCTCGCCTCTGGCAATGCTGCATGCACCTGGTGCACAGACATACATGCAGGCAAAACACTCATACACATACACAATAATTTTATAAGAAAATAATAATTTAATTCTTGGGGAAATTAAATGGGAGTCCTGGCTATCATAGTTCTTACAAGAGTCTTCACCATGCATTAAACCTCTATTAAATGGGGGTTATTAAGGATACCATTTTCAGTAGCATTTTTATCACATGAGACAGGGTTAGGCTGATCACTATGAAGCCAGGCATAGCTTCTAATTCATGATTCACCTGCCTTCATCCCAATGCTGGAATTACAGGCATGTACCACCATGCCTCGTTTATGTCATGGTGGGCATTAAACCAAGGGCTGACTGCATGCTAGGCAAGCATCTACTAACTGAGCTATAGTCTCAACTCCTCAACTTTTATTTTGCAGGAGCATATTCCTTCTCCTATTGACAAAGTTGAAATAGACTCTCCAGGCTTCCCACCCACAGATGCTACCGTGTATGTGATGCTCAGCTTGAAGCACATTTGATCAAGCAGTCTTCTTGCAAATTTGGAAATTAAAGGTATTTAGATGGGGGATGGTTTATTATGTAAAAATGTGTGCCACTTAGGCTTGAGAACCCAAGTTTCCACACAGCCAGACCAAGCTTCCGGCTCGTATAACCCTAGCATTGGTCAGGGTAGAGACGGAGCAGGTGTGGCTTCCTGTCCAGCCAGTCTAGGCAGAGAATTCAGGCTCCGAGTTCAGTGAGAGAACTGAGAGACACTGTCTCAGAAGAACAGGAGAAGAGTGACTTAGTCAGGCATCAAATAGTTTGCTCTGCCTCTGCACATAGACTGGTGCACCTGCCGTACACACATAAATCATGCAAAGCATCCCTCCACACACACAAAAATAAATTATTAAGAAAATTAAATCAAGTTTTAAAAATAAGAAAAGGCATTTAATATCTACTAAGTTTTTCTGTGTTGATACAAAGTATTACGGGATTCTTATAGAAAAGGTGTATGCTCTGATATTATGTCAACAGATAATATCACTGAGACAATTTAAGAGAGAAAGGACCCATTTTGGCTCATGACATCAGAGGGTTTTGGAGGTCCCATCAGCCTGTGTACCTGGATAAAAGATACAGAAGCCAGAATGTGTGACATCATGATTCAAACAAAGGATGCCCTGTGGGGGCTTCCTGGCATCTAGAATATTCACAGCCAGAACGTGCATCAGCAGACCCGCATTGAAAGTCTGCTCCCAACCCCCAACTCAGCAGCCTGAGAGCTATTCTGAGGCCTGTTTTCCTGTATCACACTGCTGCCTTCAAAACCCGTGCAGAAAGCCCACTGTAAATTATTTGTTTTGAAGGTCAGATAGTGCAGTCGGTACCTCCAACATTTGTAATGAACAACAACACTTAAAGCACGGGTCTCTGCGCCAGAAAACAGCCTCCTTCATCTAAAGTCTCTCCTCCGTTTGCACATCCTGTTCCTCCGGCACTTTCTTACACTTCCCTTGTTGAACCTAAGTGTGCAGCTAGGGCATAGCAGGGGCAATGCGCTTGCAAACATGCCCCGTGATTCTAATGATCCTTACCGCTTCTTGTGCCAGTAGAATCTGGGAGACAGGGGATTAAAAGGCACCGCACACTGTACCACAACTTTGAAGGACAGGCTGCAAAGTATCCGCTTTTCCCACTAACATGTGTAGGACTCCTGTCACGACAGGCGTGTTAATCTGAGAAAATTCAAAGCTCTTCTTCAGTGGGTCTTGCTGTGCTGTGGGGGAGATCGAGTCTGCACTTTCTTCTGTGTGTCCCTTTCTATGGTGGACATGCGTGGGCTGTGTTTTAACCCAGAAGAAAACTCATAATGGGTAATTATGACAATTAATAGATTGGCAGCTCGACCTGGGTTGTCATCCCTGAGCATGTTTGTGAGGAAGCATGCAGATTGGATATCTGAGGTAGGAAGTGCGCCCCCTGCCGTGTGGATGGTAATATTACACGGGCTGGGCTCCTAATCTGAAAGAAAAAGCAGGCTGACACAAACCTTCTCTTTCTGCTTTTCTTTTGTTTTTTAATTGAATATTTTTAAATTTACATTTCAAATGTTATCCCCTTTCCGGATTTCCCCTCCAGAAACCCCCTATCCCATCACCCAGACCCTTGATTCTATGGGGGTGCTCCCCCCACCCCCTCCCACCTCCCCACCCTGATATTCTCCTACACTGGGTCATTGAGCCTCAGTAGGACCAAGGGCTTCTCCTCCCATTGATATCCAGCAAGGCCATCCTCTGCTACATGTGCAGCTGGAACCATGGGTCTGTCTGTGTGTACTCTTTGGATGGTGGGATTGTCCCTGGGAGCTCTGGTTGGTTAATAATGTTGTTGTTATGGGATTGCAAACCCCTTTAGCTACTTCAGTCCTTTCTTTAACTCCTCCACTGGGGACCCCGATGGCAGTTCAATGGCTAGCTGTGAGCATCCACCTTTGAATTTATCACATTCTGGCAGAGCCTCTCAGGAGACAGCTATATTAGGCTCCTGTCAGCATGCACTTCTTGGCATCTGCAATATTGTCTGGGTTTGGTGGCTGGATATGGGCTGGATCCCCAGGTGGGGCAGTCTCTGGATGGCCTTTCCTTTAGTCTCTGCTCCAAACTTTGTCTCTACATTTCCTCCTGAGAATATTTTTGTTCTCCTTCTAAGAAGGACTGAAGCATCTGCACTTTGCTCTTCCTTCTTCTTGAGCTTCCTGTGGTCTGTGAATTGTATCTTCAGTATTTCAAGCTTTTGGGCTAATACCCACTTATCAGTGAGTGCATACCATGTGTTGTGTTCTTTCCTGACTGGGTGACCTCACTCAGAACCTGCCTCCATGTTTTCCCCACCATGACATACTTCTTCCCAAACTATGATCCAGAATAAACTCTCTCTCCCTTTAGTTGCTTCTGTCATGTAACAGAACAAGGAACCCTCCATGGTTTGGTTAAAGAAGTTTGGTGGGTATTCAGCTGCTTTCCCTGGTCTTAGGTGTCACTGCTGCAACCACAGACAGAACTGCTTGAGCCCTGGAGACACAGAAAAGAACAAAATAGAATCTCTAGAACTGTCAGACCAAGGTACGCTTCTGAAAATGTCCAATGCAAGCTTAGGGGGCCCCTTCCTTCTTCCATATTCAATACTATGACCTAATGGAGAAGAAGGCTGGATAGAATAAGAACATTCTTTAGGCAGCTCTAATCCTTAAGACTCTATAAAATGTGCCCTTCTGAAGACTTTTTCTCCCCTCTCCAAGCATTACAGAATGCAACCATGATCCATACACCACCATAAACTCTAGGGTCCACCAATTACAAAACATGACATCGTAGCTGTTCTCATGGGCTTCCCTAGGTATGTAAGAAGGCAATTCAAAGCCCACAAAATAGTTAACTGGGTATCACCAATGGTAAAGGGTTCAAAGCTTCTCAAAACTCATTAAAACTTCTCATGTAACAGGAACTTACCTGCAGCCTCTGTATACTTGAGGGGACTCACTTCTGAGGTTTTGAGGCAGGACCTTGTTGTGCAGTTTCGGCTTGCCTGGAAACTCACTGTATGGCACAAGTTAGCCTCCAGATCTCAACAATCCTTCTTCCTGAGCCTCCCCAGTGATAGAAGTACAGGAATGAGCCACCCATCTTACCCAAGAAGATCGCTTATATACTATACTAATAAATCTGTGTCTCTTACTTGAAATTCTATCGATTAGTAGGTGTTTGGGGCATGGCACTGCGCACATGTGGAGGTCAGAGGACAAATGGCCAGAGACAGTTCGTTCCTTCTACCTTGTGGATCTGGGAAAGGACACTTAGATCATCAGGGGGACTACCGAGTCATTTTCTCATCAGTATCTTTTTAACTGAGAATGTGGTGGAAGATACTTGAGTGTCATCAGAGGCTCAGGCACGCATAGGGAGAGGGTAGAGGATCCACTGAGCCTCCGAGCACCATCTGTCTGCTCCTCCAATGATTTTCAGATCCTTGTGAGTGTGCAAGAGACTACTATGAAGCAACCTCTACTCTGTCAGATGCAATCAGGGCTGTGTCCCTGAGAGATAACTAACCTGACAGAAAGAAGTCACTCCTCAGGCAGCAAGTGGACAGCAGTAGCAAGGAGCTCAAGGCTTCGCAGAACAGGAGCAGGCCCCCAGCTGTGCCCTGTGCTTCTTCCCAGCCACTGAGCTTTGGTGACAGATTGCTCCATAGGAAGAGATGGATTTGAATCTGAGGAGTGATTTAAATCTGAGCTTAGAGAAGCTAAGGGCTCCATCTGAGGCCATGCGACACTTTGCTCGGTCATCACAGCGTGAGGTGGAGAGAGAACACACTACCTAGAGACCAGCCCCTGAATATTTATAGTGATAATTCCCAAAGTTTTTACACTGCTGGGGAGGGGGTCAAAGGAGAATATTGAGGCACTGTGGTGGGCATTTTTCTCAGAAGTTCTCTAGAAAAACTGACAAAATTTTCTCACTGTGATCCCAACAATTGTCTGTATATGTTATCTGACTATAAAAGAACATTCAAGCCCAGCATGGAAGTGTATACTATCCTGCCATTCAGGAGGGAGGATAAAGAGAATTAAGGGGGAAAAAAAGCCTACCCTGGCCTCCTACAGAGTGATACTTTGTCTCAAAAAAGAAAAACAACACCAAACATTGGCGACCACAAAACACACTTGAAAGATTTACTCTGCCCTGTGGATAGTGGTACATGCCTTCAATCTCACTGGGGAAGTTGAGACAGGAAGGTAGGGGATTCCAGGCTAGCCTGGATCACAAATAGAATGAATGGATAGATGAGTGAACAAAAGATGCTTGCTGTCTAAATGACCCACTGAAGGTCAAGGAGCAGTGGGGGTTGGGCTGGAAGTGGTACCAAGTATTTCTGTCTGTTTGGGCTTTGGGGTACTCCAGGTTACTTCTTATTTAAGCCTGTGTTCTCTGGAACTGCCAAGTACCTACAGAGAGCTTGGGTGAGCATGGTGGGCTCAATTGGTCGGAGTATAAATGGTCAATTTTTGAACTGGACAGTTCAAAGCAAGAGTGGGGAGAGCCCACTGGTAGAGCAAGGATGAGTATCCTCGAATTTCCTCTCCGTCCCATCCTCAGGCAGGTCTTAACAGTGGTTAAGGTCTGGTTCAGTGTCAGGTACACATGCCATCAGTGTGCTGGGCTGCCTTTAGGATAAAGAACTTAGATCCAGGATGCCTGTACTTAGGATAACACAGAGGGAGCCAAGGGTAGGGAGTTGTATCACCAGAATCTTCTGTGTTGAGGAAATCCCAACACCTTCTAAGCCTGAGCCAAGTGTGCAACCCCAGGGCTTACTAATGTAAGAATTCTGTGACCAAAGGTCTTGATATGCATGCTTCTACTCAACAGTGAGAGTAAAATACGCAGATACAAGAGCGAGTGGAGCTGCCACCTTAACCTGGAGCTGTGGTGGAGGATGATAATGCTTCCAGCTTACAGAGTCACCGTATTGGGGTATATAGTTCCACTCTGGGCCCTGGTTTCCCTCAGTTTTGTTCTCTGGTTTCTCTGCCTACTGTTTATTCCGTGACCAGCTCACAAAGGAAACTGGCTTCCCTTTGCATTAGCTGGTTCACATTCACATCTGAAGCTTAGTCACTCTGGTGTCTGTGTGGGGCTTGGGAAAGAATATTTAATAAGATTGTGGTCTTGGAGGCCGAGTGACGGACACAGAGAGCAGGGCTAAGGAGAAAGCTCAGTGGTTAGACTCTTACCATACACGCTTATGGATGGAAATTCAGATTCCAGAGCCCACATTAGTGACTCTTCACCCATGATGGCTCACATGCCATTTCAGACAGAAAGAGAGTTGCTTAGTTGCCTAGAAGAACTACCCATATCAGCTCCAGGTTTGATTGAGAGGTCCTGTCTCATTGAATAAGGTGTAAGAGTGATTAAAGATGATTCTGAACATCAATAGTGATCTTAGACATGTAGACACACTCATGTATCTGTGTCCCCACACATTCAAACATGCATGCATACATATTTCTACTGCATGCACACGCATACTGAGGCAGAGTTTAAACATGGGTGGGTTGAAGGGCTCAGGTTCCCCATTTGCAGTTTTGACTTTCTCCAAAGTGTTTCACACAGAGGCTAAATTTTCAGGATATCTGACCACAGAGGTTCAGCCCCATCTGCATTCCTCCAAAGATGTCCCAATTTTCTCTTAAGCATTAGCATAGCCTTGCTTCAGGAGTCCGGTATTTTAATCCACGAGCACATTTACATTTTTGAGTCTCTATTTCATACTAGAAGTTTGTGAGTGTGGTAACATATAAACCATATAAAATCCACCATGTTGTCATTTTTACACATACTCATAGTGATATTGAGTATATTCGTCTTGTAATATCATTATACATCTCTGGGACTTTCCCATTCCCAAGAGAAATCTAGCTCCATTAAAACAATAGCTCCCCGTTCCCCTTTCCATCCAACTCCCATCGACCTGACCCTCGTGAGTAACTGTTAAACTGTTTGAGTTTCACCTTCAGAAGTAGCAAGCTGCTTTATCCCAGCCTGAAAGAAATGGAATTCTCCAAAAAAGCAGAGCGGCAGTGCCAAGGGTCCTTTCTGACAGGGGACAGTTGTGGGTCTCTGCAGCCCTGCCTCCTCTTAGATGCTTTTGGGAGCTGCTTCCTGGCCTTCAGAATTCACCAGGGAGGCTGGAGCTCCCCCTACAGCCTAGTGACTTCATTGCAGCAACGTGGGCGAAATCCTCTAAGTTGAGGGGTGGGGGGTCAGAGTACATAGGAAATGAAGACAAAAGAAAAAACAATCTAAAAGCTGCTTGGGGGATGCTGGGGACAGCCATCCTTCCCTCTGAAAGAGGTGTCCTCCCTCTCTTCCCGTTCACACACGCTGGCATTTCATAATCCTGCTAGTCTTCTCTATCTCCACTGTTCAGTCATTCGTAAAGCTGAATCTCTGGTAAGCAAGGATTTTCTTCGAGAGAACTTAGACCCCCGCAAAAGAAACCACTGTGTTCCCAAAGACTACGGGTTTGAAATAAACCCAGACCTCAATTTTTGATGGCAGTCTGGTTCCAAAGGTTTACTTCGGACCTCCCGCCACACAGGAAAGTCCACTTCCTACAAGAATCCTTGTCTGCGGTCTAAATACCAGCTCAGGGAATTACATCCTTCCTTATCCGGATTTAGCCTCTTCCTGTGTGTTTTGACGGTCTTTAGTATCTGTGTGCTTCCTTGGCAAGGCAGCATTTTCCTGAGGATATTTTGCCTTTCCGTGAGAGCACGGAAATTGGTGAGCTCTCTCAGCATTGCAAATCATCCACAGATGAATTATAGGCCAACCCAGAAGCAGAGGAGCAAAGGCGCCCAGAGCAGAACCTTGGAGGATGAAAGACCTCATGAGACCCACCACTCACATTCAGGAACGTGCGTAATTAAATGGCTGCTGTTATTTACTTCTTTGTATGAAGCTTCCACCACCCTCCGGAGTTTTATAACTCTTCTAGCAAGCAACTCTAACACTAAATGAATGTCTTCTTGCTCAGGGGTTTCTTAGCCAACCCAAGTTCCTGTATTGGATTGCCCCCTAGGGTTAAGACCTAGGTCTTTGGCATAAATGAATGGTGTAATTTGTTATTTGTGTTTTAAAAAAAAACACTAAAATATACCACATATCCTCATGGTGTCGCTAATGTGTGAAAGCTTCGGTTCATGACATGTTTTTTGAGAACACGTTCCACCTTCCACTTGCATGGCCTTGGAGAAGTTAGCCGATGGCTTGGTGTTGGAGTTGTGACATCTTTAAGGTGGGGGTTATATGCACAGCCGTAAGATTGATGTGTTGGTTAAATGGGAGTTCATGAAAAGTCATTAGTATCACTAATGGGAAATATCATAAGACACACACATTGTATAATTAATCTGGAAGATAATGAAATATTCAGGAAATCAGCTATGGAAGAGGACGATACCAGAATGATGGAGCAACGGTGCACGCTCTCGAACATCCTCAGTTCTATGTTCATTGTTGCTACCGAAATCACTTTAGCCGAATATTTACAGCTACAGCCAATAAACACATGTTGATAGAATAAAATTTAGCCACAGGGAAACAAAATATTATGGAGGGCTACACCAAATACAAATGTGCATTTGATGAGCTTTGAAGAATGGATATAATTTTAATAGACAATGAAAAAAATGAGAGGCATTTGTGCAATTTAATAGAACTGTGTCTCTTAGTCATTCGTTTTAGTAAATAAAGAACATGGTAATATTTATATAAACAAATGGTTCCAGGAACCACAGAACAAATGTGACTGATCTGAAGGTTGAGGGTCCCTGTGTTGAACATGGAGATGATGCATTTGCTAAGCTCTGACCCAAGCAAAAGGAGCTCAAACAGCCTTGCATCCCCCAAACTCAGAGTCATTGGCATGCATTAGGTGGGTGGCAATGGAGTGGAAGGAAGCCAGCTTCTAGAGCAGGCTGCTCTGTGGAAATAATGGCTAGGGGCCTGTGTTAAGGTTTCTATTTCTGCACAAACATCACGACCAAGAAGCAAGTTTGGGAGGAAAGGGTTTATTCAGCTTACACTGTCCACATTGCTGTTCATCACCAAAGAAAGTCAGGACTGGAACTCAAGCAGGTCAGGAGGCAGGAGCTGATGCAAAGGCCATGGAGGGATGTTGCTTACTGGCTTGCGTCCCCTGGCTTGCTCAGCTTGCTTTCTTATAGAACCCAGGTCTACCAGCCCAGGGATGGCACCACACACAATGAACTGGGCCCTCCCCCCTTGATTACTAGTTGAGAAAATGCCTTACAGCTGGGTCTCATGGAGGCATTTCCTCAACTGAAGTTTCTTTCTCTATGATAACTCCAGCTTGTGTCAAGTTGACACAAAACCAGCCAGAATAGGGCCTTTGCTTAGAATTCATAATAAAATACGGGAGTCTAGATAGAAAAGTTTGAGACTAGTTCAGGTGGCTTAAGAATAATGTGGCCTATTGACCTGAATACTATAACATGAGCAAAGCATGCACCTATAGAAGCAGATAATTCAGAGATGCTTGTGGAGAAGTGAATGGGCTCTGTGAGGAGACAGTCAAGAACTTGGCTATTTCAACTGTATGGATGCCAGACCAGGAAGGACTAATAGAGGAAATGCAAAGGAAGCAGATGACTTGGCGATGGTTAAGGAACACATCTGGACTGTGTGGAATCATGGGTTGGGTTATCACTAATTGGCATTTGACCTTAAAAAGTGCCCTCATTCTGTTTCTTTGCCTGCAGACCAAATAATTTCTTCAACCCTCTCTAATTCCTAATACTTGAGAATTCTCTAAAACTTAACACTTCTAATGTATTAGCAAGCCCTCATCCCGTTTCCTCCTCCACCTTAATGTGTGGTGACATTTCATTTTATGACATGAGATGGCCCTCATTCTCTGGAAAATTTCAGGTTGACATTCCATTACAGTGTTCAGGTCTTCCTGGTATGGTGGAGTCTAACCACACAGCATCTGAAGAATATTCAACTGGGAATTTCCTTATCCTGCACTATCTTATTCATGTGGTCATTCTGAAACAAAGAACAACTTTCTGGACTTTGAAATAAGAATTGTATCTTATCTCCCATTGTCATTTAAAGCTCATACACATAAAACATATGATGAGTGAATGAAGGAATGAGTTATGTGATGAGTATGAGCAAAACTTTAGATTACAACTTTCTGGCCAATGAAGTTGTATTTTCAAATGCACCATGAGTAGACATAGATAACCTCATACTTGGATTTTTATTATTCTTTGAGGGCTTCAGAAGTGATGCTCTTCATCTTCATCTTATATTTGTTCTTTGACACTCTGTCACCTCCTTCTGCTGCCCAAGCTTATTTGAAGGCTGTGGACTCAATCACTCCTCACTTTTTTCTTAGGTCCAGAACATCCTCTGTTCCTTCCATCAGGAGCACCAACCGAGATTTTCTCGGCTATGGTCCTAGTGTGAGTTCACAAGTACCAACACATTTTCTCAGCTTAAAAGAATACTCTATTATTGTGTGGCAATTGGTAAAGAACTTATTAATTAAGGATATAAGATAGAGAGAAATCTCCCAGGAGGCAGAAAGCCATTATGAAGACATTGTGGGACCAATCTAGCGGTTAATGGAATATTCAGAGGTCCTTTGAAAAAGAGAAGGGGTGGGTCACTTTTCAAATAAATAGGTATCCTCAGATCAGTGATATTAAAGACTGAGGGAAACTTTACCAAAAGACAGGTAAAGTCTGGAAAGAGCAGAAGTGATGTCATAGACGTTTGTCTTGATAAAATGCAATCCCCTTCATTGTAACATCTCGCCATCCTAAGCACATCGCCACAAAACATAAAAGTAAATTGAGATGGAATTGGAAATCAAAGCAGTGTTGCAAATGAGAATTAATAGTACATTTGCTTTTGTGCAGGGACAGGGCCATGGGAAGCAACATAAATAACTTATTTCAAATGCCTGTGAGTTGTTTGCTTAAGAAATAACTATCAAATTAACAAGATATACCAGACTCCCATCCCTTTCCTTTCTTAAATTGTAACAAACACCCACCCCACCCCACTCCCTGCAGATTAGCTCATCATACATCATAGTAGGGTGATTCTGTGTTTTGGAAAAAAAGATTCAGTGAGGTGGGGCTAATAGTGAGAATTGTTCAAGAACTGGCTTCTCCAGTAGGGTCTTACATGCATGCTCTATCCCGGTGTTACAGTTCGGAACATCCCAATGACCTCAAGCCTTGGGACCAGGTCCTCATGGGAACCACTCAAACAATCCTTTTAACAACACACCACCAACGAACTGAGTAGTTTCTCACTAATCTCAGCAATCCTCTTGTTGAGGTCTTCAGAAATGATGCACTTAACCTCAGAAATTTTTTAAAACAAAAATGTTAGGGGGAACATTAAGGGCTGGGGTCATCTCTCAATAGGTGAAGTGCCCAAATTGTAAGCAGGAGGACCTGAGTTTGATTCCAGAACCCCTGTGAGACAAAAGAAAGCAAGAACAGGCATGGTGGCTCATCTTTGTAATCCCAGTGCTTGGAGACAGAGAAGTATCAAGTGTGAAGAGCAGTGATCCTGGGCCCAAGGACAACAGTTTGATTGGGCTTGAGACATACTGGACATGAATCTGATGTAGACACGGATCTGACTGTACATGGATCTGAGTGTACGTGGATCTGGAGTTGCAGTTTGGGGCCATGTCAACACAGCCTAATTCTATTTTCATGAGATACAACTTTCACTTTCTGAGCCTCCTGTAGTCTCATCTGGAAAAGATGCTAGAATGATATTAGCATTGTTTGTTCCATGTACTGGCTGGTTTTGTGTGTCAACTTGACACAAGCTGGAGTTATCACACAGATGTCTGCATAAGATCCAGCTGTAAGGCATTTTCTCAACCTTTCTCCATCGAGGAGGACCCAGCCCATTGTGGGTGGTGCCATCCTTGGGCAGGTATACCTGGGTTCTATAAGAAAGCAGGCTGAGCAAGCCAGGGGAAGCAAGCCAGTAAGTAACATCCCTCCATGGCCTCTGCATCAGCTCCTGCTTCCTGACCTGCTTGAGTTCCAGTCCTGACTTCCTTTGGTGATGAACAGCAATGTGGAAGTGTAAGCTGAATAAACCCTTTCCTCCCCAACTTGCTTCTTGGTCATGATGTTTGTGCAGGAATAGAAAGCCTGACTAAGACACTCCATAAAGTGTATAAAAGATCATAAAAGGTGGGTCAAGCCAGAGCACTGTATGATCTATCAGTGGAGATAGTAAAGATGACAAGAACAATAACGATGATAAAAATGATCATGGTGACACTGGGGGGATGGTGAGGAGTGTGTGCTGATAAGGATGATGGTGATGTGGTGATGAGGATGTATTATTAGATCAGGACAAATTTTTATATTCGTAAAGATAATGGAATTTTTATGATAAAAGATGAAAGAAATGAAAAAAAAATTCTTTAAGAAGAACGTCTTATAAGAATGTCCCACAACTATTGTGCCAGAAATGACTTTCAACTGTGTCCTTAAGTATTGGTAAGCAGAAAGAATTTATTTGCACTTTATTTCTAGAACAGTTCAAGCAGCACCAAGACAGGCTATCACAACCATGGTGTTTTACCAGTGTCTGGTTTTTTCCTGCAGTGTGAGACCTTGGTAGCTTGTTTCAAAGTTGTAACCTGCTCTACATCAGTGGTTGATCTTCGGAGTAGCATTTCTTGTTTTCATTAAGCTGTGGTTTCCTCCCAACTTCCACCATTTTGTTTTAACCTCTGTTCACAACTCTGCTGGGTGGTTAAGAACTTGACCTATGGAGACTCCTTGTGTCTGACTGGGACCTATCCTTGGGCCTTGCAAACTCTCCTCGGGGTGCCCAGCATTTTCACAGTGTTACCTCGGTTTTACTGCTTTTAAACTTTCTATTTTCTCTTTCTTAAAATATGTTTTTCTTTTTCATTCTGCACATAGCAGGTTTCTTTTGCATTTTATGTTTCAGTTTAAGTTTCATCTCCTCAGAGTGACTCTCCATGATCATAATAACTAAAGTAGTCTCTATCACATATATACATACACACATGCATACACATATACATGAACATGTACACAGAGACACACACAATCCATATGTATACCTAGTTACACAAATACACTAGTATACATATACACATGGCAGAAACACTTTGCTCTTGTATTGGTTTGGTGACATTTGACATTATGGTTGGGGACTACCATGTTAAGTGATCTGATTTGCCTGTTTGTTTCCCCACTCCTTACCCCAAGCCACACACCGACTGTGACATGAATTGTCTGCCTTATTCACAGACACTTCCCAGTTCTTGGTATAGATTCTGTCACCCAATAAATACGTGTTGGGTGAACGAAGGGTACACCCATGCTTCACACCATGCTGTAAAGGTGAAAATGTATTCCATAAATAGAAATAACAGGGCTTCCTTATTTTCAGAATTGCCATTGAATACGTGTTGACAAAAGTGGGATTATGTGCGAGACGTCTTTGTAGGCAGCCATGAAGCCCAGAGCAGAATTTATGTATTTTCAGTTCCACAGAAATAAGTATCTATTAAAGGTCCTCTTCTCAAGGGTTCTAGTAATCAGCTTGGTTGTCTAACTTCCCCATAACTGATTGCCAGTTGTGTCCCCTCTTCTGTCTCCTCTGCAGTGACTAAGCACAGCCTCCTTCTTTCCACCGCTCAAGAGAGCCCCACAGTAGGCATGTTCGACGGGACCTTCCCTTAACAGGAAAGACCCCCCTCTTTGTAGCTAGTCAGAAGTGATTTCCCTTTCAAAGAGCTCAAGTCTTTGCCATCCTTGGGACCACCCTAGAAAAGCCTGTGTGTCCAAAGCATCTGCTTTCTGTTTTGTCTTTATTTCAGTACTAGGCAGTGAACCAAGGCCACCATATACAGGAATCACTCTACCTTTGGTTTTTATAGATTTTGGCTCCCTTTCCATGATGGGCCCCCACCTTTTTGAGGATTTGATAAAGCTGTTCCTATTGTTTCTGAGTTCTTGACAGACACTTTTCCCCTGCACTCTGACCAGTTGTGAGTCTCTGAATTAAGTACCATTCACTGCACAAAAAACATCTCTGATGAGGACTAAGAAGTACACTGGTCTATTGGTAGGGTGATACATGTTTAGAGAGATATACATTTAGAGAGAGAGAAATCCAGAGAGATACAAATGTAGAGAGACACAAATTTAGAGAGATACAAATGTAGATAGATACAAATTTAGAGAGAAACAAATTTAGAGAGACACAAATTTAGAGATACAAATTCAGAGAGATACAAATTCAGAGAGATACAAATGTAGAGAAATACAAATTTAGAGAGAAACAAATTTAAAGAGACACAAATTTAGAGAGATACAAATTTAGAGAGATGCAAATTTAGAGAGATACAAATTCAGAAAGTTACAAATTTAGAGACACAAATTTTGATGCCATAACCATTTAGCAGAAGAATAGTATAGGTTCAACCCTGGAGCCTGAGTGCTCCCCAGTCATAGGTTCTTAGCCAGATTTTCAGTACCAGGAATGTGACTCCTCCTATAGAGTAGGTCTTAAATCCAACCAGAAAGCAGTTGGGTATTTTCATAATGTTCACTATTACATGATGGTTGTATCTTATCACGCTGGTCATGACTGCAGTTTACAAGGTTCACAGCTCGGTGAGATGACCTCCCACAGTGCACTCCCCAGCCAAGTGCACACCTTCCAGTACTGTGAGAATCAGCAGCAGAGACAAAGCTCCTTTGATTTCTCTATGTCATGTGACTGCTGGGTGTGACATCTCTTCAGCAGTACATTTTACCTACAAGTCACATGACTTACAATTTCCCTGTGTTTTTTTCACTCTGTTACCCACCTAAACCTCCTTCCTCATCTCTGGCCTGCTAGTAACACTTCAGCATCTCAGCTACAAACCTTTGATTCCTTCCCACACTGATGCCTTGAAGAACTGTTTGTTTACTTAATCTGATACCTTTATACTTTTAAAACTTCAGAGTCTTGTATTCTGGGTCCCACCTTTGAAAATTATTATGATTAGACCTATTTGCAGCCCTCCTTGTCCTTGGCACCTAACGCTGGCCTTCATTTTAGCCAGTGTCTTGCACAGTACCTGGCATACACAGAGGCCGAGGAAATATTTGTCACATTGGCACAGATCTTCTGACATCCTCACTTAACCCATCACAGAGAATAGGTTCTTTAACCTTTGTGATAACGACAGATGGTTGAGGGTCATTGGGTTGATGGGAACAAGGAGAGCTTGGCTTGACTGCAAGCAGCTCAAGACCATTCCCACCCTCTGTTTTCATTCATGGTCTGAGCAAGGCTGGAGGAATGTGTGTTCAAGACCAGCCTCAGCAGCAGAACAAGACCCCATCTCAAACAAGCAAATATCAGGTTCTTTGCTTCGATTCCTTACTTCACTGTCTTACCCTATTAATACATCCCAACTCTTTTTGCTGCAAGGCCAATTTTAAAAATATAATATTGTCATTTGACATAGCAGTCACTTTAAGAAACCCAGCAACCTGAACTATCTCAGACTTTGTATGAATTAAGTGACCAACTACACTTCTAAAGCACAGCTTAGCACTGACTTGCTCAGGTCCCTTGTATACGGCCTGGTTCTAAGAAGACAAATTGTAGGATCCATTTCATTACATGAGTCACCTCCAAAAAACGGGGGAGGGGGGTTGAGAATAACAGGGAGAGACTTATGACAGGGTGGACATGCTAAGCCCACACATACACTCGGGATCCGACTCTGCGAATAAGGAAATGCTTCAGATGAGTTGTCCTTGCAACTTACCAAAAATTCTTGTGGAAATAAAGTCATCTGGAATGAAGTCTGCGCTGGGTGACTGCACACCAGTACTGCACAGAAGGAAATGAGAAAAGAGCAAGAGAAATGGAATTTGTCACATGGTGACTACAGGGAACTGTGGAAAACATCTAATCATAGCGGTGCCAGGGAGCTTGGACCTGTCCAGAAAGATCCTGAGTTCTCTGTGGTTAATTGCCCTTGATGGCTGCTGGTCAGTCATGCATGACAACGCCGGCGTGTCTCCCTGCTGCCTGCCTCTGGGCATTGCTGTCAGCGTTTACTCCAGGTGATGAGCAGGGCCCTTGGAATTTGGGGACAGAGTGGGGGTGTCTGGGTCAGATTTGAGGGTTGGGCTGGCTGGAGAACCACCTCACAGAAGCCAAGGCACTTGTATCCTGATATCTCGCATTCAGGAGAAGGAATGTTACTTGCCTAACTACAGCCCCTCACTTCTTCCCAACAAGTTTCTTTTCCTTGAGAGAAAAACAAAACTGGGCCACCCCACAAATGGGCAGGAGGCCTGTGACCCAAGGAGCATCACTTGGCAGCATGTGAGCCTCCTGTGTGGTCAATTATCTTTGAGCACATGCTTGAGGCTGGAGAGAGAGATTTGAATTGCACTTGAATAATAAAGGACATTATCTTTCTTAGTGACCCAGTGCTCTTCAATCTCTTCATTTGGTCTGCACAAGATGGCAAAAAAAAAAAAAAAAAAAAAAGTTTCTACTAGTAACAAAAAAAAAAAAAAATTCTTCTAATCCTGGAGAAAAGATAATTTTCTTTTGACACTGGGATGCCATTGATAATGCCCCTCAGCTTAGCTGTTCATTTTTACCATGACCTGAGTCTGGAACCTATTTGGAGATGTAGACCCTAGGCAGGAAGCTCTTGAAGATTACTGAGACATCTCAGTGTATCAAAGTCTCATGAAGATAATCACCTTGGGTTACTTACTACAGAACATATGCACTGTATTAGTCAGATTTCCCATCCTATGACAAATATTCAAGGTGAGCATTGTTTTTCTCCATTGATTAATTTACTTTATATCCCAATCACAGCCACCTCCTCTCATCCCAATAACCCCTTACACAGTCTCTTCCCCATCCCCCATTCCTTTCTCTTCCAAGAATGGAGAGGTTACCCTGGGTACCAACCCACCCTAGTATGTCAAGTCACTGCAGAAGTAGACAGATACCCTCCCATTGAGGCCAGACAAGGCAGCCCAGTTAAGAGAACAGAATCCACAGACAGGCAACAGAGTTAAGGACAGCCCCTGCTCTAGTTGTTAGTGGATCCCCATGAAGACCAAGCTGCACATCTGCTACATATGTGCAGGAGTCCTAGGTCTAGTCAGTGTATCCTCTTTAATTGGTGGTTCAGTATCTGGGAGCCCCCAAGGGTTCAGCTTAGTTGACTCTGTTAGTCTTTTTGTGGAGACCCTTCCTATTCCTTCCAGGTCCCTCAAAGACTTCCTGAGCTCCTGAGCTTCTGAGCTCCATCTAATGTTTGGCTCTGGGTTTCTGCATCTGTTTTAGTCAACTGCTGGGTGAAGCACTCAAAGGACAGTTGTGCTAGGCTTCCTGTCTGTAAACATAGCAGAGTATCATTAATGACTGTGGTTGGCTCTCTCTCATGGGATGGGTCTCAAGTTGGGCCAGTCATTGGTTGGCCATTCCTTCAGTGTCTGCTCTATCTCTGCCCCTGTGCTTCTAGTATTCAGGATAAATTTTGTGTCAAAGATTTTGTGTGGGTAGGTTGGTGTCCTTATCCCTCCCCTAGGAGTCCTACCTGGCTACAGGAGGAATTCACTTTAGGCTCCATATCCCCCACTGCTACGAGTCTCAGCTAGAGTCACCCTCATAGACTCCCTGGAGCTTCGCCCATCCCAGATCCCTGGCACATTCTAGAAATGCCCCTTGGCTCCACCACCACTGGTTTCTGTTCACTCTCTTAGCCCTCTCTTCCTGGCTTTCCCTACTCCTGATCTGCACCTCTGTCCCCAAACCCCTCCTCAACCCCTCTCCCACCCTATTTCCTCCTTCCGTCCACCTCCAATGACTATTTTATTCCGCTTCTGAGCAAGAGTCAAGCATCAAGGTGAACATCTTAAAAAGAGAAAACATTTGCTTTTTAAGCTCACAGGTTTCAGAGGTGTTAGTCCACAGTCCTTGCTTGGCTTTGCTGATTCTGAGCACAATGTGACACTGAGCATAAGGACTGCAGGATCCCATGGCAGAGCCTGCTTACCTAATGGCAGACAGGAAGGAAAGAATCAGATCTTCAGAGTGAGCTACTTCTTCTAGCTGTTCACTGCTCCCCAAGGTTGTCAACACTGCCTCCAACAGCATCATTAGCTAAAGACCTAGGCATCAACCCATGAGCCTATAGGGTCCCTTCACAGTTAATCGATATTATAGAAATTTGTTACAATTATATATTATATATATGTGTGTGTGTGTGTGTGCATATACATCATATACATACACATACACATACACATACACATACACATACACATACATATACATATATGACATATACATATACATATACGACATATACATATACAACATATACATATACAACATATACCTATACTTATACCTATACATATACATATACAACATATACATACACATATGCATACACATACGCATACACATACATATACATGTACATATACATATACTGCATATACATGTACTGCATATACATATACTGCATATACATATATATGTACATGTACATATACATACACATACATATACATGTACATATACATATACTGCATATACATGTACTGCATATACATATACTGCATATACATATATATGTACATGTACATATACATACACATACACATATGCATCATATACATATACATCATATATATATACATACACATATACATATACATCATATACATATACATACACATATATATCATATACATATACATATATATCATATACATGTACATGATATATACATATGCATATACATATACATAGGCATATACATCATATACATATACACATACACATATACATACATATACTGCATATACATATACACATACACATATACATACATATACTGCATATACATATACACATACACATATACATATACATATTAGTATCTACTTTTTAAGAGAGAGAAGGTCTTGTTACTTAACTCAAGCTGACCTTTGAACTCATGATGAGCTTCCTATGTGCTGAGATTACAGACATAAGCTACTATATCCAGCTTAGATATATTGAAGTGTTCCATTGTACAGTAGGTATGTGCAACAATACCCAAAACTGAAATCCATTTAAAAATCTAGGTAGAATGAAAGAGCACAGTTGGGTCTAAGAGACACTGCTCTGGACTCTTCCCCTTATCAACACCATATGAAGTGTTGGGAAGAACTTGAATTCTTTCTGAGCTTGCATCATCTCATCTCTAAAAATACTTTTCTGCCTAGCAGGGATGCAGTGGGGATTAAAGGAGCTAATGTTTACTTTGGGTTTCTTTTGTACATAAGCTGGAAAGCCTCAACCTTGTAAGGACCAGGACAATCATCTACTTTCATGAACTTAGTCATAGAGTTTAGTGCTATGAACACTGAAATTAGTCAGGCTTGGGTTTGAATACTGACCCTGCTATTAATTAACTGTTTCATTTTGTGTTCATTCTTTTGCACATCGAAAACGAAAGAAATTATTCTTCTGATGAGTTATTTGAGCCACTGTTAGAGATATAGCATACATCAGGTGTCTCCCAGATCCCAATTCCTAGGAAATGCAGAGCAAAAAAAATTAGAAATAAGATTCTGATTTAGAAAAAAAATGAAATCAACCACGGTGAGCATTTGTATGTTATGAATTGTCAATTTTATATGAACAATGTTAAACGTAAGTGACACTTTCCTCAGTAAGAACCAAAAAAAATGAAAACATGCTAATTTCATCTTGAATTATAAAGTCTTCTCATTTCACAGTGACTCTGGTTTGATTTGCTGTGTGTGTTTTCCTCTAGCGCGTTAAAAAAAGGATTAAAGCCAACCAACTAAAACATGTTAACACACTGGTTCTCAACCTAAATCATGACCTCTTTGGAAGTCAAATGACTCTTTTCCAGGGATCACCTAAGACCATTGGCAAACACAGATATTTACATTATAATTCACAACAGCAGGAAAATTGCACTTATAAAGTAGCAATAAAAATAATTTTATGGCTGGGGGGTCACTCAGCACAAGAGACTGTATTAAAGTGGTCACAGCATCAGGAAGGTTCAGAAACACTGGGTTAAGAGAAGATAAAAGATCACCTGAAATTCTACTATCTGATGATAACTATTATTAATTATTCATAACCATCTTTTAAAGACATATGATTCTGCACAAGTACAAAAAAACAATCCTTATGATTATGATTATGGCATTTTCAAAATCCAGCATTTTCCACTCTTGTGATTTAAGTTTCTAAGAACAAAACTATTAATGCACACAGGGTAGAGTTTGGACTGTTCCTTCCATTCCTGGGCTCAGACATCCACACATTGAAAACTGCCACCCAACTGTTATTCAGGCAATAAAATATGATGCCTTCCATGAACATATTTGTCTTGTCCATAAAATCTTCAGTGTTTGATTTTTGTACTCTTTCTCCTATGAGTTTGTTTGGGTATGGACAGGGCTTTGGTTGGTTTGGTTTAGCTTCATAGGCAACTCACACTAGCCTGAAACTCACAATGGCAAGAGTTGAGATTAGAGATATACACCACCATTCTCTTTCCTGGTGTTGATGAAGGGTAGTGTAGAAACTCCAAAGTGTTATATTAAACACAGCAGGAGAAAAATGACCTGAGTGACTGCCTCTTAGAAACTACTCGTTTACATACCCACTTTACACACCCACTTTACACACCCACTTTACACCATTAGGTATCTGTGGAATTAAACCCTGAAGTCTCCACAGCCAACCCTGTTGTCTTTAACTGATACTTCCTGTCATCCCTTCTACCGTCTGCAACCCTCTCCCATGCCTCATCAGCGAACAAACAGAAAACACTACAAGGTCAGAGGTGATGTTTTCACTGCTGATGACTGGAGAAGGTGGACAGTATCAGGAAATAGTCTCTACCCAGCATCACTCGAATAAAATTTTTCTCAAGTGAGATGTTCACGGCTATTGCTTACCCTGTAGCCATTAGCAATAAAACATCATTAGACACCATTTTTTTAAGTTCAAGCTGAGATACGAGCCAGGAAGTGCTGGTACCCACTCTTTGCCTTCCTTTGTCTGTCCGTATTTATCTTTCCTTACCGTCATTTCCTTATTTATCGTTTATCTTACTGTCCATTTTCAGTGAGTTATTTTAGTCTTGTCTTTACAAATCAGTTACTACTAGTAAAAGTTCCTTTTCCTGAGGCTAATAGTATATAATATTTACTTTTATTTAGAATATCCTTTTCATCCACTGATGCTTGTGTATCATTAATGAGGGCTTTGAAAACCAACTTTCTTTTACCGTCCCCCACTATCCCTTCTTAGAAAAGGGAAGATTGAATTAGATGTGAAACACCTTTGCTAGGGGGTCCATTACACTATAGATGAGTTTTCCTGTCCTGGGTTTTTGATTGTACATAGCCACTGGTCAAGTCATTCTAAGTATAGATCTGAGCATAAATCCAAAGCACTGCCCTCCAGTTTAGTTTGGGGGAGAGAAATTCAGTGTGTGTGCTCATTTGGTTTAGGGACAACAATCTGACAGCTCTGTCAAAGGTGTGAATATTTTTCTAGCAAGTAACCAACTCTGACAACTTGGACTTCGTCAGTCTCTACAGCCTGTGGTGAGAATGGAGGGAGGGCAGAACTGGAGATAGAATTTTCTGGAAGGTAGGGTAGTCTGGGCACAATCATAGTACATATGTAAATATGAAAGCACCCAGAGCTCTTTGAAGCTACGGATAGTTCAGAAAGCTGGAGCTGGGATCTCTCGGCATGGACTGGTCGGTGTCAGATGCATCACATTTCCAACAAAGAAGAATGTCCTCGGCAGACATTTTTTTCTGAAGAAATATGGAGTCCAGGTCAAAACCCTGGCAAGTGCCAGTGAACATGCTCTACACTGTGGTCTCCAAGGCTCTCCCTCTGCAGCAGCACTCCAAAGGAGAAGCCGGGGAAGCTGCAGGTATGGGGCGAGAGTGTAAATACTGGCGTTCAAAGACCGATAAATCAGCAGATTCCAGGATCATTCACAAAAATCGCACAAGGAAAACAGCTAGAGTTGCAAGTGAGATGACGGGTGGCCTTTGGCCTCCTGGAAAGGAAAGGGCCATTCACAAAATCAGAGAAGTGGAAATGTGAAGGGGCCGGGAGTGCCACAATGAATGCCGTCATCCCTCTGACGTCAGCTGGTGCTCTCAGTGGAGAACCAGGGAGGTGATAATTGGTATGGAGCAGATGCTTGTGCTGTGGACTATGCTTGCGAGGTCTGGCTCCCGTGAGGTAGTGTGGCTCTAAGAAGCCACTTTTACATTATACGTTACCATTGACATTACGTTTTAACTGATGCCGACATTCTCTGATGCTGAGTTTGTGGTAGATGGCTGTAGATAGGGGTAGCACTTGAACACGTGGTGCCATGAGTAGCAATGAGTCTCCAAGGTCACATGCCAGCCCGTGTTGTCCTTCCACCCGCTGAGTGTCCCCTTCATACATGCTAACAGGTTTCCAGACCCGCAGTCTTGAGACACACAGAGAACGGAAAGAAGATCATAGTCCTAGGCTTGGAGAGCCACAGGCCCCGAGAATGTCTTCCAGACTCCAGTGACAAGCACAGTTCACTTAAAAGGACAGCCATGCTTCAGGATTCAGCTGTTGATTAGACATCTCTAGTTCTGACGGGAAGTCTTGTTACGGGGGACATGCCCTCCTACAGCATCAAGCCTGGGATCTCTTTCTCGTCCTCTTCCTCTTTGCAGCTGTGAACAGTTTTGTCTGACTAACACGCCCCTGCCATGACTACCGCAGGCCCAAGGGAACAGCAGGTACCTGATCATTTGACTGGAAACAAAACACTGAGCCAAAAAGAAAAATTCCTTTTCTTTTTACAAGGTGAGTGACTCCGGCATTTGTAACAGTAAAAGAACTCTACCTACAGCACTTGTTAAATCTACTCCCATGCTTCCTTCTGCGAGCTGGAGATCCCCATGTCCTCCACTGCTTCTTTGTAGAACATGACCACTGAGTCCCAGCCCATCATCAGACTGACTTGAATGACTTTTTCCTTTTTTTTGGGGGGGGGAGGGAGTTTCAAGAGCTAGTGTTGTCAATATGAATCCACAATTTTTAGGTATGGTTTGACACAAGGAATATTTGTCTTAATTTTAGCTTTATTCTGAATCTCATATCAACCACCAACGTGTTTCCTTGACGACAATGTTTGGATCAAATCTGAAAACAAATAGAATTGCGTATAGGATGCAGATAGCTGTTGGCATCTGTGCAACAAAGAACAGAAGAGTAACATGTCAAAGGCAAATCAAGGGAGGAATGTGTAGGTGGGAAGGGGAAGCAGCAATACAGAAGCCGGTCCTGGGTAGTTATGTTGGTTGGCTGGTTGTTTGTTTGTTTGGTTGGTTAGTTGGTTGGTTGGTTTGTTGTTTGTTTGTTTGTTTGTTTGTTTGTTTGGTTGGTGTGGAGGGCCCCCCTAAGAGTTAGTTTTCTCCTTCTTCTATGTGGGACCCAGGGACCAAACTCTGGTCGGTCACAAGAGTTAACAGGCAAACCTCTACCTACTGAACCAGCCAAGCAGCTCCAATCCTAGGTACTTTTGCCAACAGGTAAACGGCCCTCATCCATCCTTATGCTGAAAGAAATGGTTGCAAATCTTTATTTTTTACCAGATCTTTGGCTCAGATGCACTCAAATGTAGCTGAGAGGAGGGAGCAAGTTAATGAGAGTTTCAGGGTCAGACCATTATTTAAGTGAAAAAAACTTTTTACAGGATTTTGACACAAATCAGAGTGTGTCATGTAGGAAGCCGTTGGCGCTAATAGATGGCGCCAGCTTCCCGCCCATTATTCAGCCTATAAAAACCTTTCCCCTCCTGTTGCTCGGCAACCACATAAGTCATAGCCCAATCTCGGGGCACGTGAATGAGCTACTGGAGGATGCACCAATCAGGTAGCAACACAAGTCTCTTAGGCATATATAAGCAGTGCATTTCTCTCCCACGAGAGAGATCGCATGTGGGAGAGGGACCCGGTAAGAGAGATCGAACGTGAGGAAGAGACTCGGTGAGGGAGATCGCAGAGAGAGAAGACCCGGTGAGAGGAGATCGCACGTGAGAGATCGCCTATACAGAAGACCCCGGTAGGGAGATGCCCTGACCAAGAGAGATCGTCTGCTCAGAGAGAAGTTCCCCGCTCAGGAAGTCCCCTGCTCAGAGTGCTGTACAATAAAGGTTGTCCGCAGAAGAATCTTGTGTTGTTGCACGCCTGTTTCTGCCGGCGGGACGTGGGGCACGCGACATCTGGTGCCGAAACCAGGGATCGAACCAGGGACCTTTAGATCTTCAGTCTAACGCTCTCCCAACTGAGCTATTTCGGCGCTGCGCTTTCCATGCCTTTACGGCACAAAGTGCTATTTGGCCATAGACTTCTACGGGATAGGCGGTTTGATTTACCGCCCACTGCCCCTGTCCAGATAACATCTCGAAATCCCAAGCTGGCTGTCCTGCGGCTGCATTGGCGCGAGCCTGGACCTGACAAGCATCATGCCACAAGGCTTTCCACTCAATGTATTGTCCCATACTTGGGAGACAAGCTTTAGTAACAAACTGCCAATCAGCAGGTGTCATGGCTATAGAGCTTAATTTTCCTGTTCTCCTTTAGCAGCTGTTGATTGTCTATAGCTCTTCACCTAGGGATAGATGGAGCCTTGTAAAATGTCTTTCATCTGTGTTGACCTATCAACTGACATTTCCTTATGTAGGTCTTATGTCGATAAGCGCACCACAAATGGGGAAATAGTGCTACTCATATCCCGAGGTGACCAACAGCTATTGAACTGGACTTAAGGTCCTCATGCTACTGCTATAAACCCCTGTAGTTGGGTCATGGAGGAGAGTCCACTACTGCCATCTTCCTAAATCAAAACAGCTGGGAGCTATATTACACTAGCTTATTCTTATATGCCTGGTAAGTGTATATCCCTGCATATAAGAGTAAGTGTGACTCTCACCCTCATCAAAGAAGCTTCATTTGTAGTAGACAGTGGCTACTACTAATCCATAATGGTCCAATGGAAACAAAAAGTGACCACAAGGTGCCCATCCATACTTGATACATCCACAGCACAGCCTTTACACCTAAGAACACAAGAACATCATGGGGAGCGGGTGGAAATGTAAGAACCAAGGACCCTGGAACACCTGCTGTGAGGCCATACCTTCCAGACCCAACACACTAAATTTCAATTAAAATGTCCTGGGATATACACTAGCAAGACGATGTTAAATGATAAATATATTTTTAAGACATAATCTGGGGGTGACAGCCTGGCTCTGCAGGTGAAAGCAGTTGGCGCTGCTTTAGTGAGAGCCAGTTGTCAAGCACCAGGAACCCCAAGGAGGAAAGAGAGAACCAGCTTCACAACATCGTCCTTTGACCTCTACAAGCCTGCTGTGGCCCACGTGTGCCTGCATTCCCCATTCACACACATGATAATAATAAAACAAGATCTCTGTATACACTTTTAAAAGGCATGTGTAAACCATGTCTCAGTACACCAACAAATGCTCAGTCTGTATCTCCATGCGTGACCTCTTGGGTAGCCTCTGGAGTTGATTATCAAAGCCCCCAACTGACAAAACCCTTGTATGTCTGAAGAGCCAGTGAAACCTAAACAAAACCCGGATTTCTGTTTCCTCTCTATAATTTACCCCTAATTCTTTAATAGATGTGTGCACTTGACCCCTTTAAAGTGGCACTATGCATATCCTGATATGAAACGTGGGCTTCATCCTTGATCTTGTTTTAGTCTACCAATAAGGCTCCCTCCTCCCTCCTCCAGAGAGCATCTCTAGCTTTTGCAGCAACTTCTCATGGGAAAATTCTACACCTGACTTTTCCAGTCTGTGTTCCACACACGGCCATAAGAAACTCTTCAAATACATATGTGCTGTATTGTCGCTATCCACAAGCACCAAGGGCTTCTCTGGATGGAACAGAATCCAGACTTCTTGCTGTGATCTGAAAGGCATTTACCTAAACTGATACTGAACAGCTCTCCAACCTCCTCCATTCCCAACATCTCCTTTGCCACACTCCCTCATCGCTGACATCTTCTTCATCATCATCATACTAAACAAGTGGGATCCTATTTCAGCACATTTG
The DNA here is from genome assembly GCF_963924665.1 of Micromys minutus. Classification (NCBI taxonomy): domain Eukaryota; kingdom Metazoa; phylum Chordata; class Mammalia; order Rodentia; family Muridae; genus Micromys; species Micromys minutus. Next base: position 56,490,368 of record NC_137969.1, read on the forward strand.
TCTGGAACACCCTTCCAGATACTAGTGAGGTGAGCTTTGCTGCTACAAAGCTCTGCTCAGACATCTTCCTATAGGTGGCCTGACTTTTAAAAGAACTCTGCTGGGCTGGAGAGATAGTTCCAAATCAGGAGGTAGTTCCTTGCTACAAGCATAAGGACCTGAGGTCAGATCTCTGGTATCTATGGAGCTGGGTGTGGTCATGTGCACCAGCTTCCCCTGTGCTAAGGATGAGTAGACAGGAGAGGTATGGATGGGGATAGAGGAGGATATCTGATGTCTTCTGGAACCCTCAAGCATGAACAAGTACACACAATGTAAATGTGCATGGCTATCACAAATACACACACACACACAAACACACACACACACACACACACACACACACACAAAGTAACCAACTCCCAATGTCCTTTTCAGCATTTTTTAGTCTTGTTCCTGTCTTTAGTTTTATTCAGAAAACTGTTGTTAACTTTGTGTCACAACAGAAGATAGATACACAATGACAAAGACAAAAATGGTATAGGGGGAGACACACAGAGAGGAACAGACAGACAGAGACCAAGCAAACCTCTAGGCATCATCAGATGATCTCAGAATAGAGCCAATCACAGAACTGGGGAGGAGGGGCAAGGACTCAGCACAGAAAGTAGCCAATCTCCCTGCAGTAGAACCAGAACCTTCTCTAGCTCCCTTGGCCATTTTGGTTTTGTGGTTTCAGTTGACTGTCATGCTCCTTCCCTTTATGACCGTGCCTGTCTTGACAAATCACCCAAGTCAAAGAAGACTAAACTCAAAAGTAGCATGTTGTCCCCTTCTCTCTCATAGAAGAGAAATGTGTCCTGGCTTTGATGCCTGGCCGTGGGTGAGTGACAGCATGTATTTTGGTGTCATATGAAAAAATGAAAATTACACCAATAACCTGGTGCTCAGCAGTGCCAGGAAATGGGCTGATCCTAAATAAATGGCTTTAAATGGCACCTCACACACAGCAAGGGCTCCAAGGGCCTTTGCTCCTTATCTTAGAAGGAATGGCTCTGAAGCAGAAAATAAAGAGTGTGGAAAATTCCTTTGGCCAATGATTCTGAAAGTAGCTAGGGGGATTTGAGGCAGAGCGTTGTCTCAGATACTCTGACTCCACTCAAGAAAGGAGTTGGTTAATAATTAGACACTATAAAACTTTCCATTCTGTGTGCCCTTCCCCCACCAGGCAAGAGAAAGTAATTAAGAATTATGGGGAATGGATTCAGTGAGGGGGAAGGCATGCCTTTCTAGGGACACGCTCCAAACCCTAACGAGGTTATTGGCACAGGTGTCTCCTGCAAATAAATTAATGGGGAGGCAGATCTCATCATTAATCTGTCATCCAAATTTGGTGTTTAGAGGCATTTGGGGAGATGGGGCTTCCTTTTGCCCAACCTTGGAGGTGTCTGGAGCAAAGATGAGGAAGCAGAGTGATTTCATTAGGATAACAAGGCTGTTAAAGCACAATCTGGCTCTTTAGATGGTACTTAGAACGCATTTCCAAGAACCTGTATTCCGTCAGCTGCTGTTGGTCTCCTGCACAGGACCCAGGCTGATGTATTGAGTCAGCAGGGGAGCTTTTATTCTTATTAGCAAAAGTTTGGTGCACAGTAACATTCTGTTTCATTGACTTGCAAACTTCCCAAAGACATATACACTTACGGATGTTTAAATTGCCCCAGCGTGAGGTTTGGATTGAACGGGATATGCTAAATTCTCAGTTATTTGATATGGCCTGTAGGTTTTATAAACTACTACAGAGCCTTCTTGATAAAAATGTGGTAAATGGAATTATGCTTCAATTATCTGCTTTGAAGTTACCCTTCATGATTTCTTAGTTAGTTCCCCCATCATCAGCTACAGGAGGATAGGATACAGTGTGGAGCATTGGAAAATGTAAAAATGTAAATTTTTTAGATAGAAGAAAAAATCATTAAGACAAAAGTCAGTGCTCTAGAGAATGTGCAGCCTCACAAACTTTACATATGATTGGCTTTTAATTAATTTTTATCTACCACTACCCATGCCATTATAAACCTGGCCCAGGTAATTGAGAACTGACTATATATTAGTTCAATCATATAATGATTTTTTTTTTAATTTGGTGACTTGCTTTTAAAAAAAAAGAATTATTTATTTTATGCATATGAGTACACTGTGGCTGTCTTTAGACACACCAGAAGAGGGCATCAGATCCCATTCCAGATGGTTGTGAGCCACCTTATGTTTGTCAGGAATTGAACTCAGGACCTCTAGAAGATCCATGATCTTAACCACTGAGCCACCTCCCCAGCCACCAGATCCTCTTATTCTTGAGCACAGACAGTGTAAGAAGCTTTTAGGCCTGGGGGTGGTTCAGTGACTGAGCTTCCAGGAGCAGTTTTCAAAGGACAAACGGAGCCTCTGAGTCCTATTAAGGACCAGTCCTGTCTGGTCACCACCATGTAGTTAGAACAACCTCAGCTCAGAAGTCAGTCTCAGGATCATTGACTGTTCCTGGGCTGGAGGGGATCTTAGAAACCATCAATCCACGTTTGTTTATTTTACAGTTGAGTTAACTGAATCCCAAGAGATGAAATCACATAACAACTGTTGAGCCAAGAAAAATTAGTAGATTCCAAGTCATAGATGTGTATGCACCATGGTTATGCTATGACCACTGGTTTCTGTGGTCATTGGACCACAGTCAGATGAAAGAAACATGGTCAGGATATGTAGATTTATGTTAGGACAATACATTATTGGATGGGGGGGAGGGGTAGGAGTAAAAAATGGAAGAAGAGGAGCCAAGAGGAGGAGAAGGAGAGAAAGGAGCAGGAACAGGACACCTGGATAAACAGCAAGTTATAAGGGATCCCCGAGGAAGGAACAGAGAGTGTAGTGGTAAATCTGCCCAGTACAGATGTACAGCTTGGGTTCCTAATTACTGAGTTGTGTTTTGATTGAATTGGTTTATTTGGGTTGAAAAAGATATTGCAACAAGGATAGAACAGGAGCATTACTCAAGAAGCCAGGAGTCAAAGAGAGGTGAGGGACATTTTCAACAAACAAAGCATGTATCCTCATTTGCAAGGACAATGCCAATAGCAACTAGGAATAAGTGAGGTTTCAGAGTGGGGCCTGACATGACCTGTCCCTCAGAAACTAGAAGCCAAGTCTCATCCACTGCAGTTCAGAGTGCTGAGCACTTCAAGAAGAGTCTCTTGAAGCTTGGCAGAGATTGACTTCAGCCAAAGGAAGCAAGCTCTCGTTTATAGAGAGGAAAATAAATTGTTTATGATACCAATAGACAGACTTCAAACTGAATAGGTTCTGTCAAAATTAAGACCAGATCAAATTCAAAATAATTTCGAAGTCGATCATCATAGAATCCGGGAAAACACAGAGAGCAACTGAGAGCTCTCAGTCAACGTGGACAGACACGTACCTCTCGGCAGGGAGAGTTGTGGTCACTGCCTTCCCCCCAAAGCCATGAATTAGAGGTTTGTTCCCAGTCTATGTTTAGAGATGACAGAACCTTTAAGAGACTGGAAGCCATGAATTTGAAGTTTGATCCCAGTCTATGTTTAGAGATGATAGAACCTTTAAGAGGCTGGGCCTAGCAAGAGGAAGTGAGGTCTTTGGTTGGCACTAGAGTATAGTTAACTTGGGACCTCCATTTGCAACTCTAACAGTTCAAATTTAGTTTTAATAAATTAGTGGATACCAGGCTCCCTAGGCTGGTACCTCCCATTAAAACATTTAGAAAAACAAAGATTTAAGATATGTACTAAGGAGATGACCCCTGACTTTTACGAGTATCCTTCATTGTCACAGTCAGCCTCTGAGATCATGGGTCTCACTAAACACCACTAAAAAGGTTAATTCCCTCTGCCCAGTAGTGACAGTTTCTAAGCACACAACACATGAGTGCTGGTTGGCTTTTCATTTTTGTTTGTTTTTGCCAAGTTGATACAAGCTCGGGTCCTCTAGGAAAAGGGGACTTCAACTGAGAAAATGCCTCCATCTGATTAGCCTGTTGGGCCATCTTGATTCATGATCGATGTAGGAGGTGCCACCATTGGGTGGTGGTTCTGTGTGTATAGATTGGGAAGCAGGCTGATGAAGCCAGGAAGAGTAAGCCAGTAAGTAGCTTTTCTGTATGGCCTCTACTCTAGTGCCTGCCCTGACTTCCCTCCATGATGAATTGTGAGCTTTAAAGAGAAATAAACTCTCTCTTTCTCAAGTTGCTTTTGGTCATAGAATTTATCACAGCAACAGAAAACAAACTAAGATGGCATGCATGCACCAGGAACCAGTGTGTCCATGACCTTTTGGACCATATAATAAGACACAGTTTCTTTGAACCCTACAGAAGATAAGGGTCTGCCTATGTGAGGCAGCTTTTCCTCTTGATCTGCTCTCCACATCTATCTCACAGACATGGCCATGTCTTCACTTAAAACAACATTTCCCAGTTTCGGGGGGGGGGGGAGTTATTCAGCTGACTGTGGTAAAAGCTACAAGGCAGGTGAGACTTCCAGAGTTTGCTCAAAGTGTTATAAGGTTCAATTCCTCCCCTCTTCCATCCCACAACCTGAAATGGGGATATGCTGGCCTTAAACAAGGGCCATCTTAAACAAGAGCCATGCTGTGGGGACACTGAAGCAGTATGTCTAGCAATAGGAGGCTCCCATGTCCCTCGTGGAGTGACCAGCTCCATATGTTTTTCAAATGGCAGAGAAATGAACTGTGTAACTCACCACTTGAAGAGTATCACTTTTTGTAGCTGAACATCATCCTAACATAGCACTATTTAATTTTGTGTCTCTGTAAAACTCAGAAACAAATTAATTAGCAAAGAAGCTTGAGCAACTAGCTACAATACAAACTCAGAATTCACTGTATACATCACCTATGCAGAATTCACTGTATGCATCGCCTATGCAGAAATCACTGCATGCATCCATCACCTATGAAAAATTCACTGCATAAATCACCTATACAGAATTCACTGTATGCATTCCTATGCAGAATTCACTGCATCATCACCTATGCAGAATTCACTGTATGCACTGCCTATGCAGAATTCACTGTATGCATCACCTATGCAGAAATCACTGCACCATCACCTATGCAGACTTCACTGCATACATCACCTATGTACAGAATTCCCATTCCCTGTTAGGGAAGTCTGTCCTTTGGTATTTCTCGTTCCTAGCCATGACCAGTTTCAATCCCAGGGAACACTTCATCCTTGAATGTTGTTAATTCTGCAGTCCTAATGGCAGGCAATTTGGGGTAGGAAATTGGCAGTGTATTTAAAATTTAAAATAGAACTTCTTACTGCTTGTCTGCAGAACATGAAGACCCTTGAGAGGACTCCTGGAAGATGAAGAATCCATGTGACCAAAAGGTACCTGTTCCATATGTACTTATTAAGCATTTGGCTAACTGTGCTCATCAATGTGTGGTATAGTAGAAACCAGAAGAATAAGGTCTATTCTTGGTTCAGAGAAGTTTTGTCTCCATCCCCATGGGCACATCATCCAGTCTCCTAAAGCCCACACAGACTGAATCTGCAAAAGGAGAAACACAGTGTCTGTCATAAGGATGGGTGTGACACAATAAGACAAAAGTATTTAAAGTGACGAGTTTCACAGAGGACTTGCTTTGTGCATGCCAGCAAGCATACCTCAATAGCAACGGAGCTACAACAGGTAGACGACAACACTCAGAGTTGTTTTATAAGACCAGTGTTCTTCTGTCCCTAAGTCTGCGGAACAAGGAGGCCAAATACCATTCTTCTTTGAAAAAAAGAAAAAAAAAATCAATGGTTGCAAGCTGCGCACAGATAAATATGTGGAAGCTTAATCTTTTCACACGTGGAGGTATGAAACCATCTGACACCAGCAACACTCTCGCTTTCAGAATAGCTGCCACATGAAATCCATTTTGTCAAAAGCTTCGTTGAGATGTCTCTGCAACCAAGTGTCTTTAAGAAACTCCCAGGCTCCTGGCTGGAGCAATTAGACAGCAAAAGGAGATCAAGTAGATACAAATCGGAAAGGAAGAGATAAAAACATCACTCTTTGCCGATGACATGATAGTGTACTTGAGTGACCCCAAAAATTCCACCAGAGAACTCCTACAGCTGATAAACAAGTTCAGCAAAGTGGCCGGATACAAAATTAACTCAAACAAATCAGTAGCCTTCCTATACTCAAAGGACAAACATATGGAGAAAGAAATTAGGGAAAAGGTACCCTTCACAATAGTTACAAAAGCTATGAAATACCTTGGTGTGACTCTAACTAAGGAAGTAAAGGACCTGTATGACAAGAACTTCAAACCTCTAAAGAAAGAAATTGAGGAGGATCTCAGAAAATGGAAAGATCTCCCATGCTCATGGATTGGAAAGATCAACATCTTAAAAATGGCCATCCTACCAAAAGCAATCTACAGATTCAATGCAATCCCCATCAAAATTCCAACCCAGTTCTTCATGGAATTGGAAAGATCAATGTGCAATTTCATATGGAATAACAAAAGACCTAGAATAGCGAAATCCATCCTCAACAACAAAAAAACATCTGCGGGAATCACTATCCCTGACCTCAAGCTATATTACAAGGCAATTGTGCTGAAAACTGCATGGTACTGGTACAGAAATAGGCAAGTGGATCAATGGAATAGAATAGAAGATCCAGAAATGAGCCCTCATGTATATGGTCACCTGATTTTTGACAAAGGAGCAGTAAACATTCAATGGAAAAAGGACAGCCTATTCAACAAATGGTGCTGGTCCAACTGGCACTCAACATGCAAAAGAATGAAAATAGACCCGTTCTTATCTCCTTGTACAAAGCTCAAGTGTAAGTAGATTAAAGATCTCCACATTAAACCAGATACACTGGAACTATTAGATGAGAAAGTAGGGAAAACCTTAGAACACATAGGCACAGGAGAAAATTTCCTGAACAAAACACCAATGGCTCAAGCTCTAAGGTCAAAGATTAACAAATGGGACTTAATGAGATTGCAAAGTTTCTGTAAGGCTAAGGACATCGTCAAGAAAACAAAACGGCAACCAACAGAATGGGAAAAGATCTTTACCAACACCACATCAGATAGAGGCCTAATATCCAAGGTGTACAAGGAACTCAAAAAAGCTAGACACCAGAGAATCAAATAACCCTATTAAAAAATGGGGTACAGAGCTAAACAAATCATTTTCAGTTGAGGAACACCGAATGGCCGAGAAACATCTGAGGAAGTGCTCGACATCCTTAGCCATCAGGGAAATGCAAATCAAAACAACCCTAAGATTCCACCTCACACCAGTCAGATTGGCCAAGATCCAAAACTCAGATGACAGCAGATGCTGGCGAGGCTGCGGAGAAATAGGAACACTTCTTCACTGTTGGTGGGGTTGCAAGCTAATACAACCACTCTGGAAATCTGTCTGGCGATACCTCAGAAAATTGGATATAGTACTACCTGAAGACCCAGCTATTCCACTTCTGGGCATATACCCCAGAGACACTTTAATACACAACAAAGATATATGCACCACAATGTTCATAGCGGCTCTATTTATAATAGCCAGAAGCTGGAAGGAACCCAGATGTCCTTCAGAAGACGAATGGATACAAAAATTGTGGTACATATACACAATGGAATACTACTCAGCCACCAGAAACAATGACTTAACCAAATTCTTAAGAAAATGGCTGCATCTAGAGAATATCATCCTGAGTGAGATAACCCAGTCACAAAAGAACAGACATAATATGCAGTCACTGATAGTGGGATGCTAACCCCAGAGGCTTGCACTCCCCCAGAAACAACTCTCAGACTGTATGAAGTCCAAGAAATAAAGAAAACAAAAACTATACATATATTCACAAAACAAGAAGACTTTGACTATTTCCATGTTGCGTTTTGTTTTGCATGTACTTTACGCTTATTGCAACTAGTACGTTTTCAATGCATACTGTCAAGCCCTTGAAAAAAATCAAGTACTGACTAAAAAACATATTCACATGGTTTTATGTAAAATTTATTTCAATGTCTGAAAAAACAGTACTGACAAAAATGTATAATTTTAAGCAAAAAATGTTTAAAATCTTTAAAAAAAATAATAAGCTGTTAGTCTTTTGTGTAGATGGAAATATCTCAAGAAACACTTCTTGTTATGATTAATAATTTGAGTCTTATTTGTAACAGATAAGAGACCAATGTATTTTCCATGTATTTTCATGTTAAAAAAAATAAATCTTGTTTTGAAGACAAAAAAAAAAAGAAAAAAGAAAAAAGAAAATAAACCTCGTACGTTTGCATCAGAAAAAAAAAAAAAAAAAAAAAAAAAAGAAACTCCCAGGCTGACAAGAGATGTCTGCAACAGAGAGGAGAGTTGTGCTAACCAGCCCCCTCGCCCTGCGTTTCCATGTTGCATGCATCCAATCCTTAGGACGACTTGTGATGCTCAGAGAGGAGAAATGTAATGGACTCAGTGAATCGCTGAGTCCAGGATGGCAGTAGGTGTGAGAGCCACGAGAGGCACATGAGATGAGGCAGGCGACCTGCTCTCCATCTCAAGGACAGTGATGTTCAGTACCTGCTATTCAGCGCGTGGATGGGCATGGAGGGAGAACAAGCCAAACTTCAAGGAAGATGAATCTCCCTTCTACGACACTTTCTTGTTCATGGCCAACATTCCCCAACTTCATAGCCAGTCCACTCTTAGCACTGTCTTCCACTCCATGATGGGTGATTTAACATTTGTCCTTGACTTTGAGGGAAGAACTTAACAGGAGAAATTTAAAATCTATTCCGATAGTGTGTGGAGTATCTTTAAAGATTTGACCCAAGTCGCAAGCTATGAAAACTCTCTACGTAAAGGTTTTAAATTTAGAAACTCTTTGATTGAGAAAATATTAACATTTCTGCTGTTGCGTTTCCATGAGTGGCATATAGAAAAAATATATAGATTATACATTATTACACAAGCACAGATATACACATAAGTGTTCTATGCAATAGATGAATTGTTGTCTATGGTTATAAACTGATAGGTGTGTATTATGCATTTTCACGCAAATTAACTATTTTAATCTTGAGCAAGTTCCATGAAGCAGGTACCTTTATTTCAGTGTGTCAGGTAAAAATAAAAATGAAGGTTAGACATTAATAAAAGTGGACAAAATTGCAGAAATACTTAATAACCAAGTCAGTTGCTATTCACAGGAGCCCTTCTGACCCTGAAGAACAAATAAGAATCTTGAGCGATTTGGGCTTGACTCTAAAGCAATGATTCACAACTTGTGGGTGCCAGCCCCTTTGGGGGTCACATATCAGAGATCCTGGCATATCATATATTTATATTATGATTCATAACAGTAGCAAAATTACAGTTATGAATTAGCGATAAAATAATTTTATGGTTGGGGTCACCACAACATGAGGAACTGTATTAAAAGAATTATAGCATTAGGAAGGCTGAGAGCCACCGAAAAGACTTGGCACACTGCTGGAATGTGCTCCCATTAGTCCTGAGATGGTAATGATTGTGTCTAGCCTCTGGGGGCCCAGCGGTGTGCCCACAGTTGGAAACACGAGGACAGACAGTCTCAGAATGATAGGATACGTGTTGCAACTAAGCTGCAGATTCACTAAAGCATCTGAGGAACACAATGCCTACTGTATTCTCTCTTGGTGTATTGGACAACCCCTGAGACAGGTCTGGCTGCCTCCTGCCTTCCATTAGCCACGGTCAGTGTTTGGATAGCTTCTCCTTTGAGTGGAAGCTGGATGTAGTGATTCACTTCTAACAAAGGCTGTGAGGCGTCACCTTTGAGACTCCTTGTAGTTTCCACCTCGGGTGTTCTCTCTCACACTCTTATTCTAAGGGGAGTAGACTCCATATTTTAGCTAGCTCTATGGAATGGTTCCTGTGGTATCCAACAAAGAGCAAGAACTGGAGGTCTGCTAACACCCAAGAGAAAGAACTTGGTCATGCTCCATTTGAACATTGCAAGTATCACCTTAAGCCCAATCTTGTTGGAGAACCTGACCTGATGTCCTGGTTGCACAAGCACCTGGTCAGTTACACTGGATTTCTGACTGTAAAGCCAGCTGCTAAGAAAGATTTGTTGTGTTGGAGTCAAAGTCCAGAAGATAAAATGCTTGCCTGGTATACTGGCTGGTTATATCTCAACTTGACACAAGCTGGAGTTAATCACAGAGAAAGGAGCCTCAGTTGAGGAAATGCCTCCATGAGATCCAGCTGTGAGGCATTTTCTCAACTAGTGATCAAGTGGGGAGGACCCAGCCCATTGTGGGTGGTGCCATCCCTGGGCTGGTAGACCTGGGTTCAATAAGAAAGCAGGCTGAGCAAGCTAGGGGAAGCAAGCCAGTAAGTGACATCCCTCCATGGCCACTGCATCAGCTCCTGCTTCCTGACCTGCTTGAGTTCCAGTCCTGACTTCCTTTGGTGATGTATAGCAGTGTGGAAGTGTAAGCTGAATAAACCCTTTCCTCCACAACTTGTTTCTTGGTTCTGATGTTTATGTAGGAAGAGAAAACCTGACTAAGACACCTGGCATTCATGAAACCCTCAGCTCTACTCTCAGCACAGCATAAACTATGTGTGGCCATCTGTGCCTGTCATACCACAGACTGGAAGGCAGAGGCAGGAAAATCAGGTAAGGGATACAGAAGACCCTGTCCAAATAGGGAAACACATTTTTATTTAAAACTGATACACTTAAGGTTATTAATTCCATAGTGATGAAAAATAAACCCATGGGAACGAAAGGAAGATTGGTACAAAGACTATGTGGTACAATGGAGACTGTCACCCAAAACATGGGTGAGTTTTCACTTCTCTAAAATGGTATTTTGTGCAGAAGGGAAATTGGGCAGGAAGCACATGAGAGCCAAGAGACACCTTTGTCTACATCAAATTATTTCCTGTAGCTCGCCATGGCATTAGGCACCATGTCATTCTTTTGACAGTTCACTACACTACCGCCCCATAATTAGGAAAAAAGGAAATTGACTCAACAATAATTATAATAATAAATGGCAAAATTCAATCAAGCTGTTGCTTGTCAGTCAGATGCCACATTTGTCACTGAGCTCCAAGACAGTGATGTGACCGGTGTCTTAGATCAATGGGCAGATGACGAGGCTATGAATGATCATAACCACAAATGTCAGCCCTCTTCTTTTAAATGCACTCCGAGGGAGGAGATAATCTGAAAGGTCACGTCGATAGTTGCCACCTGCTCTGTCTCTCCTTCCAAACTCTATCAGACAACATGGCGTCTCTGGAACACACAGAGAAAAGCAGAAAGCCTGACATTTAATAATGGATCTGGGCACATCACTGTCCTATTGCATAATGGTAGTTCTCCACCTCTGAAACCAGCCAAGACAGTCTTTCTGCCTCCCGCGAGAAGAGGGCAACTGGATTGCTCCAGCCAAGGGAGTTCTTATCTCTCAATGACCAGGAGAACTGAACAAATCTATTTAACCTGAGGTGAAGGGACCAGGGAAGCCACAGGCAAAAGGCTCCTGATCTCACACCAAGTGATGTAGAAAAGTCCCAGCCAGTGAAAAGTCTATGTGTACACTTTTAAAAGGAATGCAACTTCGGTGCTTTTTAATACATATAGTAACTTCAACTAATTGGCAAAATAAAGTTTGCTCCCTGTGGCTTTAATGAACAGATTAGTGGTACTTGCATTAGTAATATCATTTGCATAAAATTAATTTGCTAAAGCCTTTTAAAATAGTGTTCAGAGTGGTTTAGGCATGCTCACTGCCCTATTTATACTATTAATTTGCTAAGGAAACCTCACTTTTTAAGTAGGGCAGAAGTGAAGCATGAGTCCAGCTAAAGTTGGAGACTGGCAAAAATGGAAGCAGAGTGAAGTCTACATCAGGATGCTTCTTGTTCAAGTGAGAATAGGTTTATACAACTTGCTCCCAGCAAACCATGGTGCCGATATTTGTTAATTATTGGGTAATAATAAAAACAAGTAGTCCATTTCTGAACATGATGTGGTATTTTCTTTGCCAAAAAGTGATTTTCTCTATATCGTGTGTGTGTGTGTGTGTGTGTGTGTGTACAGCTACATTTGTATGAGGGCACATATATGTGCAGATTACATGAAAACATGTATGTATGTCGACATGAAGGCCAGAGGCTGATGCTGATACCTTCACTGATCACTTTCCAATTCAATTATTGGGGTAGAAACCAGAACAGTGATCTACCTAGTTCAGCAAGCCAACTACCCCGCTCGTCTCATGTCCATTTTCCGTGTGCTGAATTTACAGCTAGGTTCCATGCCTGCCCAGCTTTTATGTGGGATCTGGGACCCAATCCCCTGTCCTTGTGCCTGCATAGCCAGTGTATGTCTGCATAGCCACATCCCACCTTCCTAAACCTATCTCTAACTGAAGCTAGAGCTCCCTGCTACCCTGTATCAGTCTATGAAGGACGGTGCTGGGTACCGGACGTGCTGATGGGCAGCTGGGAGGCCTCAGCCATACACAAAAAAACTATACACGAAACTAAGGAATGCTGCAAGTGGGAAACCATCTTCTCTGGTCAGCCCTGGGAACATGTATGCAAGTAACATTATACAGACCTAGCAGGTTGTATGTATGTACTTTGGAGTATGTGTGTGTATGTTTGTGTGTGTATATTTGTGTGAGTGAGAGACAGAGACAGCACACAAACACACACACACACACACACACACACACACACACACAGAGAGAGAGAGAGAGAGAGAGAGAGAGAGAGAGAGAGAGAGAGAGAGAGAGAGAGAAACCATGAATTTGAAAAGTACAGGAATATCTGAGGGAGAAAAGGGGAGAAAGAACTATAATTATATTATAACCTCAACAAACAAACAAAAATGGTTTTTAAAACTATGATTAATGGTCTATAGAGAATTGGACAAGACTTAAGAAAACCTAAGTATAAATAAATCTAAGTATAAATCTGATCATATATTATTTTTAGGTAGTATGTCAATAGTGTGCTTTTCTTAAAAATATTAGCAACCTAGAGTAGTTTGCTAGTTAAACACCAATACCACTCTAAACAATTTAAGGGTGCTTCATTTAATCGATCAATAGAATTTGTAAAATAGTTTTTTGAAAATTTAACAGCAGAACTTACCAGAAAGGAGGACATTATTTTAAAAAACTCCTCTTAGGAAAGTTTAAGTAGAATACTCTGGGGATAAGGTCATTAGCTTAGGCTGCCATGAATCAGAATATTTCTAAAGAGCTTGGATGTGGAAATCCTGGATCTGGGGAGAGGGCTCAGTGGGTAAAAGTGCTTGCTGCTCAAGGCACCTTGGCCCACCTCCATCCTGGAGCACTCAGACCTTCTTACCTTTTGGACTGCCAAGGACTTCAATATCAACTTCACCCTACGGGGCATGCTCGGTTCCGTCTCCCCCGAGTTCGGCTGTTGTGAATCACACACATTTTCCATGCCCTCGATTTTGGATCATATGTGCTAGGATATCTTCGGGATCCAAATGGCAGTGCTGAGAAGCCCTCTGCCTCATTCCGAATTTTCCGTGCCCTCGTACCAGAAATCAGACACACACAGAAATTCCCAGGCTTCCTTACAGTAAGTGGAGCTCGAATAATCTTTGACAGCTTGTCACCTGCTCAATCTTCCCTGTTAGAACACAGCTGAGATACAATATTTCAGTCTTCATGTGTTTTCCCCAAATCCCAATCTACCGAAAACTGCCATCGGCTTCAGGGGGGGGAAAGTGCTTGGAGACTTTTTGGTAAGGCAAGTTGTCTTGTCAGTGGGCCTCTCAGGAAGCCCGCTTTACTGCCTAGTTCCATGTCTGTTGTTGCCATAAAACACTCTGACCAAAAGCAATTTGAGGAAGAAAAGGTCTATTTGTCTTGCACTTCCAGGTCAAGGTCCCTCACTGAAGGAGGGCAGGGCAGAATCTCAACAGAAACTAGAAGCCCAATTTTCTGAGGAACACCGATTGCTAGCTCTCTTGAAGGCTCATGTTTAGCTAGTTTTTTTCTACATGCCAGGACCATAGGTCCCTGAGGTGCTGCAACTCATGGTGGGCTGGCCTCTCCTCTATCAACTAACAATAAAGACAATCCCCCAGAGATATGCCCCTGGGTCAATCTGAGGCAGGCAATCCTTCAATGAGAACTTTCTTCTTTGGTGAGTGCAGGCTGTGTCAAGTTGGCAGTTAACGCTAAGTCCAGTACTTACTACTCACATAATGTGGGAGACTCCTGCACACAAGCTGGTTACATTTGGGCTTGGTAGCTCCAAATCATGTTTTTTGCTGGTTGCCTGGAATCTCACACTATTGCTTTTTATAATGAAAAAGCAGCCTCTTCAAATTCAGTAAAAATAAAAGCCACCAACTGAGGAGCAAGTCACACACACACACACACACACACACACACACACACACACACACACATTTTGTCCTAATGTGGTAGTGTCTTCTTTGATTAAGTTTTAAATTGCATTTTCTAAAACTCTGCTGAGACTGAACAACTTCTCATGTGTTTGAAATTTCGTTTTTAAATTCAAAATATTATTCATGGCTCTCCAACCTGTAAGGGTGGGTTATGGGACACTAGCGCTTCAGCTTGCAAAGGTGGCCACTGTTCAGGCTAATTGCACAGTGGATGCATTTGCTGTCTTCGTGTCCAGAGAATCCAGCACAGGGACTAAACATTCACTAAGCACCCCAGAGGCAGAATTACTTAGTGCTCCTTCATTTGGTTGTAAACCAACTATGCACAGTCATCTTACCCCAGTGGGCTACTCCCTGCCATGCCTGAGAATTTCTGACCCTTCAAGAGTCCTGAACGGCATACTTATCAGGAGTCAATTGTTTCTGTCCCTAAGCCTGTGTGATGCCTGTTAGCTACAGGTTGGTTGTTGTAACAGCTAAGCGAAGAGCTGAGGCTTATTTTCCAGGAAAATAAGATGGGAAAAAGTTGAAAGGGAAGAGAAAAGAGAACATGAAAACAACCGTGTGCAAAGCAATAAACACCCAGTGGTATCTCACACCCAAACAGCATTACAGCATGTTTAAGTACTTGTGCGTTTGTGAGTAAATTTTGAATGTGGTTTGTGTAAGAAAGATAATGCCAAACAATGGATGGAGAAAAGCTTTGAAATGACACAACAGATTGCATTGATCAGCATCTACCTTAAGCATTCCTTCGACAGAATATTTGAAAAATTAATCATCACAAGAAACAGGGACTGAAAATGTCTCTTGGTGGTAGAACACTTCCCTGTGCACACAGGCCTTTGGTTCTAACATCAGCACTGGAGAAGAGAAGGAAGAGGGGAAAGAATGGCTAAGGAGATGGGGAAGGGAAGGGTGGCTTAGGAGATAGGGAGGGGGAGGGTAGCTAAGGAGAGGAGAGGAGGAGGGATGTTTAAGAGGATGAGGGGGATGGGGAGGATGGCTAAGGAAAGGAGTGGAGGGAGAAGGAAAGAAGTTTTAATGAACATTAAAGCTCACATTTTGGAGTAATTGTCATTTAGATGTGAATATCAAAAATATATACAATCATATTTTAAGGTTAATTTCTAATTTTCATATTGTAAAATTTTACAAATTTGCCATCTTAATGTCTTCCTAAGACTTTATTACATAGTTGCCACATTCTTAGTCAACCTAGATTCCTAACCATTTTAGACCCAGACATTTGAGGGCTTTCTAATTTTTCCATATTTGCAAATACTATGATTAATTATAATTGTATATGACTTCCAAAAATATATTGGAAGGGCTGGAGAGATAGCTCAGTGGTTAAGAGCATCGACTGTTCTTGAAGAGGATCAAAGTTTGATTCCCAACACCCACGCCACACACCCAAAACCACAAGCAACTCCAGTTCCTGGTCCTTTGATATCTTCTGGCCTCCGCAGGCACCAGCCATGTGTGTGGTACAGCTGCACACACACAAACTAAGCACTCACACATCTACCGTGGCATTAAATAAATCCTTTAAAAGTACACTGAAACGTGTTTTAATGACAGGTTCTCGGAAATTAACTCAGGAAATTGATGGACCAGGGTGGAAGCGGTCAGGACCACTGGCTGCTCTTCAGAGCACCCAGCTTTGATATCCATCTCTCACATGGTGGCTCACAGCTGTCAGCAATCCCTGCCCTGAGGGGACCCTCCCTCTCTGGTCTCTTCAGGCACAGCTCACATGTGATACACTTACAGGCAAAATACCCACAGGCATAAAAAGATTTTTTTAAAAATAGAGATTAATAGAAATTATTTTTTTTAACATAAGTGGTGTCTGACCTTAAATAACTGTGGGTTTGAATATGGCTGTCCCAGGAAATGGCACAATTATGACCTGTGGCCTTGTTGGAGGATGTGGGGATGGGCTTGAGACCCTTCTAGCTGCCTAGAAGAGACAGAGTCTTCTCTGGGTTTCCTTCAGATCCAGATGTAGAACTCTCAGCTCCTCCTGCACCATGCCTGCCTGGATGCTGCCATGCTCCCGCCTTGATGATACTGGACTGAACCTCTGAACCCATGAGCTAGGCCCAGTTAAGTGTTGTCCTTTACAAGAGTTGCCTCGGTCACAGTGTCTCATCTCAACCATGGAAACCTTAACTAAGACAATAACTATTTTCTATAGAAAACTTGGATAAACTGGAGATATTTTATTTGATACACGTTTTAGTCTCGTCTTTTATAATAACACCGTGCGTGACTACAGATATATTCTTGGGCCTGGCTTGAAATCTAACTTTAGGTTCTATTTTCTTTGAGAAAATGATTGTGTGTGTGTGTGTGTGTGTGTGTGTGTGTGTGTGTGTGTGTGTGTAACATGCATGCACCTATGTGAGCTTCCTAGGCACACCACAAAAGGGGACTGGATCCCCTGAAATCGGAGCTACAGATGGTCTGAGACACAATGTATGTGTGGTGGAAACTGACCCAGAGTCCTCTGCAAATGCAGCCAGTGCTCTTAACCACTGAGCTCTCCAGTCCCAGAGGAGTTTTCTTAAACCATTAAGTTTACTTGGCAATATCTCTTTACCATATGCATTGAGTGTTATTTTATGAACCTGCAATTTAAACCACTCTCCTAGCAAGGAATAGTTTCTATTTCTATATTTTAAATATTAAAATCTATATCAATATCACATTACTCCCTTAGGTTAGCGTCACAAAAAGTAAAGTAGCCAATGAAAAGCTATTGGTAATTTTATATATGGGTCTGTAATATACTTCAGAAGGGAAAGATTAATATATACACTACCACCAACAGCCACTGCCTGATTGCACATCTGCAGAACACAAACAGTAAGCACTCTAATTATGTCGGCTAGTCACACCTGAAACCATTTATGTAAATGACCCAGTTCCTCCAAGATTGTCCCCAGGTGTATGGGTTTACAATCTGATTCTCTTGCAGATCCATTCTATGGTGTGAAGGAGTCAGTTTATACTGCTATTGTGTGGAGGGTGGTGGAGAAAGTGCGGACAATACAAACTTCCACAGCTGAGGTATTTATCATCTCGGCTGATCTATCATTATAGACCCTTTGGCTAAACCTACCAGCTGAGGTTTAAAGGCCCCGATGGGTCATTGTCATACACCTGTAGGATTCTCTGACTGCTTGAGTATTGATTTATCCATTTTGGAATTCCTTCCCATTGATTTATTAAGCCTATACATCTTGTGGTGGGCAGCTTCTGTCTATAAAAGGCGGCTGAGAACCATCTCGCAATCTTGTGTTTTACAGCCCCCTGACATTCATGGACTGACTGATTTGCCCAGTGTTGGTATCGATGCTAAGAGGGGTTACAAGTCAGGCTTCAGTCTTGATGCACTGTTGGCTCTGCAAAGTACAGTGTTTAGATGGTGATAAAATATAATATCCGAACTCACAGCAGAGGAGAGAAAATGCTTTAGCCAAACAGGTCTCACATCATCTGAGATTGAAGGAGAACAGGGGTTAGAAATGAACTCTTGGTTTCCCCAAATACTCCTCGGGAAGAAATGAGAAACCGCCTTTATTAAGCTAGTCAGAAGTTCATAGTAGAGCCTGAAATCTGAGAGAGGCCAAGAGAGTGGTCAAGTTTGCAGACATGGGAGACACATCCAGAAAAATCTCACCAGTGGCAGGAGGACCCTGCTGCTCTTTGACTCAGGAACAGGAAATCTTAGAGGTCTTCAAGCGACCCACCCTTAAACCAGTGGTGCTGACACCTTTTCTATGTTATTAGTTTTGGTAGAGAGGCAGTGTGATGTGGTAGCCTCCAAGTGACCTGAATTTAAACTCAGCATCTGGAAACTGTCCATTGGTGTCTTGTCTTTTGAGAAATGTCTGTGCACTCTGTTGATGTACATGGCTTCTTTAATTTTTCTGAGTTCTTTATAGACTGTAGATATTAACCCCAAGCGAAATGTATGACTGGAGAAGATTGTCTCCCTGTCTGCAGGGTGTCTCTTCACTCAGTTAAGGTCTGACTATTTGATTTTTACCTGATTCCACCTGTTGCCTTTGCCCTTTGCAATTGTTTCCACGGCTGTGATCTTTTTTCCAAAATCCCTCCCAATTCCTAGACACCATGGGGTTTCTCCTTAGTGGTTTCAGAGCATCCTATCTTATGATAAGGTCTTTGATCCATTTTGTAACAATGGTACACAATTTGGGACTTTGGGGATGATTTTCTACTTCTGTGAAGAACACCACTGGAATTTTGAGGGCATGCTGTTGAATCTGGATTGTTTTCAGTGATGTGACCATTTCCACGATATTATTTTTCCCTAAGCAAGAACCCGGGATTCTCTCTTCTAGTGTCTTCATCAATCTTTTTCTTGAGAGTTTCAAAGTTTTCACTATGGAGGATTTTTTACTCCTTGCTTAGGTTTTCTCCTAAGGTTTTAAAGCTATTTTTGAAGCTATTATTGGTGAGACTTTACCCTCATTTCTTCCTTAGCCAGTTGATTTTTTTATGTGACAGTTGGTTACTTTACTACATACGGTCTACAGAATCATATCCTCTGTAGGTAGGAATGATTTGACATCTCCCTCTCTCGTTCGTATGTCTCGAAGGATTTATCTGGCTTTTTTCTTCTCTTGCCTCATGGATCAAGCTAAGACTTCAAGCTCTGCATTCAGTGAGTGGACACCCTTGTCTTACACCTGTTTGTGAAGAAATTCTTTCACCCTTTTTCTATTTACTGTTATGTTGGCTAGAGATCTGCCCTTACATTCCTTCTATTTCAGGTTCCTTCAGCTCTCATTATGAAGGGATGTTAAATTTTGTCAAAGGCCTTTGTGGCATCTATCAAAATGACCACGTGATTTCCATCCTTGACTCTATTTATGTGCTGTGTTAGGTTCATTCATTTACATATGCTCAAGCATCCTCGCATTCCTGGAGTGAAACCACTTGATCATGTTTTATCATCTTCCTAATGTGCTTTTAAATTTGGTTTTCATATTCTCTTGAGAATGTTTTTGTGTATGTTCACCAGAAATACTGGCCTATAGTTTTCTTCCTGTTTCCCTCCTTTATTCCTCCCTTCCTCCTCCCTTACTTTTTCCTCTCTGCCCCTTTCCATTTCTTGTGCATGTTTCTATTTGGTTTGGGTATAAGGATACGGAATGAGTTTGGTAGTGCTGGTTCCCTTTCCATGGAAAACTGAGGGGGATACTGGGTTAGTGCCTTTTGCAATGTTCTGGTAGAATGTGGCATGAATAACTTATTTATTGGCTTTTCTTTGTTGCTCCAGTTCTTTTGCTGTAGGTGTGTCTGGGTCATTTATATCCTCTAGGAATTTTGCTGCCTTTAAACTTTTCAGCTTTCCTGAAATATAGGTTTTCAAGCTGTTCCCTAATGAGTCTCTGAGTCCCTTGGTCTCTATTATACTGATTTTTTTTTTCATCTTTAATTCTGTTCACTGGGGATTCTTTGCCTTTTGTATTATTTGTTGACCTTGTTCATTATGTCAAAGGCCAACTCTAGTTCATGAATCATCATACAACTCTTTTCAGGTCTAACTTATTCATTCCTTTCGGCCTGTTCTTGGTTGTTGTTGTTTTCCTTCTATTGTTTGAGATTTGGCTTGTTCTGTTTTTCTAAGACCATGAGATGAACCATTAAATTAATTTTTTGAGACATCTTTTATACATACATACATACATACATACACACACACACACACACACACACACACACACACACTTTCATCTTTAAGTCGACTTTGATGTATCCTCCAAAGTTTTGATAAGTACTTTATTCTGACTTTCATTTGATTCTAGGAATTTTTAAATTCCCTCTCAGACCTCTTGAATAGCCCACTGACCAGCCGTGGCACCCTGTTCCATCTCTATGCATTTGTGGACCTTCCTCCGTGCAGCTGATTTACAATCTTATACCACTATGATTTGATGCGATGCAACAAATCATGTTGATTCTTTTGCATTCGTTATTATTTTACAGCCTAAAATACAGCCTACTTTAGGCTGAGAACGCTGTGTTCTGTGGCCGTTGGGTGGGATATCCTGAAGACAGATGTTTAGTCCATTTGACCTGTGATAGAGTTGAACTCTGAAGTTTCTCTGTTGGTGTTTTTCTCTGGATGGCATGTGGTAATGAGAGCTGAGTACGGATGCTGCCTTTCTTATACTATGTGTTGCCATCGATCCCTTTCTGTCCGGTAGGCTTTTAAAAATGATATGTGCACCAACTCACTGTGCATGTGCACTTGGAATCATTATATCATCTTCACAGAGTGTCCTGTTTAGTAGGAGAAAGTGACTATTTTTTACCTCTTCCAGCTAATTTAGGCTTGAAGTCTACCAGATAGAAATATAACTATTTGCTTGTTTGGGGCCTCTGTTTTCTTGGTAAATTGACTCCTGCCTTTTCCCCTCAGCCACTGATGAGGTATGTTTCTAATGAAAAACAGAGAGTTGGATCTTGTTGTTAATCCCACCCACTAGTCTGTGTTTCTTCACTGAGGAATTAAGATAACTTACCTTGAGGGATTTGCTGATTTCTTATCATTTTCTTAGTTGTTTTCCCAGTTGTTATATTTTTATTGTTACTTTCTTTCTTCCCTATTTGTATTAGGAACTCTGTGGCTGCCCAATGATTTGGATTTAATTGATCATTTCTTAATGTTTCTTTACTCATCTATCCCTCTTGTGGAATTTTTTGTTTCTTATGTTCTTGTGATTGACACTGCCTTTCTGTGGTTGACTGAATATCCTTGGCCTAGGGAGTGGCCTATTAGGAGGTGTGGCCTTATTGGAGTAGGCATGGCTTTGAGTATCACTGTGGGCATGGGCTTTAAGA
This sequence comes from Micromys minutus, assembly GCF_963924665.1. NCBI lineage: Eukaryota > Metazoa > Chordata > Mammalia > Rodentia > Muridae > Micromys > Micromys minutus. The sequence goes on from NC_137969.1 coordinate 56,511,754, forward strand.
CCCTCATCCTAGCTGCCTAGAAGCCAGTTTTCTTCTGTTTGCCTTCAGAACAAGATGTAGAACTCTCAGTTCCTCCTGCACCATGCTTGCCTGGATGCTGCCATGCTCTTGCCTTGGTAATAGACTAAACCTGTAAACCTATTACACCAGTGCCAATTAAATGTTGTCCTTATAAGAGTTGCCTTGGTCATGGTGTCTGTTTACAGCAGTAAAACCCTAACTAAGATGCTCTTCTCTGGGCTATTTGCTGTAATGCTGTTGTGATTGTCTTGAATTACCTGAATTACCGTAGTTTGTGCTTGCCTTAAAATGTCTTTGTTCCCCCATCAATTTCAAAATATAACTTTGATGGATATAATCTTCTTGGTTGACAGATGTTTACTTTCTGTGTTTAAGGTTTGTAAATTCATACTATCCTTGTTTCTATTGTCTCTATGGCAGGCCTGCTGTCATTCTGATGGGCTGCTTGCAGATTAAATTATTGTTTCTTTGTTTTGTGCTTTGATATCTTGACTATGGTGTATCATGGAGAGATTCTGTTGACTCATGTCTTTTTCAGATTCTAAGTACCTCTTGTCCTTGGATATCCATATCCCAAGGTTTAAGAAACTTTTTGCTATAATTTTGTTGAGTCCCGTGGCCCAGCAACTCCATTTCTGGTCATATACTCAAAGAACTCTATATGCTACCGCAAAGGTATTTGGGCATCTATGTTTACTGCTGCTTTATTCACAACAGGAGTAAAATGTAAACAAGATACACTTCTACCAACAGATAAATGGATAATGAAAAGGTATAAATTTAAATGGAATGTTATTCGGCTGTCAAGAAAAATAAGATCCTGGAATTTGCAATAAATGTATAGACTTAAAAATATAATATTTGAGGAGGTACTTAAAACTCAGAAAAACAGGCCCTCATGGTCTCTTTTATCCCTTATATGTAGACCATAGCCTATAAAGTATCCATGTAAATATCTGTAAGTATAGATATAGCATAAAATTTTAAAACAAGACTAAGATAATTATTAGATAATAAACAAGGATACAATGCTGTCCGAAGACATGGGAGTCATGAAAGAGAATATAAAGCTTCATTTTTTTTTCCTGGTTTCAGATCCATTACTCTTTCACCCTTTTGTCACGAATATGTATGTAAAAATGTGATTGATAGTAAAAGTATAAAATCCTAAGGAAAGCTCCATTGCTCCAGAATAGCCATTCTAACTGCAAAAGTTCAGATTACTGAAGTGTACAGACTGGACATATGTTTCAATGGTTTACTTAAGCCAACTATGTGATGCTTATACTTGGGTGTTATTTAGAAAGCAGTGACTGTAATTTTAATTTTTCATCAAATAGACAGCATGCCTTTAGTTTTTATCTCAGATAACCCTACTCCATGGATTCTAAGCTTTGGTTATTTGGTGCTGCCCCTAAGTTCTTTGGTTTGCAGTCATGCATACTCACTTTTTTCTTTACTGATGTCTTATGTAGTCTTCCCTTTGTGATATCTGTCATCCTTATGCTGTTCCTGCATCCTCTGGTCCACTGGTGATGCTGATACTGTTTGTTTCTGCATCTTCTGGTCCTTTGGTGATACTGACATTATTTCTGCCTCCTCTGGTCCTTTGGTGATGCTGATGCTATTTCTGGTTCCTCTGATCCTTTGGTGATGCTGTTTTTTATGCTTTTTATTTGACTCACTGAGACTTTTTCTCTCAGCATTGCTGTGCTTTTTCTTGGCCATTAAAGCCTCCTTGATGAATTTCTTCTCCATGTTGCTGACTGGCCCTTCTCAGTTCCTGACTTTTTATCTATGTCCTGAATTGATTTTCTTACTTCATTTATCTGCTTTTTTCCTCCTTTGAAGTCATTGATGTTTCTCTCTTTTTATGTAGATTTTGGGATCTTTGCCTGCTTGTCAAACCATTTCTGTATCTCTGGTAGCATTAAAAAGTGAGGATCTCTTGGTGATTTCATGTGGCCTGGCCCTTTTGTGATTCTTGTATTTATATATGTTTTCAGGTCACTCTTCTGATTTTATTTGGGGTGGGAGAGTTCTTAGTGAGCAGCTGACTCTTTAAAAGTTTAATCTATCATAGGACTCAGAAAGGTGACATCAGCCTGCTATGACAACCAAAGTCAGGGGTCACTGTCCAAAAAAACTGTGCAGCACTAAAACCCAGTTGAGTTCTCAAAAATATTGGCACTGAATTTATCACTTGCAACAAACAGAACTTAGTTCTCAAAACAGTCAAGTTGCTGACTCTTGAGATTTATATAAGTGTCAAAAACCACACCATCCTAAAGCTCTAAGTAGACTTCAGAAAGAGGATATGTTGAATACCTACCATATGACAATGACTTCTTTTGTTTTCATACACACATGTGCATACACATGTGCATCTGTGTGCATATGTGTCTAGTGAATGTATGCACAGAGGCTATTGGCTTGTTCAGAGCTGGAATTACAGGTGTCTGTGAGTCTGTAGGTACTGGGATCCAAATGCAAGTGCTTGTGACTGTGTATCAAGTGCTTTAGCTACTGAGTCATCACTCTGTGTCTGTTAGTTTTACATTAAGCTGTGCCACGTTCTAGTCACTTTTCTAGGTGCAAGGTGTACAAGTTGTCAACAAACCAGACCAACACCCTGCTCTGCCCCTGCTGCATGGCAGGCTTTATGTAGAAGAGATTGGGTTCAGGCATTTGTCCCAGTCACCAGCCAAAAGGAAGAAGACCCTGGATTTGAATACTGATCACTCAAATTCCAAATCCCTGCAGTGAAGCTACCATTGCTCCCATCCATCCTAAGACCCAGAGACTGTTCTGCATGGACTCAAGAGACCATGATGTACAGTCTGCTGGGGCAGGGCCTGGCCGTTGCTGACCTTTCTCAATGTTTCTCCACACCATTTGTTCTCATTTTTTCATTGGGTATTTTTCTTCATGATTCCCCTGAACTAGGGCCTAGAGCAGCAGTTATCAGCCTCTGGGCCATGACCCGTTTTGGGGTTAGATGATATTTTCACAGGGGTCCCATATCAGATACAAAACATAGGATATTTATATTATGTCTCATAACAGTAACAAAACTACAGTTATGCAGTAATGTAGCAATGGAAATACTTTTATGGTTGGGGGGTCACCACAGCATGGGAAACTGCACTAAAGGGTTGCAGCATTAGGAAGATTGAGAACCACAGTCCTAGAGGAGTGTGGGAAGAAAGACTGAGGGGCTGGAAATGAGCACATGTCAATAGCAAAGGTCGTCCTCCCCTTTAATTCTTAATTATATCAAGGAACATTCTCCCCACTGAGTAGTAAGATGGGGAGGCCTTTTCTCTCCTCATGCTGAATCCCAGGACTCAGAGCCCCAAGGCACTTACTTGAGTAGCTGACAGACCATCTCCACACCAACATCACTCAAGACTTAAGTTCTAAAGCAGGGCTTTGGATGAGCATCCTTAGATAAGGAAGACTCTACTGACCCTCTCTGCACCATGGGATGAAAGATTGCTCACCAGACAATTCACCTGAGTAAGATGGAGCCAGACCTTTGTCCTTCTACCTGTTTCTGTCCATAGAGTTGGGTGATAGTGTCCCCTTAGTAGTCATGATGGCAATGCTTAAAAGAAAATTAAAGGATAAAACAAATCAGAGTTATGTTTTGTTTTGTTTTTGAAATGGGGACTGAGTAACTCAGGTCTAACACAAATTCCCTTTGTCGTGGAGGATAACCTTCAACTCCTGATCTGCCTCCCTCTGTGCCCCCAGTGCTTGTGGGGATTGAAAACAGGGATTTAAGAATGTTAGGCAAGCACTCTGTCAACCGAGTTACAGCCCCAACCCTATATCTTTATTATGTAAAATTAACAGTCGAGCATCATAACATGGTGTCAGGCATGGAGGAGCCATCACCTCCTTAGGAGTAAGTCAGAACAATCTCCTTTGGTTTTTATCTGGCTAGTTCACTCTGGGTGAGGTCCTACCTAGTGTCCACTCTCCTGCTTAACCATGGACTGAGTGCCAAAGACAGATCCCTGACAGAATAAGGTCAGGGGTCAAATCCATTTTTGAAACCTGGTCAGGACATTTCCTAAGTTCCGACATCCCAAGAGTAACATGGAACACAGATGCATGTACCCCTAGAACACAGGGTGCTGAGGATGCCTGGAGATGCAGACTTATGGGCAGGGGCAGCAGTGCTCTTTGGAGTTGGTATAAGACATGATCCTAGAGGCTCGTGAATGTGTATACTTGGTTCCTAGTTAGTGTCTTTGTTCTGGGAGGGTATAAAATCTTTAGGAATTACAGCCTTGCAGGAGGAAGTACATCTCTGACGGTTGGATTTGAGGTTTTGTAATTTTACCTGCTTCCTGTTCTCTTTACCCCACTTCCTGTTCTCTTTACCCCACTTCCTGTTCTCTTTACCCCACTTCCTGTTCTCTCTGCTTCCGTGTGTGGATGAAGATGTGATCAGCCAGCTTCCTGCCTCCACAGCCATGCTTTCCCCGGCCGCCACCATGCTTTTCCAACGCAGGACGTTGTTTCTCTGAACTGAGATAAAGCCCATTATTCTCCACGCTGCATCTGGTCATGGTAATTTGTCACAGCCATGGGAAAATAACTAACAAACATCCTTTACTCACACCTGAGCTTCTTTAGGAAGCAATGCATATCGAACAGAAGCCAGAGACAGGATTCAGCAAACTTTAGTGTGTATCTGGGACATCAAGGAACCAGAGGTTGACAATACGATGTTTAAAACCATTCTTCCATGCCGTAGCGAAGGGATCCTGTGAAGACAGAAGGGTTGGACACAGTATTTTAAACATGTTAGGTTAATTTTCTTAAAATTCTAAATATTTTAAGGAATATTTAAGGAAACTTCCATTTGCACCCTCCTGGGCCTCACAAACTAAACTGCACTTTTAAAAAAAAGAATCATAGAAAAAAATGACAATCCAATGGGTTTCAAGATTTATATCATATTTATAAAAACCACCTGAGATTCTTATTTTAAAAACTACAAAGCTAGACTGAAACCTTTCAGGTATTCAGATTCCACTGGCTTTTATTGTGCCTTGAAAAAAAATGAATTTTTACTCATTTTAAAATTTTGTTTGGTTTTAGTTTTGCTTGTTTGTTTGACGGTGTCTTGCTATGTAGCCCAGGGCAGCCTTGGTTTTAACAGAGGTGGTCCAAACACTGTCTGATCTTGGAGAATTCTTGGAGTTAGTGATTTCCCTGACAAACGAGGGAAAGTACCAAAGGACAATGTTGAACTATTAGCAACAATGCACAAACTCAATTTTGTATACAGCCAAGATTAAACTATATTAAGCAATGTTGTTCCCTACCACATACTTCTCTTGGAGGTTAGCAGCTGTCACTCACAGAACTTTGACGCTAATTTTTTTTTCATGGCTCTTGGAGCCACATCCGAAATCCAATCTCATTATTCCACATCACAGTTCACATCTGACAGAAAGCAGCATTATCCAGAAAGATGGGGCATCTTACTTAGCAGATTTAGTTCCTGCATTTTCCAAGTCAAATAAGTAATAAAAGAAGATCTATTATATGAATGTACCTGTTCATTTCAGCTTCCTACGGAAACCGAACTAACATGAGGCTGGAGGAGGGGTGCCAATTTATAGGAAGAAAGTGTGGGAGAAGACTCGGGGAGGTTGCAGAATTCACTGGGAAGGTAATCAGGAAGCAAGTGGAGCGGTGTCCCTGAGCTTGGTGACAAAGAAATCTGAATCCTTAACAAGAAGAAAACAAAGACTGATTTTACCTCTGAACCCTGCTTCAGGGGTCAGATCACAGGTAACTAACTCTAAAGATGAGTGTGGGCTTTATACAAACATCAGAAAAAACAGCATTATCACTTTTTTATTGGGAGCAAGAAATCACAGTTGAAGCAGCAACTCCACATTGCTAAGTTCCATTGGCACTGCCTTTTCTAGGAATTGGATCTGACCTCAGCTTGGCTCCTTTGATAATAGCAAGAAGGTCACATCAGTTTCTGATGGGACGGTGAGCCAAGGACCATTGTTGATGGTACTCTTGAACACAAAAAAGCTTTTTTGCAGAAGCCACTTCTTCTGCTGTCCCTCTTGTCACCTGTCCAGAATCACACTGCATCCCCATACCTAAACCTTGACCGAGACCATTCAAGATTCAGGCCCTGTGGCTGGGGCCATCCAGCCAAATCATATGGCTAGGCTAGAAGAATTAGTATATACTCATGAACAAAACATCAATGAGTTGGAAGAGGCCGGAACCACAGAGGCAGCTAAGAGGAGTCTGCCACACAGAAAGGAGTCATGGAACAAGCAAGACCTGTTCCGTGGCCAAGATTAATACTGTAAACTAAAGTCCAATCATTAGCAATGTAATCTTATATTTTGGAGGTAATTTTAAGAAATGTTCTTCAATATGGAAATGACACAGGTCCATCATGACATGATTTCTATTTGAATAATTTCTCAGCCATTGTTTCAACTCTGTGCCCCTCCCCCCATGATCACCCACTAAAACCTTTCAGAAGTCACCTGTGCAGAAAGGAAGATTGTTCAGCGGGTAAGGAGCTTGGGTGTGAGGGCCTGAGTTCTGGATCTGGAACCCGTATAAAGCCAGACACAGCTCTGGGTAGGATGGGGGAGGGATCTGTAATGGCAGTGCTCCGTGACGGGTTAGGGGGTGGAGATGAGACTCCCCAGAAGCAGAAGGCTAGGGATGTACAGCCAACACAACAAAGACACTGTGTTGTCCACTTCAGCTCCACCAAAGACCGTGCTGTGGGCACAGGATGGTACAGGCAATAGATGCTAAGACTGAGAGTAATTAAAAGGTGTTAATGGTATAGGAGGTGGAAATCAGCATAAGCCCGACTGCGGCATTTAGCTATTATATTGCTGCACCCTTTTAGGCCCCTTTCAGCTTATAAATATTAATTTAAAGACTACCAACAAGGAGTAAACGGATTTAGGCATAAAACTTCCTGTCAGGGGTGATTTATATCCAATAAAAGGAGGGCAGGATAGAGAAAGCCTGCTTCGCTAAGTTTACGATGGACAGTGAAACAGCACCATCAAAATAAAAAGGATTGCAGTGTCGGGCCGTGTGGGTGTCTCCCCTCTTAATAAGCAGTGACCAGAGCTGGATTGTATGCTTTTATCAGGGCCTCACACGACCGAGGGAGACTTCTGGATTGTTCACTGAACATGTACAGATTTATAGGTTAGGCGCCTGAGCATGAGCGAGATTATTAGGACTTAAAAGATAATAGCACCAGCAAGGAAATTAAAACCTCTCTCCACTTACATGTCATCACTCCATGGCGCCTGCCTTTCCTGCGCCCTACAGTAGTGTGAGGATGTGCTGGAAGGAAGATTTCCCTTAGCATCCATGAAGGAATGACTCCACGCCAGAAGAATTTGCAGCCACATCCACAGCCCTTCGGGAGCCTTGCCTCCGTGTGTCTGGAAGTGATGCCAACAAAATTGTTGTGCAGAGGCTGGGACAATGGTTCAGGCAGCACATGATGACTTGGGTTCAAATGGGTCCCCACTAAACACATAAGAATGCTAAGTGTCAGGGGCATCTATGTGGGGAAGCTGTGGGGAGTTTGGCTATCCTAAAGCCCTGAAAAGTCCAAGTGGATAGAAACAATCAAGACACAAAATAACCCACACCCTCAATTCAGTAGATCCCTAGTAACAAGAGATGCATATGATTGAGTCAGATAAGCCTGGGCGAAGGAAGAGGGCAAGGTATCATGGTTCCCCCCAGGCTTTTAAGTGGAAATACCTGTGTGTTACATATCGCTTAGGAACTGAAGCAGCACTGTCTTAGTGTTGTGGTGTGATGGGATGGGGACCCAGACACTTAAAGCTTCTTTCTTGTGTCTACACGATTAGAGAAGCATGCATTTACGTATGAGTAACTGTATGTCTATTATAAATCTAGACATGCACTTGTTGGCTCATTAGAATGTCTAGCTTTTAATACATCCTACCTTTTAGTTAATGTTGCTGGTTTGGATATACCATAAAAGCAAAACTTAATTCATAGATTTTAACTGTGTATGTGCCCATGCCTCCTGTGTGTGTGTGTGTGTGTGTGTGTGTGTGTGTGTGTGTGTGTGTGTACACACGCATGCTTGTGCATGTGTGTGTGTGTGTACTCATGCCTGTGCATGTGCATATACAAATGCCTGTGTGCACACACAAGTATGTGTGTGTGTGGTGCTTAGAAGAGCAAGATGCACTTGGTGGTCAGAAACGTTGGAGTTACAAGCAGTTAACTCCCAGTGGGTGCTAAGAACCAAACTGAAGTTCTCTGCAGCACTACTGTGTTCCAAACTGATGAGGTCTCCACCGCCCACAACCTCACTCCTGCTTCCCATGGCCACGTAATCAGACTGTGGTTCTGTTGTAGATACTCATGGTGAGCTGGACACGAGATGTTCAGTCTGTTGGGACTTACTATTTTCCAGTGGCTGACTGCCCTATTGAAAGAGCTGGCATTACACTTCAGGATGTAAGAGGTATATGTCCATTCTCCCGTGTTCTCAGGGACAGCGAACACCTTGTTCAGACTCTTCCCCAGGAGGGGTGATGTGGTATGGCTAAGTTTTTACCTATCTACATTTTAGAGATTATAAAATTGTCCCTTTTAGACCATTATAGGGACTTATATAAAAAGTGCTAAGTCTGATGGTGTTCATCGTAAAACACATGGAGGTATTCCCAAAGTTCCACTTGGAGATAACACCAAGATTAAAAACTAATGGGGATGGATTTGTGGCAGGCAAGAAGCCCAGAAGGAGGCTCTGCTGTGCTTAAAGAGACAGTGCGGTTGAACAAAGCTTGGATGAGGGAATTAACATGAAACAAAGACCCTCCGAGAAAGATCTGTCTGCAAAGGAATGAGGAAGCCATAAAACTTAGGTTAATTTATGGGACTGATATGCTGCTGACCAGTAAGTATAAAGTCCTGTTCCCCTGGACCTAGCCATCGGTCACGTATCACTTGTCGGTGATATACACTTGTCGGGAATGCACTCGGAACGGAACGGCTCCGGTAATATTTCTGTTCCCACTGCAACTTTACTGCCCCCGTGAAACTCTGCCATCTTTAAACCCCCTCACTGTTAACATCTGCTGGAGCGTTATCGGTCCCAGCATAGCCAAGCTGCTCGGAAATTACATTTGGCGGTGTAGTTAATGCTAAGAGTGTAATTCCAGAAGCAACCATGACTGAAAGGGGGGTTCACGTGCCCAATGACAGTGTTTCCTCTAGGATTTTCCTTTCTTTTTTATCTGTCTTGTATCACAAACTCATTGGCTTGAGGGTGTGTCCTTTAAGAGCTAGTGAGATGGATAGCTGATAGATAGATAGATAGATAGATAGATAGATAGATGAATGAATGATATATCAATAGATAATAGATAGATAGAAGATAGGTTGATGGATAAATAGATAGACAGACAGACAGGCAGACAGACAGATAGATAGATGACAGACAGACCAGATAACTATACACACACAGTTTGGTATTGTTCAACAAACACCATTTTACACACTGTCAATCACTATTTCATACTTCCAATTCTCTTTCTCCTATAATACTTAAATTTCTTTTTTTTAAAAGACTTTTTATTATTTTAAATTCTGTATAGGTGTGCGTTTCTGGATTTGGTAATGTGTATCTGAATCTGGGCGCCCTCAGAGGTCAGAAGCATCAGATGCCCCAGAGGAGTTCCGGTGCTTGTGAGCCATCTGACATAGGACTCGGGAACTAAACTCAGGTCCTCTGGAAGAGCACCAATGCTCCAACAACTGAGCTGTCTCTCCAGCCTCAGAGCCATTTTAGTGAAAGGAAGTATCATGATGAGATACGACCGTGAGCATTTAGAAATTTGAATTAGGAAATAAAGCAAATTTCTCTGAGTTGAAGGCATTTTGCTATCTGTCTAAGGTGACTGGACTGTTTTGAACCGTAACAGTTCCTCCCATAAGAAAAAAAAAAATTGGCGGTTGCTTGTGATTTCAGTGAGCAACTATTTGTTCCATAATCCTTAGCCAATTAGTTTTTTAAAACAACTACTCTACGAAGCTACCTGTGTGGTCGATGGAAGCACAGTGACGTGATGGTAATTGTACTTTATACTACTGTACATATCTCATGTCAGCATGTCCTGTAGAGCACATTTATATTTTATCCAATGAAAAATGATTCTGAAGTGTTTTAAAATGTAGATATTTCAGATCTAGTGGATGCTTTGATAAATAGCTTGGTAAAGAGCAAAATTTTCTCTGCTCCAGAAAATACTCTTTAATTAAAATTAAACAGTTTAATTTTTAAATATAATTATATTAATTTAATTATATTTAATTTACATTATATTGAATTATATTAAATTTCAAATTGTTTTTATTATTAAATATAAATACACAAAAGTAATTTAAATATTGAGCAATCACACAGCTTATATTGTTTTGTGATCTTTTGGGAAGCAATGGTGTTTTCAAACAAGCTAGTGACACGCCAGAATCTGTGAAAGAGGAAAAAACCACAAGGTGTTTCCTTGCTGTTGAATTTAGTAGGTTTTTACATATCTTCTTCAAAGGTACAAGGTCCTTGCTCCAGCTGATGTCATGAAGCTCAGTGTGGTTAGAGACAATGATGGCAGTCATTGTCTGTGTGTGACTCTCCATAGTGAGTCACACAAGTGCTTAACGTCTGTTGCGGTTATACTCTTGGCTGTCCCTGCAGTAGACATGCAGGGATATGCTGAGGATTAAGACTTTCCTTAGAGTACAGAGTGGATTTAGCCTCGACTTCCTTTCCCTTTACATCATAAGGAGGCCTCATCATCTCTAGGTTTCCTAATGTCAGGCCTAGAGCAGTTCTGTGCAGTACTCAGACACCCTCTGGCCAGAAATCCCTCTCTCTACTACTATCCTCTACTTAACCTGCTTCCCAAAAGATCCTCCCAGATGTCTGTCTTTATTCAGCCTTTCCTTTCTCCCTTCCCTTTCCCCTTCCCTCCCCCCTTTGCCCCTCCTCCCTCCCCCTTCCCACTTCTCCCTCCCCCTCTCCCTTCTCCCCTCCTTCCTCCCCCTACTCCTCCTCTTTCCTCCCCTCCTCCTCCTCCCTCTTTCCTCCCCCTCCCCCCTTTCCTTCCCCTGTTCTATGTGTACGTGCATATGTGCATTTGTGAGAAGGTATGGACTGAGGCCAACAGACATAAGATCCCCTGGGGATGCTGTTAGAGATGCTGCTAGGTACCATGTGAATACTGGGAACTAAACTCCCACTCTTAGAAGAGCTCTTAACTGCTAAAGGCAGTATCCCTACAGCCTTGTGAGCTGGATTTTAGATCTGCCACATATCTGCCTGCAATTCAGACTGCAGCTAGCATGTGACCTGATGCTACAGCTGCCATTTTCCTTCCTGTGACCCACAGTATCTTCACAGTTAGTTGTCTTCACCATCCTAAGTCTCACATCTCAGCTTTCCAGAACTCGGTCTTCTTTTCTGGTACCAACACTCGAAGGCCAATATCATGAAAACATTACTTATTTTACAAGATTTTGTTATCCTTTGTGACTAACAGAAAGTTCTAATACAAGCTCTAGGCAGAGAACAGGGGAGGAGAAAGTGGCTTAGGCTTTAAAGCATTCTCACAAGGCCATCTCCCAGGCAATGCCTACTAGTATTTTTGTTCATCCTCCAACCTTCTGAGAACGTGCAGGTAGGAAATCTTAGGTTTGAGATCCAAGCAGCCCCTGAATCATGAACAAAAGCAAATGCAAACTTGCTAGCCAGCTTTTCCAGGGTGCCACTCTAATAACAAGAAGGTATCATGTCTCCCATCCCCCACCCATTCCCCATTATTGTTAAAAAGCTACTAGTGCCTGGTATTACTTTCATTGAGTGAGGCAAGTTGAATCTAAGGGAAAGGAAAATATGAGAGGCACAAGGCTGTTTAGAATTATTATTATGGTGTTTTATGTGGGTGTGAGGGGGGGGAGAAGAGAGTTGGAGGTTCTTTCTTCTTCTCATCCTCTTCTACACTTGTCACTAACAGCATAAACAGGCTCCATCAAGTGACCTAAAAGGACCCAGTAGAAAAAGATATCCTTGCTTTCTGGTGCCCCTTCTAGCTTCTGATGCCCCTGTAGCCTTCGGCCCTAATAACTGAGATCTGGTGTCACATGATCTTTAGTGCACATACACTCAGCAGGCTTCAGAGAGAAGACTCGGCAATTTTTAAGGTAGTTTTTTTGTTTTATTTATTTATTTTTTTAAGATGGTGTATGTCCTCAGGTCCTGCGCATGCTCAACTTCCTTCTCTCCTCACTGTATTTACTGGAGTTAAGAGTGTTCAGTTGCTTCCCTGAGGTACAGGAGCTCCAATTCACACACTTGGAAGCAAAGTATGAACTCTTTGAGAAGTACAAGTGATAAGGAAACATGTTATCCATGTGAACTTGCAGCACAACATGCAAATCTGCAACCCTGTGGAGTCAGACCTGAGCTGCCTTATCCCAAGGTCTCCATTCTGGGTCATGGGTTTGCCATGCAGAACATATCTCTATCTTTGTAGAGAAAAAAAGTTTTCCTTACTTATTACAAGGCAGTAAAAGTGGCTGCTGTAAGGGTTTCTTAGGATATTATTAGATATTATCAGAAATTTGAACGCAAAAAAAGATTTATGAATCACAAACCTGGAATGGCTGAGGTAACAGCAGAACGTATGGTCTGGGTGTGGAAGTCTCCTTTATGTGTGAGGCACATTTCTTGCTAGAATGAGCTCCAATCTTTGTTTATCAAAGTGACCATAACATCTACTGAGCAACTTAACAGAAGAAAGTTAGATATTTGACACAGGCCAGAACCAACAAGACTTAAGAGCAAAAAAACTTAAAAATTTCAAAGATTAGCCAACAGTCATTCATTAAACAATTATTTCAACTGAGTCTTCTATAAAATGCTGCCCCGTGCTCTGTGTCCCTTCAACAATATTCAGTGATCTGAGAACTCTTAGGTTAAAATCTGAGAAAAATCTCAGCTCACGTGTCCAAGGACTGTGAGTCTTGCTACAGGGCAAACACCTGATTATAGTCCAGCTTGAGGAAATCCATTGCACAGAGAAGCACCAGTGCCAACTGTATCTCATGGGGTAGAAGGAGAGGGAGGGAGGAAGAGAGGGAGGGAGGGAGATAGGGAGATAGGGAGGGCAGCAGAAGGGACAGACTGGGCACAATGACACACATTACTGTCCTAGCACTTGAGAAGCTCAGGCAGAATTAGGAATTTGGGGCCAGCCTGATCTACATGGTTTGAAAAGTCAGGAATAGCAATACCTCGTCTCAAAAGGCAAACTTAAACATTTAAAAAACAAAAACAAAAACAAAAAGCCAGAGGGAGAACATTCTGGAAAGGAGTCACCCATCTTGCTGAGACTTGAAGTTTCTTCTACTTTTGTTGCAATTGGTGTGCAATCAAGGGTTCTAAGTAGGTGTTGCCTTGAGAATCCTGATAGAGTCACTGTGAACGCCAGTGTCGAGGAGAACAGACGTGTCAACAGGCACTGACTTGAACTAGTGGAGAGGAAGAAGGCTTGTGTGTCACATGATCTCTCCACTCTCCATTCTGGGAATCTATCACCAGCCTATGGAGCCTCTCATTACCACCTACCTATTATGTGTCCATCAATTTTCTATATACCATCTATTTATTTTTCTGATATATCATTTATCATCAGAAACTGTCATTATTTGTCATCTGCCATCTATCATCTGTCTATCTATCATCTATCGATCTATCATCTATCTATCATCTATCTATATTATCTATATCTATATCTGTATCTATATCTAATCTATATCTATATCTACATCTATATCTATCTATACATATATAGATATAGATATATATAGATATCACACCCACACACACACATAAATATAAATATATTGTAGTGCCAAGGAAGTATTAGTGAACAGCAAAAGACCAGTCAGGAGCCAATCTGATGCAATCACATGACGGTCTTTATTCAAGCTAGCTTGAGTTCAGTCCACCACTGCACCCACAGGAGAAGATCCCAGAACACCCATCAGGGCAAGGTTTTATAGAAAATGGGAGGCAAGAGGTGATTGTGTCCAGCCTGGCAAGCACCTAACTGGTGCTCCTTGGCCTTTAGCATAATTGGCTGGCGCTGGGAGCCAAACCTTAATCTAGCTCTGCTTTCTTCCTAATTGGTGGTTGCTAGGCAGGGGCAGGCTTGTAACCTGGAGGTGCTAATGTTTTGGGGGAAATAACCTGGAGGCTGGTACTAGATACAGGTTTGTTGGAGAGAAATTAACCTGGAAACATAGGTCTTTGGGGGGTAATCCTGGGAAATGGAGCTAGGCTATGGTTTTGTTGAGGGTATCTTAGAAACTAATGTTAGGTACTAGCCTCGGGTTCAAACTTAAGTCAAGTTCTTTCAGATGATGACTGAACCCAAAATTTGGTCTCTCTCACACCCCCCCCCCGTGTGTGTGTGTGTGTGTGTGTGTGTGTGTGTGTGTGTGTAATGTATATATGTATATATGTATACAATGTATATATGTATAATACACATATAATATATACATATATGTATATAATCTATTCATCATCTCAAGCATATTGTGGGTTCTCTGCCAGCATAAATCATAAGCTTTCCTATCTGCCTTGCATGCTACTCATTGCTTTCTACGTACGTGAGTATCATAAGATTCTTCCTGTGTTTGACTTTGGTGGAGTTTGAGTATGAGAGAGTTAGGAATTAGAAAGTCTTAATGTCATTATTTACTTGAAAAATCCAGAAAATTCCAGTGTCCAAGACCTGAAATTTACTTCTTTCCCACAAAAGCAGGTCATCATGACAATTTTTGAAGTGTGATGAATCCTATTTAGGTATTTTTATTTACTAGGTTCACAGATAATCTTAGGGTTTTTTTTTTTTTTAATATATGCCATTAGCAAACCCAAAAAGTTAGTCTACATATACACAGTAGTATCTGGAGATCACAGGCTGCCCTATTACCACCAGGTAAATCTAGTCTCTGTGTTTGAGAGCTTCAAAGTGTTAACAGCGATATGATCAGTGACCAAAGCATGGGACAAAATGCACTTTTTCAGTGTGATGCCCAAAATAAACAGTGTACATAAGGCAAAAGAGACAAGGGTCCTCCAGAAACTTACCATGGGCTGTGACAAGATACATCAGGATCTGACCACACTACATCAGAAAATTTCTGACTGAGTAGAGATGTTTTTGTTCTATCAGCCTGACATGAGCCCATGTTTCTAGAACTTCCCTTCCCCTTCCCACCAATTAGACAATTGTGTCAGGTTTCAAAGGCAAGTTCCCACCAACGTGATGAGGAAGCAGAATCATCGCCACCTAAGACGGGGATATAAAACAGGGGGGTGCATTTTGGCAGGGTGTGTTCATTTGCTGGACCAGTCTGGGCTCTGAGGCACCATTTTTAAAAAAACAAATCACCCTGCATAAGTTACTTTCACCATGTTCCTTTCTCAGCATTACTGTGATAGGAACTTTGCTCACTCAGTTCTCTTAGTATGCTCTCTTTATGTAGAACCTACCAATAAAAATGCATGTGTAAAATTCCCAAAGAATTAATAAAGATGAACTTAAAACCTTTTATTGCATTTATTTATTTATTTATTTATTTATTTATTTATTTATTTATTTATTTATTGTCATGTTGGGATCATAGGGCAACTGGCTGCCCTTAGTTCTGCCCTCCAACCATTTTGGCCTCAAACTCAGGCCCTTAGGTTTAGAGGGCAGGCACCTTTTCCTGCTGAACCAACTCACTGACCCTAAAACACTTTAAAAGTTAGCGTAAAGAGAGCATTTACTTTTTACAGATTCTCCTGTACTGTACAGACATAGTGATTTACTCGATCTTACCATCGGTCCTAGGAGGGTTGCCCAGCCAGCTAGAAGGGCAGATCTCCAATCCAGACCTTTCCTTCCGGGATGCACCTTATCACCTTCTGATTCCATTACTTCCAGGGCCAGCTTTGCTGCACAAAGTGGCTCCAAATGGGCAGCCCTCTCCTGAGAGAGAGAATAAAGAATAAAATAAATTGTCCCTGGTGTATGCCAGAGCCATGAGAGGAATTTGTGGGCAACTCACGGGAACCTAGAGGGAGAAGTTCCTAGGAAGCTGAGTGTTTCAACTTTCAGGGTGGGGCTCTTTTTTCCCTCCATCCCCTTCCCTGTTCAACGCGACTGCAGACAAGGAGTTGGCTGAAGTTCTTAAAATGCTTTTCTAAATGGCCTCTTCAGCCCCCACCCCTCAGCCAGTTTGCCTGGCTGGCTCTTCTCTGTGGCTCAGTAGGGGTTTTGATTTCTCTAGCTACACATTGGTGTAAACGGTTCACAAACAATAGAGGTGAGCCGTCTGATAAATTTGTTCTAATTGTCTTTTATATGCCAGCAGTGGGATGTCTTAGGGATGTGTTTAGGGCTGGAAAGGGCATTTTTCAAAAAAAAAAAAAGTTAGAGAAACATGAATTAAAATCGACTGGGACCATACAAAGCTATTACATGCTAAAATCACTCTGGGGCGTGCTTTAGGAGCTCATTAATACATACAGCAAACTGGCAGCGTGCATCACAATTTAATTTGAAGGCAAATGATCATGAAGTACCAAAATATGCCCCACCAGCCCTAATGCTACCTTTGAGTGTGGCAGCTCAATGGCACCTGGATTAGATCAGGTTAGACACCTTAGCTGACTGTTACAGAAGTTTGGCAGATACTGCATTTGTGGATGACAAATGTCAAATTCCATAGTTGAACCTGTCTTTTTCATATATAGTCACACAAACTGGCTAAAATTTAAAATAATCAAAAAGAACAAAAAGGGAAAAAAAAGAAGACTGGAGAGAGGACTCAGCAATTTATCCTTAAAGAGTTTGGTTCCCAGCACCCACATTATGACTCACAACTGCCTGTAACTCCAATTTCAATAGCTCTGATGCCCTCTTCTGGCCTCCATGTGTACTGCACACACACACACACACACACACACACACGCACACACAACTACACATATACACACCAGCACATAAATGTATATAAATCTTCAACAAAGCATCCTCAAAGCACTCATTATAAATGTCTCGTTTATAAGTTCTATGAGATCAAATTGATCACAAAACCAGTGGAAGGAATTCCCTCTCTCCGTTTTGAAGAGAGAGTACTTTGAAATGTGTTGATGCACTAAATGAACTAAAATGTACATTATAAAAAGCAACTGGATAAGGCAAGCATAAAAAAGACTTAGTTTTGACAGATAGTGGCTTTTATCGGAAATCTACATAGCTGCTTCAAGTTTCTAGAGGTTTATTCTTTTTTATTTTATGTGTGTTTCACATGCATGTATAGCTGTGCACATGCATGCAGTGCCCATGGAGGCCAGAACAAAGGGTCAGGTGCCCTGCATCTGGAGCAACAAGTGTCTGTGAGATGCTACACGGTTGCTGAGAATTCTGCAAGGGCAGCTGCTGCTCTTAACCATTGAGCCACCTCTCCCACCCTCTATACAGCTACTTTTGATTCTTATGAGCAGGCAAACGTTGCTTTACTAGTTGTCAGCAATGTGAGCGTATATTGTAAGCATACAAATAAGAAAATATCTAAGATTTTGAGTGGACGAACGAACGGAGCTGAATTCCTTTGAGCTGGAATATTCCGTCTAGACGGGAGGGAGAGGCTCATGAAGTAGGAGGTAAACAAAGGGTCACATCTGGAGGAACTGGAAATTGGGAGTGTCCCTAGGGCACCAGCATGTAAAAGGGAGCAATCCATTCAGAGGACGTGCCGGACCAGCCCAGCAGCAGAGGGGATGCTCAGACTGTCCAGTCTCCTGAGAATTGTATAGAAAGCACCAAGGCTGCATCAGGAGTCATCACCCTACCAGGATGAGCTTTCCAGTGATGCAGCCACTGCTTCAATTCACCCCAGCTTCTGTGTGTGCCCCCTCCCACACACGCCTGTTAGGAACCCTGATAAAAACTCCTTAGACTGACGAATTGGACTTCGGGGCAATCCTACTTTGGTCTGTTGGGGTTCCCTTTCTGGGGTGAGTAGACATGTATTGTGTCTCCCCTGGGAAAGTGCCACACACAAGGAATGAATATAAGGACCATATGTCATACCAGTGACTCAGAAGACTTTCCTTCCCCCCATCAGCCGAAATTAATTTCTATTCCAGCCTCATACGTACTGAGGCCAACTGAGACCCAAGAAGAGAAATAAGATCTGACCATGGCTTGGGGACTTAGAGTGCCACTGGTAAGAAAAAAAACTGTAAGATATGATATTTAAAAATTTTCATTAATGGGCGTGTCTTGGTTGTCAACTTCTTTGGACGTGGGATGAACTACCTGTGTATGGGTCTGTGTGTGGGTCTGCGATGGATTCCAGAAAGGATTAACTGAAGGAGGAAAGACCGCCCTGACAGTGGCAGTGCCTACAGTTTGTAGCCCAGTCATACAGAGTTCTAAGAAAAAGCCTGGCTGCCTGCTTCACTCCTGCAGGCTACTCTGTGACTGCTGCTGACATCCTTCATTCTCGTCATTGGGTCCCTGAGTCCTCGGTTTTCTGGCATGGACTGAAGAGTGTTGGCTCTCCAGAAATCCTCCAGGCCTCCAGCAGGAAGCTGGAATGCCGGGACACCTAGTCCCACTGAGCAGACACTGGATTCCCAGTCTCTGCAGTGGGCAGGTAGTCGAACAAATCACATCATATATGACAATCAAATGGCTCTCCCTTGTGACATATGCATTCTATTGCATATCTATGCACACACAAACACACACACACACACACACACACACACAGAGAGAGAGAGAGAGAGAGAGTATATACCTATATACTCTAATACAGAGTATACCAGCTAACTTGCAGAAAATGATAGCAGGAGATTATGAATAACATCTCCCGTCCCTTTGGTCAATCTGGAAGTGATGGTTGCAGAGATCTGGCCTTCTGTTGACAGCAAGGCCCATGTGGTTATCAGTAATCAGATGGCTTGGCAAATGGTGTATGCACATCTCAAACCATACTTCCCTGTGTATATTCTGATTTGAATATCAGCCTCTTCTGGAGCCTAGAGATCTCCGAGTCTTCTCAGCCTTTATTCTGTGTTTACCAGAATCTCCCACTGATAGGTAACTCTGGAAGGTTTCATTTCCAGCACAGACATCTCCCTTAATCTCCACATCCCGATGTTGCCCTTGGAGACCTCAGCGGCATCTCTAAATTGATATTCCCGAGGCAAGCTCTGTTAAGACAGTGCAGTTTACTCAGTGAAGGGATATGGGTATGAGGGGTGACTGCTAAGGAGCACAGGATTCCTTCTGAGGTGATGAAAATGTCTGGCATGGTATTATACCAAAATTTCTGGGTCAAAATTGACAGCCCAACTTTCTGAGTATTCCAAAAGCTCCCAAAGATATAACTTAGAAGATGAGGTGTGTGTGTGTGTGTGTGAGAGAGAGAGAGAGAGAGAGAGAGAGAGAGAGAGAGAGAGAGAGAGAGAGAGAGAGAGAGAAGAGAGAAAGAGAGAAACAAGCAAACAAGTCCATCACCAACCCACCAACCCCGGTTCTTATGTCATATTCCCTCTTAGGAGGAGAGGTGGCACCATCTAGACACACACAGGAATCTCTGGGCAGGCTCTAAACCTAATGTTTCCCATACTCCTCGGGAGCCCAGTTCTTCACCTGGCAAATGGCAAGGGTAACAACACGGATGACACTATGACATGAAGTGTTAATATGAAGTGTGAAAGTGGCAGTCCGCCGTACCTCCACATACCTCCTCAAGTAGACAAGCCTTCCGATGGAATGTGCCCATCCTACTTTCCAGTCTGTGGAACCCATAACCCAATCCTGCAGAATCTGCTCCCACAGAACATCTGCCTCTTCCTCAGAACCATCCTGCGCTCTTAGCCCAGGATCTCACCTTCCTCTCAGGGGTTGCTTGCCATCATGTCTCTGTGCTTTCTTCTGCCTCTGTAACTTTGTGAAATTAAGAATCTTTCATTACAAAAATAAAACTCTACACTTGTTTCCTTTCCTTTGATTCCTCCTCCACTCCTCCACTCCTCTGATCCTCCCTTTTTCCACTCCTCCACTCCCCCACTCCTCTGATCCTCACTTTCTCCACTCCTCCACTCCTCTGATCCTCCCTTTCTCCACTCCTCCACTCCTCCATTCCTCTGGTCCTCCCTTTCTCCACTCCTCCACTCCTCCATTCCTCTGGTCCTCCCTTTCTCCACTCCTCTACTCCCCCACTCCTCTGATCCTCCCTTTTTCCACTCCTCCACTCCTCCACTCCCCCACTCCTCTGATCCTCCCTTTTTCCACTCCTCCACTCCTCCACTCCTCCACTCCTCTGATCCTCCCTTTCTCCACTCCTCCACTCCTCCACTCCTCTGATCCTCCCTTTCTCCACTCCTCCACTCCTCCAATCCTCTGGTCCTCCCTTTCTCCACTCCTCCACTCCTCCATTCCTCTGGTCCTCCCTTTCTCTACTCTTCCACTCCCCCACTCCTCTGATCCTCACTTTCTCCACTCCTCCACTCCTCTGATCCTCCCTTTCTCCACTCCTCCACTCCTCCATTCCTCTGGTCCTCCCTTTCTCCACTCCTCCACTCCTCCATTCCTCTGGTCCTCCCTTTCTCCACTCCTCCACTCCCCCACTCCTCTGATCCTCCCTTTTTCCACTCCTCCACTCCTCCACTCCCCCACTCCTCTGATCCTCCCTTTTTCCACTCCTCCACTCCTCCACTCCTCCACTCCTCTGATCCTCCCTTTCTCCACTCCTCCACTCCTTCACTCCTCTGATCCTCCCTTTCTCCACTCCTCCACTCCTCCAAACCTCTGGTCCTCCCTTTCTCCACTCCTACACTCCTCCATTCCTCTGGTCCTCCCTTTCTCCACTCCTCCACTCCCCCACTCCTCTGATCCTCCCTTTTTCCACTCCTCCACTCCTCCATTCCTCTGGTCCTCCCTTTCTCCACTCCTCCACTCCTCCATTCCTCTGGTCCTCCCTTTCTCCACTCCCCCACTTCTCCATTCCTCTGGTCCTCCCTTTCTCCACTCTTCCACTCCCCCACTCCTCTGGTCCTCGCTTTCTTCACTCCTCCACTCCCCCACTCCTCTGATCCTCCCTTTCTCCACTCCTCCACTCCCCCACTCCTCTGATCCTCCCTTTTTCCACTCCTCCACTCCTCCACTCCTCCACTCCTCTGATCCTCCCTTTCTCCACTCCTCCACTCCTCCACTCCTCTGATCCTCCCTTTCTCCACTCCTCCACTCCTCCAATCCTCTGGTCCTCCCTTTCTCCACTCCTCCACTCCTCCATTCCTCTGGTCCTCCCTTTCTCCACTCCTCCACTCCCCCACTCCTCTGATCCTCCCTTTTTCCACTCCTCCACTCCTCCATTCCTCTGGTCCTCTCTTTCTCCACTCCTCCACTCCTCCATTCCTCTGGTCCTCCCTTTCTCCACTCCCCCACTCCTCCATTCCTCTGGTCCTCCCTTTCTCCACTCTTCCACTCCCCCACTCCTCTGGTCCTCCCTTTCTCCACTCCTCCACTCCCCCACTCCTCTGGTCCTCCCTTTCTCCACTCCTCCACTCCTCCATTCCTCTGGTCCTCCCTTTCTCCACTCCTCCACTCCCCCACTCCTCTGGTCCTCCCTTTCTCCACTCCTCCACTCCTCCATTCCTCTGGTCCTCCCTTTCTCCACTCCTCCACTCCTCCAATCCTCTGATTCTCCCCTCCTCCCCTCCCCTCTTTCTCCACTGCTCTGAATGATCTACTGTTCTAACTGGATCTTGTGTGTTTCTCATTTGAAACAGTCAGTGGTTAACCATCTATGAATTCCAGTGAGAGCTAAATCTCTTATGAAGGGCTGCCCATGTGACCTGTGCTACATTCTTGATGGTACCCGCACTACACTCTGCCCATTGTCACCCCCTGTCCATCTCCCTGATGCCCATTCTCCCATGAGGTACTCTACCCAATTCTACCCAACTCTGACATCACTGCAATGGAAATTTGATGGAAATTTGCAAACTATATAACAGTTTATTTGTAATCTATCTTTGGGCTACATGAAGCATGGGGCCAGGGGTAATGTCACTGCAATAGGTTAGAAATGTGTCCTATGGAAAAAGATTAAATTTTTAAGTTCATAATAATGACATCTCAGTACTGGAGGCTTCACCCTTGCAAGGCCGCCTTCTAGGTCCCTGTATTAAGATTGATGTACAGACAACAACTGAAAATTGCTTGGACCATGGTGGAGTCAGTTCATTGTTCTCTTCTGTTGCATCCTCTTTAGCATGTATAAGTCTTTACCTGAGGAAGCCTGTGCCACTGTGTTGTAATGGGATCGTGGACCATAGCCCGGGTTTTCTCTCCTTAAACTTTCCGGCTGTCAGACAGTGAGCACATAGCCTTTGAGCATGTTGTGTTATTACTTTAACACAGACCCAGAGCAACAGGCCTAAGGGGTGATGGGCTGAAACCTTTAAAATGAGAGTCAAAATAAACATCCCTGTTTAAAAGGATTTGACTATCTCTGGTTCTTTGTTATAGTTACAGAAAGAAGACTAACATGGGGGGCAGGGTTGAAAAGATGACATATTTTCCCCCCAAATCTTATTTATATTGAAGGATCATGATAAGGAAGCTACTCTGAGCTGATAACAATGTAGCAGACACTTGAAAATCTGAGTTATTTATAGCATCTCCAAGTGTAAATTATCTTCAGTCACTTGGGATTCATTACTTTTGTTTGTTTTTATTTGACTTCTCAAAAATGAGTCATTAAGTGAAATTGCCGTTGGACAAATACAGAATTCAAACATGGTTTAATAATCATGTAAAATCAAGACAAATATAACATAGCGATAAAATACTGAGCCTAATGACAACTCCTGTTGGTGAAGATGGAGTTTAATAAGGAGAATATATCCCTGCTATTCAGTTGTTACAAAGTTGATCCAATAGAAGTGGAGTTTCCATATACATTGATGGTTCGAATGTCTCCCACAGACTAGTATTTTGATTACTTAAAAACACTTAGTCCCCCAGCCTGTATCATTCCTTAAATGCTATTCAGCCTTTAGGAGGTGGGGTTTGACTGGCAGAAGTAGGTAACTGTAGATGAGCCTTAAAAATTTATATCCATGACTGGCATGATCTGTTCTTTCTGTCTCCTGGTCTGGCAACCATTCTGTATTAGTTCTGTAACAGAACTTATGGAGTCTATCTATCTATCTATCTATCTATCTATCTATCTACCTCTCAACTATCTATGTCTCTCTCTCTCTCTCTCTCTCTCTCTATATATATATATATATATATATATATATATTTACTGTGGGAGGGGTATTAGAATTATTTAAGGAGACTGTGGTCCAGCTAATCCAACAACAATGGCTGCCTATGAGTTGAAGGTTCAAAGATCCAGTAACTGTTCACTCCACAAGGCTAGATGTCTCAGGTGATTTTCAGTATGTGCCAGGATTCCAAAGAAGTGTGTTCTAATGCCAGTGAAGGAGTGGACTTGCTAGAGAGAGTGAAGGCAACCAGGCAGAGAGAGCAAAGGCTTCCTTCTTCCATGCCCTCTATCTAGGCTGTCCCAGATTAAAGGTGGATCATCTCACCACAAAGATCTGGACTAGAAGTGGGACTTTCTACTTCAAATTATTCAATTAGAGGGAAAAATCCCTTAATTATATAACTAAGAAAAAAACGACCAATCATTTCGGTTTTAGTTAACTCCAGATATGATCATGTTGGCAACCAAAAATGACCATCACACATGCCTTCCATGGAAGGCTGAATCTTCTCTAAAATTGAACCAAAATATGCTTTTCCCCACTTTCCATTGCATTAGTTACTTCTGTTGCTGTCATAGAACACCATGATCTGAGAAGGAAAGGGTTTATTCTGTCTCATGGCTGCACAGCAGTAGGAGTCCGTCATGGCGCAGAGAGATGACATCAGGTGACAGGAGCAGGAAGCTGAGAAATCACACTTGTCATCACAATCAGAAAGCAGTTTCTCTGCACTTGAGATCCTCAAAGCTGATCCCAGTGACACACCTCCAGCAAGGTTCCACGTCCTAAAAGTTCCATGACCCGTGCAAACAAGACCAACTGGGGACCCAGTGTTCCAAGACATGAGCCCACAGGCAGCATCTCTCATTCAAGGCATCACACTTGTCTAATTTCCTCAGTAGGCCTGATGTTTCTTAATGTATTTTTCCAAAATCAAGGCTTCCTGGTGGATGAAAAAAAGCATATTCCATTTGAAAGCTGTTAATTCTTTCCCAGTTCACAGCCTGAGTAAAGGGTCCCCAGGTGAGGAGAAGCTGGCCACTATCACGCTCCACATTTGTATTTTAAGTCATTCTGGATGGCAACAGATCCTCAATAATTTATTCATTCACTCAAGAAGATATTAATGTTGAGTATTCTCCTACTATGTGCCAAACAACGCCCATGTATTAAAAATTAAAAGACGTGGAGTTGGGAGACCGGGGATGTAGCTCAGGGTGTAGAATGCTTCTTTAAAATCCATGGAGCCCAGGGTTTCATCTCAGAATACAGCAGGTAGGGGTAGAGGAAGCCCAGAGCATAATGAAGCCCTGCTGCATGAAGAGTTCAAGGCCAGCCTAGACTACAGGACCCTGTCTCAAAGACAGAAGTAAAAGAAGAAATGGTAGAGTGAAGGAAAGAAGAAAAAAGAGGGTAGAAAGGAAGGAAAGCATGAACCATGGACAGAGAAACTCCCCTGCTGTAAGAGCCCCAGTCTGGTGTATGAGGCCTTCCTTTGTTTTCCAGTAGCCAGATATGCTTGGCTCCTCCCACTCCCAAGTCTGCACCTACAGAGCTAAGCAAAGTGACTGCTCTTCTCAAGAATCCTGCCTGGTTCTACATGAAGCTGGAGAACACTTAAAAAGAGGATCAGGTTTTTCCAAGGAGTCCTTGTGGCACTTAGCTACTACTTTTCCAACCCCTCCTTGCCTCCAAAAGATGGGGCCTTGCCTCCCCCCACAACCCCCAGCGACTGACCCACTAACAGAGCTGCCTGCTTTCATCTCTCTGTCCCCAGCTCCCAGCTCACCCATGGGGATGCTCTGCCTTGTTCCTCTGTGTCCCTCCAAAAGCTAGGCCATCTGTCAGTACTAGACCCAGCTCAGCCCAACAGTCTTGTCACCAGCCTTCTCAGCTGGCCTCTGCTCATGCAGTGCCTGCCCATATTCTCCTGCTTCGGGCTTCAGCATAGCCGGGCCACCTTCCTGCTGAACATCCTCGGCCCTCACAAGTCTGTGTCCCAGGTCTTTCTGGGTAAGCTCTTCAGTTCAAATTAGAGGATGTGCAGGCGATGTGGTTCTGGTATTGCAAAGAATTCAAAGACTCCTTCAGGCCACCTCAGAAGGACATGGAGTCATGCTTGCTGCAGACCATGCTTGGACTGTCAAACGGTGATAAGAAAAGGTGACTGTTCCCTCTCCTGAGTGGGGAGAGAAAGTACCCAGTTCCGTGTTTCTTTCCTGACCATCTCTGACTGCCCCCAAGTGCCACAGCCCTAATGCTGGTATCTTGCTGCTCCATCAGGGTGACACAGAGAAAAAGTGCACAAGAAACAGGGAAAAAAAAAAAAAAAACCTGACAAAGCTGAAGAGCGTTTCCTTCTCCACAGCCTCTTGAATCTCACTGCCTGGGCTGCCAGGTGGGGGTTGTGATTAATGGAGAGATGTCAGAGCAAGAATTCTTGTGGCTACGATGGATGTGGTTGGATATTCTTGAGAATTAGTTGAGGCTGAATGGGAGGAAAGGCAGAGAATGGAGCCTGTCATGGCTGCGGGCCTTGGCTGTGCCACCATTGACTGCCACCCCATCCCACCTGCATCTCTCTGCACCCACACCCTGCAGCCCCCAGTGGAGCCTCGAGCCACCTCCCCTGTTATAAATAGCAGCACAGATGTTGACAGAAAAATGCTCCCTTAATTACCATACAAACTGCTCTACTTGAGTGAACCGCTTAAAGCAGCCTCCAAAGGAAGTTCAGTCAAGCAATTCCACAGATTACAGCTAATGAACAATATTTCCTTGCACCTATTTAGTGCTCATTAAAATGTAAAAGCCTTTCACTTCAAACAGACGCACAATAAATAATTCCGCTCTCCCTTTCTGTCTCAGAGCAGTTAGGAAGAGGGCGCTGAAGGAACGGGGCTGGGCTGGGAGTGGCTTAGACAGCCTGGCAGAGAAGGGAGCATACAGCAAGGGGATCCAATAAATATGGGGGAGGTTCATGAATATCCCCTTGATGCACCCTTTGCCTAGTAAGAGGCATGTGTGCATTTGGAAATCAACAGAGATTCCCAGGTCCGGACAAAGCCCACAGCCATTATGAGTGAAGGAGGTCAGTAGAGAAAAGCCACCATGATCAACATACCAACACTTGGGGTGGAGTCAAGATGCGGGGGCATAGGAAGCCCAGTAAGAACTACATGGTTCTTAGGACTGGCCCAGGTTAATATTCATCCGTCTGTCTGTCCGGCAGTCTGGCAGTCTGTTTATTTTAGGTTGAATATTCAAAGCCTATACTTTCAGCAATCGTTTCTATAGTCCGAGATGCATCGCAGGTAACCCTTGAGTTGTTACTTGCTGCCGGGGGAACCCAAGGAAGCTTGGAAATATGCTCCTGTTCTTACAGTACCAGGGGTTTCCCCCGGGGCACTCTGATCAGGAAACCCACAGAGCACAGCAGCTGGTGTGAGCCCAGAGCAGGTCATGGGAAACACGGTGCATAGTTTTCACTTTGTGTGTTCATGATCAAATCTGCTGATGAACGAACTCTTCCTTTTTAGAGCAATGAGCAAGATGTAGGCAACTGGGGCAGTTGAGGCCAAGCCAGGTTTAGCTGGATTTCCATTCCAGCCATTCATCAGAGTTATTCAGGAACTTGTTGCTCCATTGTCTGGTCCCAGAGTCAAGAGCCTATCAGGGAGTGGCAGACAGGTAGGGGGGCAAAGAGGACAAAAGCATGAACCTAGTGCTTGCTTCTCAAGATGAAATCAGACTGTACTTGGCTTTCAACTAAGGTCCTTTGAAAATGACCCTCAACACCCATCTCATTTGCTTTTTATGCCTGCCAATTTAGTGTTGTATTCAAAGTGATTAATTAGTTTGTACTGGAGGTTTATTAGGTAATCTTTCTGTCAATCAAAAGTCACCAGGGTTTTAGGGCAGAATAAAGTGCACCCAGGAATTTTATCAGAATTTACCTCATTATTGCATTAATAATAAGCACAATATTAAAGCTTGGGAGTGTAGCGTTAATTGAGATAATTGTGCGAGTTGATCAGAATTATTTGGCTCTCCTGAATATTTATGGTTTATTTTCTATTAGGGTAAATTATTTTTAAAAAATGAATCAACTCTTCAAATTTTTTTTCACTACAGATTACATAGTGTTTTCATTTTTCTTCTCATTCAGACTCACAAAAAGATGTAGCATATTGTAGCAGAGCAAAACATTTGCTTAAAGTTATGAAATATCTAACTAAGGTGGATCGAGGATTTCCAACACTCCTAGGAATCTAAGATAATCTATGGTGGAGAGTCTGAGGCTAGCCCAGGTCACATCATGTCAAAACCAACTGCCTCTTGTCAAAAACCAATAAAATAAAGCAAAATGTTTTTTTTTTCTAGGTAGGAATACATTTCCATTGTACTAATGTAGAAAATGAATCACAAACAGAGTGAATTTCCTCTATCAGGAGTAGTACTCTGTATAAACTTTTCATCACATGTATGAGTATGTATGTATGTATGTATGTATGTATGTATGTATGTATGTATGTGGATGGTGTGTTCTTACATAAAATTTGTCCTACTAATATTGCTTCTTTGTGTTCCTAGAAAGAGCACACATTGAGTCAAGTACAATCCCAGTATTCAGAAGACTGATGCAGGAGGCTGACTACAAGTTCAAAGCCATTGAGGGCTACAGATTTCTAAGCTAGCCTGGCCTACAGAGTGAGACTATCATCTCAAAAAGCAAGCAAGCAAGTAAGCAAATAATAATAATAATAATAATAATAATAAAATAAAAAATAAAAACATGCCACAGGGTGTAAACAAAAGAGAAAATTACTCTTCGGAAGTTTTTCACTTGCTCCATTTTTTCTCCTGTTACTACCCTACACTTTCCAAAAATAGATTTTCCCCCTATATGGGAATAGCAACATAATCAAGACATCCACGTTCTCAGTGAGGCCAAGCACTGCCCCTGCTACTGCTTTAACATAAAAGGACTTAAAAATTAAATGATAAACTGTGGTGATGTTTTTATTGCAGTTTTCATAGGAATATGAACGTTCATTAATTCTAAAATGCTAACAGGATGTTTTCACGGTTATCCTGGCTTTTGCATGGATGCTCCTTTCTTACCTAAAATGCTCCTCAGAATATTTCCTCGGCTTGGCTGATGGAAACCAATAGAAAGCAAAAACTTGGGGAACTATCTACAAGTATAAATGGGAAACACAGAATTGTGTTTAAACACGCCACAGAGCAGTCATAGTTCTGACAATTTCTGCCCCTTTGTGAAGCGTGGAGTAGAGAAGAGGCAATGGGCAGTGTAGTTGTGGGCAGTGTAGTTGTGTGTAGTGTGCAGTGTGGTGTGAGCAGTGTCTTGTGGGTGGGATGCACTGAGTGGGCAATGGTAATGTGTTGTGGGTGACGTGCTGTGTACAGTGTGCAAGGAGAAACTGTTAGAACAGATGCATAGTTTGTGTCTCAACAATCTAGGTAAACTCGGGTTTACCAAGTGGTTCGACAAACAATGAGCCTCTCTATGCCAGAAACTCAGAGCATCTTCTACATCACCTCTCAATTCTTCCCAAATGCATACAAGAAAGTTTTTTTTTTTTTTTAACTGATACATCTTGATTGGGGAATTGTAAATTCAATCTCAGGTGGACTTTGAGATCAGCCTAGAGTGGATCTACAGAGAGACAGAGAGACAGTGTTACACATACGTTAGCTCTGGGGGGAAATTCAACAGAGATCATTCTGAAAGTCAGCCTGCCTGGAAAAAAAAAAAACCAAAAAGGTGAGAGCTGGGATGCACTGTACATTGTGTTCGAAGTATGTTTCCCCGTTTCCCCTCAAATAACAATACTTTAATTGAACAGTTTTTACATTCACCCTCTCTCTTTTTGCCTGTCTAGATTTTCAGAAGAGCTGCTTGGAGCCCTTTAGAGTTATGATTTTTTTTTTGTATGTGACATGAAATGGTAATACAGGCTGTCTTGGCACTGTGAAGAGAGAGGAACAAAAAATTGAGCAGGCTATCTTACTTGTCTCATTTGCCTGGCCCCTCATCACAAAGCAAATGAGTTGTTTAGCTGTGAGCCTTCAGAAGGACTGTAATCAGTGTGTTTGGTCCATTGGCAGCAGGGTGCAGGCTGCCCGCACTCCCCCATCCCCCCCCTGGTGTTAGATAGATAGATGATGCTGGTGGCAAGTGGACACACGCATCCCGCCTGAATATGAACAACAGATTTGTCAGTGTGTGACAGGCTGACAGCCCAGCTCCCAGCTGCCCGTCCACTGCTGTTATATCAGCACCTTGTCTGAGCGTTCGGCCAGGAGGCAGTCTGCTTCCTCTTCCTTCATTCATGGGAGGCAGGTTGCTGTTAAAAACAAAAAAGAAAGGAAGAAAAATCTGGTTCTGGCTTCAGGCTGCCGTGCCTCAATGCATCGAAAGGAGATGATTGAAGCCTCTCTGTGCTCTTCTGGCAGCACATGGTAGGCCTTAGAAGTCCTGCCCTCCAGGTTAGGTTTCAAAACAAAGAAGGTGACTCAGAGTGAGTCCTTCCCTGGCAAAACAGCGGTAAAGTGTCTTGGCAGAACCCTCTTATGAGAGGAACAGTCACATTTTGACTTTGCCCTGTGGCAGGAATGTGCGTTTGGTATG
This sequence comes from Micromys minutus, assembly GCF_963924665.1. Lineage (NCBI taxonomy): Eukaryota > Metazoa > Chordata > Mammalia > Rodentia > Muridae > Micromys > Micromys minutus. The sequence continues at coordinate 56,541,861 of NC_137969.1, forward strand.
CTCCTCTGAATGGGTGGTGGGGGGGGGGGAGGCAGGTTAAAACTTACCACTAGGAAACTTGACACGACGCCCAAGGCTTTGTGATGACAACCCAAGCTTCTCATTTTTGCTAGTTGGGTGGTGGCTGATAATCACTGTGAAAATATTTTATGACACCAACATTTCAGGAATGTGTTGATTAGAATTTAGTAGAATCATGATAGGTGCTGTTAAATACCCCAGACTCTTGCTGTGTCTTAACATATGTAGACATAAGTTTGGAAACTTGAAGCAAAGTGAAGCAAACACAGAGTTTAAACATATTCAAGAGAATAAACTAGAAATTACTGTGTGTGTGTATGTGTGTGTGTTTGAACACATGTGTACCACTTGCATGCAGGAGTCTCTGGAGGCCAAAAGAGCATCAGATCCCAGGGAACTGGAGTTCCAGGTGTTATGGGTGCTAGAAACTGGACCTGGCCTCTGCAAGATCAGTAAGTGCTTCTGACTGCTGACTTATCTCCCCACCACAAGAGGATGACTTAAATACGTTTAAAAGAAGGAGGGCGATGGAATTGGTGAATTTCAGAAGAAAAGTCCAGTTTACAAGCTGATAGAGATATTGTCTCAGCATCCTTGGCAGCTGTGAGCTGCCTGATTCCACACACGTGTGGCCATCTCTAACAGGAGGGTCACAGATGAAGGAACTGAGAAGAAATCACATTTTATCTTTAATGGCTCCTTTCAAACACTTATGGCCTTCCAAGTCATTAAGTATTACTTAAGTATTACTTAAGAGTCCCCCAGCACATGTTTGTACAGTATTTCCCTACAGACTTGGGTAAAACCATCTCAGGTTGTTGGATCAATAACTATCATTTTCCTCAAGTCTGCTGTAACATGGAAAACTGACGCCAGCATCAGCCAACATCCTTGCCTTGGCTCACAGTAGAGCCACATAGGGCTTGGTAGGATCTGATGGCTCTATTTTCTAGAAAACCTCAAGACCTGGATCACACAGGAAAGTAGATCAGAATCCTTGTTTTGCCAGAGGTAGGGCACAGGAGATGATAGCAACCTTGTAAATTTGAAGCTTCTTTATGCAAGTGTTTAGTTAGCTAATACTATTTATTTGTTTGTTTGTTTGGTTGGTTATTTATTTATTTGTTCAAAGATGGGGGAGAAAGGAGTGGCAAAGCTGTTAAGAAGCATCCACAGAGGCCTGCGCACAATGCTCTGTGTAATTTATTCTTCCCTCCCAGAGTTTGATTTTGACCAAACCAAACAGTCACATACCTGCATGTTTTCGTATTTTAGGGAACAGAATGACTGGGGAAAGGCTCCTTAAAAATGCTACTGTAGGAGATTTGAAATATTCTTCATTATGGTTAAGTGGAAAAAAATAGCTTAAAGTTATGGTGATTTGTGAGTTGGGGGAGCATGTACCAATAATTCAAATATCACACAGCAGATAAATAAATAGAGATAAAAGATAGCAGGTGGGTTAGTAGTAATGACAGATGATTGATGTATAGATGATGATGCAGATGCTAGGTAACAGATGATACATAGATGGTAGATAGATGGGGATAGATTGTCTTAGTTAGGGTTTCTATTCCTGCACAAAACATCATGACCAAGAAGCAAGTTGGGGAGGAAAGGGTTTATTCAGCTTACACTTCCATGTTACTGTTCATCACCAAAGGAAGTAGAGACTGGAACTCAAGCAGGTCAGGAAGCAGGAGCTGATGCAGAGGCCATGGAGGGATGTTACTTACTGGCTTGCTTCTCCTGGCTTGCTCAGCTTGCTTTCTTATAGAACCCAGGTCCACCAGCCCAGGGATGGCACCACCCACAATGAACTGGGCCCTCCCTGCTTGATCACTAGTTCAGAAAATGCCTTATAGCTGGATCTTATGGAGGCATTTCCTCAAGGGGGGCTCCGTTCTCTGTGATAACTCCACCTGTGTCAAGTTGACACAGAACCAGTCAGTACATGGATCTAGACCATGTGCAGAGATAACAGACATGCAGTTGTTTGAACGAGAGGTGATGACGGATGGGGAGACCTCGATGATGATAATGAAGACAGACTGGTATACAACAGGTGATAGATAGATGATCAATGATGACAGAAGGTAGACATAGTTAGACAAACACAATCCTTGGAAAATGTGTATGCACAAACTATGGCGTGCCAGAGGGAAATTTTTGTTCTTGGCGGGTGATTTGGGGGTTTTCTTTGTGATGACATGGTTATTTTCACTGAGGGAAGACACTACTGGAATAAAATGCAAAAGAGATGACGACTGAAGGAAAGAAGCTTCAGGTTTACTTTGCCGGTACTCAGACTGCTTTCTGTGGCCTGTCTGTTATGGGTGTGATGTTATGCTTGAGATGGTAAAATAGGAAACATTGTCATCACACACACACACACACACACACACACACACACACACACACACACACTCACTCACTCACTCACACAGGTTTACAAGCCCCAAATTGCCTTCTATTTGTTGTACAATATATAAGTGGTTCATAAGCACATCAGATATGTAGACATCATGTCAGACAGCCTGTGACAATACACCACTTCTCCATTTTTCCTTTAAACTATGAAAGGACTCTCTCATAGTGGTCCCGAGTCCAGTCCAGTGGTTGACTGTGAGTATCTCAGTCAGCTGCTGGTAGAGCCTCTCAAAGGACAGCCATGCCAGGCTCCTATCTGCAAGCCCAGCATAGCATCAGCAAGAGTGTCTGGGTTTGGTGCCTGAGCACGGGATGAAACCCTAGTTGGAGTGGTCCCTGGATGGACTTTCCTTCAGTCTCTATTCCATTTTTATTCCTGCATTTTTTTTAGGCAGGAACAATTCTGGATCAAAAAATTTAAGATAGATGTGTGTCCCCATACTTCAACTGGGGCCCATGTCTATCTACTGGAGGTGGTCTCTTCAGGTTCCATCTCCCCATTGTTGGGCATTTTGGCTAAAATAATCCCCATTGGGTCCTGGGCGTCTCTCATTTCCCTGGTGTCTGGGACTTTCTAGAGGTTATCTCTGTTCCCTACCCCACATTGCTGCATATTTCTATTTATTCTCCTGGCCCTTTGGGCCTTTCTCCTGGGTCCCTTTTTTCTCTCCCCCCTCCCCTTTCTCACCCAGGTCCCTCCCTCCCTCTGCCTCCAGTGATTATTTTGTTCCCTGTTCTAAGTAGAATTGAAGCATCTACACTTGGGCTTTTTTCTCGTTAAGCTTCCTATGGTCTGTGAGTTCTATCATGTATATTGTTGGTTAATATACACTTATCAGTGAGTACATATCATGTTTGTCCTTTTGGGTCTGGGTTACCTCACTCAGGATGATATTTTGTATTTCCATCTATTTGCCTGCAAAATTCACAACATCCTCATTTTGAATAGCTAGGTAGTATTCCATTGTGCAAATGAACCATATTTTCTGTACCCATCCCTTGGTCAAGGGGTATCTGGGTTGTTTCCAGCTTCTGGCTATCACAAAGAAAGCTGCTATTAACAAGGTAGAATACATGTCCTTGTGATATGCCCAGGAGCAGTATAGCTGGCCACTTCTGCATCTGATCGGCATCCTGACTTAAGAAACCTGTGTCAAGGAGTGGTACACCCTACTATCAGCAACACAGTGTGTGTGGACATGTATATATACATGTGCACAGGTACCCTGACGTGGGATTTGTTGGTGCTTCCTGAGGAAGTCATCTTCTCCCAGATGCTGAGGCTGTAGGGTCCTCTGTAGCTCTCTGGCCCGTCTGATGGCATGATGATTGACACTTGTGTTTTTATGCACAGTTGTGGTTTCATTTTACTTTCATAACTACTCCCTTGTGTCCATTTTAATGGGTCCCCAGAGCAGAATGTGTGTTTAGTCTAGCATTTGTGTTAGAGGCAAGTAACCATGTGTATACTGCTTTCTGTAGAATTCTGGTGCCTGGCCATGTCTTCAAACCTTAAATATGTGATTCACACACCCTGGGTTGTTCAGAGTGATGACAACCCAGGTTCTACAACTCCTACACTGGCAAGGGAGGGCACAAGATGGTATGAAATACTTTGAAAAAATATTTACATCCACATATTTGAAAATGCCCTTTAAACCCGTGTTCTCATTTGGATGTCCCAAAGGCACCTTCATTTCAACATGCCTAAAATGCTTGTCTTCTCACACTGACCCTGTCCCAGTTGGCACTGCTGTCACCCAGAGGCCCTGTTTAGAAAACCAGTTGCTTTTTCCCCATCTTTCTGTCCCTTTACACATTTTGTATACCTCTAGAGCCTATCTCACCAGTCCCCATAATTACTTCTTCATTTGGCTCCATGTTCTTTTAAAAGTTTTAAAATTATAATGTGTGTGTATGTGTGTGTGTGTGTGTGTGTGTGTGTGTGTGTGTGTGTGTGTGTGTGTGTCAGTGTGTGTGTGTATGTGTGTGGTGCATGTGGTATGTTATGTGTTTGTGTGTGTGGTGTGGTGTATGTGTGTGTGTTAATGTATGTCTGTGTGTGTGTTAGTGTGTGTGTATGTGAGTGTGTGTGTATGTATGTGTATATGAGTGTGTGTATGTGTGTGTATGTGTGTGTGTGTGTGTGTGTGTGTGTGTGTGTGTGTGTGTGTGACAGTATGGTGGTAGAGGGCATAGGATAACCGGCAGGACTCAGTTCTCTCTTTCTACCATGTGAATCCCCAGAATGAAAGCCAGATTATCAAATTCGATGGTAAATCCCTTGCATTACTTACTTTATCTTCTGCTGTGATAAAAACAAACAAATAAACAAAAAGGCAATGTCAAGGCAGCCTAGAGAAGAATGTGTTTATTTGAGCTCACAGTTCCAGAGAGATAGGAGTCCATCACCAATCCAACCAGGAAGTGTTGGAGGGGCAAGCATGGTTGCTGGTGCTTACACATCTTGATCCATAAGCAAGGAGCAGAGAGAGCAAACCAAGAATGGTGCATGGCTTTTAAAGGCTCACAGACCATTATCAGGCACATACTATATCTAGCAAGCCCTCAGCTCCTAAACCTATCCAAACATTTCACCCAACTGCTGACCAAATATTAAAATGCCTGAGCCTACATGGACATCTCCAATAAATACCTTTACTCCCTGAACCATCTAGCTGGCTTGGGTCCCCTTTCTTAATTTAGCATACCCCTAGCTTAGGTCAGAATCTTAGCAGTGGTGACTGTTTTTTGAAGTGTAGATCAGATACTTACCTACCACCATTACCTCCAACGTTCAAGTGAGACTAACAGATCTCTGTCTTAAATGAGTTTTTCTCCCTTCATTATCTAACCATGAGATCGTATTCTAAAGCAAAATGTGATTTTTGTGGTGTGGCCAAATAAACAGAGGTAGGAATCATAATTGGGCAACATACACCTGAATCACAGCTCTACTACCTAAGGTCACTGTTACTTTTCTCCTAGGACAACCTGCAATTTGGAAAGGGTGTGGCTGGCTTCGGCTCAGGGATGGATACAGTGGCAGGAACAGCTCTTCGCCATGGCGGCAGGAGTGTGAGGCTGCCTTGTTCACATCTGGACAGATCAGAAAATAGAAGGGAATGCCAACACCAAGTCAGATTTCATCCTCTGCCCCATCCTCACCACTGTACTTTTTATTCCGTCTGGGATGTCAGCATATGGGATAGAACTACCCACACAAGAAGACTTTTCTTCCCTCAGTTCTGGAACTGTTTCCTAGGTTACTCTAATTTAGTGGTGTTGATGATGAAACTTTATTTCCACCAGCTGCCTCCTTGTCAACATCCCCAAAAACATCACTTTCAAGCCACCACGCCATTTGGTGGCGGAGTCTTATTCTGACATAAGAGTATCCTCTTCTGTATAACCTTGATGTTGTGAGTCCCTGCCTAACCAGCTCTTAGGAATTAGTTGCAGTAGCCACACTTAAAATGTAGTTGGAGCTGCTACATTGCATTGGTTGTGTAACTTAATCCCAGTCAATGGAAGGTTTAAAAACCAAAATGTTCATTTAAAAATGGCTTTAAGGACTGGAAAGATGACTCAGGTTCCTGCCACTGTGGTGACAGGAGCTGGATCTGTGGAACCCACATAAGGAGAGAACAAACTCCTGAAAGCTGTCTTCTGACCTCCTTCATACTCCGTGGCACATAGGCATGGCTAGGGACTTACAATTGTACCCGTGGCTCCTCGCTGCTGTTGGAAGAGGGAGCAGAGAGCTCATGTCAGAACTAGATGTGGGTATGATCTTCAGGGCTGAGCTCCAGAGACCAGCCTCTTCAGCTAGTTCCCACCTCCCACAGCCTCCCAAACCTCTCAAGACACTCCCTCATGCTGGAGACGGGGACATTTCCCATTCAAAACATAGAAAAGCCAAGTACTTTTAATTGTGCAGTGTTTAGTTAGTTTAGGAAAACAGGCATCGGAAATGTGACTTGTCTTAAACACCCTAACTTTTGGAAAGATATTTTGAAAACCAATATGAATTCTATTGAAGTCTCTTTAAGAGCTCTCATTTAGAGTTAAGTGGGAGACGAAAGCCAAATCATCTCTGCAGATGTTGAGGAAAAATTCATCGCAGGCAATCACCATCTAATATCCAGCACTGACTTTCTGAGCAAGTGCTTTCTCTAAATGATAAATCAAATGTGTTGGAAGTATCATTAATCTCAGAATATAAATGAGACAAGCAAGAATATTAAGACAATGGAAACATTAACATTAAAAGTCAGCCGTTAGATCCAGGAATAGAAAAAAAATATTAGAAAAGTATGCTGGATTTTTTTTTTTTGAAGTTGATATTAGCACACTCTGTGGAGAAGACTACTGTGTGGTAATGCTAGCATGCAGACTGTGCTATGAATATTTACCCATCTAGATGAACATTGCTGATATCATATTGCTCTAACATACAATGGAAATAAAAGGATGGAAAAGTATGCCATTTAAGAGTGTGGGGCCAGTGAGAGGGCTCAACAGATGAAGGTGCTTTCTGCCAAGCACAACAACTTGTATTTGATCCCTGGGACTCATGTGGTACCAGGAGAAAAAGAAAGCTGTCGTCTGACCTTCATACAGTACTCATGTAAGCATGCATATATACACTTGTATACACACACACACACACACACACACACACACAGAGAGAGAGAGAGAGAGAGAGAGAGAGAGAGAGAGAGAGAGAGAGAGAGACGGATGCACGACGAACAGACAGAAACAGAAAGACACAGAGAGAGACAGATGGAGGAGAGGAGGGGAAACAGAGACAGAGAGATAGACAGACACAAATACAGAGAGACAAGCACACAGAAAGACACAGAGAAAAAGATGTTCACAGGTTAAATAAATAAATGTAATGAGGAAATTACAAAGAGAAGCCATAAACATCAAAGCCAACAGTTCATTTAAATGTTATTTATCCCAAGCACTAGGCAAGTGAGACTGCTTTCCAGGTTTTAAACAAGCCTTACACATTTCGGTTTCCTTTCTGCTGCCATTAATAAACACCCTGAACACAGGCAACTGGGGGAAGGAAAGGGTTTACTTGACTCACACAGATCACAGTCTGTCATTGAAGGGATCAGGGAAGGAACCTAAAACAGAAACCACGCAAGGGCACCTCTTGCTGAGCCACATAGACTCATCAGTTCTCTTAGGACCATCTGCCTAGAGAATGGTGCTGCTCACAGTGGGCGGGCCCTCACACATTAACAGGAAAGACCATGCCCTACACACATAGCCACAGGACAAGCTGATTCAGGGAACCTCTCAGTCACGGCTTTTCTCTAAGGTAATTCTAGGCTTTGTCAAGTAGACAAGAGTAACTGGGACACCTTATTTAGTGGTTTGACTAGGTATGGCCCCCATAGACTCAGACATTTAAAGACTCAGCCCACAGGGTGTGGCTACTAGGAAGCATAGCCTTGTTGGGGGAAGTGCGTCACTGTGGGGGTGGGTTTTGAGGTTTCTTATGCTCAGGCTCTGCCCACTGTGGAAGAGACCCTCTTCTTGGCTGCCTTCAGAAGACGCTCTCCTCCTGACTGCCTTTGGATCAAAAGGTAGAACTCTCTGCTCCTTCTCCGGAAGCATGTCTGTCTGCACACTGTCATGCTTCCTACCTTGTTGGCAACGAACTAAACCTCTGAAACTGTAAACCAGCCCCAGATAAATGTTTTCCTCGATTTTCCTCGATAAGAGTTACCTTGGTCATGGTGTCCCTTCACAGCAGTGAAGCCCTAATGGAGAAACCACATATTGTGCTTTTTTTCCATCTTTGTCTCCACTGCTTCTTCTATCTTCATGGTCGTGTCTGTGTGCCAAAGGCTTGTCTTTAAGTCCCAACAGAACACCTGATTTTATGCTATTTTAAATCTTTGAAAATCTGAAGCTCGATTATTCCTTCAGTTACTTCTACATGTAATTTTGGAGCTTGAACTCCAGACATTGCACACACTTGGAGAAGCCTTCTGCAGTGAGCTATATCCCCACCTCTAAGGCTTTAGTTTGTTGTGTTTAGTGACTGATTTGCATATTTCTCTTACTTTTCTGGCATGATTAGGTTATGTGGCCCAGGCTTAGAATATGTGATCCTTCCCCTCCCCCCCTTGAGTGCCAGGATTCCAGGCATTCACCCCATACCTGTCTCCTAAAGTTTTCAATAGATGTCTTGGGCAAACATATTTTGGTACAGATTTATGGAACAATTCAATATTCAACATGATTTTGTGTAATGTCTATTTATTTGATCTTTATAGAAACACATGGGAAAGTAAAGGTGGAACTGGGTATGTGTGTGGGGGGTGGAGGCAGCTGTCCAGATGCCTAAATGTCTTGTCTACTTTCAGTTGTCACTAAATTCTAGGGGCTAAGCTTAGTTAGAATAATAATAATATTAATAAGGTATCTCTTATAGTTCTGAAAGCTATAAAGCCCATGCGTTATCTGGAAAGGGGATTCTTGCTATGTTATCACAGTGGGAGGCATTATTGGCAAAAGAGAGGAGCCAGGGCATGTCAAAAAAAGTCAGATCGACTTTATAACCATCTGGTCTTGTGATAACTAACTTAGTCCTGTGACGCCATCAGTACTCCATTCCTGAGGATGAAGCCACCACAAGGTAACCATCTCTTGAAGGTCCCACCTTCCTCACACTGTTACATTGGTAATTACATTTCAGCCTCGATTTCAGAGTGGGTCATTAAAAGCACTGCACCATGGCTCTCCAAAACAACTGGGTCTGCTGGAACAGGGCTAGCTAGGTATTAAAATCTGTTGTTTGTCCTTTGTTATTGTGGTAGTTTCTTTATAGATTTGGTTTGACTCAGTGCAGGACTGCCAGGTTTGTCTGCGGGCATGTCTGTAAAAGACTTTTTGACTGAGGTAGGAGGGTCCACCCTGAATGCATGCTACCTTGTTTTTGGAACTGGGTTCTGTCCTGTGTAAGTATAGCATGGGCTGAGCACAAGCGAGCATCCAAGCTTTTGTTTCTTTGTTCTTCACTGTGGATGTGACCAGCCGTTTGGGGTTCTTGCCTTGACTTGCCTCAGTGATGGGCTGTATCCTGGGACTCACACAGCCGCCCTTCCCCGGGGCCTGGGACTAGACCAGTGATGCTGCTCCTTAGAACACGGTTCTTAGCTTCCCTGGGCAGGATGCACGTACCTGGGGGCAGAAAATAAGCAAACTTAAAGGATTTCTCTTGAAATATTCTAATACTGATGGGGTGACAGGAAAGCCTAGCTTCTGGCTGCGTTCTGCCCAGCATGAGAACCCTAACATCTAATAGTCAATTACAGATTAGATGCGAATTCAGCTGATCAGTCTTCTATAAATTTGGCCCCTCGGCTTTAACAGGTAGTTATGTAGCAAATTTCTGGAGCAGGCAGCCAATAGCAAATTCCTATTCAACTGGAATTACTGAGGCCTCGGTTGCCAGGCAGAGTTTTAACACAGCTGTTCCTTAACAAATACCATAGTCCCAACGGTTTCAACTGCAGTTACATGGAAATTGTCCTACTTGGAGATGAATTGGGGACAGTGGATCCTGCCATCACATGCTGTCATTGGTGTTTTAAAGATATTGAGGGTGATTATCTGATGTGTCTCTGGATGGTTTCTGAATTCTGAATTGCCTGACTCCCTCCGGTTCTGAGGCAGACAAATGTGGCCGCGCATCTTCTTGACACCGATTCCCTCCTTACTGATCAGTCTTTTTTTGTACTCGGCTTTGGTTTTACATCTGGTCCTATTATAGAGGGTTTTCTGGCCACCAGCTGCTCCTTTTCAGCATTTATGAGGATTTGACCTTTACACACACACACACACACACACACACACACACATATATATATATATATATATATATATATATAATTTTATTTCAGTGGTGGGGAGTCCAGAGTTCAGCTCTGGTAAGCGGTCCACCAGACTGTATTTTGTGAGTGGATTATGCATGCGGCAGGCCCACACCTTGGCTCCGATTTCAGCTTTAGGGGTCCCCCTCTTGTCTTGGTGCCCGTAGAAAGTTACTTGTTCTCCATACCTCCCAGAGTGGGAGAGACTAAGGCTTTAGGCTAAATTGCCAAATCCTGTATTTGTGCACCAGCGGGCAGTAAGTGGAGAAGCTTAGGCACTGCATTCCTACTGTCTGAAGCCTACAGACCCTGCAATCAAGCACGGAGACCATATTCCAAAACAATTGTGCCCCATGATGGTTTATTATGGAAGAGTCAGTCTCTCTAAAGATGCTTGCCAATAAAACAGAGTGAAAAACTGGATCCCTTCATAATTTCTACTCCACAAACTACAATTTTGTAGATGATAGCTGAGCTCTTATTCAGATTTCAAAAACCACTTTGTGTGCTCAGAGAGCATTCATTCACACAGGGCCTTAGATGAAGGATTCCCCAGCAGGCAGCAAGTAGCATCAAGCAGAGACTGGTTGTCTCTGCTGGGCCCATTCAGGCTGCCTGTGACCTTCTTACCCAGCCATGCTGACAGCCTATGAGGGCTGTGTTAACCAAGAGGTCCACCCAGCAGCCAGGGCTAATGGGCTTCCTCCCCCTGCCGTGTTGAAATTGGGATTTATCTTCCTGTAGAATGATTTTATGGACACCTCTGAGTCAAACCTTTCTATCTACATCAGGACGCAGTGAAAAGCGGGTTCAGTACTGGTAAACTACACATGCCGGCCAGTGTGCCCAGGAACACATGAGTAGTGTTGCCTTGTCATCTCTGCGAGATAGTTTGTGGACAGATCCCTGCGAACTTTCCTCTTAGTTTAGAAACGCAGCCAGGGGTAGGCTGTGCAAGAGAACTGGTGTGTGTGCCTGAAATAAAATGAGGTAAATGGCCCTTCTCACACAGGTGTGGTGAAGAAGTTTACTCTGACGTTTGAAGGCGCTTTAAACATCCCTCTCTGTACAGAGTTTGGGGGTTTATGGAATCTCTTGTCCTTACTTACTAATTTAGCCAGAGAGTTAAATTCCAATTATGGACTAGTTCTTGGGTACTATGTAACTTAAAATGAATATATGTGCTGGGGATGAGGAGCTAGTGTCTACATTAGGAGATAAAATAGTCTGTCTACAATCTATTTATCCATCTATCTATCATCTATCATTTATCTATCACAGGTAGAGAAGCAATTGAAAATTAATCCACCTGTCAAGGAAAGTGAAAATGTTATTTTCAGTCTTTTAGTAATTGCTTAGGTAGGTAATTATGAAAAAATAAACATAGATAGAAAATAAATACTATACTAGAGCTAGGGGGATGGCTCTGTCGGGTATATAAGCATGAGAAACTGAGTTTAGACTCCTAGCATCCGCGTAAAAAGCTACTGGCGGCAGTGCTGGGAACTGGACATCTTAGGGCCAGTGGCCGGTCAGTCTGAGGGGCTCTGGGCTCAGTGAAGAGACTCTGTCTTAAGAAGTAAAGTGGAGAGCAGCAAAGGAAGATACCTGATACAGATCTCTGGCTTCCACATGTGTGTGCACATGTGTGTGCACCCGAACATAAATACGTAAAAAAGAAAGAAGAAAGGGGTATCTTAAAGGTGAGAGTGGTAGAAAGAGCTGATAGTTTACTAAACTCCAAATAGTCACAGACGACTGGGCAATCTTCTTGAGGTAGGTTGATGGGAGCATGGATCCAGGCAAGGACCAGAACATGACAAAAAGGAACACAGATGAGGGGTCACTGAGAGAAGTAGAAGATTCTGAAAAGCCTCAAGGCATCACTGGACAGATATGGGTGGTTGGGCACCTCGATAACGCTCACTCGTAATGATCCAGGGCCTATACAGAATTACACATTTTTCCAATTCTGCATGTGTCGAAAGTCCAGTGTGAACAGATCTTGTATTCATAGTATGATTCTTTGCAGTGCATCTGTTTGGATAAAAAAAAATTGTTTTGTGCCCGTTGACCAATGTTGGAGCCAGTCTGCTTATGGACTGTTTTGAATATCATTGCTGAATTTATGTTCTAAAAAAGATTTTAAGTCTCTTATGGGCAGTGAGTACTGTATGAAATTCATACAGTACTCACAGTAGCCATATGGCGTATGCTCCATAAATACTTAGCAAGTGGCATTTAATTAGAGGACAGGGAGAGGGCACATTCTGCATTGACGGAATACAGCTGTAATTGATCTCAGTTTGTTCTGCAACGAGTCGTTTACCTGGCCCAACGACCTTCGAGACGCTTTATTTTCACAGAAGCAAAAGTTTTATTAAAGAATGGATCCAAAGTCAGGTATGGTGGTACACACATGTAATTCCAGAAATTAGAGGGCTGAGGACCAAGGCAGGATAATCTTCTGTTCCAGGGCAGCCTGGCTGCAGAGTTGAGACTGTCTCTACAGTTCCTCTCTCACCTTGAACCCAAGAAGGGCCAACAGCCACACCTTATCTTAACCACGCCTACTATGGGACACACCAATAAACATATCCTGGTCTTATCTATTGCAGTGTTGACTGGGGTATGGAGGAAGACAGGAGAATTCTAGGTAGGTTAGCATCTTTCTGCCCGGAGCCCGCAAGATGCTGCATCCGACCGCCTCAGTGTAGACCAATGCAGGCTGGGAGTTCCTGTTTCATCTTCCTTTCACGGTGTCAGTGCTGTCCATCAGAGATGACTTTCTGATTTCATCCCACACCCAGCCTCCTCTGCTATATTTGCACTTAATCAAAATAGGGTTTTCACGCTCTAGATAAGGGGTACTTTGAAGGAAATCCCTCCCTAGAGCTCCTGCCTGCATTTTTTTCTTGGGGTTGTTGAGCCCTCCTAGGTAGCCACAGTGCAGAAAACTGCATTACTCATTCTGGTATGTTCTTAGTCCCCATAGCTTTTCAGCAAATTTTGTTCCAAGTCCTCAGCTTGTATATAGAGTGAAGGTCATGGCCCAGACCCCAGCTCTTTTTTAAAGAAAAAAAAAAGCTACCCTTTCTTCGTTGCTGTGGGAAATCTGCCTGGGCTCTTGGCCAAGACCATACTGCTCATTTAGTATTATTTTGATCCTGTGACCACATGGCTGGCACTCCATGAAGTGTGTGTGTTAGGGGCTACTCTCTGATGCTCACTGTTTACACCCCATCAATTCGGAACTTATCTTAACTGCAAATAAATTGGGATAGATGAGCTGGGATAGAATGCATGTACAGTATATTGTATTTTAAAGGGAAATGTTAGACATAAATTACAGGGTAGACTAGTATAAAAATTAAAGAAAAAGCCTTTGCTACCATACACTATATCTAGATAGATTTAGAATATTATTTTACATAACAAGCTTTTCCTTAGTTTAATTTGAATTGATAATAAGTTACCCGTAAACAAGATAGCACTATGTATCTTTAAGTAATCCATAATTTGGACTTTCTGGTCATTTAAGAATGAGACTATTTCTAGTTATATTGCATTAAGGAAGCACCGCCTAGTCTTTATAAACAGGTAGGCCCAATAAGAGGCGGAGACACTCTTTTGTGAAGTTCACTGGAAAACAGTGCACACCACATACACAATCCCCAACTCAGACGCAGCAGGCACATGTCAATTCATCGTAAATCTTAACTCTGACACCCTAAGTCAGGTGAGTTTCCCCAACTACTGTAGGATGGACCCGATTTGAACTGAGGCTCTCCAACCCCTGGCCACTGCTTCTCTGTGGCTGTCTGGTTTCGGCTCTTTGGCTGGTCCCTTCTGAAGTAGGATCCCGGGCCTCCTAGCGACAGGGCAGAGACAGGTGGAGAGGTAGGCACATGGACTGGGGGCTGTTGATAAGGGAATCAAATAGCAGCCATCACTCCCCTCCTCCAGCAACCAACCGTGGCTTGACTTGCTTGACTGTGATCAAGGAGAAGTCACAAGACCACAAGACAGGCCAGGAAGACTGAAGGACATGGCTTTAAATCACTTTTTTAAACAACTTTGCTATGCTTCATTTTACTCTGTAGAAACTATAAGATGGTCCAGTGAAAAATGCCACATATCATACATGCATTAACATATTTAAAAAGTACAATACTTTCTGATTATTTTCCAATTTTATAGTCTTACTTAGAAATAATGGGCCTATTCCTATAGATAGGAATGGTGGGGTTAATTTTCAAAAGAATTAGACTTGATTTAAAATAAATAAAAAGGAAATATGAGCCTGAGTCCTTTAACATGCTCTTTTGCCACAAGACAGAACTTTATTAAGGCATTAGAAGGTATAACCATGCCTTTAAAACTATACATTCTTAGCTGACTGAACAATCAGAGGGAGTCCAATAGGTCAAGCACAGCAGCGCTTTTCAGTACTTTATAATGCATTTAAATACTATCCAACATCCAGCAGAGAATCAGTATTATATGAATGTAACAGGAAGCCCTTAATTTAGCCTATGCAAAAAGGGGACATTTATTATAAGATAAAGGGGTGCCTTATGGGAGCAAGACTAAGTCTTCAGGAAAGAATTATAACCTCGGTGGAAAGCTCAGGAGCCCCACACTAACCCAGACAGCCTATTTTACTTTTTTGTCGTGCACATAAAAAAAAAAAAAGAGAGAGAGAGAGAGAGACAATTGACTGTTATTATGACTTCATTTTTTTATCTGAATCTATGATAGATATTTAATAAATACTGGCCTAGGTACATCAGCTTTTATACCCCGCCCCCAGTTAAGCATTTAATGATCTATAAATAAGCAGTTGAGAGATTGCTTTCTGAAGAGACTCTGCTTTTCCGTGACAAATCTTGGTGTGATGTGAAGGACTTACCCCCTGGCTTATGTGTTTACTCACAGGATGCTTAGGGAATACAGTAAGTGTCCTTCCAAATTTGTAAAGAAAAAAAAAAGAAGAAAAAAAAGAAAAAGTGGGTCCTGTGGGAGAGAGGCTGCGCTTTCCATAGAAAAAGTCTTACTTTCCCAAGGATGTTGTGATGCTCTTCCCTTATGCTTGGAAGGTTCTGGAGCCATATGCAACCTACATTTGCTTTTGCCAGTACTCCACTGCTTGCTCATCTCTTTGAGCCCATTGTACACCCCTTCCTTCTCTCCTTCATGGTGGCTCCTGTGTTTAAGACACCAGTCCCACTAAGACTGGATGAAATCTCTTGGCCTTAATGCTTTAGCAGAAAGATGAAGAAAGGTAAAGTTGAGACCGTTCTCAGGAAAAAGCTTAGGGCAGAAGATCCAGGGCACTCTGCTAGAGAAGCCCACAGCTGGATATGGCCACAAGTTTGCCGACACTACATCTGATTCCTTCTTGAAGGCTCAATGGTGCCCTTATTCTCAGGTGCCTCACTAAGAAGAGAGTTTGAAAATATCACATTTTTAAGTGCTCTCTTGGTGATTCTTACACACTGCAGTCTGATAGGCACTGTCAGAGAATATATTCTTTAAATTTTGTGAAAAGACACAATTTCAGGCTGAGAAAATAACAGAAACAGGTTTTCTGAGTCCTAAGCTAAACGTGTTCCCTTCCAGGTCTGGCACAGGCTCTCTACTTCACACTCCAGGGTCTACAAGAACACAGCAGAGGTCAGGGAAGCCATGATGATCAGAGGAAAGGCAGGCACCCCTAAGATCCCCATGAGGGCTGCAGATGCCCAGTAACAAGTTTTTCCTCAGCTACTGATGACTGGACGCTGTTTTTACTGTTCACATATTTTCCATTGAATGCACTTTTTAGAGACTTTTTATTTATGTGCATGCATGTGTGTCTGTGTGTATGTATGTGCACCCATGTTGGGGTGCTACAAGGCCACAAGGGGGTGTCAGATGCCCTGGAGCTGGAGCTATAGGCCTTTATGAGCTGCCTAACATGGGAGCTGGGAGTCAAACTTGGGTGTCCTACAAGATCAGCAAGCTCTAGCTCTGAATGCAGTTTTAAAAACCCAATCTCATCTGGAGTCACAGACGCTTATTGCTAAAGGCATGGAGTCCTATTGCTATGAAATCAGAAAACTTGCTTTTGTTTAATCCCCATCACCCAACCCTTTAGGCAAGAGAACACAAACATGAAGAATTCCTCACTTCTTAACAGCAAGCGGTTACCTAGGTTCAAGGACCTACTTTGTGACAGATGTGCACCTTCAGTCTTTATAACCTTACGAGGTAGTTACTGTTGTCCCAGAACTCAGCAAAAGACTTGAAGCAGGATTAGACCCATCCACACAGCGCCAGAGACATGCATAGAGGCCACCGGGAATAATTGTATTGCCTGTCTTCTGCATCATGTCAGAACATACAGTAGTGGCCATGAGTTAACCTCTCTGTCGCTCCTTAGAGTAGCTCCAGTCCCACCTGAGCATGCAGTCTTCTCTGACATTCCTCATTTTTAAAAAGTGTGTGTGTCATGGTACAGAATTTACACACCTTTTCATCTCTGTCTATCACTCGAGCTGGGTACCATGTTGCCATGGGCAGCAGAAAGCAACTGTTCTGATTCTTTCTTCCTGCCTCTCCATAAAATTACGATACATCTTAACCCTGATGGTGTCTGAAATTCAATGAAATATGGACCACACTACTTTGATATTTAATAATCTGGACATGTATCACCATAGGTAGGGACACATGGCAGAAACAGGTCATGTACATTAAATACCCACGTACTCCCCTACTATGGGGAGAGTCTTTGTGTGACTCAGTGGGCCCAAGTGATGGCTATGGGAGGTAGGAGAACCTCCTTCCTCTCTTTACCATACTGTGCTGGGACCCAGTAGGTATCTATGTAAGGTCAACTGACAAGTGGAGTAGGTTCCCTTTGGGGTGTCCCAGGCTCCCTTTGGGGTGTCCCTCTTGAACAAGGGCTCATTACACAGCTGATTCTAAGTAATGTCCCCCACATCAGCAGGCTCATTCAACCTCACAGATTTGTCCTGTGTGCTGCCTGGCCTGGGCAGGGTGAGGAGCTAATTCAGGAGGAACATAAGGAGGAACATGGGATTTGTAGTTTTAAAGAGCAGCATGGGATTTGTAGTTTCTGAATGGATAATTCCTAGAGAGCTAGTATAAAAGGAGTCCTTTCCTCAAGGTGGTTTTTCACTCAAGTCTCTGACTTCCAGAGAAGCCCTTAGGACACTGGTCCCCAGAGCAAGATCCACTCCAAGAATCTCACTCTTCTGAGGATGCAATGCTCAGTTCATTCCTGTGCTGTCAAGATCATCTTGCCTGTGAAAATGCCTTATGACACCTCCCTGCACAGAGAAACAAGTGATGAGAAAGACTTTTTGCTTGATGTAGTCATTCTCTGGAATTTAATTCTATATCCTCTTCATGGCTGAGCTAGCCCTTCAAAATTAAAATGAACCTTTCATCCATGTGTATCATAAATGGGCATTTATCGGGATTATATGATTTCGCAACCCATCTGAATATGTAACCAGGATTTGTTTTCTTTCCGTTTCACTATGTAATTACCAAGCAACAATAACACAAGTGACAAGTTTGAAGACCAGATAAAATGCTGTAAATTGGCCAGTAATGGTGATATTTCCTCATCTTCTGGAAAATCCATTTATTCTCTCTCAACAAATCAAGGCATTGTCAGCCCATACTCATCTTGTGGCCAGAGGGGCTCCACCACTTTCTGGATGGGAGCAAGTCCTGGAATGCAGATGAGGCCGGCTAACGAAGGCTTTCAGCGCAGGCAGCTGGGCTCTGGATTGCCTCAATTTCTAAATCATCCGTAATGGGGCCAAGACCTCCCAAGCACTAAAAAGAGCGGGCTGACATGCTGGACAAACTGTTAATTTTTCCTGAAGAAGCTGCTATACCGCACATCTGTCACTGTGGTGCAGACAATTACTCACTGAGTCGGGCAGGGAAAAATCTGCTGCTTGTTTCTAGCTGGGTTGTTAAGGGGCCTCGTGGAGAAACAATGGCCAGAATGTCAGAATGCACTGGCTTCCGGTGTGCTTGGCAATTCGTCGCTCAGTCTGGGGAATGTCCTGTGATTTATATCTCGTGGAATAGGCCAAGATGTGCTTTCAAAGTAAAAAAGGCACTGGATCCGACAGGTGAAGAAAGATGTGAGTTAGACATCAAGGCAAGCGCAGTAACCAAGAGCTGCCCACACTACAGCAGGGTACTGTTAGGAGTGTTGTGACTTCCTGCCTTTAACATGTGCTCCCAAATGCTTTCCAAGTGCCTCAACCTCAACACTCTTTTAGGGATAGCGTACCTCTTTCATGCACAGCAGGTCATCTGCGATGATTCTGTAAGGAACTAGTCACCAGTGCGCAACGTCAGAAACACAGTTTGCTACTCAGTCAGTAGACCCTGTTTCTCTTTTCCCTCTTTTCTGAGTTCACTTGTCCACTCCAACTGTGCAGTTCTGGCTCAGGAGTAAGTTCACATCAATTAGGGACTTCAGGGATGTTTATTTCTAAAAAGCCAATCTTCTGTTAATTTTTTTCATTCCAAATTCCTAGTGTTGCTTGAAGAAGAAATTAACATTTCTTGGAATTTTTTTATTTGGTTTTATTGAGAGTTTCCTTTAGCTGAGGCTGGCCTCGAACTCCTAATTTTCCTGCCTAGCTTTCCCATGTGCAGAGAATACAACCCTACAACACATCTGGCCATTAGACATTTAGTAGTAGCATGTGAACAGACTGAAGATAATCAGGATGTTTCTATCTGGGGTCACATCATGTTCTAATAACTTTCAGGCTGGAAAGCAAAGCATCCTGCTCACTTTGTGTGTGATTTATTTGGAAAGGCCAAACCAAGGTGAGTGTGCCAGCGTAACAGAAACACAAGAGCCTTTCTGTTGAGCCACCTCAGTCCTCTAACTTGAAGGAGTACATGGTTGAGATAATGGTGATGTTGAGGAGTGAGGACTGAGAATTCGAGGATGATTTAAACCATGTGATGACACTCATATACAGAGAGGGCTCTGGGTGACAATAGTGGATCACAATCCTGGCAGCTAATAGCTGTGACATGTCAGACCCAGAGCCAAGTCTCCTTAAGGTGTCATATGTGTAGAGTAATGAGTCCTTGTAGAAGCCTGCTATGCTGATGAGTATTTAGTACCCGCTGGATTTAAAACAAAAACACCTACTTACTGTAACAACTCTACTCACTTTTGTGGAAGAAAACTGTGTTACCACAAAAAGTGAAGTGTCTTTTCTAGCCAAGCAAACTCAACAGTCTGATGAATATTAAAAAAAAAATATTTCATGTGTCTGAGCAGGTCAGGAGAGGTGAGCCTCATTGCAATGGCCACAGATACAGTTGGAGAGAGAATGGAAGGTCAGCCCATTCCAATTTCGGAGAAAACAAAAACAGGGGAGTGTGGTCAAACAGGTCACAATCTGTTACGAATAAACTTGTGAGTCAGATACATGGCCAAATTTTTCTTTTAAAACTGATTTTGAGACACTGGAAATTCCCAGAGCTTAATAACAATTAATTGTACTGTTAAATGTTAATTGTATACCATTAGAGTGACTCAAACACAGACCCTTATGCAGGCTATGTAAGCACTCTACCACTGAAGAGAGCACCCAGAGAGTGTTTTCATCCCCAGCTTTCATGACTGACATTACAAGAGAAGTCATGGAGACGTGGCTTAGGCGAGAACGCTTGTCTGGACAGAGAGACCTTGGATTCAATCCCAACCTCCACCAGACAGGACAAACAGGAAGAGGAACTGACAGAAGATTAAAACGAAAAGACACCAACACCAGCATTAGAAATAATGTTCTCATTAGACTTTATTCTTTCACTTCTTTGTTGAACCAATAAGGTTTCTACAAAAAAAAAAAAAAAAAAAAAAAAAAAAAAAAAAAAAAAAAAAATCAAAGTATTCCTTGCTAACAACTTCATTTTACAGTACCAATGTAGATAGATCATTTCTCTTTCTGAAAGACAAAATACAAGTTAAAATGGTTTAAAAAGTACTTCAATAATTACTTGCTTACGAAACATCTGCTCAAAATGAAATGCACTGAATACAAATTTGAAATGTTGAACATGGAGGGCAGAGCTTCTCAATCCTGTCTGTACACTGCAAACAGACGTGGGCTGCAAATGCACCCGTGTGTACACATATTCAAACATGCACATTTAACACTGCCATCCCAACTTTTCGTCTGTTTCATCACTATAGCCAGGAGTCCCAAACCACTGTGTTCAAACATGGTGCCCAATTTACAGGTAAGTTGCACTTATCAATGGGTTTCCATTGGTATTTATTTTTGAGATAGCCCCGTCTGTCCTGGAACTACTACATAGTCTAGACATAGGGTAATCTTGCCTCAATCTCCCAACTTCTGGGAATATTGGTGAGTGTTAGAATAGCTGGCCACTTTTAAAGTCACCAGATCATATAAAAACAAAAGGAAGTGAATTAGAGGGGAATTCAGCCTTACACCTTTTATTTTGGGAAGGATGAGGAAGGGAGGAAATGACCACAGCCCATGTCTCATTGACATCAAAGACACACAATGTGGTGTCACACTGCTAACATAGCCATCTCAGATTCTTTGGCTACCATAGGGAGTGGGTGGGAAGGTAAGAGACCCTAACTGCCTGGCTTGCAGAACAGCAGGGTGGAGTCATGAGGAAGCAGAGAAAACCTCTTAAGACTATTTAAAGCTGATATGAATGATACATTTAAAACCATGAACTCCACTGATGTGGGCTCCATGAACTGACTGGAACTGACGATTTATTAATCTCTACTAAATGTAAACCAGTAGGATTCATGTCCCAAGCAGACATCTGATTTTTCACAGAAGTTTCCTATTGTAATTGTGTTTACTTCCCAGCTATGGTCAGGTCTACCAGAGAATCACATCTTGCTGCTCTTTCTAAGGACTTGGATGCTGAAGGGGACCTGTGGGCAGCTGGGCGAGCTGGGGGTTCTCCTGTAGGTGCTGGTCATCCACTCTGAACAGGTAAGCACTAGTGGGATATGATCTGTCCCCAGTCACTCGCACGTCGTTTTCCTGCGTGAAAGTGGAGCCCTGGCGTCACAGCAGCCCATGAGGACCTTGCGGTAGCTGAGGGTTCACACTGTCTGGACAGCAGCAATGGACAGCACTCAGGGCGAGAAGTTATGGAGCCCTACTGCTCAGCACGTGGGCTGCTCCTGTGTATCCTTTAGGACTAGGTAAGGACACAGTAACCATTTCCTCTGGAGCTTGGAGCCAAGTGTTCAGTGGTCTCACTGTTTTGAAATTGAGCCTGTATTTAAAATTTCCCTCCTAGGGCTTTACAAGACCAGCAAGAAAAATGCAAAGAGCAAACAAGTTTGGAATAGACTCACAAGTCCAGTACCTGATTAGTCTCTTCCATCTACCCCTGCATGAATACAGTAAGCATTTAGAAAGATAGCTATTGAAAATGGCAGTTTGCTAGTGATGAGCTTGTACCAGCAGCAACACTTGCCTCAACACAAGTGTTCCCTGAAGCACTGCTGTCCACCTGTGTCCTAGGCAGCCCAAGTCTTCCCACGGCCACTTCCCAGGGAAGACTGTTCCTAGAAGAAATGCTGGACTGCAGAGGCTGCATTTATTATAGAGGACGACGTAGGAAAGGTCTGTTAACTGCTGAAACCTTTTCAATGTACAAAATCGAAGTTCATACTGCTTTGTTTAAGAATACATGAGTATAGGTTATCACAACCTTTTCTGAAGTGAAGGAGACCATTGTAAGTAATAATAATTATCAGGGTTTGTAATGAAGATAGTAAGAAACCAGTATTTTCTGAACAAAGAATGACTTAAAATTTCTGACATTACGAAAAGAATGACTTAGAAATGGAATGGAAAAACAGTGTTTCACTTAATTTGAAAGTAAGTGTTTTAGTCTGAGAATGACAGGTTCCCTCCATTTCTCCTGTTCTTGGTAAGTGGGTTAGGCCAATACCAGACATCTCAGTTTTGGGAAAAGCTATTTAAGTCTTCAAATAAATTGACTCAAGGGTTTAATAGTTTATATACTTCAGTGGCTACACCTTGAGCCAGCCAGCCGCTCTTCATCTTGGAGCTGATCCTTAAAGCCCAGCCTTTGGGAAGAGGTAGACATCTAGCGGGCAGGGTTTACAGTTCAGTCAGGATGAATTTAAAAATACACGCTCTTTTAGTAATGACTTTATGTCCTAAATGAGGTAAAGTGCATAAACTGCACTGGAGTGATGCTGACAATGCTCTGGTGACGACAACGATGTTAGCTCTTGTCAAATGTCAGAAGGAAACACTGATTGCTCTCTCCACTGTGAATTTATGCTACACTGTTGAAAAAAGTAATGGGCATCGTTGTTACAAACCTTCATGGAGCTACAGCAAAGGAATGTGAGCTGACCAAGCTGTCCCAGATGTGCTTACAATAGACTCCTTGCATGTAGGGAGGGAGCACATGGGGACAACAGAACTACTTAGTGTAGGCAACATGAGAATTCAATCTTCTCCGATCACACACACACACACACACACACACACACACACACACACACACACACACACACACACAAAGAATTAAGCAAGGCAGCAGAAAGAACTGACGACTAGGATCAAAATAAATAAGAGACAATCTGTTCTTCATGTCTAGAAACTGCTGGAAACCGAAGAAACGTAAAAGGTTGAGGTTCGTACTTCAGCACCGTGAGTTGTGATGGGCGGGACACTATGCAGGCTGGAAGCTAGCTGGAGGCAAGGCGAGGTCAGCTTCAATCCAGTAAGCTCTATGATGTCATAAGAATGGGCACAGCAACAGAAATTGCACATTCTCTTCTCTGCCTTTCTGCTCAGGCAGGTTTTCCTGATGTGGGGGCAGGGCTGGTGGGAGTGCTTTTTGGTAGAGGAAATCCAAGTCCTAAGCCTTTGGGCCTCTGAATGGCTTGAACTGGCTCTGAGATCCCTCTGCCGTCTCGCCCAAGGCCTGACCCCGGTGTCCATCCCATACTCTGAAGCATTCGGTTCCCGATGTTGCTCTCTACAATGGGCTGGGCGTTTTCACCTACGATTCCTGAAATGAGAACATGACATCCACAAGTGAAGATCTATCCAGGGTTCTCATCCATCACACAGGCACCATGCAGTACCTACTGCCTACCTCACACAGAGACACAATCTCAGATAAGCTCTTGTATATGAAGAAAGATCAGCATAAAGGAAGCTGAGTTTCCAGTGCTATATCGGCTGTGGTAAAAATATAACTTATCCTGCAATATCTTACATTGCCTGAATATAGTAAAACTGAACCAAACAAACCCAAAACATCACAACTGGTGGCACCCTGAATTCCTATAAATTAACAGTTATGCATGCATAACATATATATGTAGGTAGGTGTACATGCCTCAGATGTCAGAGGCTGATGTGGATGGTCTTCCTCTAGCATTCTCCACTTGACTTTGTGAACTGTCTTTCACTTATCCTGGAGCTCAGTGGCTCTGTAGATCCCAGGACAGCTAGACCTGGACTCCTCTGTGTCCAGACAGGGATTATAAGCCATGCTGCCACACCGAGTATTAACACAGGTTATAGAATTCTGACCTTAGGCCCTCACAAACATCTCCGCAAGCCCAGAATATAGTTTTGACTGTTCTATTACATTCAGGCTGCCACACCCCTTACAGTTTTCCACTTTCCTTCTGGGTCCATGTTTTCATGGCTATAGAAGCAGGTAACACAGGAACAACACAGAAGAACACACACTGAAGGGCTCATGAGGGTCCTTCCAGAGACTCGTGGGACAAAGGTCTCTCTTGTCACAGACCCATGCCTATGGTGGCCCAGCTCAGTCCGTGAGTCTGGGATGTTTCTATTCTAGAATATGGACAGAGGGTCACTTAATGCTCTCAATGGCCCATGAGTCAGCTCTCTTTACCTCAGCTCCACCAACACTCTTCCACAGCCACTGAGGTTTTTCCTTCCTGACTGAGGATCACGATGGCAACTTCTCTGGCTTATACCCTACCATCACCACAAAAAAGCTGGGGCTCTGTCCTACACCTCAAAGAGCCTCCTAAATGTAACAGGAGAATCTCCAAGCACTGACAGTAACAATAACAAGTACCCAAGGGATTCCAGATGGAACATTCCCCTCCATCTGGTGTGGGTAGGAGTGCATGGGTGAAATTTGCCACTGCTCTTTAGACAGTGCACATACATCTGTAGGTGTCCTTCGGCACCGGACAAATAAGAAGTTATCAGTATAGAGTAAGCAGCATACTCATCTGGTATTCAGAGGAACTGGAAGTAGGTTTATCTCCCTACCTTGCAGAATCAGGCAAAGTGCTACACATGTACTTTAAAAAGACTAACCCTCTCTTATGTACTACAGAGTGATCAACAGGTCATCAAGCCATTTATCCAACATGTCTGCATTCTCTATCTTCAGGGCTTTAGGACAAGAGAAATAGTGCTCACCACTTGTGAAATTCACTCCAGTCCGCAGGCTATTAAAATAATCAGCAATTATATGAATTATTGGCTAGTAGAATCAGAGGTTGAAGGGCTGGAGGCACACCTCACAGGTAGAAAGCTTGCCAAGCATTTGTAGGGCCCTGGGTTCGATGCCCAGTAAGAATCACACAACTAATGTTGCAGGAAAGGCCTGCCCATGACCTGCAGCTTGAATGGCAACAACTGATCCCCAAGACGGTTTCCTGGCTAAACTCATTTTCTACCTGAATTGCTATATGAAGACTTATTATCATTTATGAGACTGTGAGAAAGACGAGATGAATGAAATGAAAAGCTGATAAAAAAATATAAAGTCAAGGTTTTAAAAAAACTAAGTTTTATTTCACAATGGTAACTGACTTGGCCACCCTAACCTGTAGGGGCTGCTGAGCAGGTGTTAGGAGACACCGTGTAAGTGAACACACTCAGCTCTGGCTTTTCAGTGAGTGCAACAAGTTAGTTGAAGTCTGTAGGTGAGCTGAAGTGAGGTCAGAGGTATGATGCTGCCCTGACTTTGGATGGCTGGTACTGAAGCACGAAGGCCCACAGGGCTGGTTCTATGTCCAACAGTGTGCTCCTCTAAGGTGAAGAGCCTCTTCTTTCTCAGTTTACAGTGGTGTCTGCACTGGCTGGTTCTGTGTGTCAACCTGACACAAGCTGGAGTTATCACAGAGAAAGGAGCCTCAGTTGAGGAAATGCCTCCATGAGATCCAGCTGTGAGGCATCTTCTCAACTAGTGATCAAGGGAGGGAGGGCCCAGCCCATTGTGGATGGTGCCATCCCTGGGATGGTAGACATGGGTTCTATAAGAAAGCAAGCAGGCTGAGCAAGCCAGGGGGGGAAGCAAGCCAGTAAGTGACATCCCTCCATGGTCTCTGCATCAGCTCCTGCTTCCTGACCTGCCTGAGTTCCAGTCCTGACTTCCTTTGGTGATGAACAGTAATATGAAAGTGTAAGCTGAATAAACCCTTCCTCCCCAACTTGCTTCTTGGTCGTAATGTTTATGCAGTACTAAACAGTGTTTAATTTTTTAAACTCAATAAAATAGTCAGAAAAAGCAGTATCTTGTACTTGGAAGAAACCAAAACCAAAACCAAAACTAATCAACCAACCAAATAAACAAAACACCCAAAGAACCCTGATTTCTAAATGCAGTGCATTCCCATAAAGGAACAGTGGAAAAGACAAAAAGTCTGGGCACTTCATTTGTCACTGGTCATTCTGCTCTCTCTGCTTGGGCTATGGCAAATGTACTGATTTAGTTCTTGTTCCAGGCTCTAGCCTTTCTGCCGGGTCCCCTGAGTCCACTGCGGGAGAGCTCATCCTCTCCCCCAGACCTTCCACAGAGCAGAGCTTGGTGGAGGGCAATACACTCATGTAATTGGCTCGAGAGACAACAATCCTGCATTGGCCTCTCTTAGCCACTAATCTATCCAGCTGACTGCAAGCCTAATTGGCAGCTTGTTGAGTCATTTGGCTCCTAAAGCGTATTGATGTGGGATCACCAGCCAGTGGAAGGCTCGTCAAGAGTGGCTTCCCACACTTCCCATACAATGGCAAGACCCGTCTGTCTCTGCCCTACTCAGAAGGCACTTCTTGGCTCTTCCTTATTCCCTCCAATCCCCCTTGCTATCCAGCCAGGGTCAGGGCTATTATTATTAGCAATGCTAACAAAACTGTGAGTAGTGATTATGTCTGCAGCATCTACTTCAGGGACAAGAGGTGAGAACACGGAAGGTGTGGCTACTGTTTGTCAAGTGCATCAATTATTTGACCTGTAATATCACATATTCTTCACGTAAATAAAGTCAATCTAATCAGGTGCTTAAATATGTATTTCCTTTATTTTCTTTCTGTTTTACTGTACTCTGAGGCACCGGGGGTGGAACCCAGAGCCTTGCTAATCCTCAGCAGCCCGCTGCTCACTGAGTGTGCTAACCCAGCCCTGCACTTACATTTTATGCAATGAAAATTATGCTTTAAATTTACATGAAATATAATGTAAAACTAGCTTCTTTTCCTTAAGTAATAAAACAATAAATGCAAGACACAATAGTCTTTTACTGTGTTTGGAGGAGTGTTTTTTTTGTAATAGACGTTTAGGTTGTAACAAACTAAACAGCTCAGACACCAATAACTGCAAACAGCACTAAACCCAGTGCCGTGGAGTGCAGGAGTATGGCTGCTACCATATCTCAACACAACTTTAACATGTTTACCACCAAATCCTTAACAGGCGTGGCCTTCTACCAACAGTGCCACCCAGAGCCTGTGCGGACCCTGCAGAAGAGCCCCTCTTCTCCCTCTGCTGCTCACTGCTTTCCTGGCCTTCACAGGGCTTTCCTCAAGACTGGAGCCCCCTGCTGCAAGGCTCCTGTTTTAGAACTCCTCCACTTAGAACAGGGAATCTACAGCCTTTGCTGGAGACACACGCTGGCTTTGGTCTGTGACTTTAAAGGCAGCAGAGAACAAAGCCATACATTTAAAAAGTCAATACCTAACCATATCAATACTCATTTTAATTGTCAATACTCAACACAAAGGGGAGGGAGCAGTAAATAAATAAGGCACTGAAATAAACTTGGTGCTCTTGTCACAATTAATAAATGGACAGCCAACAGCACTGCTGGCTGGTGCAGCCTCCTGGAGAGACGGAATTCTGGAGGACTGGAGGGTGGCCCTGCTTTCACCGCAGCACAGTCAGCTCTGGGGTCTGATTTCTGATGGGCTCTGAGCGTCTTGCAGAGATTACCCTTTATCACAAATAACATTACACAACTGCTCGTGCTGGGAATCATCAACTTACACAATCCAATGTGGGATGGCAAACTAAACGTTCCCAATTACACACAATTCTAGCAAGTTTATGGTAAGTCCTTTCTACATGTGCTATGTTTTCATAATAAATTACAGAAAAATCAGAGAAAATTACAAGCAATATCCACCTGTCCATATCTTTCTTCCTTCTTCTCGACTTCATATGAGATTTTTTTTTCTTTTTTCATTTTTAAAATTTTCATTATTTATGTTCAGTGCTGACTAAAAGAAAGGAACACAAGAGTGTATCTCAGGGAATGGTGTCTTTTGGAAGGTCTGCAAGGACCTGGAAACACAACAAAAACATATGTGTGTGTGTGTGTTGTACACATTGTGTCTGGGTGCATATGCACACTGCTCAGAGGACATTAGGTGTTCCAGTTTATGCTCTCTACTTTACCCCAATGAGACCCTGTCTCTCTTTGAACCTGGAGTGAGGCTGGCGCTAAGCAAGTCCTAGTGACTGATGTGAGCCTCTTGTCTCCGACTCTACAGCTCAGGAGTTCCGGGCACTCTTGGCCATGTCTAGCTTTACAGGTGGCTGTGGGTATCTGAACTCAGGTTCTGGTATCTCCACAGGACGTGCTGTCACCTTCTGAGCCATTTCTTTAGCCCCAAGAATATCTGTTCTAGAGAAATTCTAGAGGTCAGTACAGCTGGAAAATGTGTAGATGCAATGGACTCAGTCCTGTGACTAACTCTATCCTAGAATATAAAAAACAGCAATTCTCATGGGCCAGATATTTCTGCAATGATCTTTTAGCTGCATCTAGATAAAGACTCACTTAGGCTGCACTGTCAGTGTTGGAGGTGTTCAGCTGAAATCAAGGCCTTTCCCCAGCTGCCTCCATTTGTCCCCCCTTTGAAAGGACTGCCGCACCCAGGTTTGATAAGTACACTTAAATTGACTGACACAGCATTCTGAGTAACTGAAAAACCAACTGGATAAGAACCACCACCACACACTAAATAACTATGGACTTCATTCCACGAGCTAAAATCTAGTAGTAAAATGAAAATCTCGAACCCAAAAGGTCTGTTGAGAACAGATTTGAAGTTTGTATCTGGAATGTGCTGGCACAAGCTCTTGACAAGACTGGTTGGGCTGATATCCTGAGATCTGAGGTGAGAACCCTCTGTACAAAGAGCTCTGTGACCCTTCCTCACACACTGCTCTTCCACACTGGTGCTGTGTGTCAGGTGCATCTGCTTTGTGCCTGTGATGTAGGACCATCAGCATTTATCTCTAGGACTTGTCCTTCTGTGGCTTCCCACTAAGGTTAGAGTTCAGGGGACCACTCACTGGAAATAGGGATGTTGAGGAATCCGCCCCTGGCCTTAGGAGAGACTAGAACTTATCACATTTATTAGACCTAACATGTGGCTGTACTTCCTTAAGGATAGATATTATATTTTATAAGGATTTAATGAGCATTCTATATTTCTCCCTAGCAACAGCTGGATGTATCTTCTATAGATTTCAGACATAATTGGGTTTAGGTCAGTGTATACAAGACAGGTCTCTCTTTTCATTCATTTTATATTAGTGTATGTTAATTATATAAAGTATTGGGTTTTGCTGTGACATCTTTATAACTGTATACAATGTGTTTTGATGGGACCTGCTCTCCCATTACTATCTCTTAACACTGCCCACTCCTTGCTGGTGGTCCTTTCTTCTTTTGAGACATGATCATTTTGATAACTAGATGGCATTTGCTATAGATAGCCTCTTTAGCTTTGTCTCTGACTTTTTCCAGGGAGACCCAGACAACATCTCTTAATAAAATAAAGGACAAATATTTTCCTAATATTCTGTAAGTTCACTCACATTATAATGTGGGAAAATTCTGATCAGAGCATGGCTGCTGAGCCCACATGTATAGCACTGAACCATATCAACACCATGTATATTGAAACCCTAGCTTCTGTCTGGAAGGGTAGGCAGGGTATTTCAGGAAGGAAGAGATAGTGGGTAGGAAGTAGTGAAGATAGGGACAAGAGCCAAAGGAGGTCTTCATATATCCTCAGAGTATGTACACACTCAGGAAGCTGAGGACATCACCATGGAAAAAGCAGGCTTAAGCAGTCACACGGTGACTATCCTATACCCACCACGTCCACCTAGTAGTCACACGGACTTAGGCAGTGAGCTGTTTGTCCTCTCATCTGTTTATGCCATGTCCCCCGCAAGTTTGAAAATTTCTTTAAGCCCATCAAAGGCACAGCTGCGAGGGCTGCAGAGGCTTCTGTATCTTTGCGAATCCCGCCTATTTGCGTAGGTATACAGCATGTGTCTCACTGATTAGCTACTTGCCAGGTAAATGGTGAATGGGCCATACATCCTAAACGAAAGGCAAATGACCTGCCTTACAGCTTCTTGCAGGAGAGTGATTATGAATTTCCTGTTTTATTTGTGGTGATTTATGTGCATTCCATTTGTGCCCCCACTCCAACCCATTTTGTTTTACCTGCTGTAGTGGGTCCAGGCAACGGGGCAGCTTTTCGTCTCCTTTTGATGTCTCCTGTGCACAAGGATCCTAAATGCATGCTTGTTTGCCTACAAGTAATTATCAGAAAAAATAAAAACTATTAACAAAGGAGGGGGGAAATGACATATAAATACACAGCTTGTATAATCTGAACCTAAATCAAAACATTCTCACCAAAGATGGAGCTGCATAGTAAAACCACCAATCTTGTTTATATCGAAACATAATTACGTTTGTTGACAAGCGTTCAGCAGCTAAATGCACCATCATAAATTGTTACTGGGATGAATAATATAAAAGGAATGCTTTTTAATTTTCAAAACTGGCAATCTTTCTGGCTCAACATAAAATCAAGCACTGTTGCTTCTGACAGGAAAATAGCAAAGATTAATTATCTAAAGAGATCACAATATTGTTGCTAGGTTATCAATTGGTTGCTAATGCTTTACTGTCAGGACGACATTTATTACAGGAAAAGTATGATCAATTTCTTTTAGGATATTATGCAGCAGTGAATTCTTTTAAAACATTTAAAATAGATGGAAGGAAATGGTGATGCTGTCTTATAACTCACACAATTAGAATGGTTTCATTATTTACTCGTCAGGAGAGAACACGTTGAATGCACAGATGCCCTGCTGCTGCTCTTAAAGAGCCTCACACAACCCAGGTTACAGCTATGCAGAGACATAATACACAAGAACCCAAGCAGAGCCTTGTTAATTTTGGAATCAGTTAGCCTGTTACAATTACCTAATTCTGCCTAACTTTAGAATTAAAATAGTTTTGTAAAACAGTGGCTCAATTAGAACTTAAAAGTGTAAATACAAAGAAAGAACATCTTCAGACTTTACAAGCCACAGAAGGTTTCTGCGCTCATCCCCAAGACCACAACCCTGGATGCAAGGTTGGGATAGGGCCTGGAGATCAAGGAGCAGATATAATGTATTTATTTAAGCACATGCAGTTTTAAAGAATCCAAATTGAAAGTAGCCCGATATTTCAGAGATGTAAAACATGATATAAAGACAGTGGCATATATTTATACTTTATACATATATTTTCGTTAAATATAATGGAAACCTTTGCTGAGCAAACTGTTACAGTTGGACAAGTGACTCCAAGCGTGTGTGCAGCTCAGATGAGTGAGACAAACATCCTAATGATCAGGACCTGAGCTTTCCTTCTGTACTCAGTCCACCTTTACAGACTAAACTTCTATCGAAAATTAGTGAGTTAACAGATAATTTTGCTTTGCTCCCAAATGGTTATTGTCATACAAAACTATAACGCACTTATTGGATTGGAGAGAAAAATAGTGCCCCATGAACTCAGGATAAATAAACGATTATGATCAACTTTATAAACCATATAAACATTTTAGTCATTGTAAGGAAACCAGAGAGACCTTTACTTTTTTTACAAAATAACTTGAGCAAGCATGTACTAGTATGCACTGTGACCTCAGCATATGCTTTTATACAGGTGCTGAAAAATGCCAAGAATTGGGGGAGAGAAGGAGGCACGAAAGAAAGGGGCAGTCAGTGCTTACTATAAGAATAATCAAAGTCTAAACAGGAAGATGATGTTGAAAATCAACAAAGTAATTAGCAGTTGTGGTGGCAAGGGCAGCTCTATTAAATACTAGAACACACACACACACACACACACACACACACACACACACACACACACGATTTCTTTTTTCAATGGAAAAGGTTTACGTTGGAATCTCTTTAAGCCATCAAATTCCAATTCCACTGGGACAATCCTACCACTGGCAAGTGTAAGGAGCAGAAGAAACAGCAGTTCCTGTCTACAGAAATGGAAAGTAATGGTCCTGAAGGCCAAGCAGCTGGGCACAGGGAGGCCAGTTTTAAGCTTACTTGTAAACTGGGCTCTTCCAATTGCGTTTGTCTGGCTTTTCTTTCAAAATCCTAGTAACATCGGCTTTATCCCCATTAATAAATTCAAAAAATGCTAACACTTCCCTTTTTTAGTCTGACAAGTTTACCTTTTTGTAAAAAAGAAAAAAAAATCCCCCCACCCCTCTATCACTTGTGTGAACGTGTGTGCACATGTATGTGTGTGCCCATGTGTAGAGGCCAGAAATCCACCTCAGGTGAAGTTCCTTAGGCAAGTATTCATTTTCTTTTTTGTTGCTGGCCCGGAGTCCACCGATGCAGCCGGGGATCCACCAGTGCGTCTCAGCCTCCACAGCACCTGATACACAGGCTCCTGCTGCCAGGCCCCACTGTTGTGTCTGGATGGCTAAACCCACGTCCTTATGCATTAAACCACTTTACCAACTGGGCTACTTTCCTGGTTCTGCTTCCATAAATTTCATTCCATTGGTATTTCTTTGCCAAACCTTAGACTCAGGTTTACCTTTTCTAGAGCCTACACTAGAAAAACTAAGTACAGTATAGGAATGCCTAAAAAAGAATGGAAGAGACCATTCTGAAAACAAGAAAATGGTGGAAATTGGTTTGTTTTCATTTAGCACATGCCTGTGGTGTGGTGTGTGTGTGTGGCGTATGCATGGGTTTGTATGTGTGTGAGGAACCAGCAGTCAGAGTCTGGTGTGCCCATCTTTCACTTTATTATTTAGTCAGTCTCTGTGAGCCTGGAGCTTCCTGTGGCAGCTAGACTAGGGCCAGTGAGACTAGGGCAGCCTGTCTTCGTTCCAGGCACTGGGCTTTCACCTGAGACATCATGGTCGACTTCTTACCTGGGTGTTAAAAATCTGAACTCATCCATGTGCAGCAATCTCTTACCCCTGAGCCATCTACCTGGCTACTAGCACTGCTGGCTTCTACCCAATACTGTTCTGGAAACAGTTGTTTATAACCTAAACATTTAAATGGATTAATTTTTGTCTTTAAAACTTCATCTTTCACAATATTCAAAATTTATGAGCAAAGCCCACTTTAAAGATTGTGGGAGACAGACTTCAAGAATAGTACCCTCTTCTAAAACTCCTGAGGGTCTTTACAGGGAACACAGTGCCATCTGTATTTAACAAACCTGCCCACCCAGTTCAAGCACACAGTGGGGGAAATAACTGTATACGGAGACTACAGTCAGAGGCAATGGGCATGGCAACCGAAGACCTAAGCCAGAGGAAGAAGTCCACCAGAAAGTGATCGCCTTTCATGTGAGGAGATCTGGGCTGCTGATCGTCTACTTGAGCCATTTGTCTTTGCACACACAAGGCTGAGAGCTAATTCCTTTTGGAGAAGGGAAAGGCACTGAGGCATGTTAAAGACAATACAATATTCTATGAACACATCTAAAGTGAAAAATGACGTTATCCTTTGTTAAGGCCCTGTCTAAAGACAGCCAGTGCCTAGTGCCATGTATCTGTGCCAGCCTCAGACGGCCTGGCCGAGAAGGGGACGGACAGTGGCTGGAAGTTCTGCTCAGCATCCTCCAGCTGGTACTCGGGAGCCAGGCATGAGTCTGTTCTGCAGTCTAGACTCTCCTGCCATCTACACAGATGAAGGAAAAGTCTGCCTGGATTTCTCTGTTGAGAACAACTGCAAATGAGGCTTCTTACAAGATAGTCTATTGAACACAAGAAAACCACAGTCCTGGGAGTCTTTCACTTTTGTTTTGCTGTCTAAACCTCAACTGACTTATCTCTATTGTTTACTGGGAGCCAGCCTTTCAGATGGTTTGACAGTGGGGAACTGAGCATCTTATCATCTGGAGGGAAGAAAAAGTAATCAACAACAATAACAACAAAAACCCACCCAAAACAAGACTATAATGACAAACCCCACAGAGAAGCACCTTGCCGGAGAGGAGAGGAGTGTGGCTTTGACAGGGGCTGACAGTACCACAAGGCAGGCCACGTCAAACACAATAATACTACAGGCAAGACAACAGGAACTTGTCTCTTCAATGCATGCATTTACAAAGAGAGGCTTTTTGGAGCATTAGGCCTTGCAAAAGCTGCCCCCTGGATACAATGTGCTCCCAAGGCCTGGGACAAGTTACAGAGAGAAGACAAGCAGATGTGACCATGGCCCTAGCATTTGGCAAGAACACTCACTGTCAGCTGGGACAATATCTGCCTGGACAGGGCATCAGCTGCACAGAAGTGAGCCAGGTCTGTGGTGTCACTGGAGGAGCGCCCGGGTGGCAGAGGGACGGACAGCACTTCGAACAGTAACACCATGTGACCATCCCTCTCTAGACTCACACAGCCCTCCCTCCCCCTTACTGTCAACATGTCTCCGCAGATTATACTGGACAGACAGGGGTGGGCTGAGCTCTGCTCCTTCTGGACCCCATGCATACAAGGATGAGGAACTTTCAAGCAATATTTTATTATGACAAGGACTCAAACCCTGGGTTTTCAGTGTTTGCTTTTAAAGTACCCTGTTGTCCTTTCCATTCTCCCTTCCCCTCCCCACGTGTATGTGCATGCATACTTGTGTGTGTGTGCACGGACATGCAAGCGTAGTAAGAGGTTGGTGTCTCCCTCAAACGCTCTCCACTAGGTCAGGTTCATTCTAGCTGCCCGTTCAGTCTAGCTAGGCAGTTTGCTTTAATGATCCTCTGTCTCTGCCACCCAAGAGCTAGGATTATAGACCTGGTTCGTATGTAGGTGCTGAGGAGTCCAAGTTCTTGTCCTCATGATGGTGTCCAAGGCCTTGATCTACTGAGCCCCTTCTGTGTCAGTTCTCTCAGGATATGAATAGCAAGTCTCCATGTCCAACTGTTAGTCTTTGCTTTGATGCCTTCTCTGTCAAGTTTGATCACCCGGCTTCCCATTCGGCCTCGTCCCATGTCAAGCCTCTTTGCATGTGCTGCATTTTAGGTCAGTGCCCTGAAGTAGGTGCCTGGTCACAGTGACAGGCCGCAGTTGTCCTTGGCATTATAACTCACTGAGAATCCCCCCACATCTTAGTTCCTTCAGAAATAGGCTACTGCCTGCACCTTCCCAGGTGTTCATATTCAGGACCAAAACCATGAGCTTGCCAGAGGGGCTCTTTCTAGGATTCCTGCAGCAGCTTCTCCCATTGGAAACTCAGCAACCTACACCTATTAACCCTGCATTCTGTTGTCCAGAGTTCTGTCCCTGGACATGGGCTCCCCCTGCCAACACATAGCCCCTCTCAGCTGCTACTTAGGTCTGTCCGATTAGTGGGAGCCAACTTACTGTGCTCACCATGGCCAAGTGCCTTCGGAACCAAGTGTGAAATGTCCATGCAACAGCTTCCCAGCAACAGCTTTTCTTCTCCCCAGGCAGATCCCACCTGGTTTTGATCCATTAACAGAGGGTTTCCTGGAGCAGGAGGAGCAGTGGCCATCTATAGCACACTTAGCTCTGCATGGAAGCTCTCATACACTCAGCACTCAGGAGACCAAGGCAAGAACACTGCCATAAGTTAAAAGCCAGCTACACGGTGACTTCCGGGTCAATGTGAGCAACAGTGAGACTGTCTCAAGAAACCATTTCTCCCTAACATTTTAAATATCACATACATACAGGGTCCTTTTATAGTACAATATGATGAACAATGAAATGTGAGAGCTTACTCTTGAGAGCATGACCTGTTCATCTTCTCTTCAGCAGACCTGAAACTAATGCACACAAATGAGGAAACCCACACATGTGAAGAATGAAAGGTTCCAAAACCTGTGGAGAAACAGATTGGTGACTGTTTCTGTGTGATGGCATTTTATGGGGATTTTTCTTATTATTGGATTTTTTTTTCAACAAGCCCCTAAGAAGACATATGATACATACATGAAAAAATGCTATTGGTAAATGCAGGTTATTTGGGCAGAGGGTAAATCTGTCTCAAAGGCTGTTAAGCTTCCCATTGTAAGGCTAGAAGTCACTTCAGTTACAGGG
Organism: Micromys minutus; assembly: GCF_963924665.1. Taxonomy (NCBI): domain Eukaryota; kingdom Metazoa; phylum Chordata; class Mammalia; order Rodentia; family Muridae; genus Micromys; species Micromys minutus. The sequence continues at coordinate 56,577,946 of NC_137969.1, forward strand.
TCTACTGGCCTGTCCTGTTTAGCTCCTGTTTCAGATTGCCTCCTGTATCTGTGAAAGACCCCGGTGGTCATGTCTGTCGGTGCTGGTGAACGATGCTCACACATCTTCAGCACACCATGCCACTTCTTGTAGGTTTGGTTTCCACACACTCAGAAATTGTGCCAACAAATATGGTCTTTAAGTATTTTGGGGGAAGATTTTATCCTATGTAAAATATGTGGCACAGATTGCACACACAGTGACAGTTACGGCTTCTACTAAACCGCATGCCAACTCTATAGGTAAGAAGCCTCCAGTACAGGAAACGCAAACAATTTGTCCAGGTTCACCCAGAGAAGAGAAAATAAAGCTGCCACTCAATCCACCTGAAAACACGCCCTGTGAGCTGTTCCTAAACACAACACACAGGCACGAGATGCAGTAACTATCACACTTCCACATGACTGTATCAATATGCTACAAGGAAAGAATAAAGGTCATTAAAAATAGCAATGATGCTGCTGTTGTTTCCTAGTTAACAGAAAAGATTGTTTCTTCTTTAGCATTTGGTTCTGTTTGCATTATCTATGTAATAGCACGTTAGAACAACCCTCCTCCCACTTCTTTTTATGTCAAACTTAAAAGCTTAGGAATCCTTGGGTCTGAAATCCTCTGGTATTCTCAGGTGGGCACTACCATGGGTTTTCTTCTGGTTATGATTCCACACCATAGACATGTCATACTTTCTGCTATGGGGTATTCTGTGCATTATGGAAACCCTGGCATGGTGATGGACATCTGTGACAACCGGAGGTATGTGCATGGTGTCTTGCCTCATGTGTACCGTCCTCACTCTGGAAGAACATTCTTTTGTCCTAACTTTGTGCTGTGCGGCACTGGGAGCAGCTATTGTAGCAGGGTAGGTATTCACTGGAGGGTCTAAGAAGTCGCTGGTGAACAGACAGATATCTGGAGGGAAGAGCTACCTGTACATAGAGGGACAACCATGGAAGTATGTGTTCCATACCTGTCTGGTTCCTACAGCATCTCTGCTAGTTAGTCACCAAGGGTATGTGTTCGTGTTAACTTCAGAGCTTACTCCCCAAATGGCCCTCCCTGTTTCCTACCTAATTCTGCCATCTTGGAGAGCTGGTTCTTCCTCACTCACAGTTCACTTAGGGATATGAGGGCCATTTTCCTTTTCTCTTATGTGTTCTGAGCACCCCCCCCCCAGATCCTTTCCCTTTATATCTAGAGCATTGGGGCATGTCTGCCAACTATACTGGGGGAAACAACTCCAGGCTGACGGCCATGTCTAAATCTCAGAATCTAACAAACTGCTGTCATTGAACTCAAACCTCTGGGAGGGTGTGTCCTCAACATTGCAATGAAATAGGAATTTTAAAACAGTATTTCTCCAACTATTATTTCAATTCACTGAAATGCATTTAATAATGAACAAATCCTCAACATTTATTAGATGCTAACCAAACTGTAGAGTAAGACAGACCACATTCTCTAAAGCCTCCTCAGTAATTTCCATGCAGGACTGGGATGTGATACGTGGCTTGAGGCTGAGCTTGGCTTGGGTTTTATGCCCTGTCCAGTGAGTGTGCCCACTCAGAGGAGCCACAGTGCATCTGCTGAGTAAGTACAAATGCAAAAGGAAACCGGGCAGCCAATTTTATCGTCATGCTGACATACTGTTTGGATACCGGGACAGAATGGCGGAAACTTGTGAAAATGTAACTAGATCTTTGTCTTTGAGTCTCTTAGTATTACCATGTGAAAACACACTTAACAGGATCTTGATTAAATTGCTTACTAGTGAAAATCTGCAGGAATCAACTGGCGTGTCACCTCTCTTACATGGCCTTTTGGATTCCTGCTGCAGAAATAATTGTGCACTCTTGAGGAAAAAGGTGTCTTCTACTTTAAGCTACAGTAATCAAGGCACCAGCTGACAATCTGCACAGACTACATGCCATAAAGGCAATGGGGACCACATCTGACTTACTGAAGAGCATTTCCTTCAGCGAGGCATCCTTGCTAATATCATATGCTTATAAAACAGTAATTGAGTGAAATTTAACTAGGCATGCCCAGAGCTTACAAGAGTTTTCTCTTATAAGCCATTTATACTCTTATTGATTCCATTTTCACTAAGTGTAAGCCCTTCCTTACAGAAACATACTAGGTTCCTTTGGTGGGTGTCTTAGGCGGTGGGGTGTAATGCCGTGTGCTCACTTCAGTGGTGTGTAGAGTACACATTTGTACCCTAATTCCACAGTGTTGACCTTTCTGAATAATCCCGCACCTGAGTGTAGGTCTGTGGAGGGGATGTTTTCACACCCCCTCCCTCCCAATGGCTTGGATAGGTAAATAGACCAAGAGGCTGAGTATGGAGGGGTCTTCAGATTCATTGCAGTCCAGCTACAAGGAAAGCTAGAACATGTCCGTTTACTCTTAGGACTTGTTCTGACACTGAAATATTCTCATCAACTTTTCCCTATAACTTCTATAATCCAGGTCCATTACTCGCTGTATTTAAACGACTTATTTTCAATGCTCATGAAGAATACAACCAAGCTACAGGAACCATTTTCAAATACAAACCATTTTTTCTCCTTATATACAGACATACACAGGTGTATTTTTTTTTAAATCTAACACATTATATGCTAGATTTCCAAAAAGTTGTGATTTTATAATGTTTTCATGTTTTTGGACACACGTAAGCCAATTTTAATAGTCTTTAAGATGTTAATGTAGAAGACTAAGCAGGTTTCCATAAAAACAAGATGTAAACTTTTAGGAAACAGGCAGGTTAACTGCCAATGACTGTCTATCCAACCAACCCCCCAGCCTCTTCCACAACACATATGGTGGGGACTCAGGTGAACCCAGGGCCTCACATTATAAGCACGTGTCTACAACAGACCTGCATCCCCAGCTCAAGATAACTCACTTCACAGGGATTAGGAATATGATTTAGGAAACAAAATACAAGCAGTGATAACTTAGCTACCACTGACTGAGGAATACTATTCAACCCTTTCTCATGTTTTTCTCATGTAAGATGGATAATTAGAAGATCTGCTGCACAGAGCAAATTTTTAAGTATGGACAATTCAAATACACCATCAGCACTCAGTCTTTCAGCTACGGTGAGAAGTCGGGTTTGACATCCCATGCCTATACTCCTGCCATCAAGGGGGAGAAGGGTACAGGGTCTCAGTCTGCACTATACAAGAAGACTCTATCTAAGGGGAAATAGAAAGAAAAGGAGGGTTTCTTCCTCAAAGGAGAAAACATTTTGTCAATTCTATGTTCATCTGTCCATCTCTCCCAGTCTGTACAGGGGTTAGGAGTATAAACCCAAAGAGTCAAGGAGCCAAGTTCAAGTCTTGCTTCTTTGTAGTCTTAGGCAATGCTCAACACTCTGGCACCCAGCTTTCCTTCTCTGGAAAATGGAGAGGATAATAAAGCAAAACCCATAAAGCTGATGTGAGGACTGACGTCAGTGTGTCTCTTGGTGTGCAGCCACTAAGCCTCTAGGACGGGAATATACATGTAATAAGAATGCTGGAAATGCTTGGGCATATTGTGAAGCCCCTAAAAATGCAAAGAACTGAAGCATGTAGAGGAAAGTCAGGACAGAGCTGCTTACTGGCTTTATGTATCAATAAAGGAATGATACATTACAATTAAGTATTTGGAGGGCTGGAGAGATGACACTTCAGTGTTTAGAAGTGTGTGCTGCTCTTGCAGAGGACCCAAGCCTGGCTCCCAGCACCCACAGCCCCTGTAAATGCACCACTTCCAGCTTCCACAGGCACAGAGATCCCCACGCAACTGCACCCTCCTTTACATATGTACAAAATTACACAAGTACAAAACAATAAAATATAATGTTTGGAAGAGGCACAAGAAGGGCTGAGGAGTCCCACTGGAGAGCTGTCAGCACGAGGCCGACCTGGACAAGGGTCTGGCATGAGTGTAGTTATCAGAGATTCCCCCAAGTATACCAGGTAGCCTGAGTGAAAGACCAGGGAAGCATTGGGGGTGGGGGCAGGGGGAGCATCTGTCCACGGGTCTTCCCAAGAGATGGAGGTCAGAACCATGGGAGGGCGATATCCTGAACAAACTAAATGGAAATGGGATGGGGGTATAATGGAGGTTGGGACAGCAGTTGGACTTTGAAAAACTCTCCTTGTAAATATTTAATTGCAGAACCTTACATCATTTTATGCTATTATAAGACAAGATATTAATTTATTTTTACTAACTTTAAAAAAAAGAATTATTTATTTATTATTTTATGTATGTGAGTACACCAGAGCTGTTTTCAGACAGACCAGAAGAGGGCATCAGATCCCATTTCAGATGGTTGTGAGCTACCATGTGCTTCCTGGGACTTGAACTCAGGACCTTTAGAAGAGCTTAACTGCTGAGCCATCTCTCAGGCCCTATTTTTACTTATTTTTAACATAGAAAAGTATATATTCCCAGTGAAATATTTAGTATGTGTACAATAAACAGGAAAAGAGGAAAAAAAACCTAGCTTAATGATTTACTGGCAGTCACAATGGTGGTGTGGTTTTTGAGACTGCTGGTTGGTATTGTCATATAAATTAAATACTTCCATGTCCTTGAGATGGAATATTTTCAATGCTGTTAAAAAAACAGACATATTAAAACTGACAAAGGAAAGCTCACAGAACGTTCTGAATTTCAGCTAGAACTACCAGTGTGAACCACTTTCTACCAGGAGCAAACAAAAAGAGAAGAAAAGAGAAATCCTAATTGGTTTCAAGAAAAGACCCAGAAACAAAACAAAACAATGCCCCAGTGATCTAAGTGGTCTCCATAAGAAATCGAAGCTTGTGGTAAAGGAACACTCTGGAGTCAATAGAGCCACCTGCCTCAAGTGGGACAACTCGGCAACCATTAGGATGAGACCTGATGGGCAGACACACTGCTGTCTCTAACATTCAGCTCTGCCAACTGCAAGGAAGGACGCCAGAAGCAAGCATTCATCAGGCCTTCTCTACCTCATCCACACCACACAGTATTCAAGTGGTCAGAAGAGAGGAATTCTTCAAAGAAGTAATCCCCAATGGACAAAAGCAAAACAACCCAGGAGAACTGTCACCATTTTGCATTGCTCTTAGAGGAGTGGCAGTGACCACCATAGTCAATGAATCTCACAAAGAGCTGAATGAATGACAATACAGGCATGTCCCTTTGTCAAACTGAATGCCACAAAAGAGGAACCTGACTGAGAGCACTGGTTTACTAGATCTAAATGCCAATTACAAGGGCTGAGAGGGCAGAGGAGCTTACCTAATGTGGACAGTGGGAAAACCAGGCAGGCTCCTCCCAGGTGGGGCAGGACTACTCACATGACTTGATTCCTTTTGTTTTGTGTTTCAGATTTTACTTACCAGGTTTATGCCAAAGGTCAGGAAACAAAAATAACTGAGCTCTTTCTAAAACCTTGGGTCCAATCTGATGCCTTCAACAGCAGCAACAACAACAACAGCAAAAACTACTACTACCACTTCTTTAAGAAAACAGGATATGTAAGGAAGGAGAACTCACAGCTGTAAGAGAATTAAAGGTATTAAAGAAGAAAATCAGCCAAGAAATGTGTGAATGCTAATTTAACATGACTTTAACTGTTAAAAAAAGTCAACATAATGGTGTTGCTATGACTTTGTCAGCAGCTGCCAAATAATTTGATCAGTAAATGGACTAATGACCGGAACACCAAGCAAGTGCAAATGGCCAACACATGAAGACATGTTCAACATCTTCAGCCATCAGTAACATGTAAATGGAATCTTCGTTGAGCCTCCAGCTTACTCCAGTCAGTATGGCTGTCAGGAAGAAACACATGGCAGCAAACGCTGGTGAGGATGACAAACAGGACTCTAGTACATTACTGGTAGAAATAGAAATTAGCATAAATTCCTCAAAGAACTAAACGTAGATAGATGATACTACTCCTGGGCACATGCACAAAGGAATCTGAATTATCACACTCTAGGATACACACACACACACACACATGCATATTGTGTTACCTACAAAATGGCATCAGCCTCTCTCTACCAGAGCAGTGAGTACAACGGGGCTGTAATGGAGTAAAATAGGAAAAGCAGGACACAGAACTAGGAAGTGGCTCCCCACAGAGGCGATCTAGTCCCAGATGTGGAATCTAGATTTTAAAAAGATGAAAGTAGGAGCAAGACCATTTGGAAAAAATAGGGCAGCCAGTATGAGGCGGTTTAGGCTGGCAAGAGGTACTGGGATGATCTAATATTTGTGAACCACATATATAGAAATGCCCCAAGAAACCCTGGAGTTTATAAATTGAGCATAAAAGAGCCTGTGTTTTAGAAGAGAACTGGCACACTCAAGGTGTATATGACCAGCAGAGAGGATTTCCAGTTGGTAAAAAGGCTCACAAGAAGAGCATGCACACACACACACACACACACACACACACACACACACACACACTTGCTAATCAATTACTGTGACTGTTAGGATGCATGCAATGATGTGTTAGCGTCTCCTCTCCGCCATCCTCGCCAGCGTTTGTTGCCACCTGCTTTTTGTTTTTTTCTTCCTGACAGCCATTCTGACTGGAGTATGAGGGAATTTCAGTGAAGTTTTGATTTACATGTTTCCGATGGCAAGAGATGTTGAACATGTTTTCACGTGCTGGCTGTTTGTAGTTCCTTGGAGCATTCTCTGTGATTCATCAGCCCTCACACACACTGATGCTTATCTACGAGCCTGAGCTAGCCGACTGGCAGACTGGCTTCCACTTCTCCCAGGATTTCTCCATATAAGCATTCTTCATGGTAACATACTAAATAAATTCTCTCTTACCCCAAGCACCATTTTATCTTCTGGTCCTTATGTTTACAAGTTTAGAAAGATGGAGTCACTATAGCCCCTTTCAGGCTCAGTGAAACAGACTGCTCATATATTTAAGGAGTAAATTTGAAATTAGACTAAGCTATACACGAGGCTTGCCTGTGTCCTCTAGTTTAGCAACATACCCATACTATAACCTGCTGTAAAACAAATTTACAAAAATCTTAGATGAAGGGGTTTGTTGTCCTAAGGAAGGAGAATGAAGACTTTTCATTCCATCTTTCTAATTAGTAATTTAAGCATATGTTCAGCATTTAACTCTAAATGTTTGCCTTTTCCCCAAGCTCTAATACAGCTGTCCAAGATTTGAATGCCAGAAAACATTTAAATATCAACATCTGTTGAATTATGTTAATTTAGTGTAATATAATTGGGCATGAGTTGGAATTGAGCAGAAATATATGAAATAAACAAAGGTAAATTCCCATCTGTAGCCTGGTACACAAACAAAATCAATATGGAATGACAAAAGTGTTTATTCCAAAAGAGAAAAGGTAAGAAAAAAAAGTAGTAGATATAAAATTTTTTTGATTAAAAAGCAAACCAACAACCATGAAAACAAGTTTCATATTACTTTTAAATTTATTTTGATTCATCTAATAATTTAAAACTGGTTAAGGTGATAATTAAATTCTTAATATTTGAGTTTTTATATAATAAAACATTTTAATTATAGATACATGGGCACTAACATTTATACTGATGGATAATTCCTGTTCCATTGTGATTCAGTTGATCTGATTTATATTCAACACACATAAGACAATATTGCAAACTGCAGGGATTTTTGATGTGGTAGATGAATTGAGTAGGTGGGAATAGTGAAATGCTCTTGTCCACATGCTGAACTTCCTAGACAGTTAACTGACACAGGCCTTCATGCTGACTTACATTTATTCTGGAGAAGAGAAGATACCAGCTACCAAGCAGCCATGTTCCCAGCAACTCTGCATTAAGGAATGAGGACAGCACTGGACTGGGGAAGGATCCTGGCATAGAACGCACAGCATCAGCAACCCCAGTGCTCCATAGCCAAGTGACACAGCCTGGTGATGCGACTCTGCAGGTGCACCTTAATCATTTCCTAGGGGACCCATCTCTGGGAGCTAAAGGTTAGATCTGTGTCGGAGTCACTTAATCACGGGGCCAATTTGCAGAGTGCCAACTGTGAAACAGACACCTGTCCTTAAGGAGATGGACCTCACGCCATACATTTCTTTCAGTTAAGGGTCGCAGGAACAGCTCACACATGCTAACAATTTTCCATCATTAGTGACCACAGCCACATCCAAAAGCAATCCTTGGGGACGGAGCCTATGCACATGTCTAGGCATCTGAAAACATCTAGTTTATCTGTGGGAGAAAGAGGTTACTACGTGATAAAGTGGCACTGAAAGCAAGTCCATTTTCAGAGTTTTATTTACTGTACAAGGACACAGAATGTATTTCCAGTTGGTAAGCTTGCTCATTCTCTGTGGGTCCCTCAGATCCAACCAAAATGCAACAGTTCAACATTCAAATTGGCTAATTTATTTGGTATAATCATAACTTAAAATAACCCTCTCCAGTCATTTATTTAACAGCTTGGCAAGGAAGGTTAGAATTTCAGGATGCCAAAGGACAGGAGCCACGAGTACCAGCAATTTGCGCACAGTGTGGTTTTATAAAATACAGTAATTTGGTCGTAGAGTGTAGAATGGGAAAATTAAACCCCTTAAAAGCCATTTTATGTCGTGTACGTGGGAAGCTCCCAATTATTCTGCTCTAACTATCTCTAGCCCTCGAAGTTATTCAAATGTTCTTTTTAATTAGGACACATATATAATTAAATGTATTCCAATTAAACAAATATGGAATGCATACATTCTAATTAAAGTGAACATGTGACTATTTTCTATTAGATTGGCCAGGCAAACATAAGAATGAATGGAAATCACTTTGAGAGGGTTTTCTCTCCGAAGGGCTGAGCAAACCTGTTTACAACAAATGTGGTCTTCCCCTAGTTTTCAATTTGGGAAGAAAGGTTATGCAGGACGATAACATTTTAAAGTCAGCATTTAAAAGTGGTCCCAAGTCACTCTTTGGACATATAAAATGTCAACTAGCCAACTAGCATAACTTGTTTTAAAAATACAGTGTTAAACAGTAACACCTCCAGTGTGATAAGGACAGGTCTGTTTAAAATGCTAAATATTCTAACATGATGGCTGTGTCTCCTTGGACATAGGCCGAGTGCCATTTGGCGTTGCTGATATATGGACTGTTTGTGGATGTGTCTATGACAGGCGACACTGGACACAGGCACACACATCCCTCGGACATAGTTCCACGTCCTCACAAAGTCTCTAACCAGCCATCCTCCTCTCTGTTATTAACAGCTGCTTAGAGCTGTAGTCGTTAATACTTTCATTTATTCTTGGCAAAGCTGCAAAATGACAAATAGTTTTGTATCTGTTGCAAATTAGGTTTCCTTTCCAAAGGACAAATGGCAGCACGGGGAAGACTGAGCACACTGCATCCTTGAACACCGCTGGAGCTTTAGAAGATCAAATAAGGAGCAGCTGTAATTCTGCCCCATCTGTGACTGCAGTGACAGGCGTCACGGTGGAAGAGTGCAGCTGAGGAGGTGCAAACACGAGGCTTCTCTTACTCTGGAGGGTGTGGCAAACATGAGCAAGTGTAGGAAATGGGAGTCTATGACAGGGCCTACTTTCTCAGACAAAACCCACTGCCTTCTCTTTTTTAATACATTTTTATTTTAACCTACTAACTGGGCAAGAGGATAGCAAAAACAAAACAAAACAAAAACCCACTTTCTCCATTTTATTATGAATAGGTAATGTAAAAAAATTACAGCACATAGTATATAAGAATTATCAAATCCAGTAATGTGAACTAAATAAATACATAATTTTAAGGATAAAGTGAAAAGATATTATGGAGATTAACAGATTAAATACTGTCAGCAATAAAATATTTTTACTTGGTTTTTAAGTAATACATTGATTTATTAGATGTTTTTTCTAGGTGCTTCTTATGAGTGTATGTCAAAACTAAACTTTCTAAGAGGAAAAAAAAATCCCATCTCATTACAAAGGTTTACAGAAATGAAAGGAAACATCTTGATATAGTGGGAATGGCTAAGCTGAGCTGCCACAAGCTCTAAGGTTGGCACATGGAGTCTTGTGGCATAAAACCCTGCCAACAGTATAAACTCCGGGCATTCCCATATGCCTATCCAAGTAGCTTTCATCTTGGGAGAGTGATATAGAAGCTTTTTCCTGATGCTACACAGAAGGTTTTATAGAATTGGGAACATAATTAATGGTAAGTTTAAGTAGGGAATGATGTAGGGAAGGACAACTAATTTTTAAAGAAGCAAACCCTATTATGGAAATGCTGAAATTGTAACAGAGAGGGCATTTCTCCATTGGGTGTCACTGATACAGGCCATCCTCACTGCAGATCACTGCAGAAGCTACGGGGAGTAGAAACATCCTTAGATGAGGAAAGACTGGCTGAACTATCCTCTGGAAACAGGATATGTTTTGAGAATTTGACCAGACTGCAGCTCCATGTCCTTGAGGTGTGTAAGCTTGGGTAGCTGCCTCTCAGGATCCCTCAGCTGTGCCTCAAGTGTGGAATGGCAGGGACTCCATTTGTCTCAGATACCTTTCCTGAGCCTCGGGGGATCAGCTTAAAATGAAGGCTGCATCTTCTGTGTCTTGCTGTCCATTCACAAGCAATAAACTGCTTCATATAGCATTGTGAACATGTTCTGTCTCACTGGTCACAGAGAAGAAAGGGCCCAGGCCAGAGTCACACACTCCAGGATAGGCACACTTTGGAAACTGAAATCAATCTTTGAGTTCCAAAGAGATCCAGCCACTTGCAGATATCCGACCTTAAAACAATGCTCAAGGGTTTAGCTTTGTTTTCACTTTGACAGACATACAACTCAACAAACTCTTGTCTGTTAATTACCAAAATCTGAAAGTGATAAGTTCTAAAAGAAACATTTAAATGTGCTTTTGTGTGACTGTTTTTTTTTTTTTTTTTGAGTTTTTTTTTCTTATCTTTTGAAAGATTTTGAGCTATGTAGAGCTAAGCAAGTGGCACAAAAAACTTGGCTACTCATTAAACATTAGACGAGAAACAATACAATAAGACTGAGGTGAAGACTCATGTTAGGAAACGGACAGAAAACACCGAGCCAGTGGAAGAATGAATGGAACACAGAACTCCACTGCAGGGGAGAGCTTGCCTGGAATCTGAGCCCAGTGCTCAGGCAGGAGACCTCTGCACCCAGGAGCTTAGCTTGGCTGGCCTGGCAGCACACATGTGACTGTCTCCAGGACAAACTAACCCCTGTGCCGGAAAGGAAGACCCAGGTCCTCTGCTGTGGTGAGTGAGAAGAATCAAGGAGAGAGAAGCAGCATGGAGGAGCACTGGAGGGATGTGAGCTACAGCCGCTGGAGGGCAGAAACCTGACAAACACCTCAACTGAGCACCTGAGGGAACAACAGGAAGCACAGGCACATTAGAGGAACAGCGTCAACCATACTAACAATCTGAGAATCTATGATTTCATTTGCAGCAGGGACCAATGCAGCCTATTGTTATCTTCTCAGTAGCCACTAGGATATGACAAGGTGCCACATTATGACCAACACTGCCGGTGTTAGTAAGCAGGGCAGAGACACCTGACACACTGAGGGAAGGTAAGACATCCAGAAGCCCAGCATGGAGCATGGACATAGGACAGCTCACAGAACACAGTGCAAATCTTACAGAAATGACTCAAGCCAGAGTGGAGCTTCCTGCCTCATGTCCCAAGACGAAAGATGCTGAGGTAGAAGGAACTGTGAATGTGGTACCTGCTCAAAGCAAACAGTCAGGACCAAGACTGTTAGAATGTGGTGTGTTTAAAGGCGATCTTAACTATTATTGCCTTTCAATTCCTTGTTCGGCTCAGCACATCTCATGCCGGAGAGGACAATACTGCCGTACTCAGTAACGCAAAGAGCGCAGATGTGAACTGGAGTGAGGCGCTCAGGAGCAGAAAGCAGAGATGCAGAAACCTCACACCTAAATGCCCTTAGTCCACTGGTAAATATGTGAGTAAAATTCTCTACAAAGATCCGTAACATTTCCCCAAGGTGCCCGGGCCAAAACTAACTTCACAGCACTTGACTGTGTGTTCAGAGCACCTTTGAACAATGCCCACTTTAAGAGTGTGCTACAGTCAAACACTCGAGCACCTCAGCCTCGACTCACACCTGTGAAGTTCTGCTTCTGTACTCGCTCGGGATATTTTGGGAGTAAATGGTCCCACAGTGCAATGCCTCACTCAGTACGTTACAGTTCTTTTCTCCAACCTTTATGTTTTTCCCTAAGTTGAAAAAGGCATGTGCAGTCACTCATCCAAAAGGGTTAAGGAAAGTCAAGATAATATTAAAACACTACGAGAGAAAACGGGTTTCAGGAGAGGAATGTAGACAGTATGTATGCACTGGAAGGTGAAGGATCTTCATGTTGCATTTAACAAAGACTGAGAACAGAATTTCAGCTTTAATCTCTCCTCATGTTATGTTCACTTTTGCCAGTTGCCTGTGTGTGACACGGCCTGCAGCATTGGTGATCAGAGGACACAGCACAGTCACAATCAAGGCAAACAATGAACATGAGACGATGCTCATGGAGAGATGTCTAAAGACACCAGTGTACAAGTTATAACACTGAGAAAATTGCCCATCAGTGCTCCAAGAAGTCAGTTTATGTTTGTATTTACACCTGTTGTATAGTTGTGCAGAAAAGACAATTGTGTACTAGTAACATAGACATGTCATGTATGTATGTATGTGAGAGAGAGAGAGAGACAATGGGATGGGGAGTGGGAGGGGCTTACACAGAGAACTAGGGTTCTCAATATGTAAATAATGGAAGCAAGGAACATACTTACCTAAAGCTCAGAGATGGTGGCTGGAGTGGACATGAAAGCCCCGAGGTGGCTCAGCTCCTGGAGAGCCGAGCCGTGTGAGAGAAGACACACAGCCTCCCAGACTTAGCAACCCTTTCCTTTCCCAGAGAGCTCAAGGGAAATGATGCTATGGAGCAGAAATATGAAATGGGATGGGAAGCTTCTCCCTCCGTCCCACACTTCCCCTCTTCCTCTGTAGTGGTGCTGGGGATAGAGCCCCAGGGCTCTCCTGTACAGACGTGACCCACTGATGGCTTAAAAACCAAGCCTCTCTAGATACTCAGTCAAGCCTTTATTTCTTTCTGGCTGGTGGCACACTCTGCCATCCTCACAGGGGGTGGGAAGAGCAGTTCTCAGTCAATGCCTCCTGTTCTTCCACAGACCGAGCTTCAACTTTCTGAGAAATTCTCATTAAGCCCAAGGGATGATAGTTAATTCTGCCTCAGCCAATCAGTTTTTGCTTTTGAGTGGAACAGAAAGACTGAAGGAGAGAACTCTTCCCAGCCACTGAGGCCAGAGTGGGTTTCCTGTTGGGGATTATTATAAAAAGCTGGTCCTCTTGGTCTTGACCCTTGCACTAGCTCCTTTGCTGTGCTAAACACCCCAGCAAAATCAACTTGAAGGGAGGGGTTTATTTATATAACAAGTCCCAGTCACAGCCCAGCAGGACTGATAAATCAAGGCAGTAGGAACCTGAAGCAACTGGTAATGTCAAATCCAGTTATTTGACCATTATTAGACTATATTATTGTATAGTGTGCTATTGTCTACTTTCAGGTAATTGTCTACAATGAACACAATCAAGGCAATCACCATGGCCACAGAAGGCAACTCTCTTCCCAGTGAGTTTAGAGTGTGCAAAGTTCATCTGGCAGTCATTCTGGTCGGTTTCTGTATCTAAGTAAAAATGAAATGTTCAGAAGCACCAGATGCAGACTGGAAAACATACTGTCAAAAGTAAACTGCAAAAAATCCTCTACATTAGAAAAGTAGATAAAACAGGCAACTGAGGTAACTTAGGATGAAAAAAAACCTAAATGCATTTTTTTTGGGAATAAAAAACCAATTTCCTTACATTTCGCCAGCTTTAAAACAATTTAACCAAAACGGCATCTTTTTATTCATAACTGGGAACCCTGACATGGGTTCTGATACACTCTACGTAATTCACAATGTTTCATGGTTGTGCAGCATGGCACTGAGCCTGTGAGAACAGAGCATTCTGGACGCTTACCTGCTGGCTGTTTTCACGGAGCAGCTTTTCTTGTGTTCTCTTTCTGCCCGGTTATCTCTCAGAAGCTGATGCTATACAAAGTGTCAAGATAAAGTGTAAAAACAAAAATATTTCCGTTATATTATTTTGCATACAGTTTGCAATCAGAGGGACACTGGCATGCTCAGGCACATAACTCTTTTGGCACCCTTTTTGCTAATGATGCCAGTGTTACTGGTGCAGAAATGCCAGGGAGGGGTGGCAAGCCAGGGGGCAACCTGTCCTTAACAACTGCTGTGAATCAACTCTTGGAGCATGGAGCTTCAAGACTAGTGATTAGGTGTGTCCCTACTTCTATAGCTACAGTGACAACACCCTCTGTTGTCTAAGGCTTTGATTATTAGGCTCAGCTGCCACAGTTCTGAGGCTGATATGAAAGAGCTGATACTGTTTCTTATGTACCTAAGCTGCCATATCAGAAAACACACCAAAAGTGGTCTCTAAACAACTACTGGTTTGTATATATGTATGTATGTATGTATGTGTGTATGTATGTATATGTGTGTGTATGTACATCCTCCAAATATCTAGCCACCCATGTCCCTTCATATTTGCTTTACTCTAATTAACTGAAAATAAAATCCATCTGAAAAACACTCAGCCAGTACTTTCACATGTCACTCAAAGCTTCATTTACTTTTAGACATAATGCCCATGAAGATGCAAGGCTAAGCTCAAATGCAGTGTTATCAGAAATCAGCCTGAGCAGAGGAAGTTTTACAGGGACTAACACATGACAGACATATGCTCCAGCGAACCCACAAGTCATCTGTTTCAGTGACACTGTCATTGAATACAAACTGCACTCTCAGACAGTCTGCACCCTCAGACAGGGTCTGCACCCTCAGACAGTCTGCACCCTCAGACAGTCTGCAACCTCCAACAGGGTCTGTACCCTCAGACAGGGTCTGCACCCTCAGACAGTCTGCACCCTCAGACAGTCTGCAACCTCCGACAGGGTCTGCACCCTCAGACAGTCGCACCCTCCAACAGGGTCTGCACCCTCCGACAGGGTCTGTACCTCAGACAGGGTCTGCACCCTCCGACAGGGTCTGCACCCTCCGACAGGGTCTGCACCCTCAGACAGTCTCTGCACCCTCAGACAGTCTGTACCCTCCAACAGTGTCTGCACCCTCCTACAGGGTCTGCACCCTCAGACAGGGTCTGCACCCTCCGACAGGGTCTGTACCCTCCGACAGGGTCTGTACCCTCAGACAGTCTGCACCCTCCGACAGTGTCTGCACCCTCAGACAGGGTCTGCACCCTCCAACAGTGTCTGCACCCTCCTACAGGGTCTGCACCCTCAGACAGGGTCTGCACCCTCCGACAGGGTCTGTACCCTCCGACATGGTCTGCACCCTCAGACAGTCTGCACCCTCAGACAGGGTCTGAACCCTCCGACAGACTCTGCACCCTCAGGGGTCTGGATCCTTGACAGAGTCTGCACCCTCAGACTCCATACTTCACTCTTCTAAGGTCCAGTCTTCAGCTGTAAGACTGGAACCTTGGACATGGAACTGGAGAGAATGTACCAGGTCTGCAGGTCTGATGCTGGTTACAGCTAAGGACTCAGCTGTCAGTCTGTACAGGCTGAGAGGGTCAGGAACTTCTGATGAAGGGTAACCATTCTCAACAGTTCCACACCACTGAGAACTGGATACAAATCTGGTTACTTTCTGGATAGCCCAGACCTTCATTTCATCTCTACTGTCCAAAGCTGTCTGAGCAACTTAAGTTCTTCTGAAGGATATACTTACTTTACCCAGACTGTCACCACTCTAGTCCAGACCACAGTGTTCTCACTTGCCATAGCCTCCTAGACTGTCTCCCTGTCTGAGGCTCTGATCCACACCATTCTAAGCTGTAGTCTATGAGCTTCCTAATAAATCCAATTCTATTACACGTAAAATAAAACTCAAAGTCCTGTGTCAGGCTATCGTAGCCTTTCATAATTTGATTACCTCTCTACATGCGTAACCTGCTGTGTTCCCTCCTACCCGTGGTCTAATCTCCTTACTTCCTCAAATCCCAGCCATACTGAACTGTCCTTTGAGAGATGGACTGTGCCTTTGCTCATAGCGGCTTTTTATTTCAGTTTGTCTGCATCTCCAGGGCTTAGACTGTTTTGGAACATTTTCAGTGCTCAATGAATATTTGCTGAATGAATGACTGAATGACTGAATGAATGAATGAGCAAACAAACGAGACAATGAAATAGATCCTGAGATCTGCTGTAGGGTAAGCAGATAAAGCCATAGCTTATTACTGCTACTTATAGGAAACAGTGATCATTTATTTATCTTCAGTCCACTGATCTGAAAACATTTCAATCTAGAAACACTTTATACCATGAGCATTACATTGGTTCTGAAAATATGAAAAAAATTAATTGCTTTGGTATTTCTAAGTCTAGTGCCTTCAAGTCTATACATAAACCAGTGTTTGTGACACAGGTAACTCAAAGTGAGATGCCAAAATCCCCTCCTTAAGATTCATGGCAGCTAACCCTCTTCTCATTTGAAGATCAAAGTCACTGGAACTATTTTCCTGAGGATGGCACAAAAACAGAACTTAAAGCCTTCAGTAAGAAAACCTTTGACAATGGAGATCTGAAACTGCAACCATGAGGACAGGCGGGAGCGAACTGATGTCTTCAGCCCATGGTCTGGATGAGCACAAAGGAGATGATACTGACTCTGACTTTGGCTCTGCCTCTACTGAATAGGCTGTATAAGAATGTGTTCTTATCCTAAAAGTCATGGTTTTGATGGGTATGGTATTAAAAAAAGACAAATATTGCAATAATGCAATTAATACAAGCAGACTCCATCATGAAGTCATCTCCGTTTACCAATAATAATCACAAGTCAAGGTCAACAATAAATTTTGAAAGAAGTTCAGATAAAAAAGATTTAGATGCCTGAGTCATGAGCAAGTTAATACGTTAAGCTCAGTGTTTGGAGAACACGGAGAAGGCCCGGCCGGATACGTGCTGTGTGTAAAAGGCAGCAGGCTACAAGCTCATGAGGAGAGCAGCTGCAGCTGCACTGTGGGGCTTCTATCAGTATCACACAAGGTCACTCAGGAGTTATGACTCAGTGCCACTGTGGTTAAGAACAGAGCCTACCTTCAGGCTTTCACATGGGGGGGGTAGTGGGGGCCTTAAGCCAAATGGAGCTACAACTCCCTTCTCAGCCACATGCAGGTGTCCATTAGAAAATGGCTTTCATGAAGACAGCACCAAGTACAACATGTAAAACCATGGCACACAAGCTCAGGGCTGACAGTCAACCAGAAAGACATGAGGGTTACTTGTAGCACATGGCTTCCATATGTACAGAATAGGAATAAGGAATTTCTGGGCTATTCATGTTTTTACATGAATATTAAGTCTCATGAAAAGGAAGAGACATCCCTTTCTACTGCTGCTGCAGACAGTGCCTGGTCAGAACTGCCTGTGCTGACCCACCTCCTTCAGGGAGCCCTAGATATCTGAAAAGCCATTTCAAGTCTCCTCAGACTTAGCCATTCAGTGTCTTCAACATTAGAGAGAGAATGGAGTGACATCTAAACCATGATCAGTTAACTCAAAGTGTCAAGTTGTAAGATGTTCATGAGGAAAAAGCCTCAGAATCTAAACCCTTGTGCACACCAGAAATATGCACACATATGCAGAGACACAGACACGTGTGTATGTGCACACACACATAGAAAAACACAAACACAGCCACAACCACAGCGATATACAGACGTCCCCTCTTTCTTTCACCTGAGAGGCCTTCCAGGATCCTGCTTACATATCTATATAGAATTTCCTTCATGTGCAGTCCTTTGGTGTCTGAGTGGAAAAACAATGCTTCTACAAATACCTTTACCTATAAAAGTAGAGAGCATGTAATAGATGATAGATGTGGTGGCTATTCCTGGCTATGAACTTGACCACATCTGGAATGAACTACAATCCAGAATTGGAGAACACACCTGTGATCCAGATCTTGAAGCTGGAAGACACAAGTTTCTGACCTGGATCTTGACATGGAGATCTTAAGGTGTAGTGGTCATGAAATACTTGGGCCCAGGCAAGGTAAGAGACACCTTTAATCCCAGGAGACTGAGGCAAGGAGAGCTCTGAGTTCAAGGTTTGCATGGGACAAAGCAAATCCAGGCATGGTGGAACACACCTTTAATGTGGGCCACACCTTCTGCTGGAGACCTACATGAGGGCATCGGGAGAAGGAAAATTCACTCTTCTCGACTGCTTGCACTTACTAGCCAGCACATCCCTTGGAACTTTTCTACAGAAGCCCAGCTTAAATGATTAGCCTCACTGGACTGAGGAACTACTAGATTCTTGGACTTCCCATTCCCAGCTGCCCATCATTAGGTTAGATGGACTGTGCGCTGTACGTCAATACAATAAATTCCCTAATAGAGAGACACAGTCCATCAGTTCTGTGGCTCTAGAGAACCTTGGCTAATACAACAGATGACAGGAAGTCAGTCTGGGTGAGACGGAAGCATGAGCACGCTGGACAGCAGCAAATGCAAACGACACTGCGTGGAGGAACAGAACAGGGCGGGGAAAGAGGATTTTAAAGGGAATTAAGTCAATTCTGTCATTACTTTATGTGGCTACACTGGATTAAAAAAATCATGACAAGTCAATCATCCAACAGTGAAGAATCTTACAATTCTTCTGTTTACTGCACTACAGTTAGGTCTCTGTTGGATTCGAGAATGACCACTCTTCACAGTGTACACACTGTGCATGTGCCTATATCTGCTACCAAGGACCCGATCCTCACTGTGCAGGTTCTGTAACCGTCCCATGTACCTGCTGACAATGATTTGACACCCAGAGCCGTTCTTTCCATGGCTTGGCAGTCACTCACAGACATACACTCAGGGTAAAACCAGGTCTCCTAGGTGACCGACCTACTCGGATGACAACGCTGACCCGCTCAGCACTCATACTGTGACCAAATTGTTGTTTTAGTGTGTGTGTCCTTTTGGATTCAATGCTTCTGCACCTCTGTGGCCTCAGGAATAGTGTCTACTGCTGTTACACTCAAGAGAGCTGTGACAGGCTGGTAAAGAAAAGGCCTGCCTGTTAAAACAAGCCTTGCTCAGGCAGGGGCTACAGTGTCATTATCAGAACTTAACCAGTCAAAGGTCTGATGTCTGAAACAGAATCTCCGTCTTTCTCAGGCACGCGTGCACACACAGACATAGGCACAGAACACACACACACACACACACACACACACACACACACACACTCACTTCAAGGTCACAAACTGACTGGCTGATGAAGAACTTGGGACTAAAAGTCTGGAGGAAACTAGATGTGTACTTCCTCTAAGAATTCTGGTCAGTATTAAGAAATTTAGTATTTGAACCTACTTATAGGACATAAGTACCACAAATGAAAACATTATCTGCATTTGTTAATTAATATCTTACTGAGTCAAGACAAAATGTGAAATACTTAGTGAAGTTTAAGCAAAATGGCAAACTAAAATGTAGTGAAAAGAATTACAACGTAAAAAGTGAGAATGAACTACTTTCTCTGTAGGGGTGAGGGATGACGAATGCACTTGCTCTGTCCTGCTGCAGAGCTGAGCCTGGGACCTCCGAGGGGTCTCATACCAGATACAGTCTATGTTCTCCTCTCCCAGCCCCAGGCCCTTAGGGGTCGTGAATGTTCAGATAGTGGTTTCTTTATGGATCACAAGACTAAAACATAAAAAATCCTCACAAGGAGTCAAACACTAAACTGTAAGTTTTAAGATTTACCACAATCTAACTCTAAGGAACATTAGCATGTTTTAAGGAGACAATTAGTACAGACACTTACTCGTCTGTAAAGACAATGGAAGTGAATGCCCCGTTCCTGCCAGCCCAACTACTCACTGCACTACCATGCATATCAAACCGCTGGCTGGAAACACCCACCCTAAATTCATCAAATTTTAGAGGAAATTACTGCTGCCTCTCCACTCAACAACATAATCTGTGCTGCCTGGTCTTAACATTGTTTTATTTTATTTCTTGACTTGGAATTTTGGGGCAATTTCTCCTGCCAACCAGGCCAGCCCCATGGACTAGCCCACTACATAGATGAGGATGCTGAAATCCGGATCCTTCCATCTGTAATGCCCCAAGCACTGGATCACACAGGCATGTGTGACTCAGGAGTGCAGTGGGTGGAATTTCAGGCATGCTGAGGCCGGTACTAAGCCCCAGCACACTCTCTATGCCGACTTACTACCCAAAGGAGACAAACACATTGAAGGAGACGGTTCCTTACCTGGCTGTGCTCTGTCCTAGCCCCAGGGCTAAACCAGTGGCTGTGGAGAGAAGAAGACTTGTGAGCTGGCCCCTCCCCAGAAGCACTTGCTCTCCAATGAACAGTCAGCATATGCTTTAAGGAATTTGTTCTCACCAGCAACAGAACCTTAAATATGCTTTATTTTAATGGATATTTCATGTAATTCTAGACTTACACCAATTTTGACAGGAATGTAAGAGTGCTCATAACCCAGTAATTTTCAATTTAATAAGCAAACGGAGTTAGAATTACATTTCCATTTAATTACGTTAACATAAACTGCTGGGACTGTGTTCATTTTACAAATCAATTCTGGTTATAAAATCTACAAATGCTATCATTTGCCACAACTTAATTATAGCATCATTATGCCAAATTATGACTTTTGATTATTGGAGTTATTTTAAAAAGAGTTGAAAATACAAGAATACCCTATTCTGCAGCTCTGTACTCAGGACTAAGACAAAAAAAAATCCCAGATATAAATCCCAGACTTTGGACTTCAAATCCATTCCTTACACAGCAACGGCAACCTCGGTAGTGGGTCAGAATAAGGTCCACAACCATGAAGTCATAGTCGCTGCAGTCAAACCTTCTAGTTCTGCCGCCATGCCCAGCTCTCCCAGACTCTTCAGAGATTCTCAGCACATCTGCCCCTGTGAGTGCTTATCAGATACACACCCAGTAGCACACAGCAAATATGAAGGAGTAGCAACTGAAGATGCTGAAACACTCTACAAGGAACACTAGTGGCTCTAAGTGCCATTAGCATTATGAGAACCACATCTTTATGTACTATGACCTCTTTAGATTCTGCAAATGCATTGCTCATCTCTACAAAAACCTTAATTCCAGATATGGAAACGAGGATGTGGATTTCCTTACCACAGTGTATGTTCAGCTACAGAAGGAATCAGAAGATTTACACTGACTGGCACATCCCTGGGGTCTCTCCAAGTGTCTGAATTCTCTAGCTTCTGGGCCAGCCTCCACAAGAGTGGGGTGGTCTACATCTCCTTCAGCATTTCTCCAGGTCATGGCTGGTGATGTTCTGGCAGGCCAGAACCCACACTGCCATGAGAAGGATACTTAAATGGTGCTGGTGTGCTAACACTGGATTAGCTACCAGCTGGAAGCAAGCTTACAAGGAGAGCTCCGCTGACGGCTTGGCCAAGATCTCTCTTCTGCTGTGGATTGTTTTCAAGCAAAGTATTTATGGATCAAATGCACACCCCAGCGAACCATTTCATAAAAGGATTAAAAGCAGCAGTCCTGCGTGCCATCTCTCCCAGCTCCAAAGTTCAGGCTGGAAAAACGGCTTTTGGTCTTTCCCATTTCACAAACACACTACATTTGATAAGCGCATGGCGTAGTGGTGGTGTGTAAATGACTTGTGTTGATGAGTGAGCTCCTGTCAGTATAGATGTACTCCTCCATGGTTCCTGATGCTCTCTACTTTAGCCTAACGAGGGTAAGAGGAAGATGTCCTATCACCGTCACTCAGTGACTGACCGCTTCCTGCTACCAGGCTTCTCTTCTTCCCCAGCTGGTGCTGGCCTGGTTGCTTCTCTGCTGTGCTTTTCTGCTTTCCCTTAAGCCTTCTTAAGTAAAGAGTCACACCTTTGTCACCATCAGTGATGGGTGGGGAGAGGGGAGGGTGCATCTAATGTCTACCCTATTTTAAGAGTTTAGCTTTTCTATAAAATTTTGAGGTGTGCAATGGTTCTCTGTGGCGTTTGCTGAACCTCACCCCTTTCTTGTATGTGCCGACTCAGGCAGTGCCCTGAAACAGACCACAGTTGCAGTGATGACTACATAATTGATTTGGGCTCTAGTCAGGATTTCAGAGCAAGCTCTCAGAAGACTAACTGTGAAAGAAGTAGAACAAAAAGGCTGGAACAATGGCCCGCAGTCCTCTCAAGGCAGAGGAGCTGGATGAGACCTCTAGGCTCATCATCCCTGTGGGCTAAAGGCACAGGTTGGGCAGATCTGGAAACAGCCTGTCATGCCAGCACAGTTCTGCCAGGGGCAGAAGCACGCACCTCCCCTGCCACCTTTTCAGCCTTCTTGCAGAGCAGTCTTGTACCTAGAGTGGAAAAGATTGTGTTTCAGGTCCCTGTAGATGCTGAGTAGCACATAAATTCCTCCTCATGCTTCTGTAATCCCCTCTCTAGCCAGCTGAACAGCAGGTAGCAGCAATGTACTGGATTTCACAGACAGTCAAGCAACATTACTCCTGGACAAAAAGGCAAAGCCAATCCCAAGGGTTTTGATCCAAAAATCTACTTTTATATACAGATTTTTAGAAATAAGTTTTTCTTTTTGAATAAAAAGCGTTTAAAAATATGAGTGTGTATGTTTGTGTGTATATGTGTGTGTGAATGTGTGTGTGTGTATGCAATGTAATCAGAATCTTTGCTGTTCAACATAGTAGCCATTAGTCAGATCTACCTATTTAACTTTAAAGGAATAATACAGACTCGCTTCCTCTGTGTGACAGTCACCTTGCAGGCTTAAAGGCAGACGTGGTTTCAGGCACCACTGCCGGGTTCACTTTGTTCAGATGTGCACTATAGCCAATGACTTACTGGACAACACTGGTCTTAGTGGGTTATCACTGAAAATCTGGGTTGACATTGAGAACATTATACAATCACCCACCACACACATGTTCCTTCTGAAGCATAGGTCTCTTCTTGATGAGATCTGTAAGATGAAGTACACAACAGAAGGGGAGAGCCGGTGTGGTGGTGCACACCTGCAACCACAGCACCCAGGAGACCAAGATGACAGTCATGAGCATCAACCTAGGTGATGTAAGAATTACCAAAGACATAAAAAGGACAAATGCAGAAACACGACAAACTCCTAGCTCCGACATAGAAATAAAAAAACCAAAGCAAGGTAGTATAGCATCAAGAATCCATTTGGCTATGAACTTAAGTCTTTGTGGCTTAGTTAGTCACCTTAGGCAGCAGTGAAAAACAAAAACAAAAAACCCTGAGAATGAAGGTTAACCCATGAGGCAGAACCTGAGAGAGCTCAATTATCCCAAAGAACAAATCAAACAGAAGCAGACTAAACTTCCAGGTGGCTTTCTACTACTCATAAACAAAGACTCCTTAACTATGTCCCAGGCCTGGCCTGCCACATTCTCCATTCTCACCATGTGACAATCTGCCTTCATGGTCTTTCATATGTCTTAGAATTGTTCCAGATTCTTGAATGCAGAACATGCTATTTTATTTGCTTGAAATGTTCTTCCCACCCCTAATTCATGTACGTCATAGAGATTTATCAGTTGTTATAGTTCAATGTCCAGATAAGATTCAAGAATTAGAGTCTTTGATTTCAGTATAGAATAGCACACATGTACTATCATGTAATTGCATATGCATGTGCCTATCCACTGACCACTATTTGTTACTTGCTACTGATAGGCAAAGTCTGTGAGGAGTGTGAGCACAGTGACCGAGTGTGCATTGTTCTCTGCTACGTGTTAAGGGCAGCCCTCCTAGGTATCCTGGGATGAATGCAGAAGAACATGACTTAACATGGCGGGCAGGCTTGACCAACCATAGCTGCCACATTTGTTCTTTATGAAGATATTCTTCCTTCATTAACTTTTTTCTATGATATAGAACACCAAGTCTAAAATTATAAACAGAAGGCTCTTTAAATGCTGCATTTACTTTATTAAAATACTAATGAAAACTCAAGACGTTGAGCTTGACATGCTTGATAAACAGAAAAGCCCAGGTTCGAGTACAGGCTCTGGCACCTCTCAGACAGCTGCTGGCAAATGTACACATTTGGAGTCTAGGTTCCTTCCTTATCAACAAAAATAACACTGGGGGCTGGCAAGATGGCTCAGCACATCAAGTCTTTGGAGGAAAGCTTGACTCTCTATGTTCAACCTCTGGAACCAACATAGGGGTAGAATAAGAGAAATGATTCTTTAAAGTTGTCCCCTGACCTCCATGTGTAGGCTATGATGCATGTGTGTGTGTGCGTGCACACAATATAAGAAAAGTAAAAATAAAGATCTTTCTTAGGACTTAAAGGCTCAAACATACATTCTAATCTCCCACACAGAAGGCTTTTGAAATCAATATTAATGTCCCTTTCCCTGCAGAACTCTGTGCCTCAAGTAACACGTGCAGTTTCCTTCTCAAGCTCTGGAACCCTCAATGTCCACAGAAGAATTAATACGACTACAGCTCCCTATAGAATTCCCACAGGGCTGGAACGTCATGAAACATATCAGAGATGCCCAAGATATTTGTTTCCTAATTGATTTTTGGTCAAGCAGAGTTACAGTGAGTGTCTCTGGAAAAGTCAAATCACCTATTAAATGGAGAAAGAACACCTGCTTTGGTAATTCAGAGAGTAAACACACTAAAAGGACACATCTAAAAGTGTTCCAAGAAAGAAAACCTGTAAGGTGCAAACCTGCCGACATGCTTTCTAGCAGCTGGAGATGGCACAGTGCGCTGTAAACACCTCAGCAGGGAGGCAACCTCACTTACTCCATAACTAAAATGGAGATGCATCAGGGCATGATCCACCAAGGTGACCATGATTAGTAAGAGATGGAGTTGATCCAGCCTATTGGATATACCTCAACCTAGAGTTTAAGCCCCCTTCCCCATACTGTAATAAATGCTAAATTTAAAAGTGAAAAAATATTCCCAGTGAACATAACCTTTAACCCAATCAAATCTTGCTTAAAGCAAGCTTGCTATTTACACAAAAGATAAAAATGAGTGAATATTTGCTTTATGAAGGAATTCATCACAGGATTGTAATGAGTTATCTGTGCATTTCATTCTATATATAGCTTTTAATGTAGACATTTTTATATAAAAATAGAAGCAGAATATAAATATCAGTTTAAAAACCAATTAACAAATCATATTTATCTCTTTAAGATTAAATACCTTGCAAGAAATTGAGAAAAGTTAAAGAGCAGATAAAATCTTGGATTTTTTTATTTTCAAGACAGGCTCATGTTCTGTTACCCAGCTGGCTTAGGGAATCTGTAGTTCAAACTAGTTTTATGTCTCTGGCATTTTAACTCTTGTTTCGGCCTCCTCAGGGCTGGCAGCGGAGGCTGTGCTTGCCTGCCTGGCTCTGCTGTCATTTAATGAAAACAACTTTTATTGAATGCTCATACATAGTTCTAAGAGGGAGTCATGTTAGTTTTACATTTTACTATTTACATTTTTAGAACAGCAGCAGAATGATGGCGGAGACGATCACACTTCCAACGGTTCTTAAGATGGCCATGATTAGTTTTGCTTATGTGACTGTGTGCCACGTGAACATGGATTCTGACAGGCAGAGGCACTGGATCCCCTGGTGCTGAAGTGACTGAGGGGGTGAGCTTCCTGCAGTGGGCACTGAGAGGTGAACACAGGCTCTGAAGCAGTGTGTGATCTTAACTGGGCCGAGCCAGGCCTCTTGTCTCCTCAAACTTTCTTTTCAACCAGGAGTTAGATGCTAACTTCACTGAATGAAGCTGAATTAAGGCTCCTGGCATACTCCGTGAGGGTTGTATTGCATACCTCATCTGTCTGTGCTCCGAACCTCCTGCTGAAAGGGAACCACTATCTACTAATGTCTGGACTTTCGATTCCATAATACTTTTCCAGGGAATAATTACTAAATAGTTTTTTCCCCAATTAGTACATCACAAGACAAAATAACATCTTATTAAACTGATCACATTTCATAACTATGGCATTCTTACCCTCTTCAGGGTGTGGTGCACATGTTTACAGGTCTGTGTTATAGGATCCATGTTATAAGGTGTGTAGCAATGCTGACATCACCAGATAATAATCTGTATTTGTTTTTATAGTGGAAATTAGCTGGAAATGTCACTACATAGTATTTACTTAGTTGGTCATTCGGTTGCAGAAGCAATGGGTGGTGTGCACGGGCCATGAGTGCTCTACCACAGAGCTGCAGCCCATCCCTCGCCTATACCTCCACTCTCCTCCTCAGTGGAGAACGTTTAGTATGGAATACTCTACTGTTATTGTTCTCTGAACTAAGACTTCCTCTCCCTTCTTCAGCGTAGGCTCCAACGCCTTCCCAGAGATTTCTGCACAGCCTGGCTGGGAGATAGAGCTCTGGGCTATGACCCACCACCCATGTTCAACATGCAAAGTCCCCTCATGCTTTAGAGCCGGCACAGTGCCTGACTCTATTCACTCAACTTTATCTTCCGTGTGTGTGAGTGGTGTCCGAATGCTTTTAAAGGTGTGGATACAGGTTGTGGAAGTCCTTACATCTGTATAGCAAGCCCTTCACCCACGGAGCCACTTCCCCAGCCTACATGTGAAGCTGTTGTAAGTATTTTACTATAAGACAGTTTTGGAGACTTGATTTTTAAAAAAAGTTAAAAACCAAACAACAACAATAACAAAACCCCCGAGTCTCACTATGTAGGCCAATGTTGAACTTAATCCTCCTGCTTCTGCCTTTCGGAGTGTAACCAGGCCTAGAGAGGGATCACTGAAGGAATAAACACAGTAGGCTAATGATGGATTCTGCTTTCCTGCAGGTCCTTAAGTTTAAGGTAAACACAGGGAAGATTGGCTCATGCATGTGCTGTATTCCTGTCACCGCACAGGATGCACTGTATCAGGAACTAAGTCAGAGAACTGAAAAGAAAGTAACTTCTAGTTGGGTGAAATTGCAGATGCAAAGTTCTGTTGCCTTCGAACTCTCAATATTATGAAAAAGAGATTGAAGATTCCACCACTATGCTGAACAGCCAAAGACTAGAAAATCAAGTTTAGAAAGAGACAGTGGATGGAGAGTTCTCAGCAGAGCAACTCCCACAGAAATGATGAACATCTGTGGACTCCACATATTAGAGATTCAACCTGCCCCTGGCGGTCAGCTTGCACTGCCACAACTCATTAGGGGACAGACCTGGAAGAACCAGTGAAGAAGTAGCAGCAAAACAAACTGAGTTTGTGAGGAGGACAGGCCAAGCATCAACCATATAGCAACCAACATTTGATGACGACTCCTGCCTACCATCAAGAAATGCGAGGCTACAACTTTGTCTGCAGCAGTCTTACGAGCAAGCTGCTCCTACAAGGCAGAGCCCTCTCTTCCGAATGGTGGTCAAACTGCACGCGCACCTTCTGGCAGGCTGGGTACTAGGAATGGCATTCCTAGGTGGAAACTTCTTCTGTTGAGATGTCCTGCCTTCTGCACAACTCTATACTGCACATGTGCCGCTTTGGTGCACAAGCCATGTCACCATGAGTATCCACAGCCAGACTGAGTTAACAGTCCCTACCTGTCATAGTTCCTGGATAGGAGTCTGAGACAGATGAAGTAACCAACCGTAGGAGATCAGGATGAAGCCTCCTCTGGGAAAGGCTACAGTACTCTGCACACTGTGCAAGCCTGGGAAGGACAGTGTGTGAATTGGGCAGCAAGGGACTAGGCGTGACAATTCTGCCTGCAGCTACATATTGGAGAGCATCTCCTTCTTAGGCTACTAGCTGAACTGGAGTTATTACCACTCAGCTGAGACTTTACTACACTTCCTCTTTCCTCATCTCCTTTAAGCCATGACAACCAGGTATTCTGATTCTGCCCAATGGCCATGAAGAGGATCTTGCTGAAAGGTTAAATGCTGGCACTCTCCTCTTCAGAGCAGAGAGGAGCACCAAATCAGCCATCTTAGAGACCAGGAGACAATAACCATGAAGACATCAGAGAGAAGGACCATAACAGCAATGCGAGTGGAAGAGCTGTGTCCCTGCAGAACACAACATGGGGTCCTAATATCAGAATCCAGTACTGCACCTTTTGTGGATATAGGCTCTCCACAGAGACAAGTTAAATGAGGTCGGCGAGGCAGGGCCTCAGTCCGGTGTGACACTGTGGAACATCTCATTTGCCTGCCTTGGTGCCTTATAAAGGAGAAATTCGGGACAAAGACCTGCACAGAGAAAATGTTACTGAAGGAGGGGTGGGGAGAGGACCAGCAGAGACTGTGTGAACTATGAGAAGCAAGGAAACAACCAGGAACTATCTTCTCTCTCACAGCCCAGGAGGGAGCTAACTCTACTGACAGCTTTGCCTCAGACCTAGGGTTTCCTGCTAAATGGTAAGGTTTTCATTTCAGCCTTACTTTGTGGTGTTTTGATACAGCAGCCTACAATGGAACAGGATGATACAGGGAGACAGAGAAGCTGTATGCCTCAGATGATATTGATGAGCTTTTCA
Organism: Micromys minutus; assembly: GCF_963924665.1. Taxonomy (NCBI): domain Eukaryota; kingdom Metazoa; phylum Chordata; class Mammalia; order Rodentia; family Muridae; genus Micromys; species Micromys minutus. The sequence continues at coordinate 56,606,719 of NC_137969.1, forward strand.
AAGAAGTCCCCATTCTTATGTGAGAAAACACAAAACAGGAAAAATAAATCTGAAGAAAAGCAAAACTAAAACAAAACAAACACAAATGACACTGGTCTGAGTTTGTTCCTAGCACACGCTGACGCTGACGCTAAGTCTTTGCAAAAAGCCCTGAAAGGAGCCAATCTCAGGCCTCAGGGCAGAGATGGCATAGGAATTGCCCCGATCTGAAGGTCTTATGTGCTGAGAATGGAGAGAACAATGGCACATGGGTGTCATGGTGTCTGCTGATGACAGCTAAGGTGTCCACACTGGTGGCAGATGACAGAGGGATGTTATGTTAAGTAAGAAAACAAGATGATGACCAGATCTGAACCTGAGTCACAAAAGCAAGTGACTTTCCCTGGAACCATGAAAAGCTAGAGACTGAAAGATCCACGGGATCTCTACTACAATATAAAGGATACTAAAGATGGCAATGGGTAGGAGATGGGAAGGAGCGGTCAGAAGACAGACACTGGGAAACGGGACCACAGCCAGGGAAAGGCAAGGGACTGGAGTTAGAGACTGAGGTTCTCTGTGGTGACGCAGCAGCAGGCTACACACATGGGAATGGGAACCTAATGCTCACTATTCCTGGAGCATCTTAGCAGACTGAAAACCTAGGACAGAGGAACACTGAGCATAAACTCTGTCCATTTAGAAGCAACACTGCAGTCAGCATCCAGTTCTTTCCTACTTCCTCATTTTTCTACTTAGCACAGTTTTGGAGATAGGGTCTCATGAAGCTGAGGCTGGCCCCAAGCCTATTCTAGAGTTCAACATGACCTGTGACTCCTGATCCCCCTGCCCCCACTTTCCATGTGTTGGCATGGGCAAATGCCATGCCCAGACAGATCAGCGTGCTCTAGTTGAAATCGATTCTTGGGGTCTGCAGCTGCTCAGTGACTCAGGCACAGGGCCGACACAGGCCTGTAGCAGCAGTAAGGAGAAGCATGCCCGCAGAGCGCTTGCACTCTCTCTCTACCTGAAGGAATCATCTGCACCTACCTGCCTCAGCTTCTGCAGCTCATCAAAAAAATACTAATGTAGAACTCTATACAAAATCTGGATGCTGTCCTGAGCTTGCTTGCTTGCTTTATTTATTTATTTATTTATTTATTTATTTATATTTATTTTTTAAGGTTTCATCATATCAATCAAGAAAACAAGGAAGATTCTGATATCAAATTGCTATGTCTGGACAATACTCTGTTTTCTACTTTGGGTACAGTTTTTGTTCGTAAAGAAAACCAATTTTTTTTTAAACAGTTCTTAATTAGACTATTTTTTAGAAAAAAACTGATAATTAATTCATGCCTTTCCACATCTCACAGGCCTCAATTTCAACCACCTTCAGATGGCAGAAGAGACACATACCATCAAACTACCACACATGAGACGGGGTTTTCCAATAAAGACTATTTAGAATTAAGTTTACCACCAAGAAATCCTATCTATAAATTATACTAAAGTCATACAAACTGCTTAGCTATGTAATGTCACCTACTGCACCATTTTGTTTGTTGCTAAAGAAAATATATTTTGGTTTCATTATAGTTCTTCACTGTGGCAAGCAAAGGATAGCCGGGCAGGCAGAAGCCCAAGTGGAGAAGCATCATGAAGATGGTCATTTGGCGTTCACATGGTACCACAGAAGGGCTGGCACACAGGCTTGCTACAGGCCAATGTCATGCAGATTTAAATGCTTTTAGACAGGGCCTAGATTTCACTGAATAGGGCATGAACTTCAAGAATATTAAGAATGCAGTCACAAATCCTTCTATTTCTGTCATGGGCTCTATTACAGTTGTTGTTATAATGTTACCATCCTTGAGCCTTATTATGCTCTTAAAGAAGGCACAAATTAAAGAGTCCCAACTTATAAACAGTGATTAGTCTCCTAGAGAAACATGGGTAACCCAAGCAAGCTACAGAAAGGAGCACTCACTCGTGGTGATGGGCATCTGGGGAAAAGTGAACCATCCTCTTGTTACTGACAGGGCCAGGAGCTGACATCTGAAAACAAACGACAAAACAAGTCACAATGGCTTGCTGAAGATGGGGTGAAGCTGTATTCATTTGAAGACATCTTTCTAAATGGAGGGAAAATCATTAATTTCAAACTCAAGGCAAAATGGCAAGGAGAAAAAGGCCTGGTGAGAAGAGCCCTGTGAGGGCTGCAGAGGTGCTGAGTGGTTCCTACCTAACCTGGTGCCCAGTACCCACCCAAAATGCCAACTTCAGGTGATTATATCCCTTTGGTCTAACAGTGTTCCCACACTAGGTTCTTAAGGCACTGTCAGAGCACCTTGACAAGTGTACACATTGTGCTTAAGAACAGAGCAGAGACTTCACCATCCAGACCTTGTCAGACTAATGTGAGAGGTCAACCAGACCACTCCTGAACAGATGCTGCTTCTGCCAAACCAGCTTTGTGCTAAGTTCCTAAACATAGACGCTTACATTAAACTGTGCAAATCCAAGTAGATTCAAGAACTTTCTGTCAAAACGGCACTGAAGGGCTCTTTTTAAAATATATTTTCCATAAAGGAAGGAATTATTTTGGTATTTACATTGAGTGAAATATAATTTAATCAAAAAGAACAATATTTGCTCCTCAATGTTTATATAAATTAGAAAATCTATTAAGAAAACACCAGGTGTTTTATCTATGCTGACAACTGTTTAGGTTTGTTATGAACGCCACAAAATTCTCATATGGAGCAAAAGGCAGCCATGAATGGATGAATCTGCTATTACCAATGACAAGGTATGTATGTATAGCAAAGGACTCTCTCATGTTCCCTCCTAACAAAAGTTATTCCTGTTTAATTACACAAGAGCCATTTTAACCACGACAGAGTAAAACAAGCATGGCCTAAAAAAGGCACATTTTGGGGAACAAGCACCCACTCTGGCATTCCTATACAAGCAGGGCCAGTGTGCAGGAGATGACAGGGATGCGTGCAGGGCGGGAACACACACAGAACACTTGGCTCAGCTCCAGGGCTGCATCCCACATCCATCTTGGCGTACAGTCCCATGTTATTCCAGCAGGTATCCCTGGAACACAGTAATCCATTTTCTACACTGGGGCTGTGGGAAGCCGCCTGGGCCTGTGTCATGGTTTGTTAGACGTCCGTGATCATATTATCTCATGGCGGACCTGACACTTTTATTCAGTTTATAGTATGCTCTATGTAGAGGCAACTTATTTCCTTTGCCAGGGCTGCTGACAACCTTTTCCACACTATATTAATCTTGTTTACTGACTTTATCTTGGTACAAATATCAGAAAAACTGAACTTTTTATCTCAGAGAAAATATAAACAGCATGTTGACAGAAGCAGGAGCTATTTTCGAGGCTAAAATTGCCTGTTTACCTGAAGCTACACTTATGGGAAAATGTTTAAATCTTGCTCTGGCTTGAAATACATAATCTGAAGTTTAATAAATGAGGAAATTTCACATATACACATGTGATAAATTGCCTGATGAAAACAATACGGGGAAATATAATAAAACAGAACATGTAACAAGTTTATACCATAATACAAATGTAAGCTTTCAATCCAGTCAGAAATAATATTACTGGGTATTTCTCAGGAATTGGACATATGTCTAAAAAACTACAAGCTCCCTTCAATGGCAGCATATAATTCATAGATTTAGAGAATCAAATGTAGACATTTAAATGACATTACATATGTGGTTACCTTGGAGAAACACAGTGACTGTCCTCCAGTTCCTTTAAGTTACTTACATTTTGCTTTTAAAGACAGACAAAGTGGACACCTTTTAGCACTTCAAAATGAGCTTAAGTGTCACTGCTGTGATGCTGTAAGGGCCACACCTCAACTTTCAATGTCATTACAAGGAGAAGCCTACCCCAAATCTGAGTGTGACATCTACAATGCAGCATTCCTGCATGGTAAACAGGGCTGTCCTAATGTCTCAGAGACTTTAAACTTTCCAAATGTTTAGTGTAATTGATTATTAGCATGGTATACCAAGCATATCATGCTAACCTTAATTAACCTTTCAGAAACATAGTTAAAGAATTGCAAAAATTCATAGCAGTTCTATGATTAATTTGGCGTCTATAATATTTAATAAAATGAAATCAGGCTAGAGGGCTGATGGAGTGGTTCAAAGCATTTGTTCTTGTGGGGGACCTGGGCTTTGTTTCCCAACAACTACATGATAGCTCAAAACCATTTCCAGTTCCAGAGATCTGATGCCCTCTTCTGGCCTCTGCACACATTTGCTACACACACATACAAACATATGTCCACACATACGCACATATAATGAAACAATCTACCTCAAAGAATAAAATAAAAAGCTGGAGGTATTGCTCAGTGGTACAGCCCTCCCGAAACAACAAAAAAACCACGAAACCAAAACTTTTCAATATCAGATCATAAAGTGATTAATTCCAGAGAAGTTTTGGAAAGAAATCACAAACTATTTTAAGTCACATCTCTTTAAATAGGCAGATCAAATATTCAGATAGTCAAGGAGGTTTTTGGTTTTGTTTGAGGTAGGGTCTCACTCTGTAGCCCTGGCTAGAGTGAAACTCCTCTGTAGACCAGGCTGGCTTTGAACTCTGAGATCCTCCTGCTTCTGCTTCCCTGGGATTAGGATTAGAGGTAGGCATCATGATGTTCAAGCAAGATAGTCAAGCTTATTAGAACCAGAAATTTTACCTCATACAATTAGTAGAAGAGGTACTTTGAATTTCATGTAGAAACAGTATTTTCATGATAGAGTTCTTGGGAAGTTGAAACATTTATGTCATTAGTCAGTATTAGTATCGTAATCTCGGACAATGGCATGTCCCAAGTCTTTAGGGTTCAGATGCTAAATATTAGTACACGGGCAGTGAGTGTAGTTCTAAGTATGTTTACTTTTATTATTTGAGCTTTTGCCAATCAAAACAAGACTGCACAGTCAGAAAAAGAGGATTTCTATGTGATAATAGATTTTCTGTTGTGATTTCAGCTTTTGCTGTTGTTCCTAGCCAAGTAGTTGACCTCAGCAAACACTGCGGTAGTGAGAGATGACCACTTGACCACACTGCTTAAGAACAACTGCTGACAGAATGGAAGGGCAAGCAAGTGGCCCTGTGAGGAGCACCTAGCTTCTCAGTTTAATAGAACATGTGGAACCAGAAACACCAAGCCCCTCAGTTTAGCAGAACATGAGGAACAAGAAACACCAAACCCCTCAGTTTAACAGAACATGTGGAACAGGAACACCGAGCCCCTCAACTGTTGTTCTCCATCATGCCATTCAATATGATCACTGGTGGTTTTCAAAGTCGAACAGCACCTGGTCTTTCATTTTTCCAATGCAAAACTTCCTGCAGGTTTCAGGTGACATACCTGTCCCTGAACCAGAAACGGAGCTTAGACACACTTGTGGGACTGAGACAAGGCTGTCCAGTATGGAGGGGGCAAAGTGCTGAGGACTATAGAGGGATGCAGCTGCACCCTGAGAGCAGCTCTGCTCTGTCCCTCCAGCAAGCCTGCCCACTAGCCTTGTGTTCATTTTCAACCACAGCTAAGTGCCGTCTGCACACCATTCTGCCTCAGTGCCTGCACTGAGAAACACAAACCATGACAGGCTGCCATTCAAAAGAAGGCTTTTCAATGTGGCGAGGCCTGGATGGTCAAAGCCCTATAGCCTCAAGGCTGGAGGAAGGCAAGGCCTGAACTGTCTGCCAGTTTGTCCAAATACAAAACTTTCCTTTTTCAGAATAATGATTAATTTGACAATACAGAGGAGAGAAGCAAGCCATCACAGTCAAGCAGTCCTGATCTAATATGTCACTCAAATACATGTGACAGATATTAAGGAAAATAACCCCCCAAAAGGCAAGTTTCAAAATATGTCTTTAAATTCTGGGCATGGGAAGCAAGAGCTAGGTGTTGGGGGACAGAAGCAAAAAGACAAAGAAACTGGTTCTGGCTGCCAGTCTCCGGAGTTGTCTTCATTTTTTAAAATGGCTAAGACCTGATATTCTAGAAAGCAGACTGGCAAATGGCTAATATCACAGTCACACGTTCAGGCACACTCCATGGGTGGACCCGTGCCAACACTGCTGCTCTCAAAACTTTGTCCCAAGACAGCTGGGGTGAGAAAAATACTTCACTATGCCACCCACGTTCACAACTGTATAGACTGGTCACAATCACAAAAGGTACAGAACACAGGCACACTTACTTTTAAAGCAATAAGTGAAAAAAGTAAAAAATTTCTGTGGAACAAGTTGCAAAACCCACAAAAGTGTGCATGGATGGAGGAGATCAGAGCAAGGGGCGCCTGACTCAAGAGAGCACAGGACAGAGGCTCCAGCAAAGTATCTGGATGTGGTGTGACACTTTCGAAATGAAGCCATCGGAGCACATTCTCTAAAAATACACACATACAATTTTCTAAGCTGTCAAGACAAAAAAAAAATTATCCCAATACATTTACATATGAGTATGATGTATATACATATAGAGACACTATGTGCACACACACACACACTATATATATATATATGTATGTATACACACATACACACATACATAAAATACACCAACATAGAACTAAAGTACATGATGTAATGATTTCAAATCCCCATTGTGTGGTTTCTCCCAATTAAAAGTCTGTATAAACTAGGAATTAAAATTAGCAGCCCATTAGAATATTAATCACCATAACAAATGAAGTCCTGGACTCCTGTTTTAGGTGTGATTACTAACAATGTCTCTATTTCTATACTGTGGTAGTAAGTACACACCTCTGTGAGCACTCTCTGTGCTTCAACACAAAGGTGGCATCCGTGTGTAACTGAAGCACAGTGATACCTGCTTTTATACTAGTTTATAGTAATCTTTTTCTGAGTTACAATTGAAATTTCCCACAGCTCCAAATGATGCTCAACAGGGCTATGAGGGAGGCTCACTTTCCATCCAGTTTCAGCAAGCTATGAGTGGCCTCTACTGGCTGACCAGGGCCTTCCAAAATCCCTCATGTATATTTTGCCACATTCTGGTTTTCAAGGAGACAACACACCCTGATGCAAACTCTGTAAGGACGCTGTGCTCAAGAGCAGATGCAGATGGATCCCAGAAACGTCCACAGGACGACACAGCACTTGGAGACTTCATGAAATCTGTGTGCTTAAATTACACTGAGAATTTACACATTCTTCCCAAACTGCAATTTATATGCCATAAATATGCACTTTCTTATTCAATCCAAATCAAAGCAATTCACATGTACGTTTAAAAAATAAATGTTTTCTATGACTCATTTTAAAAAACATACACATACAGAAGAAACAAATCTCTGCTCAAAATACTGTGCATAGTGAAGCCTGACAAAATTATCTTGAAGGCACATACAAAGACAAAAAAAAAAAAAAAAAAAAAAACTAAAATTCTTCAACAGCATTCTCAATCTAAAAAATGACATGACGTTTATGTGTAATGGTGTATGAAAAATTCTGTGCTAGAGGGCTGAAGTGACGACGGCTCAGCAGCTAAGAACATTTGTTGCTCTTGCAGAAGGACCTGGGTTCGATTGCCACCCTTCATACAGCTTACAATTGCCTAACACCAGTCCCAGGGATCCTGATAGTCTCTTTTGGCCTGAGATACACACAATGTGATTGAATACCCAGACACAGAAATATATGAAATAAAAATAAAACCAAATCTTTAAATACATAGAGTTCTAGAAACATGATAATACAAAGGAAACTTTAAAAACAGTATTACCATGTTTATGTTTGGGCTGAAGTATTTTTGTTTAAAAACTTTAATAGTAATTAAGAATGAGCTAAGTTATTTTTTAATTATTTATTTTTATGTACATAGGTGTTTTACTTGCATGCATGTTTATGTACCACATGTGTACCTAGTGCAAGGAAGCCAGAAGAGGGTGTCAGGACTGGAGTTATAGACAGCTGTGAGCTGCTATGTGGGTGCTGAGAATTGAATCCAGGTCATCTGGAAGAGCAGCCAGTGCTCTTAACTGCTGAGCCATCTCTCCAGCCTTGAAAGTGTTAAACAATAACAACAACAACTACTACTACTACTAGGAGCAGAAAATGTTGTTCAAAATCTTAGATATAAAAGAAAACATGCTACAGGCTACAGGTTTTGTTTGACAGCTTTTGTATCTGGCTGTCTACTTACTGCTGCCCCATTCCAACCCACGTATATGCCTTAACTTTAACAGATCTCATCAGTTCCCCTAACCCTCTCAAACTTAATGAGAATGATGTTTTAAAAATATATCAATTTAAGCATAAACTAAGTTTGGCTTGCTTCCTTCATCTTTGTTCAAACATAGGCACTGTCAAATATGCATAAGAATGTCAAAAGCTACATTCATTTTTAAGTTACGATTCTCATACGTTATAACACTCCCAGAATTCAGTCCCATTATCTTACCTGCTAAAAAGTGTTCACAGGGTTATCTGGCTGACACATAAGATAACCTTTCATCTCAGCAGACACCACTGGGATATGACATACTGAGCCACACTGTAAGCCCTAGTTATTAGCTTGAAATACACACCACATACTGTAGCTCCCAGTAACTATTTGTATACTGAAATTCTATTCTCTTCCTGGATACTCACAACTCTCCTTAACATAATATTCAAGTCCCACAAAACATTTAAATAAAACAAATTAAAATGTTTCATTTTCTTCCTGCCAGAAATGTACTGAAAGCCCTGTGTGTGTGAGTGTGTGTGTGTGTATGCGCACACATATACACACATACATATAGCACACAATGCAGTATATCTTAGCCTTTTACATTCATTTGTACAGTCTATTATATACATTATATAAAGGGTAGAGTTTAGAAAACAAAGGAAATAGGCATGGCTTTCTGTTCTAGGAAGAATTATGCTGCAGAGCTTAATTGGTACGTGCGAAACTTTTCTTTCATATATGTCTATATATTTGGTTGTAAAGGAGATCAGAGGGCTACAGTTGATTTAGCACACATCTTAGCACCTAACAAATTAAGATAGCTTTTCAGACCAAAATCCTAGGTGTCTATTAATATTCTTTTATCCAAGGATCTGAGGCAACTAGATTTTCATGTGCTTAGGTAAAAACTTCTTTTATATTTGAGAATCACATGACTAATAATACTTCAGTGGTCACCGTTATTTTCTACACACATCAGGGAGTACATGGCATTGTCACATATTGCTCAGTCGCCTGTCTATATGCATGCATAGCTCCCACTGTGTTTTACAAACTGTTTTGATAAGGGAGCCAAATTGTTACTTCCTAACAAGGCCAATGGCGTTCTATGGACTCGTGAATTAAATCAAGGGGAAAAGGTTACAGCTGCTCTCCTTCCTTAAAATACGGTTTCTAAGAATCTCAAGGATACTTTTGTTGTAATTCATAAGGAAAATATAGATAGTTGCACATTTTTAAGTCAGTATACGTTTAGCAATGAAAGAAATTAAAAGTAGCACGCTCCAGGGAGGGGAAGGGCAGGGAAACCAGTAGCACACTCCGCAGGCTGCTCTACTGAAGCAAACATCAGGCAGCTACTCAGTCCTGCGATACAGGCCAAGCTGTGCTGCCGAGGACCAAGACTAAAGTATACAAGTTATAGGGGTGAATAGTCCTCAGAAGCAGGTGGAGAAAGGGAACAGGATGGGAGAGGGAAATGGGGTAGGGTGTCAGGATCAGATGTGGAAAAAGACAGGAGGGCCAGGAGAATGAATGGAAATCTGCAGCTGACAGGGGTAGGGAGGGTGGGGGGCTTTCTAGGATGTGCCAGAGACCTGGGATGGTGTCCCAGGAGTCTGTGGGTGTGACCTTAGCTGAGACTCACAGTAGTAGTGTTATGGACCTGAAGAGGACGCCTCCTGTAGCCAGGGAGGACCCTCACCCATCCACAAAACTTTACACCCAAAAGTTGTCCTGTCTACAAGAAGTGCAGGGACAAGGACGGAAGAGAGACTGAGGCAATGACCACCAATAACTGGCCCAACCTGAGACCCATCCCATGGGCAAGCACCAATCACAACACTGCTAATGCTATTCTGTTAGGCTTGCAGGCAAAAGCCTAGCATAACTGTCCTCTGAGAGGCTCCACGCAGCAGGTGACTAAAACAGATGCAGAGACCCACCTCCAAACCTTGGACAGAGCTCCGAACTCTTATGGAAGTTGGGGGAAGGATTGAGGGTCCCAAAGGGGACAGGAACTCCACAGGAAACAGAGAGTCAACTAACTTGAACCCTTGGGGGCTGTCAGAGACTGTTCTGAGATCCCTCCCCAAAAAACATGCACAGGCTGGACCTAAGTCCCTGGCACATATGCAGCTTGATTTTCATGTGAGTAGCAACAAAAGGAGCAGGGGCTATGCCCAAAGCTGTTGCCTGTCTATGGAACTCCTTCCCCTAGCTGGGTTGCCTTGTCTGGCTGCACTGGGAGAGGATGCCCTATAGAGACCTGATGTTCCAGGATGGTGGGGCACTTGGTGGGAAAGTGATGTTCTTCCTCTCAGAATAGGGAAGGGGGAAATTAGGTGAGGAACTGAGTGAAAGGGGCACAGAAGAAGCAATTGGGATGTAAATAATAAATAAATAAATAAATAAATAAATAAATAAATAAATAAATAGATGAGTAAATAAATAGGTAAAAACATACAAGTTTCATCTGAGAGAGAAGTAAATGCTCACGAGCCCAAGCACATGCCATACTCTACAAGATATAAATGAGGAAATGGATAAACTATCAAAAATAGAGTTTTGTGACAAGATAGTGAAATTATGGTCTCAGTATATTACATACCCAACAAACTTCAAGGAAAATTCCCATATACCTCATAGTTCTAGTATCTTTTGGCCAATGTCTGTTTCAAGGAAGTAAGCCCATGGTTATAAGCTCATGTTTCTAAAATACTCTATAGTAGACTGAGGTTTAAATTGACGCAGGCAAATTATTTCAACTTGAGTTACACTCAGGCAGCTGGAGGTAGTCATGTATAAGCTCTAGTCACTTACCGGCAGCGTGCAAAGGACCCATGTGGCATTTGTTCAGCTGGCGTGTCGCAAACGCATGTCCATTTCTAACTTAGAGTGAGAGGCAGAAAGAACTGAAGGCTCTCTAACCCTGGTGAGTAAACCACACCATCTAATTATGTCTTCTAAGAATTCAGGGAAAAAAGTCCCTATGGTTCAGGCATCTGTTAGTTGGTGTCTTGTTGCTTGCACCAAGCTCAATCCTTACTGACGGGAAGAAAGTCAGCTGTCCCTATCCCACTCCTTCCATTTAGAAAACTGGTCATTCTACTGCTCAGTTCCTACCAATGAAAGAGGGGAGGGGACACTTTCTCTCCATCCAAACGTGTGCTGGATGCTCCGGACGTCTGTGGGACTGAACTACACAAACCCTGCTGGTCAGCACCTGCAGACTTACAATACGTGAAATCAACAGACATGGGGCTGCCCAGCCGGCCACGCTACAAGAGGTTTTCTGATAAGGCTCATGTCTGCAAATTCTGGCTGTAGGTTTTTGTTTGTTTCTGATCCACCAGAGAATCTGAGAGGGCTGAACTGGATTTTAGGTGATGAAGGAATGGTAACATAGAACACAGGCACGAGGAGTAACTGAGAATGAGGACACAGACCTTACCTGAAAGCTACGGGAACACAGACCAGATAAACATGAACGGCTCCAAAGTCTAAGAATACTGTTCATCCTACAAATGATCTACATGCAAGTCTGTCAAAGCTAAGCCTCAATATATGCCACTCCGCTGATACTGCCATACACCATTAAAGTTAGACAAGTCAAAAAGGAAAACAGGTTTTCATATAATAAGTTTTCATATTTTGGTTTTCAACAAATTCTTACTTGTAGCTACTTTCTGACTCATTCATTCAGGACCTAGAGATGTGGAGTCCAGGCTTCTCTGCATACATTAGAAGGAAATAACTTTAGTGTCTCTCTACACTGCTCCTATGAAGCGTGGAGAACTAGGCTGGGACAGGAGCAAGGCAGAGCCAACATTCTAAATGGCTCCTGTCTGGTCAAATGAGCTGGAAGCATCAAGCAGGAAAGGGAGCAGAGGAAAGTTCCTTATGAAGGCTCAACTGCAGTAAGGTGGCTCTAGGAGAGGCTACACTGAGATATCCCCTTGCCTGTTGTGAAATCAAATAAAAACCAGCATACTTGTGGAAGCTAGGACAGATACCGGGACAATAAAGATGGTTTCTAAAGGCCGGACTGTGTTGGACACGTAATCCAGAAATCTCTACTCCTGCAAGTACTGGAGATAATCAGTCTTGAAACCAGAAATGAAGATATATATTTATTTTATATGACACACTAACTTTAAAGACTAGTTATTTTATAATTTAACATCTTGCACAAGTTCTATGCCCACACTATGACTGACAACACTGGGTGATGACTCGGATGCTTTCCAATTAGTGGAAAAGTCACCAGCCTAAAGAAAACAGAGTACTATATCTTTTTTTTTTTTTAATGTGTTTTGGTATTTGCCTACATGTACCAGTTCAGTGGTCTTTGTGTTACAGCTCACTTGCTTCTCTTGGCCAGTTATTAGGGCCTAAAAGAAGCCTAGCTTCAGCTGAACATCAGCTGGGGTAGAAGGAGCACACCTCCCCCAGTGAACTATGGGCAATTCCAAGTTCAACTGTTTTTTGACATTCTTGTGACCAATCTGGCATGTACTCAGTAACAAAGCCACTATTACTGATTTGTACAAATACAGACTGCATACTTTCTAGATGGCCAAGAACTTTAGGAAGCTGAATGTAAAATATCTATTCTCTCTGTTCAGTAAGATTACAGAAATGAACACACATTTTTCATCAACGAAGCCTAGACAGGTTACAATAGCTTGCTCGAAGTCTCTCCTGCCAGCATAGAGAAGAACCTGTATTGTATTGGAGAAAAGTGGAGCTCACTGTGGTAGGTAACTATGGCTGGAATAGAGTGGAGGAAACAGATGAACTAGAGAATCATTATCATCAGATGTGTCTGTAAAGATGTCTCCTAAGAAAGTTGGTACCAAGAATATGGTGGCTGTAAAGAGTATTTTATGTACCTTGAAAACACTGTGGTTTGGGTGATGGACAGAGAGGTTGGAAGGCTTTGAAAGTGCACCTTAGAAATGGCAGATGGGGAGATGTGTCAGCAGTTTGTGGTACAAGACTGTGGCCTGAGCTTGGACCCCCAGCTCACATCTGTGTAAGCCTGGGTGAAGTGTTGTGAACATCTGTAACATCAGGGCTGGGAACAAGGTGGGACGGACAGTTCCCTGGAGCCCTGGTGACATTCTAGCAAGCAATATTCAATCCTCACCTCACAATCCAAGGCCACAATTTGAAGACACTACCAAGTACTAAATTTATAACTAAAATCTGCCCCTCTTATTGTTGACCAGGGTTTTGACTGCCCAGTTTACTTTAAATTTAAAACAAAGCCCTATTCAAAATGAAATTCTCTATTGTATTTGTTTTGAGCTTCTTTGAGATGATGTCTCCTGTTATAGGGCTCAAAGTGGACTTCAATTCACAGTAATCCTCTCGCTTCAGTCTCTCGAATGCTTAAAGTACATATATGTATCAACATGCTCGTTTCCTCTTGGGTTTACTTTTGGTTATTTATTGAGGCAGGTCTTGCTGTTACCTTCTCTAGACTGGCCTAAACTTGGAATCCTTCTGTCTCAACTTCTCAAGTGCTAGGATTGCCTGATTCTGAAAGGACTGAATTCTGTTTTAATCTCCCCCTGTGATCTATGAATCCATGGACAGTCCTGACATAAAGTGATTGGAGTTGGTGTGGACTTTAAAGCCAAGCTGTCCCAGCTGGTGCTTTGCCACCCTTTAGGTCTCCTTATTCAACAGCTACAGAGAAAGGTAACTGACAGCAGAGACTGCCTCCTGATGCTGAATGTCAGGGGTTCATATGAGTTAACTGTTATCACAAAGTTCTCAGGAAAACTCCAACAAATAATATGGTCTAAGCAGACAGCGGTGCGTTGATACTCTTTCCTGTCACTGCGGTAGAACACTAACCCAGGCAGCTTACAGAACAGTGTGCCTGAGCTCATGGCTCCAGAGGGATAATGTGCATGACACAGCAAGTGGCAGGCAGGGCACCAGGAATGACAGCTGAGAACTCACATCTGGAACCACAAGCACAAAGCAGAGAGAACAACTGGAAATGCAAAGTCTTTAAAATCTCAGAGCCCACAGAAAAAGGCCACATCCATTCAACTGCCACAACTGGAGCCAGTATTCAAATGACTGAGACTGGGGACATCTCATTCAAATGGCCACAGATGCTATTATTAGAAGTGGCATGCCTAGCTTTTATAGCGCCAATCTGCTTTATCAACTAGCTTGACATTTCACTTCCGGCCTAATTGCTAGGATGACTCCTTGCTAGGTTTTAGTTCCAATCACTTGATTTAAACACTTTTACACCAGATGTTATCTCAATGTCAAATACTACTTGCTCAGCTCTAGTGAGGCCAGTGAGCTGACTGGGAGTAAGTCTATCAAGGCGTGAGTTATGACCTTCTAAGCTTTTGTAGGAATTTAAGTTAAAGTCAAAGACTGTTCAAAAAGCTTCCATGCACAAAAATCCAACCTACAGTATTTGTTGAATGGATCAACAGGCAACTGACTTGAGTTGTGGGCAGGAACTCAGCAGAACCGGAACCGGAACCAAATGCCACGAGCAGGTAGTAACTGGTGGACTCAAACTCCACTAGCCACCCTGCCCCATTGCCTACCGATTCCGACTATCCCCACGTCCAGTGGAGTTTTACTGTCTTCACTTTATCCACCTGTCTCTCTGTCACTTCTTTCATCTCCGGGACTTAACACTTTCTTTCTTTCTTTGAGTGTTTTAATACAACAAATAAAGGACTTTGTTCAGCTAATAATTTGGTTCTTTAAGATACTAGCGAAACATCAAAGCTACATGCGTATCACTATGAATAGAAAAAGCTCTCCTGTTTATAGTAGAAATTAAATTCTTGCAGTGGTATATGTGTGTGTGAGCAAAAGTGTGTGCATGTGTGCTCATGTGTATGGATATATATTTGTGAATGTGCCCGTAGAGCCCCAAAGTTATTCGGGAGTCATCTATTTTGAGTTTTTGAGGCAGGATTTCTCACTGGGACATGTGACTTCTTACTTCCCTATTAAGCTAAGCTGGCTGGCTAGTCAATGGCCTTCTAGGGCTCTGTCCCAGTGTTAGAATTACAAGTCCAGCTTTTCACATGGGAGCTCAACTTCACAAGAATGAGCCTGGGACTTCATTCTTGCATCTAGCACTTTAGGGGCTGAGCTATGTCCCCAGATCTTCCGAACATGATTAAAACCCAAATGAAATAATCTATCAGATAGTAGGACACGCGATACCTACAACCTTAAGTGTCTCTTCCACTGGAAGTCTGCCTTCTCTTCTTCACTCTACAAACTGGGGAGTGCACTAACAACTCAGCTTCAGCTCTCCTCTGTACTGTTCCCACAGAGAGTACATTCTTCTCCCACACTTCTATCGACCTTCCAGCTCCTCCACCCAGGCAGGCTTAGTACAGTCCTCCTCAGATCCGCTTCCTTGCTTGAATTCTACATTTTAATTTAATTTACTTATTAACTTAGTTTTCAGCATTAGTCAATCTGAGCTTTTTTTGTAGTCTTAAAGGAAAAGGAAATCTGTGAATCATCGAAGTCACTGCACCAAGTGACCGCCCTAACTTAGCACACTGAGATATTACAGGGGATGAAGCAGTCTCCATTTTATGCTTGAGTCCTTTCACTGTGCAGTGACGAAAGCCTTGCTAAGCTGTCTGGTTGGCCCCGACTCATGAGCGCAAGTCATTTTCCAGCTTCAGACTTCCAAGCATCAGGGACTAAAGGCAGGCACCAGACACAGCTCAGGGTGGCACCACTGTGGCTCTCCCAGAGTCAAGTGCATCTCAGTGTCACCCTTAAACACTGCCTAATGCTGACCACAGCTTTCCTGTGAGGCTTAAAAAGACAGATGCAAACATCTGTGCTGGAGCGGTCACGTCCTCCTCCACGCTCACTGTCCTCTCAGGCTTCCTCTTTCGTTCACAGCAGCTTGGGATTTTCATCTCTATAAACATGAAGGTGAAGTTCTCATTTTGTTCCTGGGGAAGTCTCCATTTGCATCAGCCACTCTTTGCTCTGACCTCGTTGGAACCTACTTGTGATTCAAGTGAACACTGTATGACTTTGATGTTAACTGATAACTTTCTACTCATTAGAAAGGGTTTGCCCAGGTGATAACCACTATGAGTACACTAAATCCTAATAAATAACTATGGTGCATAAAAATCAAAGGCAAAACCTACATGTCACTTTAAATCTCAGACCTCAAGTTTAAAAAAAGAAAAAAAAAGAACCCAGCATTTTCTCTAAAATATGCTACCAAACCATGGCATTGTTGTGTGCCGGGTTTGAAAACTATTTTCATACAGACAAGAAATGAGAGGGTCCCATTTTATGCCTCTTCCCCCACACTCCTAACCTCTACCACGCCAGCCCTAACACACAGTAGGTTATGAACGTGTCTACTTTACTTGGCCATAGGGCCTGCTTCAATTCATTTTCCTACCTGGTTTATTTATAATGTCTGAACAAAGTAGGCATTCAAAATATTTGTTGAGTTGAAGTTAATTAGCTTGAGGAAGTTGAGATGGACAAAGTATAGAAAGAAGGCTACTTCCTCACACTGACAGACAACAGGTATTCTCTTTGTAAAAACCTGTCTCTCCATAATGAATGAATGAACCATCTCAACATTAAAAAAAAAAAAAAAAAAAAAAAAAAAAAAAATCAAGCTTTCGTAAGTATGCTGAAATGAAAGAATCTAATTCAACAGAGCACAGCAACACACTGAGAGACACAATGGCTCCTTAAGCTAACTAGGAAAAGGTGAGATGTTCTAGCTCTTAACTATGTCCCCAGTAATCCAGTGTGTTAGGCAACCCTGGGAAACTCATGGCAATGCTGCAGAGGTTCGTCCCTTCCTTCAAAGACTTCTTGCTGCTGATCAATTTTTGTAAATTTCAAAGAAATTAGGAAGCTTCTTTGACAGATTTCTAAGATTTTAATGACATGCAGGCTATACTACTCAGGTTCACAGACTTTGACCAAAAACACGTCTTTCTAGACTGCATAACAATGATGTATCACAAGACCCGTATCATCCTGTCTTAAAACAAGTGGATTTTGTCTCAGATGAATTCATGTAGATCTAAAACCAGAAAAGTATGGACTTTTTGTTTCTCTTCCTCCTGTTTTAAATGTCTTTGAAATCTAGGTGCTTAGAAGGCAGAGGCTAAACTCACCTCTGCTCTTTAGTGATTCTAAAGCCAGACTGGAGCTAAATGTGAGCTCATGACAAGCAAGCTGAAGAAGTTGTCCCAACATGTGGTGACACCCACCTGCAGCGCTATCAGTGTCCTGTGGGCTTTGTACACCATGAATAAAAGTCACTAGTGAAGTGTCATGTGGTATGGAGTTTATTTTAGTGGCAGGATTTAATTTTATCAGCTCCATAAAATAGTTCCATATTTGTAGAATAGTCTGAAAAAGGGATGGGGAAATGACACAGCAGGTGAATGGCGTGATGAGCAATCTTCAAATCTGAGTATGAATCTTCAGCACTCACACATGAGATGCCAGGCGTAGAGAGGCACACGTGTAACACACGTGTAATCCCGGTACCAGCAGTTGGAAACAGGAGCACTCTGGAGCTTACTGAGCAACCTAGGCCAATGAATGAACTTTAGCTACAGTGAAAAGCAAATTCTCAAACAAAAAATCAAAAAACAAGCAAACAAAACAAAACAACAAACAAAACAAAAAACCCATAAAGCAGGTGTAGAACAAGAGAAGATTCCTGATGCTGACCCATGCATGCAAGCACATCACATGCACACTCACACCACACAGAATCCAAAGGGCCAAACGTTGTCTGTCATAGTTTACAGAATCTAAGGGAGGAAAAGAAGATGCTTTGCTGTGTTCCCACTTTAAGATGCAGAACAGATATCCTGTAAATGTTAAAGGTATATGACAATTGTTTCCCTTCTGCTCACTGAATCTTCACAAACAGGAAATCCTTCTGGCCTCTCCATGGCTGGAGTTGGAAGGTTAATCTCTAAGAAGAGCAGAGAGCTGAACCCTAGTACTAAGATAGATATAAATCTTAATCCAGAATGTGTTTTCCCTTCCACCCCTACTATGGGTCCTTGAGGCTGCTCTGGGCCAAGTTATGTCCATCACTGCTATAGGTGTCAGGACTGAGTCCTAACAGAATGGCTATGGATGCTTCACACGTCAGAGAGCATGTAGGAATAGATCTGTACATGGGGAGCTGACTGCCATCGTTGTTCCCTTTGCCAGTTCACTCTGTAGCATTCTATGAGTCTTGAGGAGAATAGAAAGGTATATTAATATAGACAAGATTAGCCATGGGGATATACAGCAAGGGATTAAATTTCAAATTCTGTGTCTATAACTAAACAGTCCAATAGTTAAAGGTAACTGAATTCATAATTCTGCACAGGAAGGTACTACCTACCTACTAATAGTTTTTTAGTAAATCAAGAAGCTGAAACATGGAAAAGTGTGATTTCAGGTTAACGTAATAAGTTAACTTTAGGATGGGGAGCATGCCAGTATCTCCTAAAAACAGGGTTTCCCTGGAAGAAATGGTTATTTTTCTTAATAAGAGAAAGGTTGTTAACTTTAAACCATGGGATAGTTATGTGATTAAAACAGCATATATTTGTTCAATTTAATATCTGGAGATTCTATCAACAAGACTGCAATGGAGCAAGTACTTAGCTTTTGAAGAGGGCAATGTTCACAGTGTTCCCCTGGTACTACACAACGCAGGTCAAACTTTTGTTCCTCTTGTCCTACAAACAATTTTCGAGCACACGCTCAATAAATAAATTTGGTCTCGGCACTCCCAATCAGCGCGGCACAATCCCCTCAGTAGCAGACCTATGATAAATGGACTTATTTTCTCAAATCAAACACTTGAATTTAAATTCAGATGAGTTAATGCAAAGGTCAACATTGTAATCAGTTCTTCTGATCTTTATAGAATTTCTGGAGTAATACATAATAAATCTGAAACAAGGCAATTTGCAGCTCTGTATGTGTGGTTGGCAATAAAAATCTTAACGATCAGAGCCTTTATGTACTTAGGGAACGCTTTATTGGTGCAGCCATGGTGAGGGCTTCAAGGCCTGGGGAACAATGGCAGTAGATAAAGCCCAAAGGCTTGATTTCATAATTGCTTTACAGTTTATTTATATATGTATTTCTATAAAAGCTTAATGAGTATACATCTCTCCATACTGCTTCTTTGAACTACTCAGTATTTGTAGTATAATCATTTGGTTTTGAGTATATATGTTGGGTAAAATTGTTGAGAATAAAATTAGCATATCAGTTTTAACCAAAGATATATCAAAATTTCCATCAGAATTGATTTTTTTAGAGCTTGTTTTTGTCTGTGTTTTTAAGTGAAAGCTGGATAGTTTAAGCAACTTTAAGATGAAATATTCATCCTAAAGAACCTCACAATGGATGAAGGAAGCTTGCTTAGGATGCAATCACAGGACCTCCAGTGCCTTCACAGTGACATTTCAGAAAAGGAAGGAGGGAAGGGAACACAGAGAAACAGGAAGTAGGAGTGGCAGGCGAGGGCTGAGCACCATCTGTACAGGGCTGCTGGGTGCCATCAGGCTGGTGGCAGCAGGGCAGCAGCATCAGCACCAGCACAGGTGCTAAAGAGTGTTACAGTGAGTGGGGATGAGAGAAGCCTCCCTCCTTCCCTTTCAAGAATATCCCAAAGCATCTGTTTTCAGCACAGGAAGTGATGATCGTTGTTGAGTCCACTACACAAAGCACACAGGATCCACAAAACCACTTGCTCCTAGCAAGATCCACGGACCCATGAGAAATAGCAAAGCATTCTGGGACAGACTGTGTGAGAAAGTACTCTAACATTCATGGTATATCTTTGGATTAAAATTCATATTCTGGAAATTTCTGTAAGGTAAGAACTGGATTTCTACAGAGTTGAAGAATATTTTTCCTAGGATGGTATAGCTGAAGGAAAGAGGAATTTAAGTCTTCAAAGTGTCACATCATATCTGTGGCTTTCATAACCTCTTCAGACAAATTCCAAGTGTAAAGTCTACCCATGTGCTCTGTTGTAATAACATGGCCTCCATAAAGAATTATTGTGACTCAGCTGTGAGAGATAAAACAGTGTATCTGCTTGAGAGCTCCGAGCATCCTTCAGGTGTCCAACCGGATGGAAGCTGTGTATGTCAGTCAGTGTCAGACTTAATTCTCACTCATCTGTGGTTTTCCTATTAAGGTCTTTCCTTGGAAGGCAATGCTCTAACCAAATGCACTGTTCAAATGTCCATGAGTACAGAGTTCTGTTCTCATTAAGTCAGCAATGTTTGGGAGCTTTCTCCCCTGCAGTTTCCGATTGAGTGTGTGCAGATGTCCTGTCAGAGCATTTAAGAAGTACAGTCTTGTGAGCCACTAGGGGTCTGACAAGTGGAGTCTCTCAAAGCACAGTGATTACAAAAAGACCTTCATTTTAGGAAAGAACATTTCTTTCTTTCTTTCTTTCTTTCTTTCTTTCTTTCTTTCTTTCTTTCTTTCTTTCTTTCAAAGCAAGTTTCTGCAACTTAGTGTACAGGGGGAAACAAAGTTTAGCTGACACAGTTTTTTCAACTTTAAGAGTGCTGAAAATTGGCAATTATGAATGTACCCATACAGAGGAAATTTTATTCTTTAGTTCATGGAAATCTATGTATTTATCATCAACTATCCATAAACAATGGGTCTCACAATATGTGCTACATCACAAAATTGTCTCAGCTACAAGTTTGAAACACAAAGCTAAAGGTAAAGGACACAGGTAAAGGACACAGTAGAACATACACGAATGTGAATAAAAGGCACCTCCCTGTTATATTTCAGTTCATTTATACACACACACACACACATTATATATATAACTTTCATACCCACCAATGTTGTCTTTGTTCTGTAGTCCAACTGAGTCATCAGCCTGGCAAATACACGTATAAGTAACATCACTCACTGAACAGGTTTTATTCATGTATTTTATAAATGTGTGTGTGTGTGTGTTTGTGTGTGTGTGTGTGTGTGTGTGTGTGTGTGTGTGTGTGTGTGGTGGAGGAGGGAGGAGGAAGAGCGTAAAATAAGAATAAATGAAAAAATATGCCATGACTTTGAAAGAGAACAGATACACTGGAGGGTTTCTAGGAAGAAGAGAGAAGGGGGAAATTACATATTTATAATCTCCAAAAAAGAATGAAAGAAAGGAAGGAAGGAAGGAAGGAAGGAAGGAAGGAAGGAAGGAAGAAAGAAAGAAAGAAAGAAAGAAAGAAAGAAAGAAAGAGAAAAGAGAAAAATGTTTTAATTGATGAAAGAACCTTCTTTTGGGTAAAAGTTTGTCAGTGGAGCATGTGGGCTACAGGAGCCGGTGACAACAGGGTCAAGAGTATACAATATAAAACAAGGTAGGAAATCTGGCTGTGGGCAGATTATGGATGGGCAATGGCATCTCTTCTTCCTCTTACTGGGGCCATGGCTCTTGGCACATGAAAGCTCTTCCCATCTTTAAGGCTTGAGAGCTGAGATACGTCGTCCATGTCTCTGATTGACTCCTCCACTCCTAGGGCTCCAGTCCTCAGACTCGGTACTTAGTCCAAGGATGTGGACAGGATGTGGTCAACCTGGGGTCCACAGACCACCCAACTGTGCAACCCCAGTAGACAGAGAGTGTGGTTAGGACAGTGGACAGCCCGTAGGCTCGACAAGAGAGAAAAGAGGCAGCTACAAAGGTTGTTGCCAGACTATTGTCTTGAAGTGCAAAACAGCTGATGTTCCCACCTACTTTCACTTTGGAGACTTGGAGGATAGTAGAGAGATCACTAAGTGAAAGAGAAGAAAAAGAAAACCTACATGCTGCTGACAGACAGAGAGCAACACAAACAAGCAGAAATCTGAAACAAGAACCCTGGATAAAAGCCTCCTCTTAGAGACTGTCATCGAGCTGTTATATCAACAATGACAGAAACCCAGGCTCTCCTGGAGGACCAGATCTGAGAGGTGACAAAGGTGTGGAAGCTGAAAACAAGGCACAGGTCTGGCAATTTCCAGAGAGTGAGGGCCAAGCCAGTGATCAGTATGAGACCATAGATTACAGGAGGAATTCAATATAGGTCTCATGGACTCCATGCTGCTGTTAGAATATTTATGAGGTAAGCCAAAGCTTTGAAACAAAACAGCCAAAAAGATGGGAGGGGTTTTGCACATAAAAGGTGAATATAAAAACAGAAGAAAGGTGCCAAGTCTGAACAGCAGAAACCCCTGGCTTTCCCACAGCCCTGGAGGGCATGCACAGCTCCTACAAAGGCAATGCAAAGCCAGTGGCTGGGTGTGTTCTTTTGAGGATAAACTCTCAGAAGAAACCTTGTAGTACATTTTCTTGGCAGGATCTTCTACTGTGTACCCTCCTCAGAAAGAAAATGTTCTCAGATAAGGAATGGCTAATGATCCTGGAAAAGCCTTTCCTGTTCTGAGAGCATTTCTTCAACCTCCAGACAGACCAGTCCTCCGCCTCCAGACAGACCAGTCCTCCACCTCCAGACAGGCCAGTCCTCCTCCTCCAGACAGACCAGTCCTCCACCTCCAGACAGGCCAGTCCTCCTCCTCCAAACAGGCCAGTCCTCCTCCTCCAGACAGGCCAGTCCTCCTCCTCCAGACAGGCCAGTCCTCCTCCTCCAGACAGGCCAGTCCTCCACCTCCAGACAGGCCAGTCCTCCACCTCCAGACAGGCCAGTTCTAAACCTGAGAAGCAGGTGACAGAGGCTGACAAGTACACGTTTGCAAAGACTGGACTGACCTCCCAGAAACCAAGTGGCAATTATCAGAAGACAAGATGACCAGTCAAAGGCAGAGGACAAGGAAGTCACACTCAGATTAGCTGTGAGAAAACCAATTAAAAACGAGAATGGAGAGAATGGAACTCCATCAATACACTGCCAAGGAGCCCTGTCCCAAGTACATGCTCTCTCTCATCCCAGTTGGGTTTCTGGGGGTTATTAAATGTGGCAGAGGCACAGATGGTCAAAAGCAATACATCTTGGAGTTTTTGATGCAAATTGTATCTACTTTTCTTGAAGGTGCTACTTATATTTGTTTTAAAAGAAACATACTAAATCTGGCTGGGATGGCCTAGGAAGCAGGAATAACAGTGGACAGAGAGCACATTGAAGAAGACAGACAAAGCCGTGAGCATTTGTGAGTCTCAGGACAGGGAACTACTTCAAGAGGAAGGCCTGGCCTTTCCACTGCAGGCCATGCAGATCCACAGCACATCCAAGTGCAGCTATGTGTGCCCACAAGAAGAGGAAAGGAAGAAAATGGTCACCCTTCACTGAACATCTTAAGGCTTTGTCTGATGCAGGAGGTGTCGGGCTCTGTACTAATCATGGTGTCCGGGCAGTGCGCTATGCAGGTTTCCTGTTAAATACTGCATGGAGCCATTTCAGTTACAAGAACAAGACAAGGGAGCATGGTGCCAGAGTGGGGTTTTCTTCATGTCTCCTGTACATAGAAAACCAGAATGGCATGAAGTAAATCATTTAGAGACTATAAAGCACCAAGGAAGGAGATACTGTTTGACACATAACTGTTACACAGCACACACATGCTGAGCATGTGGGTAGTGTTAAGCAGACGCTTGCAATTTTATAATTCCAATCCTCCCATTCAGTAACTTTCCCCAGGCTGTGGGCTAGACAAAGGGAGCTATGCACTGTGGGTATGAATGCAGGCTCTATGTTCTCACCTGTGAGAGGAAGAGTCTCTCACTAGTGTTTTTACATCACAAAGAACGGAATGATTGCATGTGCTAGAAACACTAAGGCACCTGCTTTGCTCGGTCTATACAAAATCAGAGACATCAATGGTTACAAGAATAATCTGAATATTTACAGAGATTACAGGATTCAGTCATTTACATCTAATACGAGTCTGAGAGACTTTCTGTCCAGAAGGAAGACATCTTAGTTTGATGGAGGTGTTCCTTTTCTTTTAAAAAACAAACAAAATCACCACAAGAGTTACCACCTGGTTAACAACAGCCAGGTGCTACAGCTCTCTGTACTGGCTGCTGGCCTTTCCCTCCTACACAAACTTCTCTAACAGTAGCAAAGGGCTTCTTTTCCAAATACTGAGCCTTCTGCTAGGCCCCCAATTCCATGCATGAAGCTCTGATCTAAGGGCCATAATCACAATGTTTTGGTTCATTTACACAATCAGTGTGCGAAACACCTACTACGGGCAAGGCACCATACTGAGATTAATTTAATTAATTGCTACTATTGGGAACAGTGACTGATGAGAAAAATCAAGAGTTTCCAATTTAACTGTAAATTAAATTGATTTTTAAATAACTTTAATTGAATTAAATTGAAATTTGAATTTAAAATTGAAATAAAAATTATTTCAGTTACAGGATTTCCTACCATATTAACACATTGTACCAGAACATGTATCTTAGGATTGTTTAAGATCTAACATTTGAACAATTAAAATAGTAAGCACTGCTTTTACATATATTTTTAAAGAAAAACAATCCCATTTCTGTGTATGGAAAGATGAATATTTAGGAAAAATGTTGAACTCATAGCTTTGTCCTTCTCAATCCTTGGCCCTAAAATACAAAAAAAGTTCTATCCACCAGTTCACAGAAGAGCATCTATAAGAGATAATTAATGTCTAGCATCTTTTCTCTTTCATTCAGCTCCACAACTCTGTGGGTTGGTAAAAGGCTTGCCTAGCATGCATGGGTGAGGCCCTGGGTTTGATCCCTTATATCAACACAAAAGCAGGAACTCCAACCATAAAACCCACTGGGGAAGAATGACTTCACAACAAGCAAAAGAATCTGGGGGTTGCTCCAGTGTATGGAATGCTTCGGACTGAGAAACAAAAGAGAAATGTTTAAAGGCCCCCGCACTGCACCTAGATTGAAAATCTACATGGGATTTTTGCCCTGCAAAATCAATGCATCAAACTGACAGCAACCTCATGAAATCACACACAAACAAACCTCAAACCCCACCTTCTCTCACGAGTTTTTTAACAGAAGTGCCCTGCAGTGCACATTTTTTTTCTTGCACGTTTTTGTTTCTTGTTCCCTAAATAGCACTTGTGTAAGAATTTCATCCCTCTAAACATCACATGGTGTCCTGGGGTGGTACACACTGGCAGTTCTATGGTAGATCAAGCACCCCTGACTCCTCATCTGTGACAGAGCCTTGGGGCCTCAGTGGTTAATCTCTTCCTTTACAGACACAAATGAGGAGTATGCACAGGGGTATTACAACCACTTAAGGCATAGGGGAAGACACTGACTATAAATGTAAAACCCGGGTCCTGTTAGGTCCCATCAACTGGGGCTTTCAGTGAATAGTGATCCACACATAATTTTTCTTAAGGGTTTACAGTTACTTTGCAAGAATCTATAAATGAAACCAAATAAAAACACTTAATGATTGTTCCAATATTGGGAGCACACATTAAATTTGTTCTGAAACATGAAGGAAAGCATCATATTTCAAACAACTTTTAAAGTAATTTTTAATTTACATTACCAAGTCAAAATTATTTTCTGCTTTATCTTATTGCACAGGTGTTCAATAAGAGTAAAAATGATATTGTATGTATATATTTTTGTGATTATGATAATTAAGATATGTAACTGCAGTTAGTAAGTATAAGTATATCACAAAATGATACAACTTACAGAAAATTTCTGCTTACATAGATACACAAATTAGATTACACACCTGTATAAAGATTCATAACTTGAAATCAAATCATTCTAGACACTTTAGGTTATTAAGGACATAAGCCATTTTCAGAAATCAAGAAAGAGAGAAGTATGAGCAACCAGGAGGCCGAGCACAGGAGAATCATGGAGGAACAGGCCTGAGGGCAGTCCCTGTGGCTGTGCTTCTTGATGGCACGGCGTCTCCTCCTCAGGGTCAGCCATGGACAGATGCTCTAGATCAGGTGAATGAAAGCTACACTCAGCAGCTAGAAATGGAAATTGCAGCCCCTAACCCACACCAGGAGTGCCTAGCCTGGGCTGACACTCTGCTGTCTCTCTACACAATCTCAGGGGATTCTTTCTAATGTAAGCCCTTCCTAGGTTAAAGAATACAAACCATCCAGACCTCTGCCCTTTCGTCTAACCCTGAAAATAGTAACAAAAAAGCCCTTTCATCAAATGTTCCAAAACTGATAGAAACACACGTTAATATTCTCCTCTCTCTCTCTCTCTCTCTCTCTCTCTCTCTCTCTCTCTCTCTGGGGGGGGGGGAGAGTTATATTTGATTGTAACATCAGTTAAAAGCTTTTAAACACAATGCTCCAGAGTAGGTGGTTCAGACCCACTACCCCAGTAAATATGCAGCAGAGAAAGAAGCACTGGGGTGATGCTGCTTTACAATGAGGAGATGGGGGTTGGAGGGTGGATTCTTTGTCAAACAGCTATTAGAATAGCATGCTTGCAAAACTAAGTATCTAGGGTCATACACTATCACCCATGAGTAACAACTGTCATCATCAAAGATCAAGAGACATCCTAGTAACATCTCATTTGGCCAGAGCCTGCCTCAAGCAGTGATTGTTATTGTGAGATACCCCGAAGATGCTCAGGTGGATGCCCACCAAGTCAATCTGTTGTGTGGGGGATACAAACTTTACAAATGCCACTGAAGCTCAGACGCACACAAGGATGCTCTAGCTACTGTTCACTGCAGTCTTGAAACAGGATCCTGGGACACAGCCATACATATGCATTATGTTATTCAAGCTGCATTCCCATCATATTTAACTTAGTCATTCTTCTAGCTGAATGTCTGTATGGCCTAATGCAAATTCCAGGCTGTTGTACCTGCTCCATAGTCAGTGGAGGTGGTGGCTGAAGCCACAGGGGGTGGGGGGGTAGAGAGAAGAGCCTGGGCTCAGCTGAGAATTGGGACTGGACAGTGATGAAAAGTCCATATGTTACAGTGCCACCATAAATTATGCTGCAAAGAATGGTCAGGCCACAAAGGGGTTCCAAAAATAGGCTGAAACTGCTCTCAGTCTGAAAACAAATTGCTTAAGCTTCAATAGGAGCAAACAGTGTTCTTGACATGTATTTTCATGTGGTCACTACTGGGTGAAGCCAACTCTACAGAGATGAACTAAACATGCTCTAGCATCAGAACTGGAAGCTGTTATTTCATCTAGACACTAAAATGCGAAAAATCTGCATGCATGCATCTGGTGCCTCAAGGCCTAGATATTTATTATGAGGGAAAGACAAAATGAAGGATGGTGTGTCAGTTGGCCTGAACTCTGGGAGAACCTGCACTCCCAGGAAACAGAGACCTCAGGAGCCTCACCTTTTCATCATCACAGGACTGAGTCTGAATTATGTAATGATTGCTTTATCTAAAAATACATATTTAATGATAATAACAGCAACATTATAAATCAACAGCCAAAGTGCCCAAAGAATTCTACTATCAAGAAACAAATTCATTTTTCTTAAAAGATGAACATTAAAAACCAAGTATTGACAAAAATACATTTATATAGTTTTATGTAAAAATGCTTTTAAAAATCTGTACATTTATGTTTTTAAAATAAAGTTGTTTAAAAAAAGATGAACATTAAATCTAAAAAATGTTAAGAAATGCCCATTTAACTGTCTGACAGGGTAGAAAGCAGAAAGGGGCAATAGTAACTCCACACAAAGATGCCCTATAAGCTTTATAAGAATGGCTGTGGTTAACAGTTAGGAAACGTAATTATTTAAGTTACTAAGCCTGTAAGCGTGCACTATAAAGTAATAATCACACAAACCAGTAACTGATGAGATGGCTTCTTTAAGTGAATACTCTAGAGAATATAGTCTATTTTTTTTAATTGCTATGAGCCTAAGACCAATAAATCTGAGGATCATATATTGATTATTCTTATCATAAAGATAAAATGTTGAAGAATCAAAATAATACAGCTTTATTTTAAATTATATAGTTCTGCTTTCAATTTTTGTGACACTGGCCCTAGTAAGAGGAATATATACAGTACATGTATTAACAATCACATGGTATTTAGGGACATTAGGGAAAGTTTAAAACTGAACCTAGTGTTCTACCATAATTTATGTGCTATCTCCCTTATTATTCTGGAAATTAAAAATGGTAATTTGCATTTCACTGAAGAAACAATAAATAATATTCATATTTGACAAAGGAAATGCAAATGATTCAGAACACAGATTTCTGCAGTGATTCATACTGGATTAACATCACGTTCTCCTTTGAGAAATGGCTTGTCATTAGTGGAAAATATCATTAGCTCAGTTTTCATAAACAGAATATCATTTGCACATAGCTTACAAGTAACCAAAACCTTCCAAGCAGTAAGGATGTAATGCTGAGATAAGAAAAGCAAAGCCACCAGTATAAAGCCATATTGTCCCCAGCATGAAGTGATCAGATACCCACCTAAAATGATCGACAGTCTCTCTCTCTCTTTCTCTCTCTCTCTCTCTCTCTCTCTCTCTCTCTCTCTCTCTCTCTCTCTCTCTCTCTCTCTCTCTCTCTCTCTCTCACACACACACACACACACACACAAATCCCATTTATTCTCGTCCAGATGGGACCAACTGGACGCTTTGGCACAAACAACTCATCCTTCTTCAGACCTTCTTGTCCAGCTCCTGAGCTAGCTTCAGCTGATAATGATGGATGTCAAGGCTAGTGTAAAGTAGGTGACAATGGGAGTCTTGTTATAGCTGCCAGTCTTTCTGTCTTGTCATTATTACACACTGAAGATTTATTTGAGTTTATCGTTGTGCACAGGGTCTAGCCATTTGCAATTCATCACCTACTACAGAAAGTTCAAGAAAGTGGCTGAAGCTATAATTGCCACGTCCACCTGCTTCAGGAAATGACGAGGTCACTAGCTAGGGCAGTTCAGCACAACATCTGGGATAAGGAAGTAAAGCCTGCTCTGTACTCTGTCTCTGGCCATCACAGCCACATTGCTACTTTCCTGTCTGGGACAGCCTGAACTAAAGCAAACACTACAAGATTAAAGCCACAGAGAACAGGCAGTGAACTTTCCAGAACCCGCTGTAATTCGAAGGTCACAGTTCTTACTGAAAGGGCTACAGGCACTAAGCACTGAGTCTTGAGCAAAGCCCATTCCAAGCTGCAGAACTTAAACCAGTCTGTCAAATGTTTTCAGAGGTGGACTATAAACTTGGTAAGTTGTAATACACTGGAAACTATGCTTGATAATACGAGACAGCTAAAATCAAATGTGAAGATTTGATTTTATTTTAAAATAGAAAAGCCTTGTCCATGTTGGATTTAGATGTTACTATGATAAATAAAGGGAAAACCCAGGAATGAACATGACCATTCATTATTTTTGAATGCCTTTTGTGCTATGTTTACAGGTTTCATCTTCATTTGACTGTACAAGAGCAGCAGAGGCTTTCAGTTCTCTGCCTGAACTCCCACTCTCAAGTGTAACAGCTATGCTGCAGATGGGGAGCTTCTGTGACTTCCACTCACATGACTCATGCTCAGTGTACAGATGGCTTCAGGATTTATGGCACCTCAATCTTTTCCTGCTTGATATTATGCCATTACTTAGTTTTTACATCCTTGCTGCTAATGGATTTCTAAAACCAAGATTTACTGAGATAGTATTTTTTTGTTCCAGGTTCTTTGAAAAGTCAGCGTGTTGAGTAATGCAGAAAATGGTAAGCTGGCATCATAATTTAATATAAAATCCCAACTATTTGGAAAGCTTATCTGTATGTTATCTCATTCCCCAGACAATAATGATACTCAATGGTTTCATTTTATAAGGCTATAGCACAATCAATGTTCTGGGTGGAAAGTCTCCGCCTGCAAATCTAGCACAAGTGTTTCTCTGTGTGCTATTGTGTGATCTCACCTCCTTGGCTACAATGTCAGTTCCAATGGGCAGTCTGCTTCTCCTAGAACACCAGACTTGAAACCATTTCAACTAGATGCCTGACCCCATTTTAATGGCACTTTGATTAACTTCAAGGGAAGAATGATGTAAAAAGAGGGAAGAAAAGAAAACATAGACCCACAATGCAATGCTTCTATCCACATGATACCATGTAACTGAAACCAAGTAAAGCCTTCAGCTTTGTCACCATGGAAAGTACCAGGGAGATGTGGTGCTTACTCTTCTCACTCACCCTCCTGTCTACACTCACATCTGCTATGGGAAAGCCTGCAGATTAACAGGACAATACATTTTAAAATCACCCACAGTGTGTACATCAGCTCTAGCAAACAAAAGCTGACATGTGAGCTCAGCAACAGAGCAAGCTGCAGGTCTCACCTACACATCTGTGAGTCATACCTGTGTGCCACACAAAAGCTTCCTAGCACCTTCCTCATGCTCAGGCTCCTAAGTTGGTGAGGTATTTTTAAAGTTAATAGTACATCTACTCCATGGAGAGAAAACAGGGGCTCAGAGAGGGGAGAAATTTCTCTATAGTCACATGAGCTAAGAAGCAGAGCTTGGTCTTAAACACAGTTCTTCAAGTCCTTTCTTCTGAGCCATACCACAGTGCTGTACAAACAGGAATCTTAAAAATCTTATGACTGTGAGAATGCCGACTAGATTCTGGGGTTATACAATAAGTTGATTTACACCTTTTATAGTTTTCCAAACAAGCTTAACTTTGCCCTGTCCAACATGTATCAAAATCACAGTGTACTGTTTTGAAATTTTTGACTGTGAAGTTAGAGTTTACATGTTTGAGGCTGTATGAAAATCCCCAGTTTAAGAACTAGAAGGTTGGGCCAACGTCTAGAATTTATGCACCCTGAGCCTTTCTCCACTCCCTGTGAAATGTATAGCTTTCTTCTTCCTTTCTGAGGCCAACTACTACCATGAATCATAGTTTATTCATTCCCTATTTTTTTTTTTTTTTTTTAGCACAGTTGTACACAAAAAAAACCCACTGTTGATCAACCAAATTAAAAATGTGCCAATCTTTAAGTGTTAATGAATGGAATTATACGGCATGTATTATTGTACATCTTTTGTTCTTCTAATGTTACAACTTGAGATTCATGAATATGATGCATGTGACTGCAGGGTTTTGCTTTGCTTTTGTTTTGGCTCCTCCCCTTACATTTTACAGTATTCCAATGAATAAATTCACCCGTTAACTCACATATGTGGCATCTGACATTACGTGATATTAGAGTCATCTAAGAACATTTCTATACATATTTCCTAGCACAGGTTACTTGTGGGCCATGGTGCATGCGTGAGGTCTGTGCTCAGTGGCTGTGTTACTGGTTCTGCAGTGGACTCATCACAAACATCCAGAGACATTTCAAGGCCCTGCTGCTTCTCCCTGAATAACACTCTTTTTTCGTTTTTGGCATTCTGGTGAACAAGACATAGGTGTTTTCCTGTAATTTTAACTCCAGTTCTCCACTTCCAACCAAGACAAACATATTTCACGTGACTAGGCCACTATGCTGTCTCATTCGTGAAACATTTGATATTGCCTTTACATCCACCTAAGCAGTGTTTACTTTATAAAATATTTCCCCCATATTGTAGCTTAGTGTGCATGTGCTACTCCTTCATTATGCACATTAATCCTGATGTGGCTAAATCTACCAGGCTCTTCCTTCAAACTGAAATTCCTTTTGTCTTGTCTAAGATGCTCTGTTGCATCTGTACTTTACCTAAATGTTCTCTCTCAAATTAATGTGTTCAACTCTTTCATGTGCTCTGATGTAGGGATTCCAATTTTATTTCCCTCATATGGATAACTGATTGTTTCTTCATCTTTTATTAAAGAGTACATCCTTGCTATTCTGGTTGGTAATATTACCTGTGTCATAGGTTAGCTACACTACCTGAGTGGCTCTGATTAGAATTCCTTATTCTTTTTGTTTATCTTTCTATCCCTGAACCAAGTCATCCATTAATATACCTTTTAATATAATTTTAAATCCTACAAATTTCACTGTATGATATTTATACCATAAAATAAGCAGAAGTAAGATTTATTACCATTAATAAATTTATAAGCTGAAGTCCTAAGATGTTTCTGAATTGTAATCCACATCTTACAATTTTCAAGTTGTTCATTTTCCTAACCACTGACTTCCCCAAAGCCTTTCATGTTATCTCATTAATTTAGAATTTAACACGATGCTAATTATTTGTAATGTTTTATATCATTGAAGAAGAGTACAGATTTGAGTTACATACCCATACAGAAGATAGTAAAAACACAATTCATGGAAAATGGGTTGTTCAGCATTAAACAAATAATTATCTTTCTCAAGATGAAATTACTTCATCTGTTCAGTTAATAATAATCACTGTCTTGGAGGATTTCTGCATATAATAAAGACAGTATATTTTAATATTTAGCACCTTACTTCACATATTGTATGGGTTAAAGAATACCTTCACTGAAGTCAAAGGAATTTTAGAATCATATCAAGAGATAATGAAATAAATATCAAATTCATCATCACTTATCCCACAAATCAAAAATCAAACTGAGTATGTACATACAAGGCAGGGCCTCACAAGTCTATCCACTCTATCATCTTTCTTTGTTTTTGTTTTTAAAGTCAGGATCTCACTATGTAGCTATGGTTGGCCCTGAAATTACTTTGTAGATTAAATGGCATAGAACTCATGGAGATGCACCTGTCTCTGCTTCTTTACTCAATAAAGGACTCTCATTACCTACACCATAATCTGACAAACATACGCTGGCCAAGGGACTGCCAGGGTAGAAGGATTGACAGCTGGTCGGGTAAAAGCACGAAGTGGCACAATCTCAAGGGACCTTAAAGGACCTGAGAGAGAAAGAGAGGGAGGACAAGGAAGTGGAGGAAGGAAGGGCATCAATCTCTGTGCAGCTGGGGGAAACCTGAGTATGCTTGTTCAGGACTGACATGTGAGAGCCAGAGTCTGAGAGATCAAAGTCCTAAAGAGCTCTACCCTGAGTCATCTGTCCCCACCAGGCCTGAGTGGGCTGCAATGACTTCTTGCCTTCCCCCTCCTCTCTTTTAATGCCATTTTCTATGTCCTTTGTTTGAGCCCTGCAGTGCTAACATCTGAGGCAGAGAACTATTCCCTATAGGAACATGATGCGGGCAACTCCAGCATGAAGCAGCCATGTTGCCCATCTGAACAGCAATGACTATCTGTCCCCTGTGCTGGAGACATTTCTAGAGGTTAGACCCATTGATTACTGTGAGTATGATTTTACTTGAGTACTGATCAGTAAACATTCTCATTTTCACTTTTCTCTACGACAGCTCTATTTTTAAGATTTTTAAAACCGGCGCTGCCTGTGGTAAGAACATTTTCATGGCACAGAGGAAAAAAGAAAGCCCAGTGAGTCTAAACTTCACTTGAACAAGACAGGAAGTATGATAAAATTAAGCTTTGAGAATTAAAGCATCAAATGAATTGTCACCTTGATCCTCATCCCGTAAGAGGGGCAGGAGGTGTCAGGGAGAGCATGAAGCTCAGACACTACTGTGCAAGGAAGGCGTGGCCGTGGTGGGCTTCCTTCTGCAACTGAAGCACAGGCTCTTTGCTGGGCACTGCCATGCTCTGAAGCACAGGAAATGCATCTCTGGGAATGGTTCTAGTTCAAGTTTATTTAACAGGTATGTTAGACTTTGGATATTGCTTTAATTAGTAACACTGGTGTCTAATACAACTAGACAACAATCTGTTCTCTATGTGAAGCTCCAGGATACAGGAAATGTGTAACTGCCTTTGTGCTCCAGGAGTTTGGCTTAACTATAGCAATTCCAAATGACCAAACATGTGTCCAGAACTTGGGAAGGCAACACACAGCTTAGTAGCAGGCAGTACTGAAGGAATACAGCCTATCCTGAACCCACATATATGAGCATGCCAAGTTCATAAGCCCATGCAAATGGAGCTGGAAACAGCAACTCACAGGGCAGAGCCCAGGAGCTGGAACTTTTGAGACACTGAAATCTTGCCCAGAACCTAAGCTGCATGAGTTGCTGCACCAGGCTGGGTGCCTGCCTGCTCACTTAACCAGTCCCTGGAACATTCTGCTGGGTCTCATGGAACACTGCTGGAAAACTGCTGTCTGGGACAGAGGAAGTGTTCCTGCTTTGAAGGACGTGAGGGAAAGTAAGGACAGAGCCAGCTTCAGGGACTGAGACACACAGCAAGTGCGGCTGTGCACCTACTACTCAGCTAACGGGGCCAGGCTGCTTTGCTTTCCTCATCCACACACTGGAGATGGAGACATCTGTCCTAATGCACGCTATGGTCAGTGTCACTGCTTAGCAAAGCAATCCTGAGGATGTTCTGAGCCCTCTGCACTTGACGTTCCTCTTGTTGGCAAGAGATGCCTGGCACCTAGGATACTTGTCGTAAAGGGAACTAGCACACTTGTTATTGAGGAAATGCTCAGGGAAGGCAAGGAAAGCCTGCTGCCATTTCATCCCATGAGTAAACTGAGAAAAGAGGCACTGGGGGTGAGATCCTCCACAGGAAGGAGGGCCTTCCTGCTAAGTTTTTTTTAGAGAATTTGGTTTTGGATCCAACAGAATGCTCATTTCGCTGCAGGCACACAGCCACTATGAGCCTTCCCCCGGAGTGACAAGTTGTGTCCAGCTTCTCTTCAGAACACCAGAACCCACAGAATAGCCCCACTGCTCAGCACTCACTCTCGGGACATTTAATAGAAAAGTTTGCTGTCTGCCTTCGCCCAGAAGGCACCAAAGGTAATGAGAGGTAGTAGAGACAGACAGCTAACTCTACAAGACACTGTGCTGTGGGAAAGGAAAGATCTGCAGTAGACTGAGCTATCTCCCCACCCCCCAAAAAAATGTACATGCCAAAAGGACTAACATCAATAGAGTATTGTTTTCCCATTACTTTAACTGAAGACATCTTATTTCCAGCCTCTGAAAAATTGTAAGCTTTCAGAGACTACAAAGCAGAAAACAAGTAACTTTTGACTGACAACATAATTTTCTTGCACAAGTATGTCTCTTTACCAGTATAGTATACAGATGTCAGAGACTAGAGATGATATGTGGAAGAAGGACCATTTATCCAAGAAAATTACAAACAGAAGAGGTGCTGTGAATTAAACAGAATTTTTGGAAGTTTCTTTAACATCTTCCTTCATGTCTGATGAAAGTCCACACTTTAAAAGGGAGCAGCATTATTTGCAAACGGAGCAAGAGACCCGGATGATGGCCACATCTAATCGGCTGCCACCTTGCAGCTCAATTAGCCCTCATGTAAAAACGAGGCATGTAAGGAGAAATGAGGTTTTGACATTATCTCTGCCAGCAAGATAATTACACAGCCTTCATTTAACAGTAGGGCAACACTACTGTAGCAACAAATTAACTCAGCTCCATTTGCAATTCATGGTGTGTTTTCTCATTTAACACCATTTGTCTTTCCCCAAGTGAATGTTTCCATTAGTTTTCTGCAGCACAGCAAACACTCAGTGTGACTCCACACATTACATCACTGAGTCAATCTTAACTCCAAGCAACAGAAAGAGCAAAATCAAACTCTGCCACAACAGCCTATGCCACGGTTATTTCAGCCACAGGTTTTCTCTAGTGTATGGCCAAAATAGAATAGGCTAAAGTATCCTGATGCAACACCCAAAGACATTTAAGTTCTCAACCCTGCCATCATTCTGGGAGTCTTGTCTTTGTAGAAGGAAAAATCAAGAAAGCAAATGCAGTAAGTTACAGCTTATGCAGCGCTGTACCTGGAGTGTGTGCCAAAAGCAACTGGAAAGAGAAAGGCTGGGGCAAGAACCTTTCCAAAACTAGCCAAAAAACATGTGTCCGTGACCTTATTCTCTGATAGGTTTGACACTCAGAACTTTCTCTTGGCTCAGATGTACAAGCAGCTCTCCTCCCGCAGTGCTGGAAGGTAGAAATACACGGCTACAAATGAACAGAGCAGCGTTTCTCAGGGCAGGTAGGACAAGTTTGAAAATGGAGACTACTCTGCAAGAAACTTAGAGACATTTTCAAAGACGAAGTAAAACGTTTACCATTTCCAGGACTTTCATGGCCTTTATCCCAATAACTGTTGGTAGTGGGAGTCATGGAAAATACATGCTTGTGACACTCCACACATTTCACAACTCACGGCCACACTGTCCCTCCAACACAATAATCAGCAGGCCGTTCTCACAGCACATGAACTTTCTCTCCTCTTTTTTCTAAACATTAAGATAACACAGTGACATCCCCACATTTGCAAGTGGAGAAAAATTCTAGTGAATATATTTAAGGCTCAAAAAGCAGTAAACATGCTATGCCTTTCTGTATGCTCTGACCTGTGTGATTCTGAACAAAAGAAAATTAAGCAAACAGTACCTGGCTAGCTCTTCCCAAAGCACCATGAGTAGAACCTTTCTTAACACAGAGATTGGCTTCATTAACTCTCAGTTCAGCTAATTGAGTAGAAAAGACAGCCAGAAAGCGAAGACCATGTTTTAGATGAGTCTCCATGCCAAGGCCTTAAGCATGGACATCCCAACACCACAGGGAGGCCTGTGCCTTCCTAAGGTGGTCTACTACTTCTCTAAGGAGGAGGAATGACCATTGCTATTATGGCTGCTCTCAGCTATAGTCATTACACACCGATGGCAGCCGGGGCTTACCCTATGTCTGACACATAGTCCACAGAAACCAATACTTAGACAAAAGTTATGAATAACATATGAATGCCCTTCCTGGATGTAGCTGTTTACTATAGAGAAGTTTAATTCATCCATCCGGATAATAAGGAAATACACACTCTTCTGTTTACATTCCTTTCTTTACTATTTTTCTTAGTCTTAAGAACTTTGAAACCAACCAAGAAAAGCATCCACCCAAAAGCAACATTAAATTGATGCTTAAGGAATGATTATAAAAGTTATTATAATAACTAAGGCTAATTAAAACAGTGAGATTCCATCTTTGTACTTAACGCCACAGTGTACGAGATACTCTGGACTACTGGCAGTGCAAGATTCTACTCCTAATAAAACACAATCTCCTCTAACGCCATTAAAACAATTGTTTCTATTGGAAACATGTGGCTGGAAGATTAGGCTTTTAGATTCACAATAATACAGTTATTTTCAGGGAAACCGTTAAATACTAAAAGGCTTTTTATTGCTATGAATGTACAGCTATAAAACTGAAGCATCACTCAGCAATACAGGTGTTAATTACACCCAGCATTTGTTTAAGAATATTGGTCTTCCTTCTACAATCCATGATCAGTATTATCACTGCTGTAATGCTGTTTAGCTATTATAAAGCCTCAAGTCCTGAAACTGTGAGGTTGCCATATCTGAGGTCCAAACACCATGCCCGAGCTGGATCTCACCATAAATTTATGAACATGCCCAATTAAGGCAGGAGCAATGCCTATATACATACAATGCTGAACTTGTCCAATGCTACATATATTCAGACACTGATGATAAATTTATAACAGCCCATTGGCTTTAAATACCTAATATCTACAGTCTTTAATAAAGTGAGTAAGAATTTCTGCCTTTGTGACACCTGTTTTCTAGGGAGAGAGATACATGATAACACAAATACACATGGAGGGTGAGAGGAGGAAGGGAGAGAGCAAAACATGGAGGGCACAAGGAGGAAGGGAGAGAGCAAAAACAAGGCACAGAGGTAAGATACAGTTTTAAAGTTGGCAAGCATCTCTAGTAGGCCAGGGAGAGAGAGTTCCGGTGTCCTCAAAGAAGGTGAATTCCAGAAGCAGGGCAGAGCTACCGCCACAGTCTGCTACTGCTGGGCCTTGTCCTGTGAGCTGGTGCAGGACTCCCTCTGTTCTGCACTGCTGAGCTGGAGAGATGTGACTAGTATTTTAACCTGGCCACTCCAGTTGCTGATTTGGAAACACACGGTAACATATCAAAGGCAAAAGTTCAATAAAAAGAGACAAAATGCTGTCAGAACAGGAGGTAAAGCTGAAGGTAACTGGACAAATCTGACTCAATAGATGTGACAATGAGATTTATTAATGCTGCAAATTACTATCAAAAGGGGAATGAGGAGGATGCTAATGTTTACATTACACACAAAAGAGTCAGTCAGTCACTCACAAACAGAGGGCTGCTATTTACTGTAAATGGGAAAACATACAAGAGGAGCAGTGATCAAGATTTAACACCCGACTGCTCCACATGACAAACAGGAGCAGAGCCACATCTCGGAACCCATGTGCTTAATTAGTCAGTGCGTTTCCTTCAGCTGAGTATGTTAGAAGCCACTGTATAAAAGAAGAATATGCTCCTCTCTCTAAAACTGAATAAAGCAATGCATGTTTTTATTATTTGTTAAGCAAGAAAGATAATAACCTTTTTTTTTTTTTTTTTTGTGGCTGCTATTTTGCTAATGGATGAAACAAGCCCACATATTGGAAGAGTATGTGAGTACACATGAGCTCCAGACGGAGGCCAACAATGAGCAGCAAGAACCAGAATAGACTCATAAGGACAGTAGGAGACCATAACTTAGATCAAAGCTGCTGAAAAGCTTCCAACAGCAACCCAGAAAGTAATCTAAGTTATTTTGGACAGTGTTTAAAGCAAAAAAAAAAAAAAAAAAAAAAACAGAACAGAAAAGAGAAAAGGTTTGTTATTGGGGTAAATTATTTAATCTTTCAGCTTCAATTTCATCAGCAAATTTTGATCATATTTGCTTGGAGAAGGTATTTTGTTCAGTAAGACAACAGATATACCACACTCGTGCAGGTATCAGTGTCTTCCCTGATCTTCAGTGAATGATTTCTAATCTAAATTCTCTTTATTAGACAAAGAAACGTACATCCATATCATTCAAATCTGCTCAAATCCCTGACAAAAATACTATGACAGTTCAAAAATCATTCAGGAAGTGTGTTAAGCAACTGCCTACAAAGTCAAGGCTGTATATTCTTTTAAAGAAGAGTTTAGGGCCTGCCCTTAGGAGAGGAACAGTTCCTTAGAGGGGCTAAAATGGGTCCATAAAGAGTAAGTTCTCAAAGGACGAGTTCATTCTCAGCAGGGAGGCTGCTTACCTGGAAGCAGGGGTCGAGCATGGTGCTTCCAACCATCAAGATGGCTCTGTCTTAGACATAGCATCTGGGCTGGGCCACAGCTTGAGTCAGGAAGTAGACAGAACTAAGCAAATGCAGGCAGGAATCTGTAAAGGAGTCCTCTGGTCAGCATGATTCCCAGGCCTCTTCAGGCCCCGACATTTGTTTTCTAAACCATCAGAATGAGTAACTATATGGGTGCACTTCTCTGACTGCACAGACCCACACCAGCTGACAGAACCAAGACAACAGAAAACTTAGGATGAAATCGCACCTCTAGAGAGAATGAAAAACTTCTATTTGACATAAGTTTTGGCTTTAGCTGTGAATTAAAAAATACTCAACTACAAAATGCTAAGCCTCTTCACTCAGCTCCAAACTGACATGACGTCAGGCTATTTGATAGTAATTAAGGAAAGGGGAAAATCCCAGCATACGCTACTGCTGCGCACACCATTTGAAGCATTAATAATCAAACATTTAAGAAAGTCAGCCTGAAAGGCATGGAACTTGGGAATGCTTGTAAAATAACTGGAAAGAAATGAGGCTCTCTACAGGAAAAGGCCCCACCCCCCTGAAAGGAAGGCATCCACCTTGTTTATGTCTTTTGGTCATCATGTGGTGGGTGAACAGAGTCTTAGTCAGAGCAGCTTCCAAACAGCTAGAAAAATTCAAGCTTCTCTTGGGTCTACTCGCATACCCAGGAGGCTGTAACCAGACTAATCTTACTGTGAAGGTAGATTACAAGTGACTGAAGTGAACACACAAAAGCAAAGTTTCAGACATGACTGCACATCTCTACTAAGTCTGGTCACAAAGGTGAGGATGTTGTCAAAAGTCACTTTAAACTGGGCAGAGTGGCCCCGACTTGTGATTCTAATATACCAGGCAAGGTAAGACAGGTACTAGACTTTGTCTAAAAACAAACAAACAAACAACATAGTAAGTACACATTTCCAGAATATATGTATAGATTCCTATCTGCTGCTTTCAGCTTTAAGGCACACACAGTAACAGATAATACCTTAATCTATAACAACCTCCCTGATGAAACAGTCTTAGTAAAGACTAACATGGTTTGCCCAAAGTCCCAGAATGACTAAGTTAGGAACCAGCATTCTAATTCTCCCTGTTTTCTTGTGTACATTTCCCAATCTGGCTATATACTAGGTTTTAAAGTGTTAGTTTCATTATGTGTATATACATTGTGGGTATGCGTGTGTCTGTCTCCATGTGGTGAGTGCAGGCAGCCTCGGAGCCCAGGGGTGTTGGGATATCCTAGAGCTCGAGTTATGGGAAGTTCTGAATTACCCACTTGCTATCAGGAGCTGAACTTGAGTGTTTCCTAGCACAGAATATACTCTTAACTGGAACCATCTTTCCAGCCCCAGCAAACCTCTGCATAATACACACCCAAGTCTGGGATTCATCCTTGTGAAGTTCTCATCTACTAAGTCTGAGAGGCCAGATACTGAGACTAATATATATGACCCTGTGAACAACTAGTCACATAAATGGCCACATATTTTAGAGGAGATAAAAATTTCTGAGCAAAGCAAGTGTTAATAATAAAAAATCTTAACAAATTAAAAATTAACACATCTTCATACAAAAAATTTTCAAAGGTAACTTTTGTATCTACTTAGAAATGTTAAAACGCAATGGATATCTCAAGATACGAAATGTTCAAAATACAAGAAGGCAGTTTGACACTACTGTTTCTAGCTCATTTATCTAAAATATGCTTTCTAAACAAATAAAACGACACTTTGTAAAGTCAAATGCTGTAAAAGCCAGCTTGTCTTCTGCACAAGTGGCAGATCTGTTATCATTCTCATCGTATTGGAAGCTTATCCGAAAGATGCCCTCTCTGTACCCTCTAATGGCTCTTTGTGCACTCAGAATTCACCCCACTATCACACTGTTTCTCTGGATTAAGCAATGTGAGACATTTGAAGAGGTCTTTGTTGTTAAAAAATGGGGAAAGTTGCATTAAAAGCATTAAAATAATTGTGGCCACTTGGAAGAAAAAAAATCAGCAAAACACAGTGCCAGCATTTTATGTCAGCTATTCGGTGCAAAGGACTAGCACAATTTTCAACTCTTTAATTAAAGAGACGGTCTGTAAAGTTGGAAAGAAATGTTAAGTTGAATGTCATCCCCTTTCTCCTAGAATAAATGACCTCTGATAAGTATCTGAACCATTAAACATAGAAACAAAAATGTTATTTTTAAAAATTCAACAAACATGAACTCTGGAGTGATCCAATTTAAAAAAAAAAGCTTTTTTCTAAATTTAATTAAGCAGAAAAAGAGACAGCTGACAAGCAGACAAGCTGCTTACATACATTTTGAAGCAAACTGAAGAAACAGGAACCTCACTTGCATTGCCAGAGCCCAGTGTTTTGAACAGCTAGTTAGTTATGGCCATAGCACAAATCTGTCTTTTCTCTTATAATTTATTCTCAGTGTCCAAAACTGCTAGATGTCCTTTTCATGGTTAACATAACCTGGTTGGTTATTAATTATGCCACAAAACTGCATTCAAATATTAATACTCAAATAACAAGATGCAGAAAAAGGCCACTTAATGGCTTAGGTACATATATTTACTGAATTATTTTGAACAGAACACAGGAATTGTTTACTTTGCACAAACAGCACCAGAAAAGACAATTTTTAAAAAGCAAGTAAGTGCATAATCTGAGCACATCTTCAGGCCTCAGTGGAGTCAGCAGGAACCAGTGTCAGGCTGTGACAAAAACAGATGACTCTCAGACATGCCCATCACTGGATACCATTTCCTGGCAGGAATTCAATGCTAAGCCAATGGCCAAAGACAAATGCAGGGCACATTCAGAGTCCTTCGCAGAGTAGCCACCTAAAACATGTCTTCCTTACATTTTCCAGTATTTGGTTGTATTGTAAGATTTTCTTAATGGTCTTCATTTCCCCAGGTCCCACCCAGAAGCTGCCATGGAAGTTCAGATGGAAAGCAACAAAACCATAGCTGCTCCAGGGACTGCATGAAGCTGATAGATGCCTGGAATCCCTAGAGCTTCAGGACTAGGTTATGTCAAGAGGTGCCCTTCTGTTCCCACGATGACACTCAAGAGACTCTTGCTCAGTACTGAATGGTTTACCTAATTGCAGGCAGCAGGGCAGCCCCTTACCAATATGAAAAGAAACAACCTCAAACCTAAGCAAAGAGTGGAGGGAACCAACATTTCTGAGCATACGTGACGTACTTGCCATGTGTTAGAGTCATTCGACTCCACCACAGACTTTCTGAGAAGCATTACAATTCTCCTGCGAATGTCAAAGCAACAGTCCAAAGTCACTGTGGTCTGGGTCCTTTTCCTCCTAACTGTGCTTGTCTAGGAAACAATGAAGATGGCAAAGCTCAAGATGAAATTCAGGGGCTACAGAAATATAAAAATCAATCTCACACCCACACTACCGCCTTTGATAAGGTAAGAGATTACTTTAACTTTGATCCCTAAGAAACTCAAACATGAATTTGGAAAATGCCAGTTAGTTCCTTCCTAGACACAAGGCACCGTCTGGTGGCTGAACAGCTAACTAGGCATGTACATGGCAAATCTGAGGAAAGCGTCAGTGACAAAAATCTTAAGAAGAAACCTTGGCAAATGGAGAATTAATGTATCTTTATTTAAATAAACAAAAAAGGTTGTGTTTGCATGTATTTAAAAAATGTTAAAAGCATGCCTCTGACATCTGAGTGACAGAGTTCAGAGGGCAGGAAGGCGGCAGTCTGTCCAGTCTGACGCTATGGTTGCTCTGGCACTGGCCTCATGGAAGGCAGGTTTAGACAGAACACCTAAGGGCTCCCATTCTCACAGATGAGGAAAAGACAGAAGATATGCAAATGTCCTGACCAAAGTCAAAAGTCTACCCTTTTGTAAAGCTGATGTCAGAACTGCTACTGGGCACATTTTGCTGTTCAGATAACTGTCAGGCAAAGAACTATTTTATTTTGTTTTGATCTTGGCCCTGAAAAAAGATATAATTCTTACTTCCCACAACCACATAATAAAAGCAAGAAATGACATCAAATATGCTCTTGCTGTGAGTGCACTCAGTCATTACCTTGAGAGAAAACCATCTAGATCTATACTATTTTTAAAAGCATTGTTTCACTATGAGAAACGCAGAAATTGGTAATTTTATTTGCCCAAAATAAAAATTTGAATTTATTGGTCAAAATTCCAGGTGGCTCAGATTTAAAACACAAGTGATGTAAAATATCAGTGCATCATAGCTGGAGGATGCTGCTACTGGCTCTATGTGCTTCCAATTTGATTGCTTTGGCCTTCCAAACAAGTAACTGGCAGCACCAGAAACCTATTAGTATGGTAATGCAGCCCGGCCTGGATGTGTACAGGCTCTACACTTGCAGGATAACAAGTACAAGCAAACAGGCAAAGCTGCAGTGCACAGGCCTGCCCCAGACTTCTATATCACGAGACAGTATTAGGACAAATTACAAAGCATGAAACTTTGCAGGACAATTAGAATGCCTCTGCTTTAAGTCCCAGGGAAGTCCCAGGGGCTCACAGCTTCTTCTGCCTTCTAATCCTGCATTCTGCCCTCAGTTCCGATTCATTTCAAAACCTCAATTAGAAGAAAAAAAATC
This sequence comes from Micromys minutus, assembly GCF_963924665.1. NCBI lineage: Eukaryota > Metazoa > Chordata > Mammalia > Rodentia > Muridae > Micromys > Micromys minutus. The sequence continues at coordinate 56,650,759 of NC_137969.1, forward strand.
TAAATCTAATAAAGTGGTTATTACCTATTTGTATCTGCCACAGGGTGAGTGCAATTAAACCCACCTACACTGCAAGAGGCACAGCTGACAGGCAGGCCAATCTGTTATGAGGAGAGACAATGGAACTATGTGAGAGGCATGTGTGCACATGTCAACACACACATATTTGCACACTCACTTCTATATCCATGTATTAATACTTGGCCTGCTTTGGCTTGCATTTTATATCCCCACCACCACCCCAAGCAAAGCAGTTTAATCATTTGAAAGTTCATTTGCCATTATGAACTCATTACTTATTGTGAAGACTTATCCCAGAATGCAAACTGGAGCACTAATGACAAGCTGGTGGGGCATACTCCTATGGTTAAGCTCCAGCTTTAAGGCAAAGGACACTTTCCTAGAACTTCACACCATTAAATCATGTTTCATTACTGCAAAGTATGTAACATGAAATCTGACTGCAAGAAGAAAATGGTAAAGAATTTACAAATTGTTCTCAGTCTATTTAACTTGACAATAGGAACATGTATATAACCACACAAATGAGGTAGCCAGATTTTTATATATTACATTTACTCCAAGGTAGCCAGTCACATAATTCACATGCAGAACTATCCCCATGGAACTAAATGAATTTTGTTATAATAGAGAGTTGTGACTTGAAAATATTGCTTACAATTGCACACACAAGTGAGAAAGTCAGCTAAGTCTGAATTAAGATGTTGGCTATGAGCTTTCCAATAGGTCCTTGACATGACTGTTGACCTGCTCATGACAGGACCGCACCAGTGCGGATTTGGAATTCTATTAGTATTACCAGAGGAAAAAAGTCAAGCAGTCATCAAGAAAACAAATCTATATCTTCTACTCCATCAGCCAATTACTGCTGTTAGGGTGGAATTAGGCGGGTATCGACAGTGTGCAGGGAGCAGGATTAAGCAGATGACCGAATACACGGTAAGTGCTGCTGAGCAGACCTTGTGTTTTTAACACTGTTTTGGTTTTGCTGCTGCACAACATTTTGTAAAAATTCTGACACAGGAATTTGAAAAGCAGATTGATTGCCAATATCATGCCTAGGAAAATAAAAATTATATTTGCTTACTGAATAATGTACATATAAATTCATTTGAGAACATTATTTTTTGTAAGAGCATATTTAACAGCTTAACAAAAAGTTATTCGAAATATGTACCCATCTATAAATACAGGACCAAGAGCAATATTACTTAAGTTAAAGGTTTTTGCTTTTTGCTTTTTGAATTTACAATCATACTTAAAGCTAGAAAAGTCATCAACTGCCTTTTCAAAATAGGACCTTTCCTTATAAAGCAAGGACAAAACAACTCCCATAATAAAAAGTCCCAAGAATGCATCATGGAGACACAGCCCCCAGTCTGGATACCATGCACTATGCTTCAGGGCCGAGGGGAGATAATAAACCTATCTCTTTATTGCCAGCTTATAAAACTAGGGTGTAATACCAAGTTAGAGACAGGTGTTAAAGCTAAATGAGCATGCTTGTGCAAAGTCTTGGCATAATATCCAAACAGCAGATTTATAAACTCTTGATTAATTTTAGATTATGAACTGTCAGCTGTATTTCTGTTAAAATAAGTTACTTTGTTTAAAAAGAAAGTTGAGTATTGTTTCATGGGAACTGAAATTCCTAAAGGGCTAACTGATCAAAATCAAGGAACCCATGCTATTCTGGCCTCTGGAGCCAGAGTACTATTTACAGTGACTGGTTTACATCACAGTGCAGTTTTTGCTGTGCTGAGAATGACTAACACTGGAGGAACTGGTCTAGAGTTGAGTGATCATCAGGCTACAGTGCAAACACCATTTTAAAGGGAACCATTCGTCCTTCCCCTTAGGATCACTTTACAAATCTCTAGGCCACGCTGCTCTTTCTCCATCTATGTCTTTCCCTTCTTCTAGCAGCGTTGTACAGACCTGCAAAGGGTCTCACTGGTGGAGGAACATCCCTACCATTTCTTCACCACACATCACACACATATATTAAATGTTTGCCAGGACTTTTATCTTCTAACGTCAACGTCAATGGTGGATTAATGGCAGGTGCATCATGAATATGAGCATATTCACACAGCATGTGTTTAAAATGACAATCTAATGAATATATAAAGGACCTTGAGCATCAGTCCTTGAGGAGCCAGGAGTGTCAGTTTCTGTCATTACACTGCAGAGTGGGTGGGCCTCTCATCCATACTAAGTACCTGGTAACAACGTTCTTCATTAGTGAACTATACATTGCCTCACCGATAAAATCCAACATAAATTGTTTATTCAGGTGTACACTTTGGAATTATGATGTATTATGTAGTATAGTGTTTTAACTTTCATGAAAAATTGAATATTTCCAATAAACTGATATATTATTTTAATAACTACTATGTTATTTTTAAGTACAATTTCTCTTATGACACAATTAAAATCCAAATAATAGTATATCGCATAGTGATGTAAAATTTTTTTACCTATATTCTTTGAGAAAATACTATTAAAGAGAATGCCCAGAGTGCATCAAGGTTTCCAGAAGCAATTTACCCACAAAACTTCTAAGAGGTATGGGAGAGGATTATTAAATTAGAGTACTATTTTTAAAATAAATTCTAATCAGAACTAAGAAAGCAGAGATGCCCAAGCCCAGACAAGAAGAAACCTCCAGCAAATCTAATACATTCAGCTCACCCTGCCACATCTTTTTGAACTTATTGGAAAATTCGCTTGACTTAATATTGACACAGAGATGTGCAAATCAATACATTCAGAATGAAAGATATATTTTAATTTAAAAATGTTCAAACTGCAACAGTAAATCTATGCACTTAGCACATACAAATCATCAAGAGTTTAAATGTTGCAATATAACACTGGGGCTCAACAACACCTAAAGGTGAACCCCAGGCATGGAAATTTGAGCATTCAAATTTTTACTTTTAAAGTCATTTCTAAGACAGTCTTTATACAATTTACTGAAATAAACTTAAAATCAGCAGAGAAACTGATTTACACTGAGAAACTGTCAAACCCTGCAACCAGGGCACCACCTATCTGCTGCTGATAAAATGTCCATTTTTATGTACTGCTACAACTATGGTGATCTTTCTAAATTAAATGAGAAAAGAAAATATAAAAAAGTAACTCTTATTCTACATGACATAAATACAGGCAAAGGCTGCAGCCTTAATTGGTAATTAGATTAAGATGTTCTTAAACATAAATTATATAACAGATTTTGAACATTTACTACAAAAATCCTAACTCATTGTCCTTTGCTATAATAACTTTAGTACTATTGATATATAGTATTATAAACTTAAAGACACACATTTCCAGGATACAATATCTATAAACAGTCATGTGTTTCACTCAGCAATGTATCATGTGAGAAATGAGGTTTCCAAAGGTAAGCCTGAGAATTTAACTTTATTTTCTGTAATAAATGGCTCTTTGATACAAAAGTTTGGCTTACAACATCCTATCATTAATACAAACTATCTTGCATTAAACTAATCAGCAGTCTTATTACTTCTTTTTACTCCACACATTTCCTTTCAAATGACATTACACAATGGCTGGGAAACTAAAGCCAGGAGTATCTCTATCCTTATCATTAGCAAACACGCCTTTCAAATTTTACGTTTATAGTATAGGGAGATGTTGTGCTTCAAAAAATGATTAAGAACCTAAGTGAGAACCAATTTCAAGGTGACAGTGAGGTCAGCCCCAATTATTCCTCTCCATAATCAGTGGGCAGCTTCTTTGGGAAATCCACTCCTTTTACTTTGGGCATTCTTTTTGTTCCTCCCTCAGGTACCCTCTCAGGCCTTGCTACTTGCAAAGGGAAATGCCCAAGTCCACATCATCAGTATCCTTTGAAAACCTGGGACAAGTGTGGCCTTTCTACCCCTCCCAAGATTTAAGAAGTCAGATCTGAGATTTCTCAGGATCTGTCACTAATAACCCTATCATTTGCAAAGACTGGGTTTAAGAGAGACTACTTTACGCAAGAAGTCTCTTCCCTCAGAATCTTTCCTCTGACTTCACTGTTAACATATAAGTCCTTGATTAACAAAGTTAGAAGGTGCTATGAAAACCAAAGATCACAGAGCCTTCCTTGGACGGGTAGGCAAAGTAAATAAACATTAACATGCAGCAGAAGTCCCAGATTTATAGAAACTCAGATTAGTAATTAGGTAAGCACTTAAAATAAGAATCTGTGTCACATGAAATCCCATACACATAAGTACAAAGTTTCCACATGATTATTCCACGTCTTTGCCACTTGTATGGGATATACAGGAAAGGATACGTTCCTGTGACTGCTGCATATGCACACATGGACATGGCCACATATGGAGTGCTTCCCAGAAGGAAGCTTTAAAGTACAGCTTTTGAAAGTATACCAGACACTTGCTCAGCTCAAGGTCAATTTGGGACAATTTGACCAAAAAAAATTTAGGACAAGTGTGGACTTTCTCCCCCTCCCAAGTCCCAAGGGAACTTTACCACGTGTCTTGCTTAATCCTCTTTCCTACTGCTCAAACACTTATGTGCCTTAGAAGTAAGATCAAGCAAGTAAGTAAGTTCTCTGGGGAACTCTAAGGGAAGAAGCGGGGGGGGGGGGGGTATTGGAGGTAGTGTGCATGCTTGGCACAACTGGAGCTCCACAGTGGTAGCCCTGACACTCAGGTTCTGGACACACAGGAAGGTGACAAGTTCAAGGTCATCCTCAGCTGCATAAAAGTTAAGGGCAGGCTAGAGTAGATGGCGCACTCAGCTTTAACAACAACAACCAGAAAGAGGACCCTGATCTAGGCTGGCAGTAGGACTTTAGCCTTTACTGCCCCCTGTCTCTGTTTCTCTATTCCTCTTCTCTTTGTCACCCTGCTCCTGTCCCACTCCCCACTGTCCTTTCTCTGTCACAGAAAAGAGAAAAACTGCAGTGTTATTTTAATGATGCTTGATAGTCTTTAAGAGAATGGTATTCCAAAACCATACAATTGTTATAAATAGCTCACAGTTCTCTAGTATTTTTAAGTTTTCTACCAAACATTTAATGAAGCATTTTCATCAGCAGTAGCTCAGGCCAACATAATCCTGTAACATCAAATATTTCTGATAACAGTGATTATAACAAAGAGCTCTCTGAAACAGCATTTCTTACATGGTAAATGTGTTTAGATGTTTAAAACAATGTCAGAACGTACAGAAAGATAAATATAACCAGAAGTCATCATAAATGATGGCAGAAAAGGTGGGAGCACAACCTTGATCTTGAGCAAAGAAAATATGTTCATTCCAAACATCTGTGCAGAGGCTGTGCTGAAGTCAACCAAAATCCTGTGCAAAAAGCAATGGATTCAACTGTAGCTTGTAAAAGAATACGGGTGGCATGTGTACCAAGAACCCTGGACACAAGCGGCCAGTAAGTCGGCCACCAAAGCCTGAGGGGTACAGTGACTGAGTCTGTGTCTTACTGCAGCTAACTTGTGAACAGAAAGGCACTTCAATAGGAGCTACTGTAGGGCTCATGCTGTGACAGAGCAAGAGGAGGGAAGCATACCGTCCACTAGAAGATAGCTTAGATGCTCAGAAAATCAGTCATTAAACACTGAGTCTGCATATTCCACTGAATAAAACAGAACACGATTAAAGCACAGAACACTAACTTTCCTTACAGAATAACTGCATGGGTAATTCTTCTTAATAGCCAGAATACAGTAAATAACATTTTGGACCAAAAAAGAAAAAAAGGAAAAAAAAAAAGAAAAAAAAAAGGAAAAGAAAGAAAAATCAAGTAATTACAATACAGAAGAAATGACCTATGATGCAGCACAGGAAAATCAACTAAACAGAAACAAGGAGAAAGAAGGGGCTGGGGGCTGGTTCTGATTAAGCACATGATCATTTCTTGCAGAGCACCAGAGGTCAGTTCCTAAGCACCCACTGTGGGATGCTCAACACAGTCTCTAACGCCCTCTTCTGGCCTCTAAGGACACCTGCACCTACATGCAAATGTCTACACAGAGACACACAAATACACAGAACTAAAAATAATTTTTAAAATTTATTTTTAAATTACTCCAGTGTCTTCATAGTTTCAAACAACTGATTTGATTATCAGGTTTTCAAATGAGAAATGGAAAAGAAAATTAGCACTAAAAGGAGGAATGAAAAAGATGGCAATAACAAAATGACAAAGGATACTTCTGTAAGGGAAGAAGGAAACCATGAATGTTAGTGGTTATTATAAAGAAGCCCATAGAAGCCACGGAATAAATAAGTGAAAGCCTGATGGTGTGTGGCAGGAGAGCTCTTAAGATTCAACACTGGTGCTTGTGATGCACAGACACCTAACACAGAGAACCACAGAGAGGAAACAAAGCGACAGAACTGACCAGAATCCGAGGAACATAGGCAGCAGTCACAAATGTGAAGGCAACAGACACGATGGAAGATCAAAACTAACAAGCCAGGCTCTCGGGGATCGCTCGGCGGTTAGAGCACTGCTTTTGCAAAGAACCTGAGTTCAGTTCCCAACACCCATATCAGGGAGCCCATCAGTTCATACGATGTCAGCTCTAAGACATCAGACGCCTCTGGCTTCTGGGAGCGATTGCACTCACATACATATACTCAGACAGAAAGACAGACAAATGTACAGATAAGACATTCGGATAGGCACATAATAATTAAAACAATTAATACTATAAAATTTCAGCATGATACAATTTATCAGGTAGAGGTGCTTTGCTGCCAAGCCTGACAACTCCAGTTTGATCCCTGGCACTTCTGGAGGAAGAAGATCCCACAATTTGCTACCCAGATACTCTTGCCAGGGGGGGGTAACACCCATGAACAAAAACAAACACATGCAAGTTTAAGACAAACATAAATTTCACTTTGTCAAGAAACTCAACCTGCTCTATTTAACACACTCTTCCACCTCATTTGCTCGGAATGCTTTCAGATGAAGGGTCGTACCCTAAGTTGTCTCCTGCCTTCTGCTTTATTTCTCCTCAACCTGTGCAGAGTTCCTAGCTACGGGTTAACTCAGCCAGGAACTGGCAAAGCAGATGCATCTACTTGTTGTACAGCCTGGTGAAGGGAAGCCTGTGTCAGGAATGTTTGCAACTGTCAAAAGGTTCGGGAAGTTCAAATATTCAATTCTTTAATAGGAAATGCACATACATCCTAAACCACATATTATTGAATTACCATAAAGTTGCAGGCTGAGGCAAAGTCATGATAAACATAGCATCGTGGGCCTCTAGGAAGTTATCTCCAGGACCTCACTAAAAGGCGTAGAGCTTTTCTTGTAAGCTGGACAGGAAGCCTACAGGCCAGTCCTTTCTTAAAATGAATATGCCTGTGTTTGTCTGATAAATATGCATACATTTCTAAATCCTGTAAGTTGTATATACACACACACACATACACACACACACACATATATATATACAAGCACATACTTCACATATATGCTATATCTTGCTTTTTAAAATATAGACAGGTTTAGAAGAAATTCATTTTGACCTGCATCAGAGGTACTTTAAGGAAGGAAAGAAGTGTTAGAATACTTTGGACTCTACAATCAATTTATCTCAGATACGGTTAAGAGCAGAATCAAGATAAAGACCTAAATTCCCTGTTTGCAAAAGTATTAACAGCATTTCCCAAAATATGAGTTCCAAAAACTATTTCAAAGCAAGCAAAGAGGGAAGGATTGTTTCCTTCCAGGAAATACTAAAAATCATTATTCTTCTTGATAAATCTTGTTTTAATGCATCAGAGAACTGTAGATATGCTTAAATTGCTTCATGTAGCATTCCCTATACAAATTTGGCTGCAGAACACTCCTTTCATTCTCTTATATAAAATAAAGCTTTTAGAAATGCAAAATAAATCTCAAACTGTAGAGACCAAAGTGAAAAGAAATACACTAAACAAGTTTAGAGCCCTTAGAAAGCCAATGGACAAAGGGAAACCCATGCAAATAACAATGTTAAAAGTGCATGGGAGGCACTGGCTGACCCATGTTTCAGAAAGCTGCTGTTAGGACAACTGTGGGAAGAGCAGCACAGTGGGTAAGCAGGAGGCAGATCCTAGAATACTAGTCAGGCTGCAGGTAGAGAGAGAAGACAGAGAAGGGTGCTGGAGCAGGGAGGCGTGCCTGCCACCAGCAGTAGAAGAGGGTTTGGCCAGGACTGGTGGACTCATCAGAAGAAGCTTTTTTTTTTTTAAAGACAGAGCCTCTTTAATACCCTTGGCTGCACTGGAACTCACTATTTAGACCATGCTAGGCTTGAACTAACAGAGATCTGCTTGAATCTGCCTCCTGAGTGCTAGGATTAAATGCACATGAGTATCTTTTCCTACATAGCTTACCAAAAAATTATAATGAAAGACCTGGATCTTAAACTTTTTCAAAGTATCCACTGGCTCTAACACACAATTTAGGACAAAGAATATAGTTAGTTTGCTTTTGAATCCATATTCCTTCCTGTGTCTGCTCTTTACAGTAGAAAGAGGACAGAGTGGTGACACATTTAATACGGAATCAGAGGTGGGCAGCCTAGATGAACATGTTCCTTTGATTTTCTTTTCTGTGACAATAAATCGCTAACCCTTGTCCAGGTAGACCAGACAGACTGACTTTATGTTAAGTCCCGTGACCAGGTACCTCCTCAATTGAATCGCCTCAGCACTTCTCCACTACCTACCTACACTAAAATCTACCCAAATGCCTTCCATCAGGTTTCTTTCCTGACACAATCATCCATGAACCTCAAACATAACACATATATGGGTATTCCCTATTTCCTAAGCTAGTCATGAACCTCAAGCATAACACATACATGATTATTCCCCACTTTCTAAGCTGGCCATGAACCTCAAGTATAACACACACATGGGTATTCACCATTGCTTAAGCTAGCCAGAAATGAAAACTTTTATTTTTCACTTGTGTTTGATTTAAGCACTAGAATTACAAATGGATAGATCAGGGTTTCCACAAAGAAATATCTACAAACAGGTCTAGATTAGTGTTCCTAAGAACCCCATGTTAATTCTGAGACAGTATGTTGAGTTCCAGCATGGTCAGCTATCATTGTCAACTTTGCATCATCACCTCAAAGTCTCTAAGAGGAATTGTCTAGATTAGCATGGACTGTGGGTATGTCTAACAGAGGACTGTCAGGATAGCACTAACCAAGGTGTGAAGAGCTGCCCACTGTGGGTGGCACCATTCTCTTGGTTTTAGGGTCTTGGGCTGTTTAAGAGCGGCAGAAACAAGCTGAGTGCGGCCATGCATGCATTCAACGGTTCCTCTGCTTCTGCACAAGGATGCATATTGTCTCACGCTCTTGCCTCTGCAACTTCTCTGCAATGATGAACCATACCCTGGCACTCTCAGTTAAGAAAATCCTTAACCCTGAAGTGGCTTCCATCACTGTGTTTTCCACAATAAAAGCTAGGACAACTTCTGGAATGTGTAAAGTACTGTTTTAGACATCAAGAAGTGAAGTGGACAAGTCAGAAAGGAGTCCCTTCCCCCTCTAAGAAGTTTAAGTCCCAGCACTTAGCCACGGAAGATAAAGGAGGGGGTAACTGCACATAGCAGTAAATGTATGAAGGAGACAGAGGTCATAGGGAGAACATACAGCAAGATGGCGAGAGAGACAGAACAAAGTCCCTCTGCCTCAGGCTGCAAGCTGCAACTCAAAGGCAGTTAGTTCCTGGATCCACAATCCTGCTTTTTCTCCTCAACAGCATGATGTTTCATAAAGTACTATTTAGAAAGACAGCCAGTCAAAAGCACAGCAGAAATGACCTCTGTGATAGTTCCCAAAAGTATAATACATTTATATGTCTGCCAGAACACAACTTGTGTGAGCTGTCAAGTCTATACCCCAAATGACTATGTAATAAATGTTTTCATTCTTCAGCTCAATGATGACTTCTGTCTTAAATACGGTAAGAAACAACAACAAAGGGTTCTATTTATTTACATAAAGTGCATCCTCTTTCAAGAAAAGATTGGTATGTATGATAGGAGTGGTCGTGTGTGCCTGTGATCCTAGCACTCAGGAGTTCAGAGTCACCTGAAGCTACAGTTCTGGCTACATGATGAGATCCTCACTGAGAGAGGAGGTGGTAGTGGGAATGTTCTATCAAGTCAAATCTGCATGATCACCTTGTGGAAATAATCAGAAAAAAAGGATGGTAAATAGTGACTCTTGGTTTGATAAAGGACCAGCAGAGATCTTTACCAGAACTATCCTGATGGTACTTTCCAACTGTATTTGGTTTCTCGCCAACACAGTGGTGGAGGGCTGAGCTATGCTCCCCACCCAGGGTTTAAAAAGCCCATAGAATTGAGATGTTATCATCTCTCAGGAAGATGGAAGATATGCTGACAACCATGGGGTTCTCAGAAACCAGAAAGTTCCGTACCATGATTTGCATGTTCAATGACTCTGAGCATGTAGAAGCAACTGTAAAGAAGGGAGTCCTGCGTCCATTGTTTCTAGAAAGGCAGAAAAGCTGTTGCCTCTCTGGAGAAACTGGAGTTCAAAGTGTGGTGACAAAAGACAAAATTCTAATCAAAAAGAGAAAAAGAAACCAAAACAAGCAAAAGAATGTTAGTCACCTAGAAGGTAGAAAAAAAAGAAACCTGACCACAGAAGCCAAGAAGAAGCCGTAGTAGAGAGAAAAACTCAAGACATACAGAGAGAATCAAGGTGAGACTCTGACCTGATGTTATGTTAGCACACGCTGAGCAGCCTAGGATATGAACAAGAAAGACAAACTATCAACCAAGGCAGAAAGTAGTGAGAGAACTTACAATCTTGGCAACAAAAATAGCCTTCACTACAAAGAACCCACAGCAGTAGTACTGACAGCCGGACCAAACCATGTCCAAAGATGACATTGCAGAAACCATCAAGACCCTGCTCTGTTCCATGGCAACTTTTTACACACAGCTTTGTGCTTTTGAATTATTGTAATTAGTAAAGTGATATCACCATTGTAAAGAATTAAGTTTCTTTTCTTTCCTTTTTTTTTTTTTGTTTAAAAAAAAGTTGAACTTTGGTTCAAATTTAACTGAACTAATCCAATATGTCGACAGTCCTTGAAAGACTTCAAATCCTATTATTAACACCCTTAGGAATGCAATCTCAGACGCAGGAATCCCTTCTTTACAGCTTCTTTCACATACTCAGGGTTGTCAGAGATCAGGTCATTGTACAGGTGAAACAAATTAAAACTCCCTAAAGGAACATTCTCCACAGGCAAACTTACAGTGGAAAGTCAATTGACATCAGTGGGATATCCGCACCCTTCTCCCTGACTGAGGTAACAATTTAATGGGAAGAATAAATTAAGTATTTTACTCTAAGCATACAAATCTAGCAGTATGTAATTTAAACACAATGAAAAAGAATTCAATGATGTGACAATTTTTTTGTTTGCATGAACTCAATTGAAAGCCATGACAAGCACATATATCTTTGAGATACCTTCAGTAACAATCAGTTTGCCAGGAAGTAAGAGAGCTTTTCATGTGAGCCAATTCTGGGAGACGAAGTTGTATTGTATTCCTGGTTGGTACTAGCTGCAGTTTCTCTAGTATGACTTGTGTGAACTCACACACTGAATCTCTACAGATCTCCCAGAATGGCCATCTGCCCTTGTTAACTTTCGATGTGCCAGTACCTTCCCATCCCACTTCATGTCTCATGCCACCACCCCATCTAGAAAGCCACCATTCCTGTGTCTACTTGAAGCCACTCACTGCCCCACACAAGTGTATTCCTGTTGAGAGTGCCAACCCTTGTTTTACCTAGAAAGTGGCCACCTCTTCAGTAAAGCTGCTCATAAGCTCTACCTCTAAAGCAAGCAGCCGTGCAGATAGCTTTTCTCCTGTTACAGATAAACAGAAAGGTTGTGAGCTGTAGTTCAAGGGTAGAGTGCTTGCCTTGTACAGGAAAGACTCTGAGTTTGATACCCAGAACAAAACCAAACAAACCAACCAATCTCCTTATGAGAAAATAAACAGACCCAGAAGAGATAATGGTAAGCAACAGAAGAAACAAGACTCAGAGGCAAATTTTACATATTTTCTCTCATAAGTGAAGTTCAGATCAAGAAAAAATAAGACATGAAACCAGATGGGGAGCAGCTCCTGGGGAGGCTCCTAGGGCGGGGAGGACGGAGCAAAAGAAGGCAGGGAACAAGGTGGGTATGAGCAGAGCCTGGCATGTGTGTCTAGAAAAGTGTCAGAATGACAGCCACTCTAACTGTGCAGCTAAAAAAACACACATGTGTCTTATAAGCAAACAAGTGTTCTAAAAGACAATCCAAGTAATAGGAAAAGAAATGTACAGGTTAAATCAATCTTCCTTCTCAGATACTACAGGAAAGAAAAGAGCTGGATGAAGTCAAACAAGGCTCACTCTCCTGAGAAAACTCTGTAGCCCTCAATGAGTACCTGTCAAATTATTATTAGTTTCAAATAAATGGAATATACATTCACATATATAATATAGGTCATTTGATACCAACTTTTCATACAGTAACTGTAGAGGTAGTCATTTCTCTGTGAATGTAAGAAAAATGCAGGTCATTTTGGTCTTTGGTGTTTATGTGGCCAAACTGAAGTCTTGTTAAGAATTCAAGAATTGTTCAAAGCAGATTCTAACAAAGGTAAGGCAGAGTTTCATTTCTACAAGTAGAAAAACAGTACACATCTTCCTGATCCCATAGAAAAGAATCATTAGATCTCACTCTACTCTCAAGGATTAGAAGAAAAAGCAATTGAGTGCCACGTTGCATAGATTCAAATTAGGACAAAAGGACAAAGGTATTAACTTTTCAGAAAAGTGCCTGAACTCTCAACTGGAGGTTATAATACTTCTGTGGTCAACTCTGAGGAAATGACACATCTGTGCATTATCTGTTTAGAGAATGCTGTCCCTAAGGGATCAAAAGAAGTCTACTGTTCAGGTGTACTTACCATCTTTCCATCCTCACATGACACACTGAAAGTTCACTTTCACCACATTGGCACTCATCTCCCCATCCTCCCAAGGACAAGAAGGATGCTAGTCACGCCCTGATTTGTAGTTTATGCTGATGGAGACACAGGTGTGCATCATTTGGCCAGTAAATATCTGTATCCTTCCTTCCAACCAGAACAGCTCTTTAAAAAGGGTTTGCCTCTGAATACCTGTCCCAGGGACTCCATCTAAGGTGTGCAGACTTCCCAAAACTAGTCCTTACAAGTGGATCCTCTGCCTTTTTAAGGCCCTTAGACACCAAAGCTCTGGGTACCTGAAGTAAATGAATAATATAGCTCAAGTCATCGGATGTACTCTAAGGATGACAGCAATGAAGCTCTGAGATCAACATACAGTCAGGAAAGCATGGGATGAAAGGAATTATTGTGTCTTCTCAGGTCTATGCTGTTTACATCATTCTAGAAATTGCTACGTCTGTCTGAAGGAAAGCTGGAGGTCAGGAGGAGATTGATGCCTCAGGGTGGGCACAAATTTCAGAGGACGTTTAAACTAAATTGCATCTTGAGGAGGACATTTCCAAACCTGAACCTCAGTCATGCAATGTTTTACATGGTGACAATGAGAGATCAGTAGAGGCTGACAAGGCACATTCAGGACATAACAACTAGGTAGACATAGAATACAAATGTGGAAAGAGACGTAAAGCCAAAGATGTAGAGAAGGACAGAAGGAATTCTATTTGACACCCATAACTGGTAAGTAAAGGGTCCCAACATCAACAAAGTGGCTGCTGGGCTATGAATAAATCCACAGATTTGTGCTGCTGCAGGCTCTGGTCAAAGCACCTTCTTTCTGCAGGGGGAAAAGATAACTATAGCAACTCAGAAGCCATCAATGTGCTGAAGCAGTGACTGCTGAGTGCTCAGCTCTAGATTAGGTTAAGAGCTGGTATGTGGAATGGAGTGTCCAGAAGCACTGTGTTCCAGGCATGACATACTCTGAGCTCTGTGATTACATCCACAGACCTGCATAAGATTGGGTGTGGTCAACATTCCATTATGAGGGGGGAGGGCTGGCATGGCCTTCTCCCTGTACGGTTGCTAAGAGGGGTTGGGGGAGGCTCACAAGAGCCTACCTCGCCTCGAGGACACAGACAGTTAATGTGGCAGCTGAGAAGTAGGTTTATTCTGCGGTGTAGCCACTGGTAAGCCATGCTCTTCTACATGACTCCAGTTAAACTCATCGATGCCATAACAAAAGTCAGGAAAACAGAATTGGGTCTAACTGGGAAGAATGGTCATAAGGGTGAACTAAGCAAAGTAGATTATAAACATTGTGTGTGCATGTGTGTGTATGTGTGTGTGTGTGTGTGTGTGAGAGAGAGAGAGAGAGAGAGAGAGAGACAGACAGAGAAAGAGAGAGAGAAATGTCATAATGAAAATATTAAGTATATTAACATATGCTAATAAAAAACTATTACTGGTCTTTAAAAGGCACAAGCTTTTGATATTTATGTATTTTTACTTGAAAGAACATGATTTGATATACTTTCATGTTTAATGTGATAAGAAAAACAAATTAAGAAGTACACAGAAGTCAGAGATTAAAGCCTGTATAGCTAGCTGCATTTATCAAAACTTGTAATTTTTAATATAGAAATTAATTTGGTTAACCCAAATGAATAATATATTTTAAAGAATCTATCAAAATGTTAAATTTTTAATTGACTTCTTAATATTTAATTTTTAAGTTCACAGTTTTTCTAATGTACTACTTTGAGATAAAAGAGACCCGATGTGTGAGCCCTAGGTTCAATCCCCAGTAACACCAGACCTCAAAAATTTAAAAAGAAAAGAAAAAGAAGAAAGACTTGCAAGTAAAGTCTGATCTCTGTAGTAGCATATTCATGTTAATGTGCAGTTAGTTAGAGCACTGGGTTCTCAGAAGGCTGCTCTGAGCACTCAGTAGTAGAGTATTCATGCTAATGTGCAGTTAGTTAGACTACCGAGTTCTCAGAAGGCTGCTCGGACCGCAGCATTGTTCTTTAGCTGCTACATCAGTCATGTCTCCTTTGATTGCAACAACACCAATCTGAAGTTAAGGATTTCAGTCCAATTAGTTCATACCATCTTTATTCCTCACAATGACCATTCTGAAAGGTGCTGGAGAACTCTGTGCAAAAGTTTAAAAGTTTAGACTTGACACCCGGCCTCAGGATGTTCTGGGTGCAGATAGATGCATTTTCACTGACCGAATGAGAGAAGAAGCTAATCCCTGCTTCCCTTCTCAAGTTCTGTATGAAAGCACAGTGGGAGTGCTGGGGAGAAGTCAAGGCCTCCAGTTGAGTGCACAGCTGGTGGTCACTGCACTGTCAGGAAAATGGGCTCACGTGCAACTGAAGATAGCAAAGATGGGAAATGTACACACACCACAAATGAAATCTCTGAAGGTAACAACCACGCTGTGGGGATACATTCCATAAGAATAAGCAGATATTTCTCGGGCTTAGGACAGACTATGAAGCAGCAATATAAAAAGACATACTTACAAAATAAAAGCATGCAGCCAAACTAGAGGTGAGATTAATGAGAGGACCTCACTCAGTACAAGCTGTGGGCCAGACACATCTAGCTCTGCTCACTTGGAATGGCACCTCTGAGTTAATGCTGCTGAGAAGTAGGTTCCAATTATGATCAGTATTTGACCCTAATTCAAACAGATCCTGCCTCCTTGCGAACACTTTACATGAACTGACGGCACACCATGGACCTCAATTGAGAACGAATCAATGGGAACAGTCATCTAACAACCCGCTGTGCACTCCTCTTAGGAAACCTCAGCCTTCCTGCAAGTTCTGCTAAAAAAGTCCTTTAATCTCCTATTGAAAAGAATTTACTGGATTGCATTTAAGTTCAAGTTCAAGGGTATTAAAATGTACACAGGAGAGTGAAGAAGGTACGGGGTTATAGATTTTAACTTCCTCACTAGAAAATTGACTGAAAATAGATTTTCTAATTTACAATGAATCAAAAGAGAAAACATTAGACCATAGCAGAAGTGGCACAAATGTATCAAAAGCCAAATGAATAAACATTTCAGGAGATTTATTATTAGAAATTGTAATAAATTTTGGAATGATGAATTGATTTTAGTTAAAAGGTATAACTGACAATTTATTGGGCGGGAAGATGCATTATTTTCCAATTGTTATCCATCTACAGTAAAACTGATTTGTGTCCTATTGTATTTTATGGAAAAGGAGAGTGCAACTTTCTGTGATTTAGATTAAATGTATTAATCATAACCAAGCACTGTGACCTATATATCTACTATTAAAGAAGATTTTTGACATTTAATTCTGTAGCAATATTTTGGCTCTGTACCACTCTTCCTAGATCCAATTCCTGCTACAGTTGGCAGATTTCTCCCTTTTAATTTTATGAGGCTGAAAGTAGCATTTAACCACCCATGCGGTAAATAATGCAGGACTAGAAATAGTTAGTGTTTTGTTTCCCTTTCAAGAGTGGTAATCCATCAAATCCAAAAATGTTCTCTAAAATTTTTCTATATTTTTGGCAATCTCTAATATATGGTATCATAAAAACTATAAAATTAAATAAAATGCATTCCATAGACAGGAGAGATGTGCTTCCCTGAGACAGCCTAGGAGGGCAGATAAAATGGACTTTGAGTGAGAAAATGCAATCTTTGGGGAAAACCACATACAACTTTAAAACTGGTCATTCAAACAGGACATTAGATTAGAAACTGTTAATTTTATTCTTTGGCTTAGTGAATCTTAATAAGCTTGTAAATATTTTCTAAGCAACTTAACCATGTATTATCCATAAGCCATATAGTACTATTGAAGTGTCAGACTAAGTAGTCAAATAATTATCACACATTTAGATGCTCTGTGGATGTGACCGAAGAATCTATAAACTCTAATGATAAATCTTAAACCTAATACATCAATGTACTGCATAAAATTAATCCATCGCTTTTAAAGTGGATTGAGTAAAATTACATTTATGCTTCCATATAGAAGCCAGTATTTATAGTTCAACTTAAAAGTAGTTATATTTTTAGGTTTAATATGGAACTTTAAAAGTTATTAAAACCCACAATTTTCAAAGTATGTTACTAAGCCAAAAGATAGTACAACTGACTTTAAGCAAAACCAAATTCTAATTTTCAAATCTGAATTCATATAAAAATGATAATTTTGGTTATTAATAAAAGAATTATAATAATCAGCCCATAACTGCACATGGTACTTAGAGATTTATCAAAGTAATAAAATAACCTGTCAAATGAGTAATTATCTACATTTAATCTATATATAAAACAAATGGCCCAGAAATGAGTAAAGTCTGTAATTCACTCAAGACATTGGGATGCCATATATTCATGGTTAGAACATCTAATTTCTTCATACATATTCATGTCTTAATTCACTTTTAATGAAATTCCTAATTACAAATTATTGTGAAAACAAGTTTATATTCTCATAGTGATAAAATAAACTCAACAATTACCAACCAGAAATGAGATAATGTAAAGAATGCATGTGTACAGATGCAGAAGCTACCTTTACCTTTTCTATACATAAACTGTCTGCAGTGCCCTTCCTGTCCTTCACAGTGATACACTGTGAAGCGGAGTTAAAGACTGAGACACTGGAGGACAGGAAGTTCACCTTGGCAAGACAGCCTGCACCTTTAAGGGTATTCCGATGAAAGTAAAGGCATCTCAATAACAGACATAATGTCTGTCTAGTTAAGACAGACAGTACAAGACTAGATTCCAGTTAAGAATGAGGGTGAAGAACTGGGAGAAGGGGTGGATTCCAGATGCTGGACACCCACTCAGCGTCTGTCGCTGTGTGTGTGTGCCTGCTTGGTTTTTGTTTATCTGTCTGTTGGTTGTTGGTATAGTTTTTTGGAGAGGTGGAGTCCTGGAGCCTGGGCTAAGCATAAACTCCTGCAGCCCTAGGCTTGTAGGTAAGGCTGGGATTCTGGGAGAACCACCATGCATGCCAGTAATGCCAAGCTTTGGGCTGCAGACAAATTATTTCTATAAAATTTCAAACAATTTCAAAAGATAACTTGAACACTCAACAATAAAATTTCCTGTATTCATCTTCAGAATGAAAACCCAGTTAGTTTTTAATCAAGTAACTTGTACAAGTGAACAATAAATTTAAGTTCATTCTTGAGGTCTTTTAAAAGAGAGCCTTCAAGTAGGAGCACTAGAGCCAGAATCAAGAGCATAGAGATTCCCAGAAAGCTGAATCCCTTAAACTGTGGGACCCTGCACCCACACTCAGGTGCTGTCTCTGTTTCTGGGAAATCTCCTACATCTTCCAATCTCTGCACTGGTCAAGTGCGGCTATGCTACTATTAATGAGAGTCTAGCTACTGCCAGGCACACGATTATTTAACCTTAACCAAGCTCTTAGAACAAAAAGATGCACAGAATTCACAACTTCCTTTCTAAAGAATCAGAAAATGATTAAAATGCAAATTATGATCTGACAGGTTAAACAAGAAGATCCCTGAGTAAAGGAAGGAAAAGCTTAGGAAAAGGGATGGATGTATATTTACTTGATGAAAATAATGCATCTTCAAAGATAGGATGAAGTCTCACCAATCAAATACAAAAATAATGATTTTTCTAATTCATTAAATTGACCAAAATAGTTAAAATTCCTAATTTTTGAGATCTAATATGCCCATCCAGGATTTATAAAATCAACTGGAAAACCGACTGGGAATATAAGCATTTTGCCTTTACAGAGAAGCCTATGGAACCTGACAGTTACATCCTTGAGGAATGTCCCACAGGACAGAAACTAAGCCCTGAATCTACCATTTGCCAAAATCCTGAACACATTTGGTTATCTAGCGTGCGTGAATGTGTGTGCCCATGCAGGTGTACATGTGCAAGCCTGAGGCCGTCTCTCGGTGAACTGAGAGTTGGTGCATCCCTTCCCCTGTGCCACTCCTGCTAGTCAGGCTGGCTAGCAAGCCACAGTGATCCTTTCTCCACCCACCTCAGGAGAGCTTAGTCACACAGCTTGTCTGTGGATGCTGGAATCTCTATGCTTGCATAGCACCATGGCAAGCCTTCTTACTCACTGCGCCCAGCCCCTGGGTCCTTGGTAAGCCATTTGTGCCCAGTTTCCTGGTGCATCACATGGAAAGCACAATAATACCTACCTCAGACTCTTAGCATTAAATGAAGGGCATTGGCAAAGAAACTAAAGCACTATTTGGCAATAATAAAATGACACTAAATACTGTGAGACACTACTACGGAAATAAGGGATTTTTATTGACGTATTTATATTAAAAAGCTCATATAAAAGACAAATTACTTAATAATTTAAAATATGCTGTAACAGCAATGATGATCTAAGTCTAGCCTATGATCTCTCAGATAGTCGAAAATACAAGTTGTCCAGTGGCAGACATTGTTCTAGCAGGACTAGTGTGGAAGTGACGGCACAGGGGAGGACGCTGTACGCCACATTTGACCACTAGACTTTCAAACCCTGTGTATGTCACTTTGTAAAATAATCAAAATGAAAAGGACATCAGGTGTAACTTCACAGTAAATAAAACACAGTGACCGTGCAATTAGTATTACTGGGGGTTTCTCCCAAAGCCTGACTGAAAGGCTAACAAAAGGCTGTAAGGACAAAGAGAACAGAGAAGAAAGCAGCATCGAAGATGGAAAATCAAAAGCTGGAAGGCTGGAAGACTGCTGCGCAGCTTTATGTGCAAAAGCTGAGAGCAGCTGAGGGAAGCATCAGATCCCAGAATCCACTGGGACTGGAAGTGAAGCATCGCTTTAACGGGTTCTGTGTGGTGTCTGATGTCCCCCCATGTATGAGTGGTTCTGCCTATTTGGATATCTGTGACCTAAATAGGTCTGGTGCCCATGGAGGCCCAACAAGGGCATCAGATCCCCTCAAATAGGAGCTGCAAAAGGTTGTGGGCCACTGTGTGGGTACTGGGACTCAAAGCTGAGCACTCTAAAAGAGAAGCAAGTGGCCTTAACCATTGAACCATCTCTCCAGCACTGTAACATCTGATTTTAAAACACTGATTCTAGATTCAACTCCTTGACTCACATACTTCCTTCCATCAGCTGTTAACCTAGATTTCAGCACAGGTTCAAAGTTTATCACGCGCAAATCCAAATTTCAAAGGAGCTGTCCTTCAAGGGGAAGTTATTGTTACAGTCACTGCAATTCAGTGGAAGTCTGCACTGAATGCTCCCTGCAGCTAGTGGCCTCTGTCATCCTTTCCAGTCCTGACCTATGGGGAAACCCTACAGGTAAAATAGCTCAGGACCTCCCAGTCACACAAGTTCTGCATCTGTGACAAGGCATTCAATTAACTTGTTAGCACAGGTTCAAATAGAATCTGCTGTGAGATACATGCTTCCTCGGCCAGAGTGTAAACACTGAAGAACTCAGACACCAATTCTAGTTGGGAATGTTATAATCACACTGGCATCCTTACTAGTTAACTGTAGAAAATATCCTTAAAATGAGACAGACACAATTAATCACTATCAAAACTGAAGGAAAAAAGATGTGAAGCACAAACTCTGTGCTGAGAACTGGACTATCAAGGTAACAGTCAATGAATGCACATACAATAGCACACAGCAGACAACAAAAGTATAAAACTGCTGAGTACCCATGGATGATGGGTGGGCAGACAGACAGATAAAGAACCACAACGCTGCCATTCCAGATGAGAGTTGAAGGTCTGAAGAAGGGATGACGAGTGTGATGCTGACAGAAAGAGTGAACAACACATGCCAAGGTTGAAGACTCAAAGGCGTGGCCAGGGGCAGGGTCTCAAAAGCCACTGTGACCACTTGGAAAGGACATGACTGTTGAAGACCACAGGTGGCACAGGAAGGAAAAACTCTGGGTTTTATTACAAAGTCAATGGTAGTTGTTTAAAACTGGGAAGCCAAGAATGTAGGAGCTATAAGTAGTAAGAATTAGAAACCAGAATGTCTTGCCATGTAAGAGAATGAGAACACAGCCTGAGTGGTGAGAGAGGGGACTGCAGAGGAGGGACAGTGGCATTGGATGGACGAAAGAAACAGCTGTGCAGTTGGGAAGACGAAGACAGTGCAAAACCAAGGTCAAGCTCAAATCTAACCCCACAACAGCCACTGTTTCCCTAAATAATTGTTTTCTCCTCCTCCCTTTTCAAATTAATGTATGCTAATCAAGCTTAGGTATTGGAGGACTAAGATACACATGTCTAATTGACTATACCTAACCTACACCAGTGCAAATCAAACACATTCAAAGCCTCCACTGTGCACTACATGTGAGACCAAGGTGACACTGTCTCCCAATCCGGTGTAACATACACTTACTGTTGTAGCAAGTGTTGTGACACATAAAAATAGTTTTGGAAATCAAAAAGTAAGAAAAGTTACTGGGTTGTCCTCAGACCTGATTAGGTGCCTGAAGCAGAAGGATGCCCTTGGGATACAGAGGCTCTCTTACACAACTTAGTGAGATCCTGTCTCAATAAATAAATAAATAAATAAATAAATAAATAAATAAATAAATAAATAAAAATAAATCAGATAGATAGATAGATAGATAAATAGATAGATAAATAGATAAATAGATAGGGATGAATCTCATTGGTAGAGTGTTTTTGAGGTGTGTAGGAGACCTGGGTTCAATCCATAGTACTAAAAATAGAAAAAAAATTAGTTGATCAAAGATATTTGGAAATGAAACTAAATAAGCTGTTAACTCATTGAGCTTAAAGACTAGTTATCTGGACTAAATGTTACAAGTCCAAGCCAATATGAAATCCTTACAAATCCGAGACATGTTTTTAAGGTTGCTATAATATATTGTAGCCGACTGCTAAACACATCCCTACAGGTTCAGAGTTGTATTTATTAATTTTTCTGAAACACTCTGATAGAAAACCATCTCCAAACAATTTCCTGAAGCTATGCTTTAACAGAACAACAAAAATTTATCCAACTTTCAGTTTATTCCCTCAGTAATGACAATTATCAAACATAGTATTGAAAACTAGAAACACAAATTGTGTTGGATTAAAACTGAGGTACACTGTTTGGATCTACCTGTGGGTTATCAGAACCCCATTTCTTAAACAGTAGGCAATAAATATCTGATTGGCATACATTAACTCAACAGTATAAAAGAAGTTTTCCGATTGAATAATTTCTTCGGGAATCCTGAGTTTTGTAAATTGACCTTCAGCTGGAGGATGTGCAGGTGATTTCAGTACAAAAAGCTTACTAAATAGTATTTGGAAATGTTCTGCCCATCACTGATTTTTTTTTGAACTTTTCTGATAGTAGGTTTCTGACATATCTAAAGGCAAATTAGAAAACTGAGTTTTATAGACCATCAGAAAAATTTTAACAGCAACATAAAAAGCAGAAAACCAGAGATGAACAAGCATTGGAAAAAGTAAAATGTAGGCAGCATTTCTACCTCCCTGACTTTGGTTTAAAGGGACAGAAAGTAACAGGGACTCAGGCAATGTCACAGGCACTGTACAGGGCACCAGGAAAAGGCATGGGTGGGGACGTCCGTTTGTGAAGTGGAATCACGTGGTCAGCAGTCAGCAGCAATGGATCTCTTAACAGTGAGAAAAGGGGCTTGTCTGAGACAGGGACTTGCTAAGTAGCCCTAGCTGGCCAGCACTCATGATGTTGCTGGCAAGGCTGGCTGGCCTGGAACTTCCCAAGATTCACCTGCTTCTGCTTCCAGAACTCAGGCTCAATGTCTTAAAAATAAGGAGCACTCTGAATATTCAAAGGTTTCTTTGTATACAACATAGAAATATAGCATTTATGTAGCTAGAATCTAAAATGTATTTTAAGTCCTAAACAGCCAGACACTGTGTATTACGTCTATAACCACAGCACTCTGGATTCTGAGGAGAAAGGATCAACTGGACGCCACCCAGAAAACTCCTGCCAGCCTGGGACACACAAAGAACCCGTATTCACAGAAACATAGACACATCCTACTTTTTAAAAATTCCCATGTTTTAAAGATTCATCAGGGAGTCCAATCCAAAGGTAGTAGGGCAAGGAGATGTGTGCTCGGGATGTAACACTTGGAAAGGGTGGACACCATCCTAGCTTGGCTCTACAGCAAGTTCAAAGCCAGCTTGGAATACATGAGACTATGTTTCAAAAACAAACAAGTCTATGGATATCTAAAAAATATTAATCTGAAGCCATTTCTCTAAGTGACAAAAAAATATGTTACTGTTATACAACTTGTTTTTTAAATGTAGAAGGTATGGCATCTGGGTAGTCACAGGTCAGAAGTGAATACAAGCACTTACACATTAACTCTTGGTATAATCTATGATTAAACATTAAACAGAACAGTCTAAGTCCCATCTAAATACCACTTACAAAGTTTCCTGATCCTAACCCCTTAGCTGAATGAACCGATGTGAGGCTCACACATGCTTCCTTCCCCAGGCTGGTGGTTAGTGGGAGAGGGACCTGAGGAACAGCACTACATTGTTAAGGTTGGAAAATCACTGTGGCCTACAAATGTTTTGCAGTAGCCTTCATGTCTTCCAACTGTCCTGCCCTTCCTAATTGTGTCTTCTTTCTCCCACAGCCCCATCGCAACACCCTGGCTACTTTTGTCTGCTTACTCTTCTCCACCCAAGATCACTTTTAGTCATTAAAATAAAAGCTGTAGGTGACCGTGACATACTCACTCCTAGCAGGAAGATGCAAGGCTTGGGCACACACAGTTGAAGCTCTGTTGAGTCTAGTGACTCAGCACTGACCGATCTTGCTTGAGTAAGAGGACACTATTCACATATTGAGATAGAAGATTCCAGTGGTAAATTCAGGTTCAGTCCATTCTCTGGCTCATATCAAGTGGAGGAATAGGATGGAACTTAAACCTCGGATACAATCTTAGCTGACACTTACGTAAGGCACTTTCTATACAACTATCAGTACAAGCAGGGGTGACATGGCTTCACAAGATTACTGTGGACTATGATCCAATAAGCCCCTCCACATTTATCTAATCAATTATCTGGGCCATGGCATGTCAACTCAAGCACTTGCTATGCCTTCATACCTGCCACTTCCTACCCTCCATGAGTTAGCAAGTGCTACCTCATCCTTCAGGTATCAGCTAAAGCATCCTGAAGAGACTGTCCCAGAATCTTACCAAGTTACAGAAGACACAGATTTCATCAAGGTTGACTGAATTGCAGCAACAGGCTAAGAGAGAAGACAGGCTTCCCTGGAGGGAAGGAGAAGAGTGAATTAACACGGAGAACAGGAAAACTGGCCAGAATGCTCTAGACTGAACGACATGAAAGATTGGTAAGAAAGTACCAGGAGCCAATTATTAACACACTCAAAGCCATAAATACTTTATGATTATTACTGCACTTCTTAATTGTAGCTGCCATTCAGCATCATGAAGACTGAGACAGCTATCTCAACATAGCTAACACTTGCATATGCTAAACAGAAATTCGGACTACTTTTGGAAGATAATTTATTTATATTTATTAGCAACATGACAGCAATATGAAGAAAGGTCCAAATCCTATTCATTTTGTTTTACCAAAGAAAAGAACAGTTTAAGATGTAAACATAAACCTACTTTATAGAAATGTTAATAGTATTAACTTAAATATATAGAGTACATAGAACGAATCCATCACATACTGAGCAGTGTTGTATGTATTTCACATGGCACAGCACACTGAAGATCACAGCCCAAATTCAAACACATGAAGCCACATCTATACTAAGTCAGGAGAGAGGCAAGCGCAAGTACTTAATCTACGGAAAAATATATGTAGTCGCAGTTGGTCCCATTAAATATCATAACTGTTTGTTTGCATGTGCTTCTTAAGGAGATTTTAAGCACATGGTGAACATATAAGTATTCAAGTGAACTAAGTGGATGAATGGGTGTACTACAATGCACCCTTAATATATATCTACATTAAAAATATAATCCAAGTATAGCTATATTAATATTGATCCTACTTAGCAAGATGTTATGAGATTTACATTTTCAATTATCAATTATGGTCATTAAAGTTTCACAATATAAAATACAACTTAATATGAAAGTAAAAAAATGAAAGCAAACAGAAAATACTAGATTTCTTATGAGAAATATTAACATTTTATTAATTTGTACTTTCCTATAAAACCCATTGTATCTCAAAAAATTCTAAGATTAAAATAGCTTGAAATTTAAATCTCAAGCTGATACTGAAAAGAACATTAAATTTATAGAATTAGCATAATTAGAATATAACTTTCTAAATATACATTCTCCAAAGTCTCCAAAAATGTTCTAGGAATACAGATTTCTAGGCAAAAAGATAATAATAAAGGATTTAGCTGCTAAATTTTCTGCTAAAATGGGCTTGAACAATACTCACCTTATAATCAAAATATAGTTGCAGACATGGGCTGTGTTATTTTACATTATTTTAGATCTATTTTCTATTATAAACTCTTTTCTCTTTGTCTGAAAAAAAATAGGTTATTTAAATCCTTTATTCAAACCAATTCCATTTTAAATGCGCCTTCTCAGTAATGGGCTATAGAAGAGCCTAAATATTCCTATTCTAGAATCTCACAAAAGTGCACCACAAACACTGAGCACTTCATAGGAAGAGTCTATATAGTAGGACAGTCACTGTCAACACAACTTCATAAAGAAAGTACCTACCACATCGTTCATGGTCCTTCACAGCACAAACTGCCTACCCTGAGGGCTCCTTTACTCTAAGTGTTACAAGGTATGTATGAAAAATGGCGGGACACTTTGTACAAAGTTAACATGCAGGCTTTGATCATATATTTGAAAATGCAGACATAAAATATCAACTCCTGCACACTCACTTTTTTTTAAACAAAAATCCTCCATGGTCTTTTAGTCACACAAAACTGGTCTTCAAGCAGTTGTAAGCATTTAAAAACCTCTATTTTACCACAGTATCTTACACAACACTGACTTTCACACACTGGAATTTAACATGGGCCTTTCCTCCCAATCTTTCAGCAGCCACCATTATCTGAATAACTTCAGTGGATATTAAGCCACTAATGAAGCATTAGTTTAAAACACAAGTTAATTGGAATACTTAAGAGTAGGATAGTCTGAGACAGGCATGTGGTGAGCACTTTTAATCCCAGAACTGGGAAGAGGCAGGCAGATCTCTGCAGGCTCAAAGCCAGTCTGGGCTACATAGTGAGTTCCACACCACCAGGGCTACAGGGAGACTCTGTTAAAAGCAAACAAAAGCAAAACAAAACAACAAGGAGTAGGGTATCCTGGCCGAATGGACAGCTACCCTTCAGTAAGGTTACTGAATCATGCTGCAAGGATAGTCTCCTCGAGATAGTTTCCAGCATCATTACTGTGCTGTCATTCTGAACAGTACTTAATGATTAAAGTCTAGAAATGTCAAGGCTGCAGGCTACATCTTCTGTGTGACTTCCTGCGGTGGTTTGAATATGCTTGATCTAGGGAGTGTGTTGTTGAAGGAAGCATGCCAATTTTAGCATGGGCTTTTAAGACCCTCATCCTAGCTGCTTGGAAGCTGGTCTTCTCCTGTTTGCCTTTGGATGAAGATGTAGAACTTTCAGCTCCTCCAGCCCCATGTCTGCCTGGTTGCTGCTAGGCTCCCACCTTGATAATGGACTGAACCTCTGAATGTTGTCCTTTGTAAGAGCTGCCTGCTCACAGCAGTAAAACCCTAGCAGATTCCACAGAAGTAACAATTCTCTTAAAATTACGTAGGAAAAGGCTGGCTAACAGGGCACCAGGAAACTCGAGTTTCTAACCAGACAACATCAGTGATTATTCTCCTTGTGTTTTTTGAGACTAGGTCTCATACAGTACAGGCTGACCTCAAATTTGCTGGTACCAAGGCTGATCCTTAACTCCTGAGTCTCTGCCTCTCAAGTGCTGGCATTACTAACAGACACTACTAAGCAGTTCTTCCCAACAGTAAATTCTCAGGACATGGAAAATCACATATACATGGACACATTACTTAAGGATTAAAACTGGATGCAAACCTCTTAAGCAGCATAAAAGAATAGTTTGATGATTAGAGGCAGAGGAGGCATGAAGAGACAGGCTCTTAGAGCTTTCACTTCAATTTTGAAACTTAAAGACTTGCTAACGAAAAATTCATTCAGAACAATTCTTCAGACTATATTAAAGACAGAAATCAGATCAAACATAAATAAGATACAAACGTAATCTATAAAATAAAAAAAGTCTATAAAATAAAGCACTCTACTGAGGCAATGTCAAATTCTATATAGAATATAAATTGAAAAGTTGAAGGTCAAGTCTACACTTGGATTCATGGTAAAATGTAAGCTGCATTCCCAGCTATGCAATTACCTGCAATAACTTATCACACTGTGTGCCAAAGGTGGACCTAAGCCTAGGACAGTGTTCTTTACCTCATTTAAGCCTGCCAGCACTTCTATAAACAGTCTGTACTTAACAAAACAAGAAACTGAGGTTTACAATGTATGTTCAAGTAATACTAAGAGCCAGAGTGAATTCACAAGTCTGTGAGTTCCCCATATGTTAACCCTCTATGACAGCGGTTCTCAATCTCCTAATGCTGGGACCCTTTAATACAGTTCCTCATGTTCTGGTGATGCCAACCATAAATTACTTTGTTGCTACTTCAGAACTAATTTTGCTATTGTTATGAATAAAAATGTAATTATCTGATATACAGAATATCTGATATCCAACCCCTGTGGGGGTCATGACCCAAAGGTTGAGAACCACTATTCTACAATTCCACACTGCTTTCTACAAAAATTATACTCAATTTTTTGTTTCTCTTTGCAGATTCTCAATCTGAAAACTATGTACCAGATAAAATGTATTTATAACCTGAAAGGCAACACTCAGAACTTTACAGATCTTCTTGGGTGTGTGCACAGCAATAAAAACTGAGCTGCCTCACAAAGTGAGCACTCCTGGCTGAGAGGAGCACGGACTGCCTCCTTACTGCACCTTATTCTGTAAACAAAGTGAGTACTCCTGGCTGAGAGGAGCATGGACTGCCTCCTTACTGCACCTCTGATACTCTAAGCAAGTGTCTTTTGGGTGACCTACAGAGTACTGGGTTATTGACATTTCTGTGCTTTATCTGGTGAACTTGCTGCTTTCAAATTCAGTCTTCAAATTCAGGTTGAAAATGAAGTCTGCCATTGTTACTAAACATGAGAAGGTCATTGTGAGCCTTAAGGACAAAGTACTTCTTAGAGAATCTTCGTTCAGCCTTCCGACATTCATGAATCAACAATACATAGTAAATACCTTTAAACATAAATTCACACATAACATTATGTAGCAGCAGCTGATGAGAAGATGGGAACCGCAGACCTCCACAAACTGTGCTGAGGTGTCTGACCGTGCTGAAGGCGCAATGGTTTCCTGTTCCCCATGTGGGTACAAAGACTTTAGTATTATATACCCTGTGTGGAGTATGGGCAGTCACCTGAGAACAGCCATATTCAGTTAGGCTCCTGTCATTTCCTTCACAGACCCTTCACCATCATTTCCCACTCAGAGCCTCTGTTGTCATCCTCATTAATGGGTTGGAGCTACACAGGTTCTAATCGAATCATGAAATGAATCTCTCAAATAAGGTTTGTTTTTCCCAGTGTGAATCTATGCTAAATAAATTTAATTTCTTATTATAAGAAATACCAGATACCCCTTAATGATGACTGCCTCAGCAGGTTAATGTTCTGAAGTTAATAAACTATATATCTGATGAACAAAACCATATGGAAGATTGAAAGATATCAGCACAAACTGAAAATCTTACCTTTATTACCCAAGTCAGAGATTTTATTGGGAAAAAATTACAGCATGTAAAATCTAAACAAGGACAATTTGGGATTATTAGGGAAAAAAGCCTTCAGGAGTCCTCTGTCTGCAGGAAAAATCTGACCAGACGAACACGCCATGGCCCAACGCACTCATTCCGAGTAAAACGCACACACAGAATATCTCCATGATGCGAGGCCTGATCATCTCTTTACAATGTAGACGGGAAGGCAGCTTTCGGTATGGAGAAGCCATGTATCATCAGCAGCATGACGCTAGCCTATCAGTGTGATAGCTTCTATAAAACACCACCGTGAGGCTGCAATAAGCCCAGAAAATGGGCTACAAATCCCAGCTATGCTCAAGCAAGCAGTGGACCAAAAATAAAAATAGGTAAAACTAAGCCAAGAATTAGATAGCACTCATCTAGATTCATGATTGGTGAGGTTCAGAGGCTGGGGTGTCACAGCGACTTACTCAGATCTGAAGGACAGTGAGTGACCATACAGAACAAAAGCATTTCTGTAATTCAGAAAAACACAAAGTTTTTCTCTGAGACACAGTATAAAAGTCCCTACTATGATTACTAAGCACATCTCTGCATCTTTAAACATGGGTAAGTCAGGAGGCTCAACTTGTACTGTCGTGTTCAGTCTCTCCAGAGACACTGTCACACGTTCCTACTTAATTTTTAATCTTTCAGAACATATAATCTGAGGTAAAAGCAATGTCAACTTTTCATTTCCTTTTCAATGATATTTAGTCATTAAATGCTGAACTGACAATCAAACTATATAGCATGAAAACATTATACCACAAAGACTATCAATTACAGGAATTTTAGAAAAATAGTCATCATTTTAATATAACCATTTTAAAAACCTCAAATGGCATGAACTAGTAAAATGTAAGAATTATCACCAGTGGGAATGCTTGATTTCCCTCCTGATTGGTGAAAATGAGCTTATGCAAGTATTTCTGAAACTCAATGGCACACATGGGCTGCCATCCTAAGGATGAACAAGCATCTCACTTTAGACATGATGGGGGACTCGGTCATGCAGTATTGTTGAACACACGCATCAGTGATCTCATCAACTCCAAGCCAGTGAGGCAGCTGTGACTAGTTCAAGGCTCAGACACACAGCACTAAGAATGGAAGAGTGGATGATCCCCTGATGCTGACCAGTTTGTCTTGACTGGGCTGTGTGAGAGGTAGGGGGACTTTTGCAGTGCAGCAAAAACTACAGCAACAGGATTACTACAGAACAATTACCCAAGTATGAAGAAAATCAAATAAGACATAAACTTGAGCAAAGCTTATCAACCCCACCTATTGTTTACATCACCTTATTAAAGTACCAGAATGAAACACAACTGTTTTACACCTCTCAGGTAGAGACTTCGGTTAAAATGAACCACGAATGGCAATGCATCATTTCTTATCTACAACAGTCAGATACCAAAACTGCATCATAACCAGTCATAGAAATGTTAAGGAATACTTGGGTTAAATTATATTTTTCAATTTTCTATCTTTAGTTAGCATTTGGCAAAGCAAGCAATACATAAATAGATCCAATGTTAAAAACCATAAATGAGAAAATATATAAAAATACACAGTAGTTTGTAGTTTTTATCTACCCTGGGTCAACCTACATCCCAAGGATGCCTCCCCAGTCAGATTCACGTCTGGCTAAAAGAAAGAGCACCAATGCGGTATCCAAACAGCCCCAGGTCTGCATCACAGGCTTCAGTGTACTCCTCCAGGGAAGAGGACCGGAGCCAGGTTCCCTCGAATGCCATTCCCCAGGTGTTCAAAATATAACTAACGGATTAGCATTAGAAGATTTGCCTTATAGGGGAATCTCACTGGTCCAGTTTGTAGCCTACAAAAAAAATGGATTATTTTTAAGTATAACATTAGAATATAAATGAAGAATGAGGATGTGATTTTTTTTTTTTTTTATTCCAGAGAAATGGAAACATTTCTAAACATGACAATTCAATAAAAAAGCATGCCTACCATTGAAGGTGGGGCCCCTCCAGATTTTTTAATATTCTTTGAAGGCATTCCATGAAGGCAACTGAGTCTAGCTTGGAAACCTGGGAAATCAAACAGTCAATTTAGAAGATTCTGTGATGACTGGAACACCGAAGATCCTGTCAACAGAGAATTAAAACTAATTTGCTGATAGTTGTGAACACCAAAAAAATTACTGGGGAGAATGTGAAATTCACACTTAAAAGACCTGAGGTAATTGCCAGAGGGCTCTTAGGCTCTGACTAAACTAGCTAGCATTCGCACACTACAACTTTCTCAGATCCACACTCCTGGCAACACCGTCCTGAGGAGTGCTGTAAGAGAGCCAGCATTTTCAATGATGTCAAAATGGGGGACTGCAGTCCTGGGGTGAGGGTCCAGCAAGCCACACTAGAGCATTCTGTGTCTCTACTGTCTCCACTCTGGTAATCCTTCCAGTGAGCCTATCCAGCACTCAGAGAGAACTACTGACCTCTTCTGCCAGGATTTGACATGAGAGGGAAGGAGCCACTTAGGATGCTCTCAAACACAGGGTCAGGGAGGTTGCTGTCCAACTCAGCAGGGTCTTCCTTTTCCCACCAGGGCACGACTCCGGCAATCCCACACGCTCCTCCCGACTCCTTCTCATAGAACCAGTCGCTCTGCTCATCATCACCTGGACAGACAGACATCCCAAGAGTCATTTCATCATGGCAACAGATATTTCAGGAACAACAATTATTCACTGATGTCGACAAGGGGAACCTAGCACACCGGTAAAATGACCTTAAATTACATCCACTTAACCTCTAAAGGAATTATTAAAAGCTGCATAGAGATAAACATATAAAAATGTATAGGATGTAGACAGCTTACAAAAATAAGAAACAAAATTTGAAAGTGTGTCACTAAGATCCTACGATGCTGATGGTTTGTTTGGAAGAGTTTTCATATGTAAACAATCCCTTTTCCTTTTAAAGGATTCTGATTTTGAAATCTCTTACTATTAAAATAGAAACTGCAATCATAAAACAAAAGCAATGCAAAAGAGTCTAAAGTTTAGCTGAGGATGATATATGACAAACAGATTTAGTTTAAATAAACAGAGTTAAAAGCAACTGTAAAATTAGGAAACTAATAAAAGTATTTTGTTAAAAATTACAATTTAATCTGATTGAAATGATTGAAAATGAATAAAATTTCACTCTAGATAAAAATTTCCATATAATAACTTTGAAAGTTTGTTGTCTTAATCATTTAATTGATCATGTTTAGAATAATTATCCCATATATATATGTATATATATACACATATATATGTTTACTCCTAGTGTTTAATTAAATATGTACTCATAATATGTAGATAGAAAACATTCCCATCATTAACAAACTATTGCTCTCATGCTCACACGGAATGAAATTGGCTTTTATCATAAGGAATAATATATAAGGGACTATGTTTAAAAAAAATTACAATTTAAAAAACTTAAATATTAACATTTCATAGGAGAGGTAAATTAAAATGCCACAGAGCAGGTCTAATAAACGCAATCAGAAACTCACTTGAGAGTGACTACCTTATATCTGAATTGTCACTAACACAGCATTATACCACGTATTGACACAAGCCTAATCCCACTACTTCACCACGAAGGTTAAGGCATGGTTAAAGAACGTAAGGCCAGCTTGTGTTATATAAACATAGAACCTGTCTCAGAAAATAAATAAGTAAGTAAGAAACTAGAAAAATGAAGTTATTTGACTTCACTTTTGTATGATATGCAATTATATTGTTAAAAAGTAAATTAAACAGTCATTAAAAACTTGGGCAAGGAATGGTGATGGGTGAATTAAAAATGTATTGTCCTATAACATGGAGAAAGTCACTTCAGCTGTGTTAGTTCCCCTATTTAAAATAAATAAAGATTGGGAACTCACACAGTTCTTAATGAATGAAATGAAATGAGAATGAAGTAAATTAAATAACAGAAAATCCCTCAGCAGCATGAGATACGGTAAACTCACAATAACTGTTGCTATTTCTTCTGAAGTCAGTGCCTTCTAAAAAATACGAGGCTTTCCAAGAAGTTCCTTTTCATTAAAGTTTATCATTTTATTTGATTATATCAACATCTATAAGCTGGGTAAGATTACCAAGGTGGTTCTACTGACTTGTTCTGATAAAGTCAGTGCACACGCAGGTGAAAAGAGTGGCCATCTAATGTGCCCTCCTTCCCAAGGAACCTCGGGAGAAAGTATGGGCAATATTACTGTGCTTTTCTTTTCCCATAAAAAAAAAAAAAATCACTGAATGGCTTAAAAATCTAAGACAATATATAATCTGTTTCTTTCTGTAGAACCTACTTTCTGCTAATGCATCCTTTTTGTTGTTGTTTGATTGGTTTGGCTTCTGAGACAGAGTCTCAAAAGTAACCTTGCTGGTGTAGAACTCACAGATACCACTTTCCTGCTTCTGCCTCCAGTGCTAGGATTAAGGGCATACACTACCATTCCTGGACTTATTATTGCATTTTTTAAAAAAAGATACCTCTGTGCTAACACCTATGGCTAGCTCAACTTTATAATCAACAACGAATGAGAGAGAAGTCAGCTGATGGGAGTAGGTGATGTCAGCCCAGGTAAGCAGGACTCCTCAAAGTACTGCGATTCTGAGGTCTAAAACGATTCTGGATTTTTGCAGGATAGAAAAGACCTCAAATATAAGATAGTTGTGTTTAATAGTTAATTATGGTGAATTAATAAAAGCCATTAATACAAGTGAATAAAGTGGCAAACCATTACAAATCCATTTGAATGCTTACATAGTTTTATAAACATCTGGAATAAGGAGAAGGATAAAACTTGGTGTCTTGTCTTTCTTGCTAAAGGAAACCAATTGCAATGAAGTGTGCAAAGCTTAGTGGCAAGTGCTACTTTTTAGAATTTGTAACTGGGTTAGGAAGCCAAGACATCTTCTGGGAAGTATAGAAACCAGTGAAGTATAGAAGCCGCTAAGTAGCGTTTGTAATGCCAAGGGGTTACTGTTAGCAGCATATACAATAACCAGTAATATGCACAGCTCTAAAATGGACTTTTCTAAAGGGGAGTGGTGTTGGTACCTTGTCTTCCCTCATCGTTGGTGAACAGGCCGGCATCAGTGCTGCTGAGACTGCTGGAGTCACTACGAGCAGGAAAAGAAGACAAATGAAGCAGATCAGAACAACAACTGATCCCCTCAGTCCTCAAGCTTTGAGGACAGGGCGGCCCAGAGATGGACCTGAGCCTGGCAAAGATCTGAACGAAAATAAGATGTCTTCTTTTTATTCACATCAAACATCAACTGTCCCAGTTCCATTAACCACAGAGCACATTAGGGGGCATAAAGGCCCAGGAGTCTACCAAGACCTGGACAGAGCAGCTGTGACTGCGGAGTGCTCACACAGGGACACACTCTACTGTCTACTCTCACCAAAGGCTCATTGCTCCCTTCTGCTGTGCTGTGTGATTCAGCTCCAGCCTCAGCTCCATAAGACAGGAAAGTCCCACTCAGAGGCAGGCCAAAACTTTCTTCAGCACAGAAATACAAAACCCATGTGAAATGACTTCCATGACCATATTTATAACTTTTATACAAAAACTATTCTGAAAATTTCACATCAACCCTATTGCTTCCCGAGGAGAAGAATTCATACGGGTGGCAGTGCCATAGCACAGAGTCAAGCCACAAAGTGAGTTTTAGCCAATATTAAGGGTTCTCAGTTTTCTGTATAAACTAGAGAACAAGACACAGGTTCAAATTTAATTTGGAAATTCAAATAAATAAGATATACTCCAAAAATAACACAGCATTAGTATGGTTCTAATGGAAACAATATTATGTATATGACAGGCCAGTTAAGGAAAAAGTATAAAGAAATTAAGTACAAACCATGGAAGGCTTGGCCTCTCAGAAAACTGTCATTCTAAAAGCTCTTAGGTACTTGCTTGCTTACTCTTATCTCTTGATTTTAATAGATCAAGAAATTGTCACTGGTGACCTTTAAAATTAAAATAGTCTTTTTAGAGGGTATTTATTTGGGGGCTGAAGAGATGGCTCAAAGGTAAGAGTACTACTGGCTGATCTTCCAGAGATCCTAGGTTCAATTCCCAGCAATAACATAGCAACTCACAACTGTCTGTAACTCCTGTTTCAGGAGATCCAACACTCACACAAACATGTAGTCAAAACACCAATGTACAAAAATAAATAAATAAATAAAAACTTTTAAAAAGTATTTATTTGTGTGATTGTGCATACATGTGCATATACAGGTCTGAAGATTCGTCTGTGGGTACAGCTTATGGGAGTCAGTTCAACCCATTCCCCATGTGAGCTCTGAAAACAGAACGCAGAGCATCAGACCTGTTCTAAGTGCCTTCACTCTCCAGCCCAAAACAAAAAACGTAAAACAATGTAGCCTAGCTTATTAAAATCAGGCACATTAGCCTGTTTAAAATATTATAAAATATTTATGATGAAAGTCACTGCTAAGGATCTAAATCCACATCATAGCATCTGCATACAAACTATCAGTTTATATCTGCTTTTCAAAAATAAATTATGAAAGGTCTAAGAATTTGTCAAGAGTCTCAGTTTTTAGACTTTCTTCCAATTGACTCTCCAAGTTTCCTATACAACAATGTTTCTAAGGTATCAAAGCTATGCCATCCCATCTACAAACACAGATATCCTTGCATAAAAAATGATAAACACTTCACGGGTTGGACCACCCACCTATGTAGGAGAGAGAGGTGTACAGAAGTTTGACCTCCCTCTATGGATACAAGGTCCAAACTGCTATTTCTGCTTTTCTTGTTTTCCTTTTAACCCCATCCTTAACATACCTCAGGCACAATACCTCTTCTGGAAACCCCCAAGATAAAATGTACATAATCCCTCCTATTCCCTAAAGACAGACACTTTATAGGATGCCCTGGAAAGTCTAGTGTAGCCTTCCATAATCAGATCAGTCATATTGTCCAATTAGACCAATGCTTACTAATAAGGCAAGTTCAGCCTGACCACAGAGCGCCAGTATTTACCAGCCTGCAAGCAGTGAGTCAATTCACAATGTTTCTGCTGTCAATGTCTCTGGGTTCAGATTTACCACTCTAATCTATTCTATTTACAACCAGGTTCACCTTTCTACAGTATAACTGGTTGGCTACAGGTTAACAGAAACAGAAGACCAACAGCAATTCTGATAAAACACATTGTATCCATTAACTGTGATGGGGGTCCCATAGTAACAAAATATCAACAGGGAGAGGCAATGGACTCAGGATGAGAATGTGAAAGGCAAGAACTCTGCAAACTGCCTTTGCAACATTTCTGTAAACTTAGAATTACTTTTTAAAAACTCACAAAACATTCATCTATACATCTACCACCTAAGATAGCTTTCAATGTAAGAAATAAAAGGTCTTAGTTTATACTTGCAGAATTCAGTTTAATCAAGGACTTTTAAGGGCTGGCTTCCTTGTAAATCTTTCTATTTTCGGGTCTGGCACGCTTGCTCATGCTCTTCCTCCAAGAAGCAAGCTCGCCTCTGCCCACCACATGGCGTACCAAGATGTATGGAAATTTAGATTCTGCAAGACCAGTCTTTAGTGATCCTTGCTCTCTACTGCGGTGTTTTTTATGGACACATAAAATAATTGTATTGTGTTATTGAGACCATGCCAGTTGCTACAATACCTCCCTGTTGCTATGCAAGAAGAACTTAAGAAAGGCCTTTCATTTCCAGCAGCTACAGCACATGACAATTCGTCTGTAAGTATCTTGACTCCTTTTTTGGAAATGATTTTTATAACTATTGTTCAGGTGAAAATATGTTTCATGAGAAACATTTACATATTAATATTAATCCCTTTTCCATTTGGCTCATTTTTGTTCTTTCTATGAATAAAATCCAGGCATCATCTGAGAGTACCAGTGTTCCAAACAGAACTTTAGACATATGCAAGTGCTGTCTGCAAGCGCAGACTCTACCCTCTACTGTATGAACTAAGGTCAATCAAAGGTCAACAAAACACTACTGCCAAGATTACGTTGTGCTAAGTTTCTTCACTGCCAAAAATTCCCATTTCCTCTGTGATGAAATCTGAACACCATAGCACACAGGCCTTAAAGAAACGCTGCTGCAGCCTCAGCTCCTCTTTATGGTCTTGTAGCCTGAGCTGCAGACACTTCTTCCCACACGGATCTGACTCGCCTGTCCGTTCCTTGCTTACTCTCCAGTCCTCCCTTTTCTGAACAAGTCTTAGCTCTCGCTTTGAAACACAGCTCCTGTGAGAAGTCCCCACTCACACAGAACATTCCGTCCTAGTATTAGCCTGTATGCCATCCGTGCATAGTGCAGGAGTTAAGCAGATGTTTGCCATACACATATGTGCGCACGGACACACACGCACACACACACACACACACACACACACACACACACAATTTTCTTAATTATAAATCATATCCAAGAAAATATAAACCTTTGTAAAATGCAAAGCTATGGGAACAGAAAACACCTTAACCAGGTAGCAATCCTTCTACAGAAGAAATTGCACTGAGCCCTTCCGTGGCAGCAGAAAACTGGTATAAAGAAAAGTTTAAAATTCAGGGGAAATTTAGTTTAAATTATTTGATTTAAAATATGATATTTAAACTATGTGCCTGAGATGTGAGGAACTGGGAAACTTAATATCTATCCCTGACAGTGATTTTTGGTTGAAAAAAATGAGAAATATATGAGAAAGGGTTTTGCCTCATTATGGTTCCAGGGGAAAAAGAAGTAAGAAGTAGATCAATAAAAAGAGGCAGAGACAGCAAGAGGGAAGAGCTTTCGAAATTAGGGAACAAGGCAGCTGACCTTTGAATAACCCAGAACTCCCATCAGACTGTTCACCGCTGCCACACCCCCAGCAGCGAGCAACCCCATTAGCTGCTTTAGGCTGAGAGGTCCTTGGTCACAAGGACTCAGTACTAGAATACATCCAACCCTATCCCTGTGCAAAAACTATTTTCTGGAAAGAAGGAAATCTTTTTGTTTGATTTTTTAAGGAAAACCTGTGTAAACAGTAAAGTGTCTAATAAAACTATCGTTCTGTTAACTCGACCTGGGTTCTTATCATAACTGCTGTCACGCAAACACAAATATCCAAAGTCTACAATTGCCAAGGTTAAAATGAGTCCAAGTTTAATACAATTAAAATGAAAACTCAGACATTTTCCCCAGAAGCACTCATTTTCTTCTGGCTCTAAGAGATGTAAGGACATGTGCTGAACACATGAGCACACTAGCTGTTTTTATAAGCAGTACAGCTGGATGAACGGCAAAGACTCACTCTGTCTGACATGCGACGAGCATGTGACAATTAACGGCAGTCTTCCTGAGACAGACAGAAATGAATGCTACAGTTTCCATTTTGTTAAGAGCCAAGATCAGCTGACTCTACACCATAAATCAGGTCTTCATATTTATTAAGTGATCAGAATCCCCCTAGCAAGCTATAGACCAACACTCCAAGCCCCATGAACCCCAGAGTATAAACTCTGAACACCAGGAAACAGAATAATGAGTGTGTGCCCTAACATGCTCCGAAGGCCATGGCTCCCTAATTACACAATGAAACTCATCCTAAAGCACTATTATCCAAAAGCATCCCCTTTCCCACAGAAAAGTCACTGTCTCACTTTGTAGCTAGAAATCAAAACAATTATAACACAACCAATAAATATTACATAAGTCAAATGGGCAATTCTGCTTCCTGTGAAAATGCTACAAATTCAAGCCTAGTTACAAAGTAATATCACTATCATTATGGCAACATATAATTATCTAAAAACAAAATTAATTAATTAATAAAACACACTGAGCCCCAGGCCCCCAGACATGGTTGTGGGGAGGAGGAGAAAACTCACCTTTCGCTCCTGAGCTCATCGGAGGCCTTCTGTTCTTCATACTCCATTTTGTCCTTGTTGGTCTGGCTTATTTCTTCACTTTCCAAAATTACTCCTTCCTCCTGGGTTTTTGGTCCTGGTCTGATCACTTTCAGCTTCCTTTTTTTAACTTTATTCCGGGTAAACTCTGGATACTGGCTAGCTTTATCGTTGTCCATGTCCTGATCTCTACAGCCTTCAGGCAGCTGGGTCATTGTCCTTTTGTTGGAGATGTCCTGCGGGAGATCCACTGCCATGCGCTTCACTTTCCTCCTCCGGCGGAGAGTCCTGTTCCCAAGGTTGTCCACAGCAAAATCAGACTCGTGCCACAGAAGTCTCTTACCTCGAACAGTGTTGTTTAAGTTTGAAGAAGGTCTCCGCTTCGCCACTAACATTTGGTCATCAGAGTCGCTGCGGTCCTTTTTATTACTGCTGTGCTTCTCTCTATAGTCCTTACTTGGTTCTTCTAAACTAGAATCAGAGCCTTCACTTAAACAGTGGCCAGTATCCCATGGGTGGTGAACATTGTAGGATCTCCGCTTCCTCCCTCTCCTTTTCCTGGCCTGGCGTTTCAGGGGGCAAGACAGATTTCGAGAATGATCTCCCGTTTCAGCAAAACCACCTCGGGCTTGCTCAGAGCTCTCTTCCAGTGCAGAGACAAGATCGTGAACAAGCTCTTCCATTGTTCGGCTGAAATGCCTATATGTTTTAGAGAACACAAAAAAGTCACTAAGTATTAACCTAGTTTTCCACACAAGCAATTCACTCTAAATATGGGTATAGTTAATAGTTCTCCACAAGATGTCTGAAAGGAATATGACTGAACTATTTAAAGGATGACAACTTCAATCTGATTCAGGTTAAGTTTGGGGGCCTTTTTAAATTTAATATAGAAATGGCTCTGTGTGGAGGCACATACCGATCTATAATCCCAGCACTCGGGAAGCTAAGACAGAAGTATTAAATTTAAGTTTGAAGTAAGTCTGGCATACAAAGCAGACCCTACCTCAAAAGATAAATTCCTAACATTGGAATCCCTTCAGGACAGGTTAAATACAGTGGCAGTTGGTGGTAGACGTGGGGTCAGTAGGTTAAGTTCTTGATGCACAGGTCTAAGGATCTACACTTTTATCCCCAGCACCCATATAAAAGCTGGGCGTGGGAGAGAACATCTGTAACCCCAGCGCTTGGGTACATACATGCGGATCTTGTGGGCTCACTGGCTGAGCTATAGGTTGAATGAGACTATCTCAAAAGAATACGGTAGGGAAATGATTGAGGAAGACCATTACAATCCAATCTCTGGCATCCACATGCAACATGGGTGAACATACTCAATACACACACACACACACACACACACACACACACACACACACACACACACGTGCGCGCAGGATCCCAGTACTTTTTACATGATTATTATGTAATCATAGAAAATATGTTTCTGCATAAATCACTGTTTCTCCGTCCACACTGGCCTCTTCTCTAAAATTATCTGCTTTAAAATTTTCTCAGTCCCTTCCCAGCCCACTAATTCCTAAGTAAAGAAGGGATATGATCTACCCCCATACACTTGACGCCATCAGTGCCATACTAGCAGAGGCACAGAGCAGCATTTCCAAATGTGTATCAGATACAAAAAGAAAGTTTAACCAAACTGTGGGCATATCTTTAAGCCACTAAACAAACACTCATAGCAAACAATGTAGAAACTGCATTCCATTCCAAACTGGAACCTTGGTGGTCTGCAGGGCTGTCACCCACAGTCTGAGGAACCTCGGTGGTCTGCAGGGCTGTCACCCACAGTCTGAGGAACCTCGGTGGTCTGCAGGGCTGTCACCCACAGTCTGAAGAACCTTGGTGGTCTGCAGGGCTGTCACCTACAGTCTGAAGAACCTCGGTGGTGGTCTGCAGGGCTGTCACCCACAGTCTGAGGAACCTCGGTGGTCTGCAGGGCTGTCACCCACAGTCTGAGGAACCTCGGTGGTCTGCAGGGCTGTCACCCACAGTCTGAGGAACCTCGGTGGTCTGCAGGGCTGTCACCCACAGTCTGAGGAACCTCGGTGGTCTGCAGGGCTGTCACCCACAGTCTGAGGAACCTCGGTGGTCTGCAGGGCTGTCACCCACAGTCTGAAGAACCTCGGTGGTCTGCAGGGCTGTCACCCACAGTCTGAAGCAGACTATTAATAAGTCTTTTTGTCAGCAAGCATCAGCAACTGGATAGTTTGGAGCTTTTTATTAAAAAGTAGTTCTTTCCACACTCAGTCCCAGTGGAGTTAACATTAGCCAGTGTGACAATCATTCAACAGCCCAGGTGCTTCAGATGCGTACCTACCTTTCTTTTAAAAACTGTGGCCTATCACTTCTAAAGTTGAGTTTAGCAGGTACCCAAGATATCAAAATATTCCCAACAGCTTTCTAGAGGCCAATAAATCTTGTAGAGTTATAAAAGGGGTAAGCAAACTTTTCAAGAGGGATAGGTTACAAATATTTAGACTGTATAGGCCGTACAGTCTCTTATTAGTGGACTTCTCATTATAAGTAGCCATAAATAAATGAGTCCCATTAGGTAGTTTTCATTTATTTTGAATAAAATCAAGTGGTATCCAAGCAGTTTTCCAATTCTTGGTCTACATAATCTCTATTTATATACAATCTCTATCATCTACATATTTTAACTTTAGAGAATTGCCTATGACATTTTGTAACTTTTTATTTTCACTTAAAACGAAGGGCATACTCAGTGATTTAATGGGTTGGTATTTACAGTCCTACACACATCATCTAAAGGTTGAGCGTTAATACCTGTCAATATGTAACCTATATTACCTTACTGCATCCTCACACTACTCTGGGATGACAAGCAAAGAAACAGCAAGAGACCAGTCACTGTGACCTACCTGAGTGGTGCATAAGGCTTCAAGTCCTAGCACCTGACCCCAGAGCATCAGTGCTTATCAAGGGCAACAACAGTGGCTACAAGTCCACCGCCCACATTTTATAGCTTTGTTTCACTACTTAACTGGTAAGACAGGCTTAATGCACGACAGTATAAAAGTCAAGGGCTCATGTTTAGTTACCTGGTACACTGTCTCAACAGAAAGATCTAGAAAGCCTAAATCAGCACAAGATGCCGAGCAGCATGGCTGGTGAGGATGAACTGAGTTCAGGGAAAGTACCCTGCAGGGCTGGTAGAGTAAAGCCTGAGACAGGAAATTAACCCAGCTCCAGACACAGCTCTCTCACAATCTGAATATATAAACAAAAATATTCACAACAGCTTTCAGACACAAGGTGATTCAAACACACATTTTAAAAACAAACTAGAAATCGTGAGATTTCTTTCTTCCTTCCAAAGGCATCATTAATACATAACTCTGGCTTTGGACCACAGCATAGACAAACCTATGCTCCTCGTCCAAAGTGGCTATCGAGCCAACAGGAGCTATAACTCTGACTGTCTGATAAGCAAGATCTTTTATCTGTTACCTGTGTGTTAACAACTGTCACTGTTTTCTCTTAGTGCAACTAATGACTTGTTCTTTCTCTTTAAAACCAGTTCTCCGAAGCATGTAATCTGAAAAGCCAATTATCTCTGAATATAAGAGTGCATCTTTAAACAAAATTCACTTAAAGACAGTTTTATATGCATTAAAATTGGGATCTTTTCTCTACAAAGTTCTATCAATGGTTCAGGAATAACTGCTTTTTGAAGACAAGAATGGCCTTATCACTGAGTGAACAGATAGTTCAAAATTACATGTTAAGACATGAAATTAATAAATAAGTCTCCAAGTAAAATTATAGTTTATTTTAAAGGCAGTTTGGCACACCACCTCAGATGAGAAAGGCAGCAGTCTTGGTGCCTGTTTGTTTTCTGTGAGGCCCCCAAAAGTCTGACTCTCATCAGATCCCTCCTCAACTAGAGAACTAACACAGTGGCGCTCAC
Organism: Micromys minutus; assembly: GCF_963924665.1. NCBI lineage: Eukaryota > Metazoa > Chordata > Mammalia > Rodentia > Muridae > Micromys > Micromys minutus. The sequence goes on from NC_137969.1 coordinate 56,693,686, forward strand.
CACATACCTGAGTCAGTCAGTGTTCTTAATGTGCGTCGCTATGCTAGTCTACTGAAATATGGTACTCACTACCTGATTTTTAAAAACATTTCTCATTTACTTTTATTTAATGTATTAGTGCTTTGACTACATGTATGTCAAAGCACTTCATACAGTATGTAAGGAGGTGTTGGGGGGATTCCTGTAGGATTGGAATTACAGATGGTTGTGAGCTGCCATGTGGGTACCTGGGTATTGGACCTGTGTCTTCTGGAAGAGTTGCTAGGGCTCTTAACTGCTTTGGCATCTCTCTAGCTCCTCATCAACTAAGTTTTATTGGAAAAGGGTTTCAATAATTAGTAAGATTTAACAAAATGTTAACATGAGTAAGGATGAAAGCTAATTTTCTTAGAATCTCATTCAAATTAAGCCAGTATTACTCAATTTCTCTTGTTTCTCTTAAGAAAATAAAATATTTTAGCTAGAAGAATCCAATGAATGCTACGGTATCATTCAAGTATGAACTAACTAAAAATTAGAAGATTCATTCAAAATTGTAGAAACACAGAAAAATATATATTTAATGAAGTCGGTCATTTTTTCACCCCTAATTTGCTCTAACTAGACCACAACTCAGTTCCGGAAAAAAAAGCCCTGTGGATGAGTCAACAATATTAGTCAATTCACATCACACTGCTTCACTTACATCTTTCAGGTAAAAGGGCATGAACTGGACAGAGAAAAACTGTAACCGACCATATCACCAACAGCTCACGTACATCCTTTGTTCGGGCAGGTCACTGAAGCAACATTAGACCACTCTACTAAGACACTTCATCATCAGCGTACTTATTTCCTTATGCAAAGTCCTTACCTTGTAGAGGAGAAATAAGAAAGGCAAGACTTTCCTGTACAAAGCAAGACAGACCAAACTGCCAGAGTTTTAATCTGAATTAATAGAAGCTCGGTGATTATCCACTTGAGTTGTTTTTTATTCCTACTTGAAGTTTCTTCATTTGACCCCCATTTAGAAATGAAATCTTAGGAAATGGCTGGGAACCTCTATGCCATCAGCTCAGTAATGGCTTTATAGTCGGGCTATAGTCATAGATTTCATCAATAAATGAGCTCCCTGCCTAGTGTTGGGTTATGCTAAGTAATATTAAATGTATTTGTTCCAGGATTGGATGAGCCAGTTGTTTTCAAAATGCAGGGTTGCAGATCAGGTTTGCTTTCATGATCTTTTTAGGCACTATTAATAAACTACCATCTTTGAGTTCCTTACCATTGTTTCCAAAAAAAATGGTTTTCCTAAAAAAAACTGTATGCCAGTTAGGAACAGAACATGGCATGAGGAGGCTTTTTTTCTCTTCCCAAAGATTAATGCTTTTTGAAAGAACCTCAAAGCTGCCCTTAGTCCTAAAGTCCTGTTTCTGTCTTTCCAGGACTGAACACTGACAGATAACACCTCTTCCTGTCCCTGCTTTTGAGACTGCTCTGACTACATAGTCTCTAACTCATGCTCGTACATAGCATTGTAATCCATGTAAGGAGAGTAATATAAAGAAAACCCAGAAAACAGATACCCAACTCAGTTAACTGTTTTCCTATTAACTATTGTTTCTGATGCTTCTATTTCCAGCGACTGCTATTCCTAAGAGGCAGGCAGAGACCTTTTTGTTAGGAATATATTTGTCGGGGGTGGGAGGTGAGGAGTGGGGAGAGGTTTTTGATACTATTAAAATATCAGTGTAACAAGAGAATATTTAAATGTATATCTACTGAATGAACCCACGAGTTAATTAAAAACCAAACAAAATACTTCCAAATGGAACTAAACAGTTTCATTTATCAATATATGAAAAGAGAAAAACAAAATCAAATACAATTTATCACCTAGTTAATAATCATACTCCCACTGTGATTATTCTAAAACATGGACTCTTTCTTCTGCTAAGTTTATTTACTTTATTAATGGCAACTAAATGTAAAATACACTTGCTAAGTCCAACCAAAGTTGGCCTTCACAGTTTTAAGGGAGGAAAACTGTTTCTGTTTTACAGTCTACATCAATGGTTCCCAACTGTCCTAATGCTGCAACCCTTTAATACAGTTCTTCATGTTGTAGTGCCCTCAGTACTTAAGGAGGCAGAAGCAGAATTCCCTCAAATGGTGAGGCTACCCTGGGCTACACAGTTGAGGCCTTGCCTTCAATGCATCCAATTCCTTCTTTAATACATAGGTATGAATAAGAAGAGTTAAAGAGAAGACTCTCTCTTCCCCAGTTAGGGATCACAACGCTATCTAGCAAACAGGCGAATCCATTCTCCTGAGCAGACAAAAAGCTTACTGATTGCATCCATTGTCCTGTCTGCTGGAAGTTACATCTCTGTCACTGTGTCACCAGAGACATCTGAGGAAACCAATTCCTTTCCTCCTTACCCTAGAAAAATCTTACAAACTTAGTTGGCTGACCTGTAAGTCAAAAAAAAAAAAAAAAAGAGTAAAGTCTATTTCCACTTTTCAGCCATGACTTGATAATATGAGCTCATTCATCTAACTTGTTTAATGACTGACTTCAAGAGTCAGCCAAACTTTTCTCACTGCCTCTAACTCCTTTCAAAATATCAATTATTTTCTTTAATGCCTAGACAAAATGCAGTCAGAATCTAAGTCAAACAAGATCAAAAATTTTGAATTTAAAAAGTAATTATTCTGTCAACAAGTGTTGGTAGGATAAGAACTGTCTTACTGCTTACACATGATAACTGCACAGTAAATATTTACTGAATATACATCCTGAATCCTAGATTAGGGCATGAAAACAACTAATATAATATTTACACATCACCAGATGTCAAAAACATGTAAGACATACAAATCACAGACAGAAGGTGATGTTACTAAAATCTTCAGAAAACAAGGATTTTAACTTTTCTGCTTTGGGAACAAGATAGACCAATAGTTTAGTGAAATAAACTAAACTATTTCACCTTACTGAGGGTGAGGTAAGAATGAAAGAAAATGACCAAAGCTTAAAGGTTTCCAGCTTGACACACAGAAGATGCTAAGAATCTAACCTACAAGTAATTGCCCCAAATTAAACTATTGCTTTGATCTTTAACTTGAGGAATATGTGGGATCAAGAAAAGCTAAAAGGAAACTGAGTTCAAGACCTTAAGCAACCAAAACACAAAACAAACAACAAACCCCTGTTACTCAAAACAAGCAGTTTTTATTATATTGCTTTCCAGATGTAAAGAAAATCAAATATCAAACAAGAATGAAATTACAGAAGCAAAGGTCCAAAACCTATTTTAATGTTTTTTTATTGTTGTCAAAACAAAGCCACACACACACACAACACACACACACACACACACACACACACACACACACAATCTCAGAAATTACAGGCTAGTCTACAAATCTGGGCATGTATTTTCTACTTCATAGATGCCTATAGATACTACCTTAGACATAACATGAGCAGCTTAGGATGGTGAAGAATTTACACTAGAATCATACTGCAAATAAATCTCGTAGAGACATTATTTAAGTTATCTTCACCTCTGCTGTCACCTTATCTAGGCTGTAAGGAATACCTGGTATGTGGGGGTGGGGGGAGATAACATTTGAAATGTAAATAGAGAATATCCAATAAAAAAGAATGCATGGTGCCTAAGAGGAGGTTCGTACACTTACAGAAAGAACCAAGATTAATTAACTACTTAGCAACTACCAATGGCATGGGGGATTTCACAACCTAGATAAAACAATCAAGAAAGGCATTTCTAAGAATGAAAGAAAAAACTGCATTGAGAAATACCAAAGTCTGGGTAAGGCAGCACCTTGCCTATAATCCCACTGGGGAGGCTGAGATGGGACTGCCTGAGATGGGAAGCCTGAGCTATAGGGCAAAACTCAGCCTCATACAGGGAAAGAGAAAGGAAGGGAAAGGGAGATTGCTGGTCAAGGAGGTAAGACAGCAGTGGACCAGCACGCACATTAACTAGAAAAAAAAAAAACGGTTCCGGTTTTATGGAACGCACCTCTTCTGATAATTAGGACTCATTTTAAGACTTTCTTTCAAAAAACAAAAGCAGATAGGTGCTAATGACACTCTGGTCTCATCACAAACGATAAGTTGTCTAGCACGTCAAAACACTACTGCAAGTAACGACTCCTGCCTAGAATAATAACACATCAATTAATAAACGAGTAATATACAGCGCTATCTGTGCGTGATAGGATAGGAGCCAGAAAGCAAGACGAAGAGTAAATGGGGTCTGTTTGTTTTTGTCAACTAGCTTACTAATTACTCCTCTTTACTAGGACCAGACCAATCTACGGGAAACATTAAGTACGCTTTAGAGGAAACACCAGGATGTTGGGAAGTTTCTTTATCTTTTCTGTGGTGGTTCCTCCGACATGTACAACGCCAAAGCTAAGGAAAACCAATGCCTGTGCCTCTTATTCCAAGCTGCGTACGCCAATTAAAATTGCCCATTTAAAAAAGCATCTCCTACTATTCTAACTACTAGTCTAAGAAAAATGACAATCGTTCAAAATGATATCTAGAGTGGAGCCAAATAAGACACCTGACCTAAGATATTCTTTTAACTTTTCAGTGGTCGTCGGTGATGCAATCAAACTTCACAGCCCAATGGTATGAACTTTAAAGTCACGGTTCTTGACTTACTGGTCAGATTTTTATGGTTCAAGACTGTCCCCAGGAGATCTACTTTCTTGTTACACTAATGTTTCTCTGAAGGGAAAAGCTTTGAAACAAACGGAGATGGGGGTCGGGGGGCGGAGGTTGGGCGACCAGGGTTTTCAACCAGAAAATCCAAAACGTAGCTACTATCTCTGGCACGCACGCACGGCAAAACTTTGCCTCTTGAATTTTCTGTGCCTGCGAGGGATGCTGTAAAGATCTCAAGTGTGATTTGCGAACGCAGTTTGGTAACTTACAGCGATGATGGGTCAGGATACACTAAAGATAAATTCCAACCCCAAACCTAAGGCTAGTGGAAAGCACCCATCAACTAGGGCAGGACCTCGTGGGTGGTGGAAAACTTCTAGGTTTTACAGGAATCGAGCTGCGCAGGGAGTACGAGGGCCTGATGTCTCTGCCACTAAGAAACTTCCGGAACTGGAAAATTCTGTAATCTCGTCAGCTACGGAATCTAGTACAATGTGTCCGGTTTGGCAGGGGCAACCGGAACGCGGCCTGAAGGAATTCTGTGCCCGGCTTTCCCTGACCCGGAGCCCCGCGAGCTGCTCGCCTGCTCGCTCGCCCCGTTCCCAACCGCCCGCCGGGCTCACCAGCTCTTCCCGGCGGCGGCGGCGGCGGCTCCGATCGCTGGGCGCCCGTCGGCCCCAAACATCAACGACACCCGGGAGCGCGGCCTCGAGGCTTAGGCCCGAGGACCGACTCCAACTCCCGCAGCCCCGGCCACTTCCACACAGCTCTCCAGCATTTTTTAGAGCAACTTCCGGATGCTGGCTGGAGGCGGAAACCGGAAGCCGGAAGCGACCATTCGCTCCCCTTGGCCTGGCGGACCCTTTCCGTTGGTGCCTCGAGCTTCTAGGAGAAAGGCTGAAGTCGGCTCTCATGTCCACAAATCCGATTTCTCTGTCCAGTTACTTGAAACTGAAACAGAGCGAAAGGAAAGGGGAATAAGTCGAAAGTGCCCTTGGTTCAGCCCAGTTTCTATGGAGATTGATAGTAACAAATTTGGTGAACTCAAGGCCTTGGAGGCCATGGCTACTTTAGCCAAGCTGCTGGCGCGGTCGACCTTTCTAGAAAGTCAGTACTACTTTAGGAACCGGTAAGTAGTGAAGAGAGGGATCTCAGAAGAAGTTTACTGTTAACAAATTCGGGAAATAGTTCTAAATTCTTCTTCCCATGGGGATTCAAACATGATCAGGAAAAAAAAAAAGTGGATTATATATATAAATTGACAAGTCATTAATAGGTTGATATGCTCTAAGGAAGATCCCAGAATAGATAGAATTATTAAGGACAGCCCAAAATGAAGTTATCCTTCACTGGGGAACCAGGCAGGAGGATCACTGTGAGTCTCTTTCAGCCTGGGTGACACAGGAAATTCAAGGCTGACCTGGGCAATATTTGGGAGTCTTTCTTTCTCGAAATACTGTTTTGTGGGTGGGTTTTTTTTCCCCTCGATATCTTAAAATCATCACAGAGCAGTTTGGTTTGGTGAAACCTATTTTGCACGACAAAGGTCTGCTGGCCTAATTGACATTAAGCAGGTTGCCCAGGTAGGTCCATGAGCTCAGAATATCACAGAGCTTCACTTATCTCACAAATATTGTGGAATTCAATTCATCTGTGAGTCATTTCCCTTAAAGTGAAATTTCTACACCATTGTGACAAGGTAATTAGTATCTGTAACTGGACAAGGGCTAGGACAGCATTCTCATCCCCCACACCTAAGCCTTCTGTCAGTGAAAAAGCACTGAAGCTAGAAGCAAAGGCCCATCGGTTTTTGTCACTTAAAAGAAACCACACACACACACACACACACACACAAAGCACGTGACTGTGTGATAATGTGATAAAATATAGCAGTAGACCAGTGGTGACCATGTCAATGTGAGAAAGTCATGATGAGCTTGTTTTATCCTAACATACATCTCAACTATGATTTTGTTATTTCACTGAGTACCTCTAGCAACTAAGCCGATAATTCAGTCTTGTAATTTCTGTGAGATAGTAAGGCTCTTTCTGCTAGAAGTAGGCTAATGTTGCTTCTTCTTACTTCTTATTTTAAACATTATTTCAGCCCCTACTGTCTTACTCCCTAAAATGCAATAGCCACAATTATTTAGTGAGTAATTACATTACTGAAACTTCCAATTAATCATCTTTAAATAAGCATAGAACAGTGGAATTAACATTCAGACATTACTTAGCGATCATTTAGAGTCATGTGGCAGGCTCTTGTTTGCTGATGACTCCAGTGTGTAATACAAACAAGTCAAATCTTTCATGCTGTTGACAGCCTATTGTGGAGCAGTCAGTTAAAAAGGAATTGTGATGCACTCTTAAGTCAAAACTGAGCTATTGGTTTCCTTCCCCCTAGCTAGCATTCACAGTGCCAGGATGTGCTAGACAGGCTGTTAAAGGGAATAACCCACTCAGGATTCACAGTCAGGTGTAGATCCTGGGTACTTAAGTGCTGAACTACCTGGGAAGTTGTGTCCAGAGGAGCAATAGTGGTATAGATATTCTGAGGGGAACCAACCACTTCTTGGATGAATTAGAAAATTCAGAGGAATACATTCCTAAAACAGTAGAACTAGCCAAAAGCATGGGCAGGGAGGCCCTAGCCAAATCATACACTCATAGAAGTAATCATATAAGTAATACCATATACTATATAAAAAGTGATCATATAAGATATAAATATGAACTAGTGAGATTGCTAAGTAGATACAAACACACCTATAGCCGAGCTCTATGACCTGAGTTTGATCCTCAGGATCCACATAGTGGAAAGAGGAAACATTCCTGAAGAGGCTAGAGGACCTCTTCAAACATATACCTACTGTACATTAAAAATAATAAATAAAATGTAATGGGAATTTTAATTATTAAAAATTAAAAAGGGAAATTTCTTGACGAATTCTTGTCATTCCCCAGTGGTTACTGAATACAGTAGTTCTTCATGAATCCTCTACAGTCATCTGGGATATTCGTTAAATGTGTTGATTTTGATTCAGTGTGTCTCAGAGCCAGGAAGTCTGCATGTCTAGCAGAAATTCTTGTGAGGCTCTGTTTTGCATTTTAAATAGACACTTGCAATTCTTCAGCATTCTTCTAAGCTATGTGTTTATCTCCTGATCCAGAAGGAAAGGAAAATGAGAATCAGTCTGGATACTTTGTGACAGGTCACACATAGTGCTGTACACTTCCACTGGACAAAATTCTCTTTGCACTAAAGTGGTGTAGCTGGTGCAGTGGGAAGGAACACCACACTGCCAGTCCAGTGGCTTAGGTGTGTCCTGCCAGGAAGGGAGTAGCCTGATGCTAATGCCATTCCTCAGTGTCTACACCAAGGTAGTGACTAAAAGGATCTCCATCTCATCACTCGAACTGGAATAAGATGGTTTTGTTGTGAACATATTTCACTAAATAACAAGGTTTGTTATTTTTACATGTTAAATTTTTCTTTAAAATTTTATTTGTAATATTAATATTGCTCCTGCCAGGCATTTTGGCTCAGTCATATAACCCCAACCCTTGGATTAAATAATGTGTTCAAAGTCAGCCTGAACTATTGGATAAGGTCCTATGTTTAAAGAAATTCTTCTTTATCTTATAGGGATTAATCATACATTTCTCATTGCTGAGGCAAATTTGGAGTACTTTCACTCAAAACTAAAAAAGGTTATGACAGGTTGACTTAGTACCTTCTCACTTGTTACTATGATTGCCAAATGGACATTTAACATGTTACAATGTTTTAAGCTAATTTAAATTTTCTACTTTTTTTAAAACTTTCTATTTGTGATGTATATTTTGGGTTGTGAATTAACTTAGTTTTCATTCTCATCAGAACTCAATACTAAGTACAACACAAGAGCATGCACACAATCATACCATACACAATTTTTAAAATATGATTATAGTTACCTTATATGGTACCTTTTATTATCAGTTGATTATAAACCAGAGGAAAGTCTGGTTTAGTTAGACAAAATCATTTGTCAAAGATCAGAAACATCAAAAATTTTCCTCTTTTTGTGTGTGTTTGAATTTGTACTTGGTATAAACAGTTCTTACACCATTAAGTTCCTGCATTAAAGTGTTTTAAAAGAAGATCAAGGGGATATAAATTGGGAAGTGGGAAGTCAAGATATCACTGTCTGCAGATGATATGATAGTATAAAGTAAATGACCCCTGAGAGCTCCTAAAGCTGACAACTTCAGCAAAGTGGCTGGATATAAAATTTACTCTAACAAATCAATAGCCTTCCTCTACTCCAAGGATAAATGGGCTGAGAAAGAAATTAGGGAAATAACATCCTTCACAATAGACACAAATAATAGAAAATATCTTGGTATAACTCTAGCCAAGCAAATGAAAAAATATGTGTGGCAATAACTTCAAATCTCTGAAGAAAAAAGTCTGAGAAGACCTCAGAAGATGGAAAAATCTCCCATGCACAACGATTGGCAGGATTAATATAGTAAAAATGGCCATCTTATGGAAAGTAATCTATGGATTCAGTGCATTCCCCATCAAAATTCCAACTCAGTTCTTCTAGAGTTAAAAAGAGCAATTCTCAGATTCATTTGGAATGACAAAAAACCCAGGATAGTGAAAACTATTCTCAACAATAAAAGAACTTTGCAGGGAATCACCATTATTGTCCTCAAGCTATACTATAGAGCAATAGTGATTTAAAAAACAAAACAAAACTGCTTGGTATTGGTACAGAAAATGGCAGATAGATCTAGATTAATGGAATAGAATTGAAGACTCAGAAATGAACTCATGCACATATGGTCATTTGATCTTTAACAAAGAAACTAAAACCATCCAGTGGAAAAAAAGACAGCATTTTCAACAAATGGTGCGGGTTCAACTGGTAGTCAGCATGTAGAAGAATACAAATTGATCCATTCTTATCTCCTTGCACAAAGCTCAAATCCAAGTGGATCAAGGACCTCCACATAAAACCAGATACACTCAAACTAATAAAAGAGGAAATGGAGAAGAGCCTTGAACACATGGGCACAGGGGAAATTTTCTTTAACAGAACACCAATGGCCTATGCTCTAGGATCAACAATCAATAAATGGGACCTCAGAAAACTGATAAGATTCTGTAAGGCAAAGGACACTTTCAATAAGACAAAATAGCAACCCACAGACTAGGAAAAGATCTTTACCAACCCGACATCCAGTAGATATCCAAAATATACAAAGAACTCAAGAAGTTAGACTCCAGAGAACTAAATAACCCTATTTAAAAAAATAAGGTACAGAGCTAAACAGATTCTCAACTGAGTTATTTCAAATGGCTGAGAAGCACTTACAGAAATGATCAACATCCTTAGTCATCAGGAAAATGCTAATCAAAAATACTGTGAGATCCCCACCTCATACCAGTTAGAATGGCTAAGATCAAAACCTCAGGTGACAGCAGATGCTGTAGAGTATGTGGAGAAAGAACACTCCTCCTGCTGGTGGGACGGCAAACTGGTAAAACCACTCTGAAAATCAATATGGAGTTTCCTGAGAAAATTGGAAATAGTTCTACCTGAACACCCAAGCTATACCACTCCTAGGCATATAACCAAAAGATACTCAACATATAACAAGGACAAATGCTCCATTATGTTTATAGCAGCCTTATTTATAATAGCCAGAAGCTAGAAAGAACCCTCATGTCCTTCAACAGATGAATGAATACAGAAAATGTGGTACATTTCCACAATGAAGTACTACTCAGCTAGTTTTTTTTTTAAAAAAAAAAAAATGGCTTCATGAAATTTACAGGCAAATGGATGGAACTAGAAAATATCATCCTGAGTGAGATAACCCAAACACAAATGAACACACATGGTACGTACTCACTGATAAGTGGATATTAGTTCAAAAGCTCACAATGTCCATGATACAACTTACAGACCATATGAAACTTAGGAGGGAGGAAGACCAGGATATGGATGCTTCAGTTCTGCACTGAGGGGGAAACAGGATGATCTCAGGGAGGTGGAGGGAGGGGAAACCTGGGAGGGAGAGAGGAGGGGAGGAAGTGGGAGCAGGCAGTATTAGGTATTGGAGGAAACAGGAGAGAGATATAGACGGTCAGAAAATCAATTATGTAGCAGTGGAGGATGAGTGTGGGTAGCCACTGGAGGGTCCCAGATGCAAGGGAAGTGAAAGCCTCCCGGGACCCAACAGGGATGACTTTAGCTGAAATGTGCAGTGAAGACAGACCATGACCCGGGGTCTAGGGATGGGGACACCCACCCATCTCAAAGTGTTTAACCCAGAAATGTCTCTGTCTAAACAGGGACAAAAATGGGGCAGACACTGAAAGAAGGGCCTTCAGGGGACTACCCCACCCAGGGAGCCATCCTGTCTGCAGACAGCAACTGTTGGTTCTGCTAAGAGGCACGTGCTGACAGAAACCTTATGTAGCTATTCCTTGGGAGGTTCAGCCAGCAGCAGTTCAACATCAGCAGATGTGGATGCTTTAAACCAACCATCAGTCTGAGCTTGGGGACCTTGTCTGGAGAGCTGGCAGGAGGACAAGAGGAGCATGGGGCAATTATAACCCCTAGGAAGAACAACATTGGATCGCCGGACTACCCAGGGCTCCCAGGGACTAGTCCACTAACCAAGGAGTGTATAGTCCATGGCTGTAGATACATTTGTAGCAGATGGTGGCCCTGCCTGACATCAGTGGGAGGGCAGGCCCTTGGTGCTGTAGAGGTTTGATGCCCCAAAGTAGGGGGATGCTGTAGAGGTGGGGCTGGAGAAGGTGGGTAGGGGAGAACTGTCATAGAAGCAAAGGGGAGGGAGGAGAGTGTGGATGTGGGTGGGGGTTTATGGAGAGGTAACCCAGAAGTGGGGTATCACTTGAGATGTAAATAAATGGAATGATTAATAAGAAATAAAAATAAAACACTCTGACCAAAGCAATTTATAGAAGAAAGTGTTTGCTTCAGGGCTTATAGCATCACAAGGTTAGTTAGCATGCATGTCCATCATAGGGGGTGCATGGCACAGGGAGGTAGACATGGTGCAGTAGCTGAGAGTTCACATCATGATCCACAAACAGGAACTAGGCAAAGGTTTTTGAAACCTCAAAGCCTGACACTAGTGACACCTCCTCCAACAAAGCTATACCACCTTAATCCTTCCCCAACAATTCTGGGATTAAGTATCCAAATATATGACATTATGGGGGCATTTTCATTCAAATTAGCATACATTCTTTAGATATCCAGCATAGTTCTAAGAATACTAACGAAAAATAGTCTCAATTTTTAGTCTATATAGAAAATGCAGGGAGTAATTGTCTCAATAACACTTAATGAATAGTCAATCCTTTCCTTAATAATTATTAAATATCCTAAGGTAGTAAAATAAAAGCATTAAAGTTGCACGGGAAGCCAGGAATAGTGGCTCACGTATGTAATGCCTTTACTCAGAAAGATGAAGCAGGATTCCTGTGAATTTGAGACTAACATCAAAACAAACAAGCAAAAATTCTTTTAAAAAGCAGAAATATTATCTTTCACTGGTAATACCCAACAGCTCTCATAGAAGGAGACTTGGAAAAGCAAAGTGAGGCCAGGGTTGGTGGCACCCCTGTAAGCAGTGCCAGGAAGACAGGATAGTAAGGAGGTAGTCTGTCCTTAGCTAAGCACAGAGCTTGGGGCTAGTATGGGTTAAATGACACCCCAAAGAAGAAGCAATAAATAAATAATATTGCAGAATGCAAGGCAGTACACAGCTAGCTAATATAAATTATAATTTGAAATTACAACTACCATTTTTATAGCATCAGAATGAATATAATTTGACTCAGAATTTTCACTTTCCTGTTGTCCATATAGAAATGAACTCATGTATACAATTTGTGTACATGATAATTTTATATATAATGTTTTCTTGCAAAATAATTCATTAAAATTTATTTTATAAGAAAGTTCAACCTGAATATTTATAAGGACAATATATACACAGCAGTTTTTAAATGGGGATAAATTGAACTAGAGAGATATCTCAGCTGGTGAAGGCACCCACTTCTAAACATCTAGATCTGAGTTGGATCCCAAGACCCATAGGGTGGGAGTAAAGAAATGACTAAATGACTTCATTGAGGTGTTCTCTGATTTCCACATTCTTGTCATGATTTACACATTTGTGTGCTTGGGAAACACACACACAACTGCAGGCATAAAAACAATCCAAAAGAATAAATTTGTACATTATGATATAAAAAATCTTTGAGACAAATTAAGGTAAAAATGTATTTAGACAGTTTTAGAATATAGAAATTTAAATTCATATATACAAATCTGGGGGTAAACAAAGTGATCTGTAAAACTAAGAGGGCTATAAAGTTTTAAACTGAAAAGTGGAGGGTCAAGGGAGAATAGAGTCTTGGTTATTTTGATGTTTTCCTTAGTCAAGCACTGAGCATTACATAATCGTAAACTATTTGTGAAATAAACAGATTAGTAAGAAAAATGTTATAAGAGAAATGGGGGTGTTTATAAACCAAGATTAGAGTGTGCATAAAGATATTACTAATAGAAAATCTGACCCTAACTTTGAAAAACTGAATTAAGTAAAAATTTTTGTAATGAATTTTAGGCACAGTACTGTAGCCAATGTAAGATCTGATCTTGAAGAAGCAAACAAGTAAGATCTGCCACTCATTCTAGTTGTTTGGTTTTGCCCAGAGGTTACATTTGGTAAAATTCTAGCCTCTTTAAAATAGAGCATATATATATTATCTGGCATCTATTCATTAAGTCCTGGGGAGGGGGTGGGAATGTAGCAAATTCTGACCTATAACTAAAAGTGAAAAAATTCTATCAGTAAATACAAACCCAGGAATATAAATTGGTACCAATGGATAAGGCTTTTAAAGTCACTTTTCCAATGTAGGTAAAAATCAAGAGGAAAGCATGAATTTAACATGAACTTTGTAAGAAATACTTTTAGATATTAAAACCACACTTGAAATTAAAATTTGCTAGAAGCACACACACATGTGAACACAGACACATATGCACGCACAGTACTCAGAAGAGCATCATCCTTGTAAGGTAAAAGGTTGCAGGTCCCTCCTGCCCCTGCACCACTCTGCAGAGTCTTCACACATCACAATGTTCTCCTTGTAACCATAATCCAACACCGACATCAGGAAGTGGGTACTGGCTGATATTTCTATTTCACTGGAAACCATCAAGTTTTCCCAACTTTGTTAATAATGTTTTGCAAGATTTATGCAACGATAAATAGAAGTATATCCTCAAAATCTTTATAGCTAAAGGCTCCTATGTGTCCACCCATCCAGAAGGACTCTTGGTTTTTACTGGTTGCTGTGGGAAGTGGCACCATTTTCTTTCTTCGCCTAGCCACTGATAAGTTACCCATGCTCTAGTGAGTAACCCAACCCTTGATCCCACATGCACTATAAGTAAACTCAGTGTTGTTGCTTTGTTATTTTGCAGTTGTTTTAATTGGGAGAGGACTGTTTATGAAAAATAAAGTTATCTATGGGCACAAAGGGAATCAGAAGGTAATGGGAGGTGGAAGTGATCAAAATTAATTGTATACAGGTATGAAATTGTCAAAGAAAAATAAAAAATGTTAATGGATCCTACTTGTCCTATCTTTTTTAGGCACCATGAATGCGGAATATTTATCTGCCTTTATGACTTTTGATCCTTTTGGAGATTATGTGTTAGCTGTCTTGTAGAACTTTTCTGGGTTTTCCCCCTTGAATACAGGGCACATATTTGGGGGTGGGAATGGTTTATGAGTGACTCGGTAGTCCTTGCACTGTACTGACCAGATTCCATTTGGTCCCATGTTGTTCTGTCACTAATGTTTTTAATTTATTTCAACCATCTAACAAAGGAGATGACTATGAGGCTTCTTCACTAGAACATTCTCTTTCCATTTTAATCAAAGGTTATGTTTTAAAGCATGTACTTGGAAACCATAATTTCTATTCCTCAACCCATGGTAAATTTACTTATTATTAATCTGAGCTCATAATTTTCTGTTCTATTCAATGAGCTAACGTCTCCTTTTCTCTCCTTTAATTCTAACATTTGTCCAAAGAGAACCATGTCATACTTTCTGCTTTGCCCCATCACCAAAATCATCCCTGTTTTTTAACAAAAGACAGTATTCTGGTCTCCTCACCATAAGTTCACCTTGTCATTGGAGTGTTTCTGGAAATGGTTACTTTTAATGGATAAGCTAGGGACTGTGCATATATGTGCATTAAGACATTTTACACCTGTCTTAATTTCTGTGTTAGTCAGTGTGGATGTTAAAACCCATGAGTTAGATTTGCGATATTAAAAGCCATTGTGAAGACTCTGTCTCATATTCAGCACCATAATTTTTATTCTGTAATGCTCTGTTGCTCCTAAACTACTGAACTCCAGCATTCTTCCTATCCTCATCCTAAATAGCTAGTACCCCAGGAATACACCCTCACAACTGGCTTTTATTCCCCAGATGTGAGAATTCTGCTGCTCTGTGTCCTGATTACATTTGCTTTATTAGGCTGTTCTCCGTGTGTAGCCCAATTTCTCTTACCACAGTGGGTACTACATTCTCTGGCATGGATGGATACCCTTCTCAGTGCAGTCCCGGTCTCCCATGCTGAACTGTGGTCTCCCTGCCAGTTGGAGTGTCTTTCCCAGCATTTTAAATGGGAGAAGCTATGTTGCCTGCCCTTACAGGTAGACAGCTCCTTCGCCTTGCCTTCTGGGCTCGTACTATGACATGCTACCCCACTGAGTCCCAGTATGTGGCTATTCTCCCCCATATGGACTCTGCCACGATATCCCTTTGTTATATGTTCAGGAGACACTCTTAGTTCCATTACCCAGTACTGAATAGATTTGTTTAGGAAATGAAAATGTAAAATAAAAGATACTTTAGCATGCACTTAATAATAGTAATCTTGTGGCAAACTATGATGCCTCTTGATTTTTGTCTAGCCTTAAGGTCCTTGCAGCCTCACATTTATTACCCTGTTAAATAACAGCAACAAAGACAGTAATGAGACTATTACTAAAAAATGAAAATGAAGCTCCCATTTCCTAAGAGTAGCCCTACTTATTAGCACCAAGAGCCTTTTATCAGACACAAAGATAATTATAAAATATAAATTAAGTATAGCTTGAAAGAGCTTTAAAACTTTAAAAACTAGCAAAATCATATACAAAACACTCATTCTACAATATATATATATATATATATATATATATATATATATATATATATATATTATAACATAGGCCAGCCACTATTGGAATATTATTCCTACAGACAAAAACGGTTTTGCATTGTTTGGCAATGAGAAAAGAAGAATATTGGGCTTTTAATTTAACATTTATATATTCAGAGCTAATATATGTGGGTCAGACTAAGTCCAGCCTATAGATATTTAAAAGCAATGTTTGCATGTTACTGGAAGATGCTTAACTGAATATTCTTCATTTTTCTGTTCAATGTCAATTAGTTCCTGGCCTTGGATGTGCACACATGCTTTCCTGAGTTCCTATACTTGATGACAAAGCGACCAGAAACGTCTTGCTTTCTCTTGATGTTTTATTGCATTGCTGTTAATACTTCAAGCCTTTTGTCATTATTAATTCGCTCAGTATTCACTGTGATAACACTGATCATAATAAATTTATTTCAAATCTGTGTAGATGGCATAATTTATTCACTGCTATAGGATTTTCATTATAATCTGGAACTAATTATTTTACCATTAAAATAAAGTGTTACCCACAGTTTTTCATTTTAAACATAAAATGCCTAGTGGTTCGTGACATATTGTGTGAGCACTCAGCAGCCCAGTGCTAACCAAAGTATCTGTAAAATTTATTTGAAGCAGGTGTTTTTTTAAAGGACAACAGAAAGAAATGCGTGAAAGTAAGATTTCAGTGCATAAGTTAAAACTCAGCTAAAATTAGTACGTTTAAATGTTTTCCCATTTTGTAGTATATACTTATTGATACAACATACATTTTTATTTATATACATTATTGTTAAATACTCCAGAAACAGATTGGTTTGACATTTGACTAGTGTCTGCAGGAGATTTTTTTTATGTAAAGATACTAACAATTCTGTGAACTTGGCTGCTTATATTCTGCATGCCTAGTACCATAAGGGACGATGGATTCAGTGTGTAGTACACTAGCAGTTGAGTGTTATAACTAATGCTGTATGAACTCCAAAGAGGTAGTTAGTGAGGCTGTGCACCTTATTCCTCTCTCTCTCTCTCTCTCTCTCTCTCTCTCTCTCTCTCTCTCTCTCTCTCTCTCTCTCTCTCTCTCTCTCTCTCTCTTATTGCAGAGGCAGGCATCTGCTAACTGTTGATAGGGAAGGGGGAAATGTTTCCAGTCATTTAAATAGACTGCATTTAAAAGGGAAGTAAATCTAGGAGAGTCACATCTGATGGTAATGGTTAGTTGGAAAGTCAGCTTTGTCTTATATCTTGGGTTTTATCTTTTAGCCACCTTGTTGAATGGGATCAATCTTCATGGTCTTCTTTGAAGTCCTTGCTCTATTAGACACTTTATTGCTGTGTCCTTGTGAGGTTCATAAATGACATTTTTATGTGCTTCTCTATCACATCATGTTTTGAACTCATATGATTTTAAAAGAAAAATGAAGGACTTCCTCTTCTTCTGTAGCCCCTTGCAGAGTGACCTTGCTGCCATGGGATCTCATAGCATTTGGTACCTATTAATCATTGCTTTCCTTTTATTGATGTTTCTCCATTCACTTCTGTGATACAGCATTATATTTTTATCTTATACTTGGACAAGTCTTTTTCCTTCTTTAATTTCTTTCAAACTTTCACAAACCAAAGATTATAATCTTTGAGAATGTGCAGTTCCACTGTCTGATTGGTGATAGTTACTGTATACAAGACATTCTGTATCTCTTAATGGTACAGATACTACTCCAAAAGCCACAGTTTTTCCTTTCTTCCCTCCTCCCTTCCCTTTCCTGCCCTTCCCTTCTCTGACTTTCGCTTTCCTCCTCCTCCTCCTCTCTCTTGTTTAGTCTCATTTTCTCTCTCTCTCTCTCTCTCTCTCTCTCTCTCTCTCTCTCTCTCTCTCTCTCTCTCTCTCTCTCTCTCTCTCTCCCTCTGTCTTCCCACCCCTCTCTGTTTTGTCTCTCACATTTTATCAGCTTCTCTAGTGGAACAGATACTTTACTATGTATGGAAAAACAAATATGAGTAAAAGGTGAGCCCAGCCTCAAAGAATGAATGAAAATGTTATCACCAGGGTGTAGAAGACTTCAAGCACTGTGAGGATTGATCTTGGAGGTTGTAGTTGAAAAATCAATCCAAGGAGTTACTTTGTGGTCTAATGTCAAGAGAGACCATGGTTTGTTCAGGGACCTAATAAAATAGAACTCTACTACAAGTAGAAACAGTGTAAGAAGATAATGGAATTGTGCATGGGCCAGATCAAGGAGGGTTTTGTTTGGTATATTAAAGGCTATGACTTCAGAAGTTTTGATATGTCTTCTGAGATTGGATATAAAAATATTTCAAGAAAACAATGGCATTATTACATTTGTCATAATATAATTTAAGGAACCGGTAAGATAGCTCAACAAATAGGGAACTTGCTGCCAAGTCTAAAGACCAAAGTTCCATCATCAGGATCCATGCGATGAAAGAAGATTATCCTCTGACCTGCACCCGCTGCCTCCACCCCAGTAGAATAAGTAACTAATATTTTTAAATGTTTTAAAGATCATTCATTCCAGCTGTGGTGACAGTTGCCTCCCATCCCATAATGTGGGGCATTGGGCAAGATGATCGACAATTCTAGGCCAGGGCTATGGCTACATAAAGGAGACCTTGTACAAAACAAAACACTTGGGAAAATAAAACTTTGCAACTAATTAGTTTTAAAAAGATGAAAGGAATAATTCTGACTATTAATTTCTCACTCTTGGATGTCAGCTATTGGTTTGATAACATTGCTATTCTTGACCAGGATGAGTAGCAATGAAGATTGCTTTAAGAGGGATCTGGTAATCTCTCTTCCCCTGTTCTTTCCTAGAGACAATCTCTTCCACTTGTGACTGTGATGGGGTTGTTTTTTAATCATTTAGTATGGTGTTTTAAACCTACACTCACTTTAATTTGTATTATCTTCAAGGATATTTGCTTGGAAACTCATGTACATAAAATGTGCATATGTATGTCTTTGAGAAGCATACTAGCTTACACACAATTCTTATGTGGTAAATAACTTTAAATTAATGAATAACTTATTATCTAACTAGTATTTGTTGTTCCTGTAAGTTTCAGAGATAGCATTTTAAAATAATATGATAAGTGGCCTTAGAAAGACTTAGGACAATTTGCTGCTCTTTCGTGCGTGGTACGTGTTTGAAAGATGGTAAAGCTCTTGGAGACCTGAATTCTAGCCTCAGTTCCCTGTGTGGTGGCACAGACTAGTGAGCTTAGTGTGGGGCAGCATCAGGCAGGGATTCTTGGGGATGCTGGCCAACCATCCTACCCAGTGAGAAACCGTGTTTCAAGACAAGCTGGCACCTAGGGAACAACACCTGAGTGGTGTCTTCCCACTCCTCAAATTCATGGTTTTGTTTTTTATTTTATTTTATTTTTGTTGCACACACACATAAATGAATGAACATGTAATTCCAACCATGAGTCCATTTAGTGTTGCTTGTATTTGTATGATTTCAGAGCTGAACACTTGGTAGTGGATAACTAGTTAAGGGGTTCATTGGTGTGGAAGACTGATCTCCCTCTCTCAGCAGCCTTTCAGTATTCATAGCTGTTCATCTGGGGGCAGGACACTTTCTTCTCATTCGTGTTAACATATCAACAGGTGATGTCATTGTATACCTCTTGTCTAAGTGACTATATGGTTGAAATTTCATGTGTGCAACTCTTATGTCCTAGAAGGAAGACAGGGTCTCATTACAGATATCTGGGTTTTTTGGCTGTTCTTTGATGAAGGGTGATAGTTACGCTTGTCTATTAGGAATACTGTTATGGATTATTCTGATGTGGGAAAGTGGAAGTAATGGAGGTGGAAAGCTTCTGCCTCCAGGACCTCACCAGCCACACCATGATGTCACCAGCCACAGGGAGTTGGCTATATTTGCAGCCAGGCATGCATTCCCTCCTACTGAGCAGGCTTTACATCCTATTAGGCTGCAGTTGACTCTTGCACCTTCAAGGACAGTTTACCTTGCTGCTCCTATTGTGGTGTGTAGGCATTGTAGCTAAATGGGACCATTGACTGCTTTTCTCTATTTGCAGCTTGCATAGCTCCCAAAGTGCTGTGAAAACTTAGCACCAGGAGGAGGCTTCCAGACCTAGCTCCATTAGTCCCAAGTCCTGTGTCTGAAGTGCATGGTGACTGTACCAATAGGAATTTACCTTGAAACTCCAGGAAGAACCTAAGGGCAACAGCAATAGCATATATTGTTCAGGAGGTGCTTGAATTCTCTTGGTCAACAACTCAGTGCCAGTTCTCAACCTATTACTGCGGGGGGTTTTCATTTTAATTATCATCCAAATTGCCATTTTCACTATCAAAGAGATGACTGCTTTTGTATAGATTTTTTTTTTTAAATTCTGGAAGTTTGAAAGTCTTTTAATTGTATGAAATAAGCTTCTTGTACTTAAAAATTGTCCTTCTCCTATACGTTGACATCAGTTTTATTTTTAAGTTTTTAGTTGATTGTTTTGGATGAAACCACTATAGAATCTCAGTCATAACATTTGGAAATGATCATCTGGATTCTTTTACATCTTTGTCTGTACTCTTCCCTTCCACTCTTCCAACTTCCTTTCTCTCTGTTCCTTCAGAAGAAGTGATGACTAAGAATTCACACTAGAGAAGGATTCCCTAGAGTCACACTTGGTGTCCAGCACTGGTTCTCACCACACTATCATCACCTTGGTCAAAAGGAGACAGTAATGGAGTGGGCACAGAGCTTAGCGGTAAGGTGCTTGCCCAGCACACACTTGGCCTATGACCCCAGCATTAGAAAAATAAAAGAGGTGTATGAATAGTAATTTATATTATCATGTTGAAATGTTTACATACAGCTCTCCGATGGAGGTGGGAAACACTAGCAAGAGTACTTAACACATAAAAGTCTATTAGGAAATTCTCTTAACTATAACCAGATATGCATTAGTAGGCGTAGGGTACCTACTAGCCCTTCTGCAACCCTGAAATTGGGTAAATTTTTCAATGGATATATCTACTGGGATGAATCTGCCAATAGGCATCTGCCCTCATTAGGAAGACCTTTGGTATGACACAGAATGCTTGTGAAGACTGATTCTAATTATCTCTTAGAGGCACTGCAGATGCATTATGGGGTAAATATGTAAGCTACTTCCTTCTGGATCTTAAGTGTTTAATGAAGAAATCATCAGCAAGCTTCACAGACAGCTGTGTTCAGTGTATAAAGTGGAAAAAGGCCCAACTTACTGCTTGGAGAGCCAAGAGCACTCTGGAAGAATGTTTCAACTTTTCTTTCCCAACACATGAAGTACAAACACAAGAGCTAAGAATGCAGATGATGCCAATCTCCTGACTCCTGGTGCATCGGATGCCAGCATACCAACAGTGCTGGCTTGTGTGAATGTTCTCCATACTGCATATGATACATGGCTCAATGCCATGCTATTGTGTTCCACTCTTTGCTCCTGTGAGCCTTCTTAATTTGGCTTTCTAGTTTATTTGTGGTTCCTTATGTAGACCTGCAATCTATCTACTTTTTAATAGCTATTTGGTGCTCACAGATAAATTGCTAATTGTATTTTTCTTTGTCTTTGGCAAACCTTATAAGTATTGTTTTCAAATTGTATTGTTGAAAGTGTTTTTATCTAATCTGTTTAAATCTATCTATCTATATATTCTATAAATTGATATAAAATTCATGTTTTCTAGCTAACTTTCATTAGGAAACAAAACCAAATCTTTGCAAGTAAAAGCAATACTGGGATCGAGAAAGATGACTCAGTCAGTAGAGGATCTCCTACACAAGGAAGGTTCATGTTCTGACCTCAGTTCAGAGCCATAACTCACATGAAAAGCCAGGCTTGTGTATCTATAACCCGAGTGTTAGCTGATAAGAGACTGGCAACAGCTCCCTGAAGCCTATTGGCCAACCTGTCTGAAACAGCTAGATCCAGGTTCAATGAGAAGATAGACATGCCAACCTCTAGACACCACACACACACACACACACACACACACACACACACACACACACACATACCTTAACCTGGTTGCACGTAAGTTCAAACACACAGGAACAATAATAAGAAAGAGGTGTCACCATGTTACCAACTGTGTTCATTCAGCAAACCTGAGGTGCCAGCCAGCTTGGGAAAGAAACATTCTGCCAACCACTGTGCCATTACTTAATCGATTGCCAATGGAAAGGAAAAATAATATTGACATCAGTTGGGATAGATACATAAATAAAGATGTCTTGACCCAAATTTTTCTTTGTTGTAAGTTGGTAAAACCTAAGAATTAAGTTTCTTGTCTTTTTATAAGTCAGTGACCCACTCCCTGAATTTTTTAATAAAGCAGTCTTTTACCAGAATAGACATTTTACAATAGATTCCTTTGAATTAGAGGAGGTTCATTTAGCTGATGAGTTAGTTAAATATGCAGACATTTTACTGTGTGTGATACATGTGTAGTGGCATTTAAACCATAAGTTCAAATAATTATGTTTTTAAAATACTGACAAAGTAGCACTTTGTTTTTTATTCCCTAATAAAAATGCTACCAAATTAATTAGTAGCATAACAGATGATTATAAAAATAAAGTAGACAAAGCTGTTGAAAGCTCGTGGCTTCTCAGAGAAAGGTTAATTTTTAAAACACTGCTCATTTTTTTGGAAATGGGTTTTTCTTAGTTTAGTATTTTAATTTCTTTAAAATGACATTTGAATTGTAATTACCATCTTAGAAGAAATTAAAAATTAAGGTTAAGAGGTTGACTTGCCTGGGAATTACATTAGTTACTAATGAAACACTTTTAAAACTTTTCTAGCGCCGTTGATTTAGTTAGAAAACTCGAGAATGATGCAGCTGTGATGATCCAGAGCTGGTTCCGAGGGTGCCAAGTCCGGGCCTACATCAGGTACACAGATTTTTACCATAGAAGTGCATGTTTGAGAAAAATCACAGGTTGTTCATGCAGCATTCACTTCAGATACCCCTCATTTCAATCAACAGTGAAGTCACTAAGCTTATAGTGCCCCTATAAGAGCCAAAGTACACTTCTGATTATTTCTTACTAATATGTGCAATTATATCTGCCATATGTAGACCTTGAAGAATTCTCAGTATTTTAAGAACATTTGGCTAGACACCATCCTCCCAAAGAAAATCCCTCGTGTAGTACATTTATATCAATGAATTAACTCTTGGGCCAGGAAAGAGACTGGGGAAGAGGAATATTGAGATTTCCCAACATGTTGTTTGATGAAAGCAATGTTATTAAAATAATGGTTTGCCATTAAGAACTAGGAACAACTATGTGCCTCAGTTTCTCCAAGTGTGGAATCTCAAGCTCTTTTGCCAACTATAGCAGACACCAGCCTTTTCTGGCTGACAAGTAACTTTAAGGTGAAAAATAAAGCATTTATGGTCAAGGAAAAAGTTTGCATAGAGTCAAGCATGGGTGTCCAAATCTATCTATAGAGTCCTTGGGAGGCAGAGACGGCAGGGTTTCCACACGTCCAAGGCAAGCCAGGTCTATATAGTGAGTTCCAGACTATGCATCAAGACTTTGTACCAAGGAGAAGAAATAAACAAGATACAATAGAAACAATATAAGAAAAACAAGAAAAATGAAGAATCTTCATTTAAATGTAACTTTGTGAATTATAAAGACATCTTTCTTTCAATGAGCATGTACTAATACCCCTGTTTTCATTCTAGGCACTTGAACAAAGTAGTAACAGTTATTCAAAAGTGGTGGAGAAGTTACTTAGGCAGAAAATATTTCCAACTTACTGTTGAGGTAAATATAAATTTTCTATTATGCTGATATTTGAGTTAGACAACATGCTGTAAGATGTATGTTTACATGTAGTTTACAAATTCCTTGTGACAAATAGTTATAAATGAACTGTTACTGTTTGAAATGTCCCCAGAAGTCTTGTGTACTGAAGACCTGTACTGACGCTAGGTTGGAAAATTCTGGGACCTTTAGGAAGTAGGGTCCACCTCAAGGAAGAAGGTCATTTGGAGTATGTCTTTGGGGGCAGTCTTGTTCCAGCCCTCACCTTTACTCCTCCCTCCTCCCTTCACCCTTCTCCCTCCCCATCCTTTCTCTGCTTCCTGTCTATTATGTGACGATTTTTTTGTGCCTCTGCTGTGCAATTCTATCTGATTATGGCCTAGAAACAAAGATTCCCACCAAGCATGGTCTGAAATTCAAAAATTATGAGCCAGAGTAAACCTGTCTGTTAAATGGGCTTCCTCTGGTCTCACCAGTGCATAGAGGATAACACAAGGACAAATCTGAGCTTAATTTTGGGAGGGAGATGTTCCTGAGCAGCTTTTTCTTATTTCTTTTCTAAGTGACTAACTTCATTGAATCTGAAGTGCAGTAGCTATTTACATTTTAATACCTTCACTCTGAGACCTGGAGAGATGGCTCAGCATTCAAGAGCACTGGCTGTTCTTCCAAAGGACTGGGGTTCAATTTCCAGTGCCTACACAGCAGCTCAGACTATGTAACTCCTGTTCCAAGAGTTCCAATACCCTCACACTGACATACATGCAGGCAAAAGCCCACCAATGCACATAAAAATAAAAATAAATAAAATCAAAAATACCTTTCACTGCACATTTAGTAGATGTATGTGTTGATGGGTCTCTGTTCTAGTGAGGTCTTTGCAAGCAGGCACATAGCCTACTCCAGGATCTCCCCCATTGTCAATGTCTCCCTGATGATCAACAAGCCCAGAAGGATGTTAACTAGGTAAACACAGATGTGGCATCTGTCCATACTTCCCCAGCTACTTTCTATACGTTTTGTCCTATAGGTAAATGAGATTTCAAAAATCAGTTTAAAAAAAAAACCTGCTAGTGGGAAGGATCAGAGAATAAAACCTGATGACCTAAGTTCAATCTCTACAACCCACATGGTAGAAGGAGAGAATTGATTCCTACAAGCTGTTCACTGACCTCCACATACCTGCCGTGGAACACATATAAATAAACAAATAAATGTAATTTTCAAAATAAAAAAAATTATTTTAAATCAATAAATGATAGTACCAAGATGGACTTCATTGAGCATTTACATTTTTATAAATATATCAATATGTATTCGCAATTAGTTTGGATACACAGCAAATGATTGCATGCTGTCTTTATGTTGGTTGGTATTTAACAAGTAAATGCTATTTCCCAGGCATTTTGAAAATGTATATATTCGGGATATTCTTTAAAACTTGGCTTTTACTATATCCGTTTGGCATTTACTTGCTTATGTGTGCTTGGCAGCGTGGTTCATATACCTGACAGCTCTAGGTTGTTGTGATTGTTTCACATGGTGTGACAACTTTGATCATTGCTGACATCCTGCACTGAACTTTGGCAAGGACACACAACGTGCCCCACACAGTTGTATTCTTCCACTATGATGCTTAATGCATTATCTTTTACGAACAATTTTGTGAATGGATAGATAGGGGAAACTATTGTTTTCAGACATTATTGCTGCTCCTTTTATTAAGATACAGAAATAAGCTGGACCTGACTGGATGTTAGTCCAGTCACCGTGTGTCTAACTTCTTTCATTATTGGATTTTGATAAATACACTGTTTGAGACACAAGCTTCTGAAATAGGAAATCAAATGCCTGTCTCTGTGTTTAACAATAGATAGGACACTTTAGGAAGAACAGTTTCAAGTCCATAATTTTTTGGGTGTTTCACTTGCCAGTCCCAGGATTTTCTTTTCCTTTCCTTTCCTTTCTTTTCTTTTCTTTTCTTTTCTTTTTCTTTTCTTTCCTTTTCTTTTTTTCCAAATTGGATGCCAGGCACTTTGGTACTTACCTTTTATTTAGAATACATTTAATGTTCTACTTGTATCTGAACTTAATTCTGCTATTTGAATGGAGAACTTTCTTTTATACTTGAGCCAATTTTGTCCTTCATGGTAGAAGAAATGCCTCATTCTGTTCACATTTCTGTCAAACACACTTCTTTTGATGCCTTTTAGTGCTATTTTTCTAGACCCAAGTTTGCTTTCTTCTTTTTTTCCCAGTTTTGACGCCTGGTTTTTTTTTTTAATTCACTGTAACTTTATTGATATTTAAAGCTATTTAAAAAGTAATTTTGAAGCAGTGTTAGTTGTATAGAAAAGTTGCAAGTAAGTATAAAAGACAGTGGTCAGTCAGGTGTCTGAACTCAGAGAAGGAACTTTCTTGTTACTTTCCTTACTTTCTTGTCTGGAACATTTTCTCTTATTGATATATACATATTGTTTTCTGTGTGTCCATTTGTATGCATGTTCTTACATGTATAGGAACACAGTGGGCATGCATTTAGAAGCCACAGGACAACCTCATCTCTTTTCTCATGTGCCATCTACCTTCTCTTGAGACACCTATAGATAACAACTGTGCACATGGACTGTTAATGCAGTCTTTACAGGTCTAGGAAATGACCTTGAACTTGGCTTTGGAGAAAACTGTGAATGAACTTCTGGGAATTAGCTTGGCATTAGAAACAGTGACAGCACCGAGGACGGTGATCTCATGGCCCAGGGAATGTTGAGAACAGCAGAGGCTGGCTGGGCGTAGATGTGACTTCACACTATAATTCTCTGCGCTATGAAGGGAAACTTAAAGCAATTTATTGCATTCACTTGCTCCTAGGAATGTTCTGTGAAGTGACATATACAGATAGTATCTTCTTTCATCTTTTAGATGACTCAAAATCTTTCAGACTTCACTTCATTCTTCTCCTATTGGCTTGAGGCTGGGCCATGTGCTGCAAGTTGATGGGGCAGCGTTCATGCCCAAGCTGACACTTTAAGAGGCTTTCTTGTTCTTGACTTTGCTATTATGCAGTATTATTGCTCTATATCAAATATTCTTTTTCTAGCACAGTATGAGGGCAGTTTGGAACTATAAAGACTACTGTAATATATGATTAATTTGATATGTTATTGGGAAATATTGTATATAACTTAGTCCATTCATTTTAATTGTGATCATCCAGTAAATGACATGCTTTCATAGTTTTATGGTAGAAGTGTTTAACTGATAATTATAATTGTGGTTTAAAACATTATTGTTCACTCTACAAAAAGTATTTATTACATAGCTGTAGATTTGAAGCTCAGAGTGTTGTTATAAACCACTACATTTCTTACAAAGGATTGATATTTAATAGAAAATTAAACTGTATAATAAGGAAATGAACTTTACATGACTTTAAACAGGGTAAAAAAATCATCAACTCTCACCCCATTGTATAATACATGCTGATTTGTTCTTATTGTAGAAAGACTATATAAAATATGCCGCTAATTTTAAACTAGTAAGAGACTGGCATAGCTACTTTTCTAGACTTTTAATTTCACATTAGACAAAGACTTCTTCTGTAGATAGAAAAATATCCCACTGTCCTGGCATTTTTCTTCATGGGATTTCCAAGTGAATTGCAATGTAGGGAGCATTCCTCACCTTCAATGAGGAAAAGAGCGAGATGTCTCGATTCATTCTCTTCACAACCTTATACTGCAAATACACAGCAAACATGGGATGACTTAAAGCTCTGAGTTAGTCATGTAAAATTCTGCTGATTTTTCATCACAATCATGAAATAAATGTATTGGTTCATCTGCTCCTAAACACTCTACTATTGGCAACTATGAGAAAGGATAGAGTTGGATTTAGTTATTTTTTATGTCAAAAAAGAGACTATTTTAGAAATCAGTGTACCAACCACAGTGAGATCGTTTGTGTGAAAACAAGGCAAAGCATGTCCTAGTGATTATCTAATAGTAAATCACTGCAGTGATTAGTCATGCACTCAGAGCACCAGTAGTGTGAAAAACAAAGCTGCTCTTAGCAGACCTCTGTGTGTGCAGGGCTTCTAAATCCTCTGTGCTCCCAGAGCTTTGGTAAGCGCTAGATACACATCAAGATTGTGAGAGTGAGTGTGACTTTAAATGTGATGCTTCTTAAGGAGTTGGACATTTTTTCTCTTGAATCTCATCACTCTCTTCTCGATTTCTTCCAAGATGCTTAACAAGAAGGGAAAGGTTAGCTAACTTGGGTTTGTTCCTTCCCCATTGTGTACTATGCATAAAAGATGTAAGCCAAAACTAAAGAAAAGTAGAAATTTGACCCATCCAAGGGAAACCTTTCTAGTAGACATTTACCCTTCAAGGAGTCAGACAGAGGAGACTGAAATGTGGATTCCAGAGGGAACTGGGGCTAAACTGAACAGGGCTCTGGACTAAGGCAGTAAAAAAATCTTACTTGCTGCACAGGTGAAAAATCAAAGGCTGAGCACAGTAGGTCCTCAGGAGATGAGGACCTTTAGTCAGGAGTCAGAACAGCTTTGCTTTGTTCTGTTTTTATTATGTCACCACTGAGAAGGAAGCTGGGAATGGAGCGAGTACGCCTGACACAACAGAAGAGGGAGGGAGGGAGGGGAAGGAAGCTACAAAGACTTGCGATAGGGCAATAAAAGAAAGTATAATAGCATGTATTTATGAGACACATTACCTTATAGGTTGTATACATTATTATGTAACTTAAAACTATTTGAAGTTTCATTTGTTGTTTTCTCGCAGATATATCTGTGTTCTAGTTTTGAAAACCATTCAACAGTACCAACTGGAGCTAGGGAACTACTTATTTTAAGTTTCAGTTGGTAGTATTTGGAACAGGAAGAAGGGCAGAGTCTATTATATGTATGCTTTCAAAAAAGCAGGAAAGAAAATCTGTGCAGTCTAAAAAGAACTGGTGAGAGACTGCAGGCAGGACTAACGGACAATTGAGAACAGCAGAGGAGTCAGACCAAGGGGCTAGGGGAAGGAAGGAAATGTTGATATTTGAGTACGGTGAACTCTGATTGCTGGAGTTTGCCCAATATGAGAGTTCTTCCAATTTATCTGACTCTTCATTGTAAATTACTTCCTAGGAAGAGAAGGAAGGTGTGAGAAAGAAATACAGACAGGTGGAGGCGGAGAGACAAAGGAAGCAATATAGACATATTCTTGCCATCAGTCTTTATTCTCCTCGAGATATGAGACAGTCATGCACTACATGCTTCAGCTTAGAATGGCATTATACTTCTAGGGATAAAACATTCAAGTTTGTTCATTATAGTTAAATGTTCATGTTACACAGCTAGGAATTAGTGAAGGCCTTCTTTGTTTCAAAGGACTTAATAAAAGTATTATTTTATACAAATCAGTGTGATGAAGGTGTCTGAGTGGAGTAAACTCAGAAGTGAGTATGAACGTTTACAGTTAAAAGACGGCCTGAGCATGACAGGGAATAACCAGAAAGGGTGGATGAAATGAGGGGCTCAAGTCTTCCAAGCAGCACACACAGGCATAGCCACTGTGGTGCTAAGGGCATAAAGGCTTCGTAGAAGCAGCAGTAGTCAAAGTCTCACAGTTCCTACAGTATGGTCCTTTACTGAGCAGAATCAGTGGCCAGCAGGTCAGAAAGGGTGACCTGACCAATTTTGACAAATTAGAAATTCCACATATCAGAAAAATATTTATCAGATAAATAAGTACATTTTCAATAGGAATCTATATCCCATGGGCAGATCAGATCTGAATAATACTCTAAATATTGGCCCAAGTGATATGGCAAAGAACACATGAGGTTGACATTAATCAAATTCTAGCCTCTGACCACAAGGTCAACTCTGTTGACCTCATGGATTCTTCCTCTGTTGATCTCAAAGAGATCTCTTGATCTCAAAAGTTCTACTTCTGCCTTGCACATGAGGTGCAATGTACCTTGCACACAGGTGTCGATCTTTTTTACCTTCTTTTCCCCATTTTTCCTCCATTCTCTTTTTCACATCAGTGAGTGGGTACCGTATTTGCGTTATAGTGAAACAGTGTACTTTCCCTATGCTTAGTATTATGACATATGTCACCTTCCTATTTAAAATAAACTTGGGGTCTCTATATGAAAGGGATAAAAGATTGATAAATAGTAAAGAAAACAAAAATTTTGTTTGATGATAAATTGCAATAGTTTGTAGTTTCCCTTATATTGTAAGGGTTGCTACCATGTCCTCTGTTTATCCAACTACATGGAAACATTAATATAATAACAAAAAAAGCATAGTTCAGACTAGAAAAAGACTAAATTCAGTGACAGGAAAATATGAAATGGGGACCTACATCTCTGAGATTGGATATAGATATGCACAATCAAGTAAATTTTGACCGTTTTTTAAAGATTATAAAACATGTAGTACAGTGTACAATTACAATCATTTTATCTGCTATTCAAATGCGTTCACATTTTGAAAATATTGCATCTTTGATTATGTGTACATGTATGTATATGGGTGTGTGCACATGAGTGCCTGCACAGGACTGATGAGGTGCGTTCTCCTTGCCCTGGAGTTAGAGCAGCCCTGGGAGCTGGGAACTACTGAACTCAGGCCTTCTGGAAGAGTATAGGCTCCTAGCAACTGTGAGCCATCTTTCTGGCATTGCCAGCTTCAGCATGACTTGAATAAATACAATGTGAAAGTAAGTACTTCAGTTCACCTCAATAATAGGAATTATGCCACATTTGCCTTAAGGAAGACAGAGAAGCTAAGGAGAGTAATGTAAATGACATATTGCAGCCCATTGTTTTTTAATTGCCCATACTGTTGATGATCATACATCCCTGTGGTTCTCCACAGTTTTCTCTGGATCAGATTAGGCGACTCCCACAGGCGAATTAGAGGGAAAGCCCTTTGTATAGATCCTTGTCCATCGAGAGGAAGAAGTGCCCGTGATAGATGGTTGAGATTTTTTTTACCTATTTTTCTTCCCAGAAAGGTTAGCACTCATAAGCTAGAGTCATATCCTGCATGACTCTCGATTGGATAAAAATGCATACAGCTGTATATTGTAAAGGAATGCTGTTGGGAAAGACAACACACCTTACACTGGCTGTTCTGCAAGGCGACTAGCTGATCAGCAAGTCAGTGCCTGTGGAGAACTGGAACATCACAGGTCCAGATCACGGTTACCTCTTCAGATTCCTTAATTATTCTTTGCCCACCTCTGTGTCTGGCCGAACATCCTTCTGACAAGCATGTAAACCTTCAGAGTGGATTAAAAAGCCTCTGTTTTCTACCAACCAAAGTCTAAGGATTTATCAAAAGACCTGAGGTCTAAAGCAAGTGTTTCCCTGCTTTGCTGTGACACTCCTCCTCCATGAGAGATTCACCAGTGTGATGGAAACATGCCCAGCTTAGGACTTCTCTTTGTCCTCTATTAAAACTTCAGCGTTACCATGTTACTGAGTAGTAACATGGAATCAAATTTGAGTTAACCTGAATCGGTGTTGCTGAGCCATGATCAGTCATATTTGGCACCAGAATAAACTATGTCTCCCTTTTTAAGGCAACAGTGGTGGGTTGTGTTAAGAATGGCACATTGAAAAAAAATATATATGTGAATGTTTTTACTAATGATTTTGCCGTGGTTCTGTGACTGTTTTATTTTTAATTAAAGGATAGAACAGAGAGGTAAATTTAACTCAACACAGTACTTTCATTAGAATAATAAGAAACACTGCTAAATGTTCCTTTATTAAACATAGATCTCGGCTTAGTAGAGTGTCTTTCTTGGAAACCAAGAGTTTAGGAAACCTTCCCTCTACCAAGGGATTTGCTGGGACGTGATATCATTATATTTGTGATTTTATGGAGGTAAAATGAATATTAAATGGAACAAAATTCCCAAGGCTGACTCAGGAGGCAGCTAAGCACATAGCATCTCACATAGATGGTTGGAAGGCACAATTTTGCCCCATCACTGCATCCGTATCCTTGAATGGTTTCGACTGAAGACAGCATTTCTTTGAATTTTTCATTAAACCCGACGTCTTGAAATATGAATTCCTTTTATGTTCCTGTGAGTTTTGGCTAAAAGAACCCCAGTGAATAAATCATACAATACGACGTGTCACCAGCACTTGTGAATATTTCTGCTTTGTTATTCTATTCTCAGTAGAGCACCATTGATTATCAAACTCAGCGGAGAGCATTTTATGATCATATATCTCCATTAGCTCTGAGTTTGACTACCATAGATTTTTCTGGTTAAGATTGCATTATGTATTAGGAAGCCTATCTCTTCAATACAAAGTTTGATTTCATTTTCTAAGCCCAGAACTCTTATTATGTATTATGTATAAAGATTCTTATCCTTTATATGTAAAAATAGGCCGCCCTGTCTTTATGTAACTGAAATCTATGCCATCTTTTCTTTTTTTCTTGATTCACAGGCAGCATATTATGCTATGAAGATGAATATCTACAATGAAATGGCTGTCAGGGTAAATATTTCTTCACTTGTTAAACAGATGAAAAGTCAATTGTGTCCTGAATTCCCTTTTAATCAGCTGAGCAAAGCAGAGTAATGCAAACCTGATTGCTATGCTAATGGAGGAGGGAAAGAACACTAGTTAAAAAGTTAGCTCTGCCAAACCCCTGGCAGCACTGACAAGAGAGGAACATGTAAACCACAGTTATAAATGCCTGTGCTTTACAGTGTCAGGGACCCTGAGCCAGAGCTAAAGGAAGACTGCAAATATTAATGAAGTCATGCATCAGTGTTCATATGACATGTTATGGACATATCATGATAAATACATGAGATCTAAGAGTCCTACCATAGGTCTAATGCAATTAAAAATTATTCATATGGTTTAGCAATAACGTTTGTTTCCAGCACAGAATTTCCTCTATCACATCTGTGTTCATTGTATGTGCTAATTGTCCAATAGGCAGGTGACTTGAAGACTGATGATATGACTTAAATGGTGAATGTTTGACTTGCAAGCACGAGGAATTGAATTCTGATCCCCAGAACTGTTGTAAAAAGCTGAGTGTGGTGGTGGCATTTTCCCAGTGCTGGCGGGGTAGAGACAACCTAGTCCCTAAAGTTCATTAGGTGCCAGCATAGGCAAATTGATGAGCTTCAGGTTCACTGAGAAACCTTGTATCAAACAAACAAAAGAAAGGCTGGCTGGAGAAAGATTGATGAAGACCCACATCTACTTCTGACTACCATGTGGATTCCCACCTACACACACCAACATTAATGTTAACAAGTACACAGGAATGCACCTCTCCAGGAAGTGTAAAGGCTCCTTTCAGATGCTTTTGAAGAGGTAACTTTGTCACAGAGTAGGACAAAGCTGATGTGTGTAGAAGCCTTAAATGATCCTCTAACAAAGATTGATTTTTTTAAGATTAGCTGATCACAGTGAGCAGTGACTAGAACTGAATTTACTTATAATTGGGTTTTCTCTTAGGTGGTATGTTAAAAACTTTGCTAACATGACAAATGTTATTTGATAGGCAGAGGCTTGTGGAGCAGAGCAGTTGTAAAGACATGTTTGCAGCCAGTACTAAGTATGCATCCATCTTTTGGTTATGAAGAACAAAGTACATGAACAGGGTTTTGTTTTTACAATACTCACACTGTAATGTGCTGTGTTTCAAAGGTCACCTTTTCTCTGCAGGATTTATGACCTCCCCTCTACCTGTAGAGTCTATCACTCTCTGACTTTTTATTTCTCTACTTCACCATAGACATATTTTTCTATTCAAACTGATAATGCTTTATTATCCTTACTGATTTACATGCCAGCCCCCACCATAGCCATGTTGGAAGTCCCCTCCGGCCCATGAAGGTCTCTTTATTTTTCGGTTTCCAGCGCTTGGCTTACAGAAATGGTTGCACAGATGTTGCAGGGTGATTGTTAGCATGGTCTCCTCTCACTCTTCTCTGTGGATGGAAGTCCTTTGACTTTAATGATTTGTCTCTACATCACTAAGGAGTGAGCACCCTTATAAAAAGAAATTATTTTTGCTTTTTCTGGGGATATTTAAAATGTTTAAATCCATGAGTAGCCACTATAGCAGGGATGGGCTGGACTAGACATGCAATTGATTGGTTCCTAGAGAGTCCCTTTTGTCCTGGAACACTTGTAGTGATTTTTCAATCAGTTGTCATTAAGTAGTAAAGCCACTGGGGCTGGGAGGAGGCCTGCAGACTCATTTTGAGTGATTTGTCTTGATTTTAGCACCCCAATCACTTCAGTTCAGATTGAAGTGCAGGCTTTATGGAAAATAAAAACCATAACAGCAAGATGAACACTAAAAATGACTTAAAACCGATTTGCAAAGTGCTATAACTTTAGTGACTCACTTACCTTTACAGTTATGAATTAATGTAAATCACAATAGCAACTTATCATTTCCTTTGTTTCTTTCATGTCTGAAACATAAAGACTGTAAAAAAAATTTATATAGTGCCTCTACGGAAAAACTAGCCAAATGTGTTTATATAAAGCTGCATCTCAGTTCTTCAGACTACGTATGATTCTATTCACATTTACTGGGCCATGCATAAGGGTGATCTACAGTAAAGACTTTGGTGATTTGCAGGAGACACATTGGTAAATTGTTTTTCAAAAGAGGATACTGAAGGTCTCCTAGGCTGGGGATGGTGTCCTGGTTCTGTGGCTACAGAATGAATAGCATTGGTCTCAGTCACAGAAACCAAGGTCCCCAAACTTAAGGGTTGGTATGAAGATAAGATGGTCCATGTTCACAACAGTAAGTGTATTTACCTCATGATGCTTTCATTACCATGACAATTAGTGTCTCTTGCCTCTTCTTCTTGCCTCTTCTTACTACAATTTTTACTACAATTACTCACGAAACACACTTAACTCACCGAGAAAGCACAGGTAAGAGCTGAGGATGAAGGGGTCCTGCAGTGTTCTCAGGATGTACACCAGTGCCTCGGCCCCGGGCAGGACACTGTCAGCGGGTTAGCTGTCCAGGCTTCCTTCACTTTTATTTTAGTAAAAAAAAGACTTGTTTCTCTTCCATTGACATTCAGATTACTATGGATTTTTGGAATAAAGATAAACGCAGTGGAGGAAACTCTGTTCTGTGAGCAGATGGCTTTTGGTATATCAAGGTTTTGCCAATTGTTTCAGTGCTTAAAATAAACATTATTTATAAGACCACTTACAATGTGCTGTTACTTAATGAGGAGTATGCATCACTGATCTGACGAGCGTAAGAGGTCATTTAGAACTTGCTGGTTAACAAGCTGTAATCTGCTGAGCACACAATGACTTTGTTTAAAATTATCTGTTCAGAGCTGATCAATGACAATAATTGTTTTATTCCAATCACTTTGAAAGTTGGTAATTACTTTGAAGGGCATGAATACTAGCCTTTTTAAAATTTTTATTCTTTTAAAGTTGTCATCTCTTCACCTTGAAATTAAGAAAAGCAGTGTTGTAAAATTCATTGTGGCTTTTGAAGGTGTTTTTTCTTTTTTTTAATGCCCATTTACTGGGACTTGAATATCAATAGGAAATACACAAAAATGCCCTATGGGAGTTGTGCACACTCAAGAAGAATAGTCATATCCTACATGACCCACCTATACTAACCAGCACCTTTGCACTAGCCTCTGCATGTAAGAAATGTGTCTTTAGAATTAGAGGCACTTTTTCTTCTTATAATGTACACATAAGACAGTAGTGCAGAAAGTGTGCACTTCAAAGCAAGACAGGCATGGGTTTGTGTTCTAACTGTGGCTATGTCATTTGCTTTTGGAATGGATAGATGCCCTGGAGTAAATTACCACACCCCAGTTTCTTCCTGTTTAACAGGAGACCATGCCTTGTTGACATGAGTGTGAGAACAGAATCCATTAGTGTTACACTTGGAAATACATGAAGCACAGTGAATTTCAGCCCTTCACTTCCCTGACAGTTGTTCTCTTTGATCACCCAAGGCTTGGTTCCTTCCAGCTCCTCCTATACACACATTTTATACAAACCCACTTAGGTTATTGTGATGGCTAGTTTAATGTCAACTTGAAACAAGCCAGAGTCATCAAAGAAAGGGGGAATCTTAATCAATAAAATGCTCCCATAAGATCAGGCTGCAGGCAAGCCTGTAGAACATTTTCTTTTTTAAAACAAAGATTTATTTTATTCGTATGAATATGTTGTAGTGTCTTCAGTATGAATATGTTGTAGTGTCTTCAGACACACCAGAAGAGGGATCAGATCTCATTACAGATGGCTGTGAGCCACCATGTGATTGCTGGGAACTGAACTCGGGACCTCTGGAAGAGCAGCCAGTGCTCTTAACTGCTGAGCCATCTCTCCAGCCCTGAACATTTTCTTAATTAGTGATTTATGAGGGAAGACCCAGCCTATTGTGGGTGGGCCACCCCTGGCCTGGTGGTACTGGGTTCTCTAAGAAAGCAGAACAAACAAGCCAGGAAGAGCAAGCACCCCTCCATTACCTCTGCCTCAGCACCAGCCTCCAGGTCCCTGCCCTTTTTGAGTTCCTGTCCTGATTTCCTCCAATGATGCAGTGCAGTGTGGAAGTATAAGCTGACTTAACCCTTTCCTCCCCGGCTTGAGTTGATGGTGTTTCTTCCTAGTACAGTTACCCTGACTATATTTTAGTGTGGGTGGCTTTTTATTTTTAATCTTAACTATCGCTTGCTATTCGTTTAGAACATGAGCATGAATAAAGGAGTTCACAAATGAACTGTGTGCCAAGAATATCAGGATCTCAGAAGGTTCCATTTGAGTGTGGATGAAGTTGCTACAGTCTAGTACTTGCTAGAGTTGGGAAAGGCAGGAGCCCAGGCTGTTGGTATTGTGTCTCCCCACATCATCCACCTCACCCCTCCACCCCCACAACTGCCCAATTTCAAGAACTCCTTCCAGTGTTAGCATAGGTGGCTCAGCCAATTTGTGTTTGTCCTCAGAGGCTGCTTTCTCGTCACTGGCCTCAGTCTCTGCTGTCATTCACAGACCCTTAGCCACCATGCTCACTCCTCTCCCACGTCTTGATATCTGTCGAAATTTTAATTTTCTTTGAAGTAAGTAGTATTTCAGGAAAGAGCTGCCCTTGGCACCATCAGTGAGATGCATTTTCCTCAGGACCTCTCTCCAAGGGCCCTCTTATCTTACTGCAAATAGAGAAGAATGCTGCAACATGGATAGCACCCTGTGACCTTAGGCCGTCGTTTGACCACACTAAACATGAATTCTCTCTTCTTTCAAACGAGGCTAATAATCTATACTTCAGCATGAAGTTAGACATTAAATTAGAAGAAACAAGAAAATGCTCTCTATTTTCTTCTTTTTGCTCACATCATTGATACCATACTTTAGTTTGTTTTTTTTTAAGTTTTCTTGTTCTGTTTTAGGTTTTTTAAAAAAAAAAACTTTATTTTTTAAAAAACAGAGATAAATGTAGAGATTTTAAAAAGCATTTTTGTATAAAACTATATGAATATATTTTTATCAGTACTTGATTTTTTTTTAAAGGTTTGATAGTATGCATTGAAATCTTACTAGTTACAATGAGCTTAAAGTACATGTAAAACAAGATGTAACCTGGAAATAATCAAAGTTTTCTTGGTGTGTAAAGATTAAACAATGATTTCTAAATACCAAGAATGATGCCACACTTTATATTAAGGGCTGAACTGTCAGGAAAATGGGTGGGAATAAGACTAAAGGACATGGTTTCTCCTGATGCCTGAGAGTATCTGAGAAACTTGGAGCTTATTTAAGTGTGTGACCAATGACTCCAGCTCTCCTCTCAGATCAGAAAAGTGTAGCTATGGCTTTTGGTAAAAATGGAACTGTTTGGATCTCTGTAAGTGATACAGAAAGAAGATAGCTTCAAAACGAAGTTTTATTGGTTAAAAATCATAATTTTCCAATTATGTTTGTAATAACTAGAAGAATAGATTTGTGACTGCTCCAGCTCAATGACTAGATAAGCTGAATAATTGTAGGAAAATTCCATAAGCTGTTTTCGTTTCTATGATGAAATAACTTTTGCACATAGAAATGTTCTGAAGATAAAGCACAGAAGTAAAATCTTAGGATCCTCCTGAGACATGAGAAGTCAGAAAATAGCAGCTTTTTTTTTAACATGGTTAGTGGTTCCTGTGCCCTGTGCACTCCTGGCTGGTCCATCTTTAGACAGTTTGGGAGCAAAACTGGTGGTCTCACCTGTGTGTTTAGAAGTGACAGCACTCCCGGGAAACCAGCTCTCTCCGAGAGGGATTTGGGTATGGAGGGCTGTGGTACAGCCTTAGCTCCTGGGTGCAGATGGAGACCAGAAGCATTAACATGGTTCAAATAGCATTCAAAGTTATGGTCAAGATGTAGTAATGTACCAAGCATGGTTGATAGGATCTGTCAGCCCAGCACTCGAGAAACCAGGGCAAGACTATAAATTTGAAAACAGCCTGGCTTCCATAGTTAGTCTCAGGCCAGCCTGGGCTACTAGAGAGCTGCTATTAACATGAAAAGTAAATAAAACCAATATTAGCTATTAGGATCCCCCCCCCATTCATGGAACTAAAGACTTGAACCCAAGCCCTTGTGACTATATATAACTACAATTTAAGAAAAAGACACCATGAATATGAAAGAGAACAGGGTTTAGGGTGAGGAAAGAGAAGGGGAAATAACATAATTATAGTACAAAAAAGTTAAAAATAAATAAAAGAACAAAAATAACATTTAAAGACAGACTCATTTAACAATTTACTTTAATTAGACCTAGTAATATCTACAATGCAGTTTGTAGGTGTATTCATTACTTTTTCTGTTGCTCTGACCAAATACCTAAGAAAGCAACTTCATGGCCAGAAAAATGGTTCAGTGGATAAAGAGCTGGGATTTGGATCCCCAGTATCTATACAAGTGCAGTGAGAATGGCGGCCATACTTATGACCCAAGTGCTTGAGAGGGAGAGACAAAGTATGGAGAACACTGGCTAGTTAGACTTTTGATTATATGCTTCCTTTTCCCCCAATTTCTCCCAGATTCTCCTTACCTCAAAATAACAATGGGGGGGGATAAGGGAGAAAGGAGAAGTGGGAGAGGGAAAGAGGGAGCATGGGAAGAGAGGGAAGAGAGGGGAAAGAGGGGGAGAATCAAAGTAGACAAATTTTCAAAAAGAAAATCAACAAAACAAATAGAAAATACCAAAACAAACATAAAGCATGCAAAAACCATGAAGTCCATGTAATGTTAGCAAGCTAATCCTAGGCATGGGACCTGTCCTGGAGTGTGGTTGATATTCCAAATGACACTCCATTGGAGAAACTGAATCTACCTCTTCCAGTAATTATTAGTTGCAGATGGTCAGGGGTGGGACTTTGTGTCCACTTCCCTTTCTCAGTGCTGATATTCTTTCTGCCTTGGCCCTGTTCAGACCTTGCACATGCTGTCACAGTCCTGTGAGCTCATAGGTGGGTCAGTTGGATTGTATCTAGAAGCTGCTGTTTCCTTGGAGTAATCTACTACGACTGCCTCCTAGCTCTTTTTACCTCCTCTTCCACTTAGATTTCTGAGCCTTGAAGAGAGGGGTGTAATAAGGGCATCCCATTATCGACTGAGTGCTCCAATATATGTCACTCTCTACACATTATCCAGCTGTGGGTCTCTCTATAATCTCCATCTACTGCAAGAAGATTCTCTGATGAGACCTGAGAGAGGCGCTGAGCTATGGGTGTAAAAGTGTGCCATTAGGAGTTATTCTGTTGTTAGGTTCCTGCATCAGAATAGTAGTCATATGTTTTCCTCTAATGCTCATGATTGATCTAGTCTCAGGCTCTTTACCACTTTAGCAGTGTCAGAATATGGTTCCATCTCATAGAGTGAGCCTTAAAGCCAATCAACGTAGTAGGTTATTCTGTTTCATTTGAACTTCTATCACGCCAGTATATTTTGCAGACACATCTCTGTTGTAAGTCTCAAGGCTAGTATTTAGGTGACATTGATGATTATTTTTTTCTTCTAGAGTAGTGTGCAGAGTACCATCCAACATCATGAATGCTAGTCAGTAGGGGTGAAGCTTTTAGTTGGACACCAGTTTGTCTTGTTAGTGTTCTATCACACAAATCGCGTCTTCTTCAACAATAAGGTCTCACTGTCAGGTTGTGGAAAACAGCCAAATTGCTGTGGCAACATCCTGTGATGTTTGAGAGAGCTGGTCTTTGTGACCTCTTTGGCTAGTGACTCAACAATTTGTAGCCCATTCTTGGCACTAGAGGTTTTACTTGGTCTCATACGATGCCTAGTTGGGCCATTGTCCAAGCTTTTATTTGATAGATGTTATTAAACATTATCACCTTGAGTTTTAAGAAGCATATTTTAAGAAAAATGTTCAGTACTATATTTTACCTTTTTATTTACTTATTTTATCTTTTTTGTCACAAATAGATTCAGAAACAATGGCGTGGCTTTCGGATCCGGAAATATTGCTTTAATTATTATTATTTGAAAGAATATTTGAAAGCTGTTTCAGAGACCAATGACGCAATTAGGTGAGTACATGACCACTCATATACTAGGGAAAGTTGACGTTGACTAGCCACTTGATACTTATTATTATCACACATACTACTAAAAGTTTACAAGGACTAGTCGATAGATACTTACTGTTATCACATGTGCTAGTGGAAGTTTACATGAACTAATCAATAGATACTTACTGTTATCACATGTGCTAGTGGAAGTTTACATGAACTAATCAATAGATACTTACTGTTATCACATGTGCTAGTGGAAGTTTACATGAACTAATCAATAGATACTTATTGTTATCCCAGGTACTAGTGGAAGTTTACATGGACTAGTCAATAGATACTTATTGTTATCCCAGGTACTAGTGAAAGTTTACAGGGACTAGTCAAGAAAAGTCCTCAAGACTTAGAGATATTATGTTGTCAATATAACTACATGATTCTATTTATCTTAAACATTCATTGTCTATATGTTAAAATATCATGTTTTATTGACCTTAAGTTAGATTATTTATGTATGTAGTATGTGGACCATTTAAGAGTTTACTTCTTATCAAAATATTACTTAAGAGTTAGACAAAACGGCAACCAACAGAATGGGAAAATATTTTTACCAACTCCACATCAGATAGAGGCCTAATATCCAAGGTGTACAAGGAACTCAAAAAGCTAGACACCAAAGAATCAAATAACCCTATTAAAAAATGGGGTACAGAGCCAAACAAAACATTTTCAGTTGAGGAACACCGAATGGCCGAGAAATACCTGAGGAAGTGCTCGACATCCTTAGCCATCAGGGAAATGCAAATCAAAACAACCCTGAGATACCACCTCACACCAGTCAGATTGGCCAAGATCCAAAACTCAGATGACAGCAGATGCTGGCGAGGCTGTGGAGAAAGAGGAACACTTCTCCACTGTTGGTGGGGTTGCAAGCTAATACAACCACTCTGGAAATCTGTCTGGCGATACCTCAGAAAATTGGATATAGTACTACCTGAAGACCCAGCTATTCCACTTCTGGGCATATACCCCAGAGACACTTTAATACACAACAAAGATATATGCACCACTATGTTCATAGCGGCTCTATTTATAATAGCCAGAAGCTGGAAGGAACCCAGATGTCCTTCAGAAGATGAATGGATACAAAAATTGTGGTACATATACACAATGGAATACTACTCAGCCACCAGAAACAATGACTTAACCAAATTCTTAAGAAAATGGCTGCATCTAGAGAATATCATCCTGAGTGAGATAACCCAGTCACAAAAGAACAGACATAATATGCAGTCACTGATAGTGGGATGCTAACCCCAGAGGCTTGCACTCCCCCAGAAACAACTCACAGACTGTATGAAGTCCAAGAAATAAAGAAAACAAAAAAATATACATATATTTACAAAACAAGAAGACTTTGACTATTTCCATGTTGCGTTTTGTTTTGCATGTACTTTACGCTTATTGTAACTATTAGGTTTTCAATGCATACTGTCAAGCCCTTGAAAAAAATCAAGTACTGACTAAAAAAATATATTCACATAGTTTTATGTAAAAATTTATTTCAATGTCTGAAAAAACAGTACTGACAAAAATGTATAATTTTAAGCAAAAAATGTTTAAAATCTGTACATTTATCTTTGTTTTGTAAAATAAAGTCGTTAAAAAAAAGAGTTAGGTTTATCTAGAAAATGATGCTGCAGAGGAAATTGTCAAGGAACCTCGCATGTATTTTAAGA
The DNA here is from genome assembly GCF_963924665.1 of Micromys minutus. Classification (NCBI taxonomy): domain Eukaryota; kingdom Metazoa; phylum Chordata; class Mammalia; order Rodentia; family Muridae; genus Micromys; species Micromys minutus. Next base: position 56,735,826 of record NC_137969.1, read on the forward strand.
AACATGAACAATAATTAGAATTTACTTCTAAAGGAAAAAATATCACAGAACAAAAGAAGGGGAGCAAGCTGACAGAAGACAGTATCTTTAAACATGTAATAAGATAGGAGCTGGCTTTACAGGACATCTTCTGTAGACAGTGTTGGTGTTGTGGTGTGTGGTTTCATATTGATGTGCTTGAAAAGCAGTCTCCCTCTGTGAACTGCCCCGCAGCAGTGACACAGTCACCACTTGCCCATAGGTATCATCATTATGGTCATTAGTTTGTTTTACTCTTAAATCTTTTATGACCAAGGATAATGAGCAATTATTTGTAAAGTCCTTACTTTCAAGTGTGTCTTCCTTCCCGAGGGCAGCTCTTTTTACTAGTTTCTGCCTTTGGATCTGCTAAAACATTTTAACCAAATTCTGATGCTGGAATCGTAAAAGTAGTTTCTTTAGTGCAGCCAGAGTCCCAGATTTGCCAAAGTGGATGTCCCTAAAAGCTCCCAGGTCTCTTCAAGCCTGGAAACACTGGTGTCTCCATCCTCCTCACCTATGCTCAACAGGACCATCTTTCAAAATCGTTTTTGTGGAATAAAATTTTTTGCTGGAGATGTAAGTGTTCATTTTTGTATGCTTTAAACACCACTGCATTACAAATTCTGCAGGAAGAACAATTATATTCTCCCTCAAATAGGGAAGCTAGCCATTTGTGTGTGTGTGTGTGTGTGTGTGTGTGTGTGTGTGTGTGTGTGTGTGTCCACACATGTGTGCATGCGCTTTGGATTCTTTATAAATTTGTGAAGTTTGCTTTTAAGATTTTTTAAATTATCATAACTATGGAGTAGAGAGATGGTTTATTCAGTAATTTCTTCCTCTGTAATCTTCAAGACCAGAATTCAGACCCCCAGACCACAGTGAAAACTGGACACCATGATGAGTGTCTGTAACCCTGAACTGGAGGAGATGAGGGCTTGCAGAGCCCTGGAGCTCTTTGCCATCCAGTGTAGCCATGGCTGAGCTCCAGGTTCACTGAGAGGTGAGGTGTCCGAGAACAAGGTGGAGAGAGTAGCCAAAAAGAAGTGTGGTGTTGACCGGCCTCCAGAGGCACATGTACACACAACATGCTCATCTGCAGACGTGTGCACAACACACAGAGACACAGAAATTTCAAGTCATTTGGGCACAAGCTCTTTCTATCTGTAGGGCCACCATATTCTGTATGCTTTGCATAGGATCATTTTTATTTTTATTTTTGGAATTTAATTTTCAAGGTCTAATGTTTCTCTTAAACCAATTTACTTCTAATTTATATTATGGTCAAACATTTGTTTGGTATGAATATTGCTTTAGATAATTTACTATTTTTCAACTTACATAGATTATTTTGTTTTATGTGCTTTTGAAAGGCAAGTAAATGTGGTTCAGTTTTCCATCTGAACTAAGTTGTACTTAATTTCACAGCAAATCCATTACAATGGGTATCTTAAATATTATATTCTGTTGTCTCATTTAATGTTTATTTTTCTATTTCCTTTAATATCTAAACTATTATTTCTTTATTCTTTATACTTTATACATTTCTCACTTAAGACTTCTTTTTGCTCTTTAGGTTGCCAGTTTTTAGAGCATTTATTTTATTCTCTGTCTCTATGTGTCTCTGTCTCTGTCGATCTCTCTCTCTCAAGGTTTTTAAAATTTAATTATTGCCAATTCCATTCAGTAAACATCTTTTGACTTTTATAACGTTAGGAGTTGGGGATACAGTGATTGAAATGAGAGCTCTTGCCAATGTTCATGTACACATAGCTTCTAGGAAGATGTCACAGAAAGACAGAAACTAAAGCAAAGAGCATTCATGTTTCTGTGTCTAGGGAATATGCTCAATTCTTAGAATTCTTACAGATTCTATAACACAGTGTCCTAAAACTCTCACTTTCTGAGACAACAGTACCTTCCTGAATACCCCGAATCAAGAACCTCTTGTTCTGGAGTGGCTTCCCTCACTTTCTTCAGTCTGATGATGCTCCTTGACTGATTGATTCCTCTCTGTACCACATACATGTCTCTGCTACCTTCTGCTTTGCTCACCACTTGCTCTTTCTTATTCTGCAATAATAATAGTTTTTAGTGACTTCACTTTATAGAAAAATGTAGATAAGAAGCCAGTGTATAGTTTAGACTCATTCATTTATGGTTTTTGTTAAGTATGGGTGAAAGAGAAACTCTCAATCTCTTTGCCTTACCAGGTTCAGTGTCGTCTTAATGGTTTTTGTTTTGGGATTTTTTTTGTTGTTTTTGGTTCTTTTTTTTTTTTTTTTTTTTTTTTTTTTTTTTTTTTTGCTGTGATGAGACACCATGAGCAAGGCAACTCTTATAAGAAATAAAAAAATTTATTTGGGCCTGGCTTACAGTTGCAGAAGTTCATTTCATCATCATCATGGCTGCAAGCAAGGCAGTGTGCAGACAAACATGGTTTGGGAGAAGGAGATGAGAGTTCTTCCACCCTGGGCAGCAGAACTTACCCACACAGTGACACACTTCCTCCACCATGGCCACACCTACTTGAACAAGATAATACCTCCTACTAGTGCCACTTCCCATAGGCCAAGCATATTCAAACCACTACAAGTGTTAAATTTTTTTGTATATTTAGAAAGGATTAAGCAAAGACCAGGATACATACACATGTAGCTTTAGTTATGAGCAAGTTGTCCTAATTGGGAGCTCAGTCTCTCTTGGGGTGTGACTCTCTGGAGCCCAGGAGTCTGAGGGTGGCACACTTCCACTCTCTGAAGGAAATTCTAATTCTTGGGGTCTCTATCACTATAATGGATAAATGGAGTAAAATGTTGATGGTAGATTAGTATCTACACTGATAACATAATACAATCATTTCCCTATAGCTCTTTGCTCTGTAAGACCATGCAGTTCCTGCTGTTCACAGCTTTTCTCTTTTTTTGCTCACCTCAATTCTTTTAGTCTTTCTTGTTTGTTTGTCCTGTAGCATGAAAAAAAAAAATCCCATGTTAACGCTGGCCAGCATTGACAGCCAGCCTGTGCCCATCTCCAGCCTGGCGGACAGACCGAGACTGTGCTTTTAACCAGGCAACTCTCCTCCCATCTATAAATTCCCATTGCTGGCTGTTGCCACGGATGCCTTGTGCTTTCAAACTCCTGTGGCTGGCTAGGATACACCCTTGCACACCATGATGTACCTTTTTCTGGAACTCAGTTGAATTTCTGTGTGAAAGAAAACACCACACAATCTTAGTTTAGAATCAACAGGTACCACAAGCACTGGGTGCAGAATTTAGCATCCTAATTTTACAAACTGTTCTATGTTAGAAATCTTCTGGTGGTATATCCTGGCAGATCTGCAGCTTGAAACAACAGCCTCTGGCTTTCTACCTTCTGTTTGCCTCTCTTACTCTCCCCAATCCAAAACCAGAGCCATTCCTTTTTCCTGCCTTCTCTTTCTCTTTCTAACATGGAAGTAAAACCTACTTACCCAGTGATTGGTCCCTTGTAATGTTTATTTATTAGGGGAAGACCCTTTTCATCCCTTGCATGCTTAGTTAACCTTCAAGCTTCTTTTTGACTCTTTGATATGGTAGCATATCTGTGCTTTGTTATCTGGGTTTTCCTGATTAAAAAGGCCCTTAACTTGTTTTCCTAAATCACAGAATATTATACTCAAGTGATGGATACTGGCACTGTTCAAGAATGCAAAGCAACATGAGCATGCTTAAAATCTCACATGAAATACACAAATCTTGTCTCCATCCCCTACCCCTCTAGGTACCTCTTATCAAACAAGCACTCTGTCTACTTTAATATGTTTTGCTCTAGAAGAGTCAACTCATAAAAACATTTATGCATATGTTCATCAGCTTTTGAAAACAAATTTAAATCATTCATAATAATCCTCTACTTGATATTTGCACTTTGAGTATTATTCCATATGTAAGAAATGCTGTTCTATTATGTAATGGCTATTTATATTATGTTATAATTCATAACCTTTGAACAGAACTTCTGGGACAGACATAATTGTTTCTACTATTATAAAGATAGAGCTATAGAAGATATCCTTGTGTGTGCATTGGTTTCCTTTAGTTCTTTTCCTTGGCTAGAAACATTAATGTATCTGGTTGTCAAGTTCTTTAAACCCTTCTCTAAGGAATTTGACTGATTGAAATGTTAATAATATATATCAGATTTTGTGCATACATATTATTTATACTGTATAGACTTTGTAATTAAATGAACCTCTCATTTAGCCCTCACTTATATAATATATATATATATGTTATGTGTTATATATATATATATATATATATATATATATATATATATATATAGTATATATTATCTGTACTGTATAGTTTGCTGTCAGGAGCCATAATATGAGAAGCTAATAACTAGTAGTTGATCTTCCTGAGATGGTCTGCTTCAGATTATAATCTGCGACAGATATAATCTTAGGCCTATAGGCAAGGCCCAAGAGAATTCATTTTTAAAAAGAGTCCTGCTATTAATATTCTTTTCTTGTTGTTATTAAACATATGTAACAATCACCAGGCATCAGCCCACCCTTTTTGAGCAGATCTCTCAATTCATTTTGCAGATCTCCAAAGATGTAGTGTCTTGTAGTGATGTTATATAAACAAATAGATGACTTCTTAATTCTTAATGATGATCCTATAAGAATTCCTAAAATTATATCAGTGATTATTAATCTCTTTTATCGTTTGACTGCTATTAGATCCTTTTCTGACAGTCAGATCTGCAGTGAGAACTCTGCCAGTCTCCCATGTGTCACCAGTTAATTGCTTAGATAGTAACCAGACTTTCTCCTACTCAGAGCACATTCTAAGAGGTTGTAAAACAATTAACCAAAGGTCAGAAAAGGGGATATACTGATTTATTACAGGTACTACAAAAGAAGATAAGGTATTGGGTTTATCTAGATAAAATTCACTAATAACTCAGATATGATTTTTAACTCAGTGGACCTGTGGAGCCGAGACAGGTGATAGATGTTTAGCCAGATAATTAGTCCTAATGGATCTGCATGTAAACATTCTCTGTTGTAAACTTCTATTTCAATTTATGATTTGATTTTCTTGTGTGAACTTGTGATGAGCTTTTTAACGTGATCATGTATTCTGAAAGATGTACTAAGGACAAAGAGATGAGAAGAAATTTTCCCTTTCTGAATAGGATTTTTCCACTTTTTCCTAGAGAGTTTTCAAAGGAAATGTTTTACAACTTAGTAGTAAACACTCTAATCACTTTTCAAAGTGTCTCTTTTTCTTTCTGTGATTTCCTACTAGCAGGCAGTTCATGCTGTGATAGAACAAAGGCCACATTACTTAAATCCTCAGCTGTTAAGCTACAGGTGTTAAACACACTAAGCCAGCAGCCTTTTACCCTCAGAAAGAGCAAGACAGCTTTAAGGTTTTTTAGAAGTATAGAGAGCTATAGAGTCTCTTTGATTTTAAAGCCACACCAGAGTCCTACTCTGCACCCGCCACTCCCCTTTCCAGGCTGGGAGGCTCCTGGCAGTCTGTGGTTGAATGAACCTCTCATTTAACCTTCATTTAAATTTCAAATATTTGAGTAAACTGGTAAAACATGTTCATCTGCTAAAAGAGAACCTTTTTTTTTTTTTTTTTTTTTTTTTTTTCTTTTTGGTAAATGACGGAAACTCTCTTCTGTCTGCCTCCTGAGCCCTGAGATTACAAGCCTGTGCCATCGCACCAACACTGTCTATGATATTGTTTTTTATAATTTAATTATGCATTGTTGCAAATGTCTTTATTTCATTGTCTATTTTGTTTTTTGAGACAGGTTCTTGCTGTGCAATTTAGGTTGGCCTCTAACTCAGCAAACCTCCCAGCTCACTCTCCCAAGTGCTAGGATTATAAGTGAGCACCCACACAGGCCTAATTAGAATATTTATAAACTTACCTCGTCTGAGCTCCATCAATAAGAAGATTGCATTCATTTATATTGTGTTAGCAAAACTGAAAATTGGTAGCTATTACTTGCTAATGTAATCCTTCCAGTAGATTGTTTCATTGTTTTTTCTCTGTTGTTGCTTTTGTTCTTCGTTAATGTGCTGTAGAGTCACATGAGCTCCACCTGACTTATGCCAGTCCTCCAGGCCCGAATCATTGACTTCCTCCTTGCTCTTTTCTTGGTGATTTTTGTTACTTTTTTATTAGATTCCTTCTTTCTGTGATTTCTCCTCCTTTCTCATCTTTTGTATTGATTTCTTTTTTATTCCATGTCTTTCTACTCCATAGACTTAGGAAATAAGCCTTCTACTTTCATTTCTTATATGATTAACTTTGAAATTTCATCCTTAACAGTCTCTAAAGTTGATCAATAGTCCTTGTTCAAATAACACAAATATTATTGGAAGGGACTGGAGAACATTTTAATTTTCATGTCCTTATAGTTCAATATTCCAGTTTCATCTCTTCTAACTATAAATTAGGCATTGTTTTTCCTACTCCAGATGAAAATGCCAGTTCTAGGTCTGATCCCTTTTTACACCCAAACTCATTAATAGGATTATTAATTTCTTCCTGAAACATTATCTCCATAAATCACTGGACAAGATAAAAGATGACCTCATTAAAATTTCAAAATTAAATTATAATTTAATTTACACTCTGGAAAGCATGCATGTTTCTAACTTAACAGTTATTTTTTCTGAGCACTTTGAAGGTATGATTTTCCTATTTTCTGTTTAATTTGACTTGTTCTTTCATGGTACCTAATTAACCTCTTTTTCTCTGTACAGGTGTGTGGTAGCACTTTGTGTAACATTACTTTAATATATCTTAGACTGAACATTGTCTCTTGAATATTTCTCCATGTGGAGTGTATGCATGCATGAACTTCACAAAAAATTTCAATATACATGTGATGGTTTATTATATGCTTGGTCCAGGCAGTGTCACTGTTAGGAGGTGTGGTCTTGTTGGAGTAGGTGTGTCACTGTGGGCACGGGCTTAAAACCCTCACCCTCGATGCCTGAACATCAGTATTCTGCTAACAGCCTGTAGATGAAGATGTAGATCTCTCAGCTCCTGCTGCACTGTGTCTGCTTAGATGCTGTCATGTTCCTAACTTGATGATAATGGACTGGATATTATCTTTGCTAGTCTCCATTTGCTGTAAATAGGGTCTTTCTTTGATGAGGGGTGGTAGACACTCTTACCTACAGGTATAAGGACAAGATTCAGGATGTAGGTAGAGTTATGCTGGTTCACTAGACTGGTGTTAGTCAGTATTCTTCTAAGATCTATGACCTTACTAGCTCCAGAAAGCTGTCCATGTTTCTAGAACCAGGCATGATTTCTCTCCTGTTGATGGGACTTAAGTCCAGTTAGCCAGAGGCTGGTAACTGTTGGCATGTGAGGGTGGCTTATTTCACCTATGCAGACATCTTGCCATACTGCTCATTATTGAGGCTCATGAGTGCTGGGTAGGCCTACTAATTTTGTCCTTCCCTTAAGCTTGCATTGGATTTTCTGGTACCATTTTTTAAACCACAAGAAGAAGGCTGTCAAGTTAGATACAGGTAGCCTGACCAACTACTCAAAATAAGGTTTCTCATGTTTGACACTTTGCTTTTTGTTAATCTGTGGTCTTATAGCAAGCATTCGTATTGTTAATTTAGAGTGGCATAAGCTCATCACTTATATGTATTCTTATATGTGCAATTTTCATAAATATAATGTAATTGCTTAAGGCAATGTAAAACATCTCTGGTGTTATCTGTTGACTCCCCTTGGTCTCTCCATTAGTTCCCTCCCTGTTTTCTGTTTTCTGCCTCACACCATCTGCATTCTGAGTCCTCTCTTAAGTTCCCTCCCTCACATGATCTTTTTATATGCTCCTCTTTCCTGAGGTCACTCCATATTATATTCTTACCCTTGAACATTTGGAGCTTAGAAGTGCACATGAAGAAATGCACAGCAGTTGTCTTTCTGGGGACAAGTTGCCTAACTCAATATAATTTTTGTCTAGATCAATTTATCTGTAAATTTCATGATTCTTTAAAAATACTGAAATGTGTCACGGTGAGTCCTACATTTCCATCATCCACTCTTTAGCTGAAGAGCATTTAGGTCGTTTCTATTTCCTGGCTAGCATGACGAAGACAGTAGTGAACATTGCTAAGCATGTATCTGTGGAGGAAGGCATCAAGTTCTCTGCCAAGAACTTATCTTTTGGGTTTTGAGCATTTTCTGCCCCGACACTCTTAGCAGCTAGCCTGGATTGCAATCCCATGGCCAACAAATGAGGTTCCCTCCCAAAACTGCTTTGTTCATCTTAGCAATTCTAACTGGGGTAAGAGGAAATCTTAGTCCTTTTAATTTGCATTTTCTTAATTGCTAACACTGGTGAGTACATTTTGAGGTATTGCCTAACCATTTTTTGTTTCTTCTCTTGAGAATTCTTTGTTTGAGTGCATGATCTCTCCCACTTTTAAAATTTTGTCAGTTTGTTTCCTTGACTGTTCTTTAAGGTCTCTGTATATTAGGGATATCAAAGTCTGTAGTTGACAGTCTCTCCCTGTCTGTGGCTTTCCTTTTCACTCGATAGTTCCTTAACTCTTCAGAAGATTTTAGTCTTATAGCCAGTAGCTGATTTCTGCTCTTAACTCCTGGAGGAGAGACTTGCTCAGGAAGTCCTTCCTCCCTTGGCTTGTAGATGCTGCCTCTGTTTTCTTCAAATAGTTTAGTCTTTCACGTTTCAATGGGAGGCCCTGGATCCATTTGGGATCTAATTGTTCTTCTCCATGTGGATATCCATATTCCTAAGCACTATTAGCTGAAGATGCTGTCTTTTCTTCAGAGCCTTTTGTTTTTGTTTTGTTTTGTTTTGTTTGCCTCTTTGTCAAATATCAGGTGGCTGTAGTTACAAGTAATTATTCATTTTTCTTCTTTTACATTTATTATTATTATTACTATTATTATTATTATTTTACATGTTCACTTTACATTCCACTCACTGTCCCGATTAGGTTTCCATTTTATTTCATTGATCCACATGTTTGCTTTTGTGCCATATTGTTTTATTACTACAATTCTATAATATATATTGAAATCTATAATGGCAGGATCTTTTCTGGTTCCCAGTGGATTTCAAGATTATTTTTCTATTTCTGTGAAGAATGTTTTCAATATTTTGATTAAGGTTGCATTTAACTTAAATGGCTTTTGGAATAATGGTCATTTTTAAAACACTAATTCTACAAATTCATGAACTTGGTGTCTTTCCTTTTTCATTCTTTATTTTTTGTTGTTATTATTGTTTTGTTTCTTCAGAGATTCGAACTTCTCATTATAGTGATCCTTCATCTTCTTAGGTTTATTCCACAATAGTTTGTTGTCTTTTTTCCTACTGTTGTAAATAGAAATGTTTTAATGCTCTCTTTCTCAGTGTGTTTATTGTTGGTATAGAGATAGGCTACCAATCTTTGTAAGTTGATTTTGTGGTCTGACACGTGGATGAATTTGTTGTTTCTAGAAATTTTCTGGTGGAAATATTTTGAAATTTTCTATATATAATATCATATTATCAGCAAATAGGAACAATTTTTTTCTATTTTGTATTTTTTTAACTTCCCTTTCTTGTCATATTGTTTCAGTTAGTGTTACCAGCACTACATTGAAAAGAAGTGGGGAAGAGGGGATACCTTGTCTAACTTCCATGGGATTGCTTTGGGAGTTTCCCCGTTTAGGATAATTCTGGCTATGGGCTTGTAGTATGCATCATTTCTGATAGTGAGGTATGTTTCATCCACCCCTACTCTCCCTGGAACTTTTCTTATGTAAGTATGTTGGATTTTGTCAAATGAGTTTTTTGCATTTGTTAAGATAATCTTTTGATCCTTTAAGTCCATTTATATGATTTATTACATTTTTATTATATCTATTGCTTAATGAAACATCCCTGCATTTTTGAGAGTATGCCAATTTGATTTTGGTGAATGATCCTTTTGATATTTAACTGCATTCAGATTGCTAGTATTTATTGAGGATTTTTACATTTATTTTGAAAGAATACAGGATTTTAAAGTCTCTTATAAAACACAAATGGAGTTTGTTTCCTTATCTATTCAGATAAGCCCATGTCTTTTAATTGGAAATCTAAGGACATTAATATTTAGATTTATTGGCAAGCCTGGTGAGACTGTGCTATGAGTAGCTGTGGCACAGAGAGGTCTGGACCAAGTGCCTAGAAAATGAACCCCCCCCACCCCCATTGGTTCAGAGAAGCAGGAACTCTGCCATAGAGACTTGGTTTTCAACCGGAGGGACGGAGCGTGCAGAACAGGCTCTCAGGCCATCTGCCACCAGAAAAAGCTGAGATCCAGGGACACAGGCCTGGTGAGACTGAGCTGCAAGTAGCCAGGGCACAGAGAGGACTGGGACGAACGCCCAGGAAGTGCCCCCACCCCCGATTGGTTCAGGGGAGCAGGAACTCTACAATAGGGACTCAGTTTCCAACCAGAGGGCCTGTGCTTAAAGAACAAACTCTCAGGCCATCTGAGACTGGAAACTGCAGAGATCCAGGGACACAGGCCAGGTACATAGGAGAGACAGGAACCAATCACTGACAAAATAAACCACGTATAATCACAGACAAGAACATGGCAAGAGGAAAGCAAAAGAACTTACCCAAGGGAAACCAAGACAACCTGGCAACATCAGAACACAGCTCTCCCATCACAGCAAACAGCAGAATGCCAAACACTCCAGAAAAAGAAGACTCTGGCCCAAAATGATACCTCAAGATGATAATAGAGATCCTTAAACAAGAACAGAAGAAAAAGCATAAAGAAATAGAAGCTTTTAAAGAGGAAACAAGAAAAACACTCAAAGAAATCAAAGAACTAGAGGAAAACAGAACAAAAGAGATGAAGGAATTAAAGAAGAAATTTAAAATTGAAATGGAAACAACAAAGAAAACACTAAAAGAGACAACACTGGAGGTAGAAAACCTAAAAGAGAAATCAGGAGTTACAGATGCAAGCATCTCCAACAGACTACAAGAGATGGAAGAGAGAATCTTGGGGGCCGAAGACAACATTGAAAACATAGACAGAACAGTCAGAGAAGATGCTAAAGTAAAAATACTCCTAACCCAAAATGTCCAGGAGATCTAGGACACAATGAGAAGACCAAACCTAAGGATAAGAGGAATAGAAGAGGGTGAAGAATATCAACTAAGAGGCACAGTAAATATCTTCAACAAAATCCTAGAAGAAAACTTCCCTACCTTTAAGAATGAGATGACCATGAGCACAAAAGAAGCCTACAGAACTCCAAATAGAGTGGACCAGAAAAGAAATTCCTCCGGACACATAATAGTCAAAACGCCAAGTGCCCAAAGCAAAGAAAGAATGCTAAAAGCAGTAAGGGAAAAAAGGTCATGTAACATATAAAGGCAGACCAATCAGAATCACACCCAACTTCTCAACAGAGACTATGAAAGCTAGAAGTTCCTGGACAGACATTATGCAGACCCTAAGAGAACACAAGTGCTGCTATACCCAGCAAAACTCTCACTCACCATAGATGGAGAGACCAAGATATTCCAGGACAAAACTAAATTTACACAATATCTGACCACAAACCCAGCACTACAACGAACTATAGGTGCAAAACACAATACAAGGAGGGAAACTACATCCTAGTAAAAACAAGAAAATATCTAACCAAGAAAACCAAAAGAAGAAAGACACGCAGGTACAATTCTACTTCTAAAAGCAAAAATAGCAGGAAACAGCAACCACTGTTCCTTGATATCTGTTAACACAAATAGACTCAATTTCTGAATAAAAAGGTATAGGCTATCAGACTGGATGCATAAACAAAACCCAGCATTTTGCTGCATACAGGAAACTCATCTCAGAGAGAAAGACAGGCACTTTCTCAGAGTGAAAGGTTGGGAAAAAACCTTCCAAGCAAACGGCCCCAAGAAGCAATCTGGAGTGGACATTCTAATATCGAATAAAGTAGATTTTCAACCAAAAGTTATCAAAAAAGACAAAGAAGGACACTTTTTACTCATTACATGGGAAATTTGTCAGGAGGAACTCTCAATCCTTAACATATATGCTCCAAATAAAAGAGCACCCATATTCATAAAAGAAACCCTACTAAAGCTCAAAAAATACATTGCATCACACACAATAAGAGTGGGAGACCTCAACACCCCACTCTCGTCAATGGACAGGTCATGGAAACAGAAACTGAACAAGGACACAGTAAAATGAGCAGAACCAATTGGAATTAATAGACATCTACAGAACATGTCATCCTAAAACAAAAGAATATACCTTCTCAGCACCTCATGGCACATTTTCCAAAATTGATCATGTAGTCAGTCACAAACCCTCAATAGATATAGGAAGATTGAAATACTCCCATGCATCCTATCAGATCACCATGGTCTAAGGCTGGTCTTTAATAACAACAAAGACAACAAAAAGTCCATATACACAGGAAAACTAAACAATGACCTATTAAACTAAACGGCAGCATTGTCAAAGAAGAAATAAAGAAAGAAATTAAGGATTTTCTAGAATTTAATGAAAATGAAAACACAACATACCCAAACCTATGGGATGCAATGAAAACAGTACTGAGAGGAAAACTCATAGCTCTGAGTGCTTCCAAAAAGAAACTGGAGAGAGCATAGACTAGCAACTTGACAGCACAGTTGAAAGCTCTAGAACAAAAGGAGCAGATACACCCAAAAGGAGTAGACAACGAGTAATAATCAAACTCAGAGTAGAAATTGATCAAATAGAAACGAAAAGAACCATTCAAAGAATCAACAAAACCAAGAGCTGGTTCTTTGAGAAATTAGCAAGATTGATAAATCCTTAGCCAGACTAACTAGAGGGAAAACAGAGAGTATCCAAATTAACAAAATCAGAAAGGAAAGTGGAGACATAACAACTGAAACTGAGGAAATTTAAGAAATAATCAGATCCTACTACAAAAGCCTATACTCAACAAAGCTGGAAAATCTGGAGGAAATGGATGAATTCCTAGACAGATACCAGATACTAAAGTTAAACCAAGACCAGGTAAACCATCTAAATAATCTCATAACTCCTAAAGAAATAGAAGCAGTCATCAAAAACCTCCCAACCAAAAAAAGTCCAGGTGGAGATGAGTTCAGTGGAGAATTCTATCCGACATTTATCGACAACCTAATACCAATACTCTCCAAACTATCCTACAAAATAAAGTCAGATGAAACACTACCTAACTCATTTTTTGAGGCCACAATAATCCTTGTTCCTAAACCATACAAAGACCCTACAACAAAAGAGAACTTCAGACCAAACTCACTTATGAACATTGATGCAAAAATACTCAAGAAAATCCTTGCAAACCGAATCCAAGAACACATCAAAATGATCATTCACCATGATTAAATAGGCTTCATCCCTGGGATGCAGGGGTGATTTAATACACAGAAATCCATCTACGTAATCCACCATATAAACAAACTCAAAGAAAGAAACCACATGGTCATCTCACTAGATGCTGAGAAAGCATTTGACAAAATTCAACACCTCTTCATGTTAAGTCTTGAAAAGAACAGGAATTCAAGGCCCATACATAAACATAATAAAAGCAATATACATCAAACCAATAGGCAACATCAGACTTAACAGTGAGAAACTTGAAGCAACCCCACTAAAATCAGAGACTATACAAGGCAGCCCACTCTCCCCCTACCTATTCAACATAGTACTGGAAGTCCTGGCCAGAGCAATTAGACAGCAAAAGGAAATCAAAGAAATAAAGATTGAAAAGGAAGAAGTAAAAACATCATGGTTTGCAGATGACATGATAGTGTACGTAAATGACCCTAAAAATTCCACCAGAGAACTTCTGTAGCTGATAAACAAGTTCAGCAAAGTGGCTGGATATAAAATTAACGCAAACAAATCTGTAGCCTTCCTCTACTCAAAGGACAAACATGCGGAGAAAGAAATTAGGGAAAAGATACCCTTCACAATAGTCACAAACAATATGAAGTACCTTGGTGTGACTCTAACTAAGCAAGTGAAGGACCTGTATGACAAGAACTTCAAATCTCTAAAGAAGAAAATCAAGGAAGATCTCAGAAAATGGAAAGATCTCCCATGATCATGGATTGGGAGGATCAACAGTGTAAAATTTGCCAACCTACCAAAAGCAATCTACAGATTCAATGCAATCCCCATCCAAATTCCTACCCAATTCTTCATAGAGCTGGAAAGAGCAATGTGTAATTTCATCTAGAATAACAAAAGACCTAGAATAGAAAATTCCATCCTCAACAAGAAAACATGTGGGAATCACTATCCCTGACCTCAAGCTCTATAACAAGGCAATTGTGCTAAAAACTGCATGGTACTGGTACAGAGATAGGCACATGTATCAATGGAATAGAATAGAAAATCCAGAAATGAGTCCTCACATATATGGTCAGTTGATTTTTGACAAAGGAGCTGTAAACATTCAATAGAAAAAGGACAGATTCTTTCTTTCAAGAAATGGTGTTGATCCAACTGGCACTCAGCATGCAGAAAAATGAAAATAGATCCTTTCTTATCTCCTTGTACAAAGATCAAGTGCAAGTGGATCAAAGATCTCCACATTAAACCAGGTACACTGAAATTATTAGATGAGAAAGTAGGGAAAACCTTAGAACACATAGGCACAGGAGAAAATTTCCTGAACAGAACACCAATGGCTCGTGCTCTAAGGTCAAAGATTTACAAATGGGACTTAATGAGATTGCAAAGTTTCTGTAAGACTAAGGACACTGTCAAGAAAACAAAATGGCACCCAACAGATTGGGAAAAGATTTTTTTCCAACCCCACATCTGATAGAGGCCTAATATCCAAGGTATACAAAGAACTCAAGAAGTTAGACACCAGAGAATCAAACAACCCTATTAAAAATGGGGTACAGAGCTAAACAAAAAGTTCTCAATTGAGAAATATGGAATGGCTGAGAAGCATCTAAGGAAGTTCTCCACATCATTAGCCATCAGGGAAATGCAAATCAAAACAACCCTGCAACTCCATCTCACACCAGCCAGAATGGCTAAGATCAAAAATTCAGATGACAGCAGATTCTGGCAAGGATGCAGAGAAAGAGGAACACTTCTCCACTGTTGGTGGGGGTTTTAAACTGGTACAACCACTCTGGAAATCAAGTAAAGTAAAATTGGACATAATACTACCTGAAGACCCAGTTATTCCACTTCTGGGCATTTACCCCAGAGACACTCCAACATACAACAAAGACACATGCTCCACAATGTTCACAGCAGCCCTATTTATATTAGCCAGAAGCTGGAAAGAACCCAGATGTCCTTCATTAGATGAATGGATACAAAAAGTGTGATATATTTACACAATGGAGTACTACTCAGCTATCAGAAACAATGACTTTATGAAATTCTTAAGAAAATGGATGCATCTAGAGGATATCATCCTTAGTGAGATAACCCAGTCACAAAAGAACAGACATAATATGCAGTCACTGATAATTGGATACTAATCCCAGAAAGCTCTGAACACCCCAGAAACAATTCACAGACTATATGAAGCTCAAGAATAAACAAAGGCCAAAAAAAAAAAAAGAAAGAAAGAAATTGAAAAACCGTTATGCTTAATACTTACACACCAAGCAAACTTTGACTAATTCCAGGGTACATCTTGTTTTACATGTACTTTATGCTCATTGTAACTAGTAAGATTTTAATGCATACTATCAAACCTTTAAAAATCAAGTACTGACAAAAAATTATTCATATACTTTTATGCAAAAATGCTTAAAATCTGCACATTTATCTTTGTTTTTTAAAATAAAGTTGTTCAATTTATATACAAGACATTTAGATTAATTACTGAAATGTATGTGTATATTCTAGTCATATTCTTGTACATGCTTGTGCGTGCACATATATGTGTTTCCTGGCTTATGTTTAGTTGTGCTTGTATTTTATTAACATAGCTTTTTTCCTTCTCCCTAGTTTTCTTTGCTTATTTTCTAGAGTCTTATTTGTGCCTGTCATTCCTTTGGTGTGAAGTAATGCCAATGAAGGGAGTTCCAGTATTCCATCCGGTGTTGTTTGTTTTGCTGGATGTATGTTTTCTTAGGATGTTTGTGTATCATCAAACATTTTCTTTCTCCTTCAAGTTGGCCAGATAGTTTTGTTGTGCTCTGTAATCTAGATTGTCATTTGTGGTCGTTTAGATGCTAGAGTAGATTTCTCCATGTCCTTCTGGCTCTCAGAGTTGTCACTGAGACATCCACTGTTAATCTGAGGGTTTTTCTTAATATGTGACTTGTTTTTTCTCTTGAAGCCTTCAGTATGTTTTCTGTGTTCTGTATGTGCAATATTTTAACTATGGCATGTTGTATGGAGTTTACTTCCTTAATGAGGGTTCTGCAGGCTGCTTGTATCTCTATACATATGTCTTTCTTTAGTTTGGGGGAAGTTTTCTTCTATGATCTTGTTAAAAATCTGGTCCAGGCCATTAATCAATATTTTTCTCCCTCTTCTGAGCCTATAATTATAAGGCTTGGTCTTTGATAGTGTCGAACATTTTCTTCATGTTCTGTTTCTGTGATTTCATTATTTATATTCTTGGCTTATTTGATATGGGTCCTCGATTTACCTTTGAGTCCTGATATTCTATATTCTGCTTGATCCATTCTACCTGTAAGGCTAGTCCCTGAGTTTTCTAATAAGAACACTAAGTTTGTTAACTCCATCTTCATTCCAGCTTGTTTTCCTCATCTGCATTTCTTTTTTTTAATCAAGATCAGTCTTCTGTTTCTGAATGATCGTCATCACACCGCTGACCCATGGGTTTTTATTGTCTTGGACATCACTCAAGCATTTATTGCCATCTTCTTGGAGTTCACTGAAGTATTTGTTCACATTCATTCATGTTTATGCAATTGTTTGGTATAGCTTGTTATTTTCTTTTAAAATCTGTGACATCTGTTCATCTATGTAGTTTTCATTAGAGTACACTTCTATAGGAATATTGTGTTTGATATGAGACATGTTGTTTTAACCACTTATTAATTTTTTGTTCTGTGATTTGATCTGAAAGCCTAGACTTCTATCTTTGGTTGTGTGTCTAGTACAATAATCTAACCTTCTTTGGAGGTAGGGCCAGAGACAGAGAAGCATGACCTGGGCTAGGCCACATAAAGCTCGTGAATTAGTTGTTTAGTTGAGTCAGGTACGTATGGGAACCAATCCATGGGTCTTGAGCTAGAGCTGTGGGTATAGAGATGACAGTATGTGGAGGGGAGAATGGGAGAGGAAAAGGAGCTTCCTGCCAGTCAAAGGCAGCCCTCCAAGAAAGCAGGTTTAAAAGCCATTGGTCTGAAGCTACTAAGCCTGTGAAAGTAGAAATGGCAGAAGCCTCTAGGGAGGTGGGCACAGTGGAAGACGATTAGAAAGAGATTACACACCCAGCACAAGTGTTTGAGACCAAGAAGAATTCCCAAGCAGGTTTCTTGAGCTAGACCTGAGAGTGTGGAGATAGACTTGCACTTTGAATACATTTTAAAGAGTCGTGGGGTCTTTTTGTTTGATTGTTTTATTTTCTCTTTTGAGACAGTATTTTTTTTCTTCTCATAGAAGAACACACAACATGCATTTAGAGGTTTTGTTTTCTTTTACATTTTTAATGCTAATCATTTGGACCATGACTCAGCTCAGTACCCTCTGCTGTATAACAAAGTACACCCAAGCCAGCTTAAATCAGTCACACGCTTGTTGCCTCATGGTTTTCTCAAAGGAGGACTCTCTGGAGATTTAGGCCTGTCTCTATGCTCCTCCCTCAAGAGGCTGCAGTCATGCTGATATGTGGGGCTGCTGTCTATTCACATAAACATTTGTGGGGCCTGGGGTGACATAATTCCTTAAGCAATTAGCCAGTGATGACTCTTAGTTCCTTGTTGCATGTGTCACTGGAAAAAAAAAACACCTTATAAAATAGAATATTTCTTCCTCTGATCAAGAAAGCAAGAGATCAAGACAGCATCCAAAAATGGAAGCCACATCTATAGCCTCATACCCAAGATGACATCTTGGTAGAGTAGACCATCACTACTACAGTATTTCCACTGAAAGTGGAAACTAGAACATCCCATAATCAATGGAAGGGAATGGCACAAAGGACTGAATCCCAGAATGTCATTATTAGAGGCCAATTGTACCCTCAGTTAGTTACATAAGTCAGTGTTAACAGGTATATTGATTTTAGCAATTTACCTAGTATAAAAGTTACTTTCTATACTTACTTAAGACAACATTTTAATAAAAATTTAATTATTTGACTTCAAATTTTCATATTATCTGGAAGCAATTAAGATTTATGTTAATTATTTTTACCAGTGATTGTTAAAATTTATGTCTATTTTTGAAGAATATATGATATAACCTTTGTCTTTGGCAATATTATATCATTTAGAGAAGAGATAGTAAATTATTTTACATTAGAATGTGTCTTGATTTTGAATTATGTAGGATACCAAATAGCATTGGGTTTGACATTACTCTTTTTGTAAAAAAAATAGTTGATATATTCTATAGTTAATAATAAAAATATGTAATAAATATGCAAGGATACATTTTCTTAACCAAGAGTGGAAACATTACAAAGATAAATGAAACTGATTAATTTAAGGCTGAGTTTGCAAATGGTAGACATGCTTCTTGTAACCTCTAGTCTCAGATGTAAAAACTGCCCCAGGTCATGAATAATAAATTTATATGATGAAATTTAAAATTGGTATTAATAAAACATTATTAGCGTGGAGTACAAAAAATGGCTGTTTTTAAGTCTTTTGACAGAAATTTGAGGTTAAAATAATGCTCTCTTCTATGTTGAGTACAGGGATGGCATTGCAGGTTGTTAATGACGTCCAGTAGTACCTCTGTTCTGAATGTTAATTGGTCAGTCATCACAGAAATTAGTTTCTAGGTATATTAATTTTGTATAGTGTGATTTGGTGAGAAAGAATTTTAAAGATGTTAGACTTTCTACTTGGATATTTCAGGACATTCTAAAGTACATGTTTTGTTTCTTTATACTAGCTTTATTAATACAAACTCTCACATACCAAGTTCAAGGTCACTGATCTGTGCTCAGTTCAAATCTTCACATCTTAGCATCACCACAGTGTCAACTTGGGACATTTCTATTACTGTGCCTAAATCTGTGTTCTGTAAGTCAGATTCAACCCCTCATTCTTCAGCTCTACATAACCACAGATCTACTCTCTCTCTCTCTCTCTCTCTCTCTCTCTCTCTCTCTCTCTCTCTCTCTCTCTCTCTCTCTCTCTCTCTCTGTAGATCTGCCATTCTAGATGTTATATATAAATTAAACATTGTAAAAAATGAATTTTTGGTATATCCTTTAGGATTCTGTGTTTTAAAGGTCATCTGTGTTATAGTGTATGTCAATACTAAGTCCCTTTATATTGCTAAATACTCCTTTACGTGGAAAAGTTAAAATATTTTGTTCATTAATCTGAGGATGGAATTTTCAGTTGTATGTATTTTTAAGCTATTAAGACAAAATGGTGTGATGGCTATTAATATGAAGTTTTTATGTGGAAAAGTCCTTCAGTGTCTTGATATATCCAAGTAGAAAGGCTCTATCCTGTTAAATAAATCAACAAAACTTGAAGGTGATAGGTAAAAATGAACTGTTGGATATGACAGAATCCCAGGGAAGAATGGGTATTCACCCACTAGCTTGCTCCAGTGGAGAATTCCAAAAATATGGTCACAGACTCTTGGGAATTTTGGGACTCGGTCTCATAAAAAAACACAAAAGTATGTACATGGGAGGGGATTCACAAGAATGAGAGCAGATATAGAGGGTAGGACAAAGTAGTCAGGATGCATTATGTGCTTACATGAAGTCATCAAACAAGAAATTTAAAACATGAACACACCTCTTGGAAAAGAAAACTGTACTGGGTTCAGATATGTATGGGTTAGAATTACATGGTTCTGCCGCTGTAGTTCAGTGATCCTAAACGCTTGTGTAAGGAGAAATTAGATTTTATCATTTGAGAAAGAGTTTTTTTGTGGTTTTCTGAGGCACACAGCATATGGACCACTGAATGCATGGTTGACAGTTACCAAACAATGGCCATTATCATCATGCAGGGAGTAGATAGTAAGGCACTAACAGTTATAAACAAGAGAAAGAAGGGAAGCCTTATTTCAGAATTTAGAGCCAATGCCCACATAATGATCGAGAGGAGGAAGACAACAGAGAAGATCCTGGAACAGAAGTGCAATTACAAGAGAGTAGAAGTCAATGGATGGGCTATTCTGATGCCAAAGTATTCTTGAAGGAGTCAGAGATCTTGCCAGAGTGGGCCAAATCTCCCGTCAATCTCTTTGTGCTGAAAATGGCTTGAGAGGTATGTGATTGTGGTGTGTTAGTCCTTCCAGGAGAGTGCTTTACAGTCATTACAGGGGGTTTTATCAGTTCTCTATCTCTGAAAGTTTTCAAATTTCTGACATTACCTTTATGAGCGTTTTACATGGAGTGTTTTTAGGATCAATAATGAATTATTCCTCCTCTGATAGCTTGCTTACACTGCTTTTCTTCTTTCTTTCAATGTGGTGCCTATTAGTTGGACATTGGACTTCTTGAGTTCATTTGTTAATTATTTTAGATTGTACTGCCTGCTCCTTAACTCTGGGCCATTTTTATTCTATTCTGCTTTTTTGAGAGCTTTCCCTATTGTAAATGCAGCTTTTATATCCAGATGTTATTGTCATCTCAGAAGCCTACTGCTAAATAAGCTCACCCTTGCTGTTCTTTCTGAACTCTGGCTGGCTGGTCAACTTAGCTGTTCTGGATCAAACTCCTCTCCAAGTTGAATAATTCAAACTGGCTTCTCTTGGCTTCTCACTGAATTGCTCTCCTTGTCCTCAAACTCTGGCAGTCTGTCCTAATCTGGCTACTTCTCATTCTCTGGCTCATTCTGTCTTTACCCATGTCTAGCTTGTTCTCTCTGCAACTTGTATCTGTAAAACTGTCCTGGTAAATACTACCTCTGACTCTTCTTTTCTTTCTTCTCCCTCTTCCTCTCTCCCTCTTTCCATCTTTCTCTCCCTGCCTTTTTGTGCTTCTCCCTTAAGTTCCCCCTCTTTTCTGTGCTGTTCTTGTGAGAGTTGGGAATATTCTATCTCTGACTCATTCTGTTAAATCTTTGATTCTTTGCTTTGTCCCTCAATTAGACCTCTCTTTCAAACATGGCTGCTTCCTTCTACAAACTTTACTTTCAATGTAAAGGTGTGTATTAGGGACACTCTTGTATTCCAGCCTGGTCACACAGACCAAAGGGTCTTTGGATGCGATTTCTTGCAAGAGCAGCCATGCTACTGGATTAAAATTCCTCTATACACTATTACTTCTATGCTGACATACTTTCATGAAATGATTCTAGACATTTTTAAACACTTCCCTTTTTGTAACATTATGTTCTTACTACTGAAACACGTCACATTTCTACAAGAGTCTGAAGCAGTTAGTCTTGGCCTAAAACAAGATCTACCTGAGTGTCCTGACTACAGTCAAGTGGAAGGATAGGTCATTCGAATATGAACTAGCATAAGACATTTGAGCATGGAATTCTTTAGTTCCATGACCAGTGGCAACAGGAAGTTGGCAGTGCCAGTTAAGGAGCTAAGCAAAAGTAGTAGCCGTTGTCAGGTGCCTTGGAGCTGCAAGTTCCCTCCCTGTCCTTGACCTTAGCTACTTTTGCAGAGGACAGCTGTTGCAAGATACTCTACTCCAAGGGTTTTGAGTTTTCTCTCAATTTCTTCAGTGCCCACACCAAAGGAGAATAAATTTAATTCCAATGGAATGTGTCTTTTTCTGCTAAATATAACCAGAATGTATAATAATTTGAGATCAAGCTTCATTAGGGTATATGCTATGAACATTCTCTAGAAGCTTTAAAAACCTATCATACTATTAGGGCTAGGGACAAGGTTAAGTAAGCAAAGCACTTACCATTTCTAATGGCTACTATTGGTTGTCAACTTGACTACATCTGAATGAACTATAATCCAGAGAAGGAGAACACACCTATGATATTTTTTTGCTTTGTCTGAAGTGGGTGAACCCAGTTCTAATCTATACTTGGAGACAGGAAGTTGCATGTCTTTTATCAGAATATTCAGGTGGGAAGACACACCTTTAATCTGGGCCACACCTTCTGCTGGACGTCTATAAAAGGACTTAAAAGGAAGCTTTTGTTCTTGGCCTGCTTGTTCTTACCTTGTTAGTACATCCATTCCTTTACTGGCATTAGGGACTAATTGTTCAGGATTCCAGCCTATCCTGAAGACCAGCTGAGACATCCAGCCTGTGGACCAAGCAACTACTGGATCCTTGGACTTTCTGTTTACAGCCAGCCATTGCTGGATTAACTAGCAAGCCATTCCAATAAGCCACAGATGCACATGCACACGCACACACACACACACACACACACACACACACACACACACATGAGTTCATGTGAGAGAGAGAGAGAGAGAGAGAGAGAGAGAGAGAGAGAGAGAGAGAGAGAGGAGAGAGAGAGATTCATTCTTTAAATTTTATTACTCTAAATAGAGAACACTGACTGATATACTATGCAAGCATAAGGACTTCACTTCAATCACCAGGTTATACTCTGGGCCCTAGGAAAAATGACTTTTCGAATTTTGGACCAGCGGTATACCCTGTCTAAAAAAATAAGATAAAAGTTACCCAAGGGATGACACTCAAAGTTGACCTCAATCACAAGCCCACACACACAAGCACGTGTACTCAATACATGTATATAGTGTTTCTGTTTCAGATTATTTTCATTTTCCTTCTTACTGCCCAACAACTGGTGACCTGTGGCTGTTTGTATATTATCATAAGAAACAAAGGATGCGCAGAGTAAATTCTCTTGACTCGTAGGATTTGCTCATGATTAATATTGTTTTAGCTACTATTATATTTCCATGTCAAACCATTATGACCAAGGCAACTTATAAAAGAAAGCAGTTAGTTGAGGACTTGCTTAACAGTTTGAGAAGTTGAGCCCATGGCCATCACGGTGGGGAGCATGAGAGCTTTCTTCTGAACCACAAGCAACAGGCAGAGAGAAAAAGAGAACGGGAATACTGGGACCCTTTGAAATCTCAAAGCTGACCTACAATGACACCTCCTCCAACAGGCCACGCCTCCTAATCTCTCCTAAGCAGTTCCAAGCATTCAAACATATGAGGAGCCTGTGGGGCCATTCTCATTTACAATACCACAAGGACTGGAAACCAAGCTAACATGTTTCACCATAGGATGGTCAAATGCCAGTTTCAACATTATTTCTCGTCAAGTCATTAGTTTCTTCAAAGAAATTTCTGGCATTCTGTTGAGTGACTTACTACTATGGTTACATTTATGCAAAGGGAAAGTGAAGGGCCTTATGTTCCAGATTCACAAATACTCCCACTCCTATACATTTTGTCCTAGTGCCTTCAGAGTTTTCAGAAAGCATACCTTTGTTCCTCACCAAAGAAATCAAAGAGTAAATAATAGCATTGTGTATAGGTGTCAGAAAAAACAACTAAAAGTGTGTTCCTGCTTTGAGCCACATTGTTAAATTGTAGAAGAACCAACATGAAATTCTAGAACTCAGAATATCAGTAATTGTTCTCATTCCAGTGGCTTATGCATCATTATGTATATAAATCAAATAAACAGTAGAAATATCTTAGAAAATAAAACTTCCTCAGATCAACGTATTTAGTATGTAGAGTTAAACTCTGGATTCTGCTGTTTATAATGATGAAAATTAGCCTAAAACAAAACATTATCTCTCTAAACATCAGTACTAATTTCTAAACAAACAAACAAACAAACCCACCTCGTATGTCTGGGTGATTTGTGAGCATTTATGTCTGTGCACTGTATCCATGCAGTGCTCATGGAGGTCAGATGTCAGATCTTCTGGATCTGGAGTTGCAGATGATTGTGAGCTGTCATGTGGGTACTGAGAACTGAACCTGGTTTCTCTTCAAGAGCAGCCAGTGCTCTTAACCTGAGTCACGTCTCCAGCTCCACCAGTAGGAACTTTGGGAATTTGGTGATCCAGAAGAGTGCAGATTAGAAAACAAAAACCCAAAGGAAAGCATGTTCTCTCTTTTCTTAGTTCTTAAAAGCCATTATTCACCAAAAAAGAAAAAGAGAAAAATGATGACAGATGAAAGATTTGTGGTCAAAATAGAAAGCATATTTCCACTAAGTAAAACCGTGCAGTAGCAGGCTGCATTGTGAGGTACAGGTACCTCTACCTCAATGGAAGTCTTCCTTTACCACATCAAGACTCAGGTAGAGACAGATCCTGCTTCCAAAGATAATTAAGATTTTCAGTACACCTTCAGTTTGAGATGATTTGCTTAATATTGTAATGAATTATTTTAAAAACATGAAAAAGTCTGTATGTTTATTTACTATAAAATTCAGAGCACTTTGAACTACACAAAGGTACAAGAAGAAATTACTCAGTAATATGTAAGGTAAAAATTTATAGTAAGTGTGTATTCTATAGTCATTATACCATGGTGAACATGAATACTGAAATACATCTAAATCAATAACTTGTGCCCTTATACACATAATATTACATGCTTAAAATCTTTAATTAAATTTAAAAGTATTCTAGACTAGTTGTTAAGAAATTTTGAGAAATCATTAAAGTATTTAAAAGTTACTGTTAAAATATCCTGTTTCTTGCTGAAGCATGAGTGTTGTTTTGCATTGCCAGAGATGTTTGGAGGGTTACCTCTAAGGTGACATTTTTTCCACAAATCACTGTATATGTATTTTAGACTTTTGAGAGTGACTGATGGCTTTATTATTAGCATCAACATTCCCCCAATGTTAATATTATATTAAATATTTTAAATCAGATTATATGTGTATTATATACTAGATTCATTCTTTGCATTCTGAAATGCTAATAATGTGTGTATTAGAATGCACAATCAGCTTTTCATGATGAGGGTAATATTGATAAAATACATAATTCCTAGGCACCTCTGTAATGTTGCCATGAACTGGGTTATATGTTTGGTTCCATGATTTTCTCTGAAATCAGATGTGCACAGCATCTCTGGCATGTGAGAACTGATGGCTTGTTTGATGCCTCTTATCTTCCTGTGAACCACTTCTGGTTGAATAGCTTTGGAAATGCAGTTTCCTCTCTTATTCTATCAGCACTCCTTCCTAGTGATGCTTGCCACAATCCAGAAGTAACAGTGAACCAACTGCTTGCTGCTTCAAAATATTTATGTGGATATTGTGCTAACTGCTGTCTTTGTAATCTGCTAATTTGCATTTGTTTTGAAGGATAAGCAAAAAAGCTGCTATAAACCTGATGTTTATGAATATGGCTAGTTCCTAGGAAACTCAATTCAGAAGGATTGAATATCTCCTCTCCTCACTGTGGTTGACTGTCCCCTCTCCTCCTCACTGTGGTTGACTGTCCCCTCTCCTCCTCACTGTGGTTGACTGTCCCCTCTCCTCCTCACTGTGGTTGACTGGCCCCTCTCCTCCTCATTGTGGTTGACTGTTCCCTCTCCTCCTCACTGTGGTTGAATGTCCCCTCTGGTTGTCTGAGCATCTCAATGCACCCGTTTCCATAGCCTTGGAACAAGCTTGCTCTGGCAGAAGAGAATACAAAGATAATTAAAGCAATTGATTAATGAAAATCCTGGAGAAAATGCAGATGATTTCTACATCTGGTGACTGATGCTGAATATTTTCAGTTCTCTGGATTGATGTGTACAGAGAGACTCCTAGGCAGTGTATGTCCAGCTGTGCTCTAACTAATGACATCATGAAGGAGACCAGCATGTTCTTTCAGACTGTAACATGTGTTACCCTTGAATATTTAAATGGAAGCTCCTCAACAATCTATAGGAATATTTGTATTCTTCTTATTGTTAGCACATATGGGTGGATAAGAATCTTTTTAATTTTTTTCAAAAAATCAAAATGCAAGTTGCAAGAAGCTCCAGTATATCTAATCAGCTGGTGTTGAATACATGCCTGACAATACTGCTCAACACAATGCAAACATATATACCTGTAATAAAATAATACAAACATAAAAAGTTTTAATTGCAGACTTATTGAAGATGTTTGGCTGTTGGTACTGCATGTCTATATGTTGTTGGGAAATGGCAGTGAGAAACAGTACTTTGGCTGGTTCCAGGCAGAAGCATCATGGTTAATTTGCCAACCAAACATTTATATGGACAAAAGTAGACCAAGTAGGCAATACAAAGTAAGAAATCAGGCTTGCTTAGCATCTAACTAATGTGCATGGTGTTTTTTTTTCTATCTATTCTTTGAAGATACACGTCAATAAAATAAAGTCTAAATTTAAAGCAAATTATAAATCAGCCATGCCCTAAATTTGGGGGTAAAACTACAGATTGGAGCTCAGCCTTCATAACACCCCACCTCCATTCTTCTATGGGAGTGATAGTGGTCACAATTTAATTCTGACACATATCATAGACAATTGTACTCACTGAAGATCCATCCCAACCTCTTTAAAAGTTGCCTCCCCTTCTTTTGCAAGTAGATAATGAAAATCAACAAGGTACTTGGTCCTAGCCGGTGAGGATTCCCTAGGATATTAAAAGCAACAACAACAACAACAAAATTCAGGATGGAATTTGCTATTATAGATAGTTTTGTAGCAAAATGGAAACTGTCATGGTAGAAAATAATTTTTCCAATGTCATCTACTTTACAATATGATACAGATCTTTATCAATTAGGACTTTGATGTTAACTGAAAAGATATAAACTTTTCAAGATATTGCTGGATACTGCCTCCTTAACTATGAATCTACTTTTTCTGAGCTGCACTTGGATTATAGGCTGCTATGCCTGTCTGCAAGAAGGATGGAAGGGATTAGTCTTTACTATGTGTTGTTAGTGGTTGTGGTCCATATATAATGTGTTTGTTTAATGGGCATCCTATTTATGAAATACTCAACACTTCTAGACTTCAAGCAATCTGACTATAATATATATAATCTGACCTTAGCTCATGCTCACCCCCAGGCCTTCAAAGTGGACCCCAGTGAGTTTGAACTGTCAATTTGGCACAACTCAGAATCATCCAAGAGGAGAAAGAACCTCAGTTGAGCAGTTGCCTAGATCAGATTGCCTGTGGGTACCTCTGTAGATTATTATAATATAGGAGGGTTAATATAGGAGGGTTGGCTCTAGTGTGAGCAGCTCTTTTTCTAGGTGAATGGTCGTGGACTATAAAAGAAAGTAGATGAGCAGAGTCCAGTCTGTGGCCAGCAGGCAGTGTGCTTCCTGGGTCCTTCCCTGATTTCCTTGATGTCTTGGAGTTCTTTAGTTGGAGGTCATGCTGATTGGAGTAGCAAGCAGGCTTGCCTTCAAGTTCTTGCTTGAATATTTGCCTTGACTGTCCCAGTGATGGACTGTGTCCTAAAATGCAAGCCAAATTAATTCTTTCCTTCCCTAAGTTGTTTTGCTCAGAGTGTTCCATGACCATAATGGAGATGTATCTTGGAAGCCAGGCATGTGAGTCCAACAACGAGGAAAGGCTAAGTAAGCTGGTAATCTTCCTGAGGACAGCACGCAGTTCTCTACACAGAGGATAGTGACTATACAAAACACAGGAGGTGAGGACTCCCTATATTCTCCACTCAAGTCTGCTTTTGTCTGGAGGGCATCTGCTTATCTGAAAGAATGTCAGAGTCATTGGGGGAGAGCCATTCCCATTCGCCCTTTCAGGCTCAGGAGAGACCTTTAGTCACCTAAGGCAGGAACTCTGATAAGCCACAGTCCTAGAGCAAGCAATGTGGATGGAAATAAACCAAAGGCATGGTACATACAGTCAACTATCAGCTAGCCCAGGGCACCAGGAAACTCAAACTTTGAACTTGACTTCAGAGGTCTCAGATTACCTGACAGAGACATAGGAACTGACTCTTCTAGGGTAGACTCTATAATTTTAGACTTAATGTTATTCCTGTAAATAATTTCCAAATATAGTATTGAGCACAGTAAAGGCTTTGGTATGTGAGACAGACAAGGCTGTGAGTGAGAAGCAGAAAAAAAGTAAAATAAATAAAAATAAAGGAGAAAAGACTCATCATTACAGAACAAATCCATTCAAGGATGGGTGAGCTGCTGCCGCCTTCTCACCTCCAGTGCCAGGGAACCTGAGTAAGACTCAGCACTCATAAGCAGGATCCCAGACTGTTTTCCAAGCCCCAGTGGTACATTTTAAATGTCTTGCCTTTGGAGTATCAGCAGAGTTCACTAGGTGTTAAGATCCTGCATAGGGCTGGTGCCAGGATCCCGTGGATTCCTGCATAGGGCTGGTGTTAGGATCCTGTGGATTCCTGCATAGGGCTGGTGCCAGGATCCCGTGGATTCCTACATAGGGCTGGTGTTAGGATCCCGTGGATTCCTGCATAGGGCTGGTGCCAGGATCCCGTGGATTCCTGCATAGGGCTGGTGTTAGGATCCTGTGGATTCCTGCATAGGGCTGGTGTTAGGATCCTGTGGATTCCTGCATAGGGCTGGTGTTAGGATCCTGTGGATTCCTGCATAGGGCTGGTGTTAGGATCCCGTGGATTCCTACATAGGGCTGGTGTTAGGATCCTGTGGATTCCTGCATAGGGCTGGTGTTAGGATCCTGTGGATTCCTGCATAGGGCTGGTGTTAGGATCCTGTGGATTCCTGCATAGGGCTGGTGTTAGGATCCTGTGGATTCCTGCATAGGGCTGGTGTTAGGATCCCGTGGATTCCTGCATAGGGCTGGTGTTAGGATCCTGTGGATTCCTGCATAGGGCTGGCAGCCATACCACAACACAGGAAAAGCAGGGGTATGCAATACTTGGGCAAGGAAAGAAGCCTTTTCCTACAGAGACTTATAATTACCTTTCACCCTCTATCGTCAGGTTCAAAGTGTAACAGCTAGAAAAGACAAAAAGGCTTGTAGGCCGGATTGGATTGTGTTAACAGGCATCTTATCTCTGATAGGAAAAGAACATGACCATCACATAGAAATAAAATTTATGAAAACAAATGACACTATAATTTGTATAATCTAAAATAAAAACTTTGATGATACACCAGTGTTTATGAGAAGATACATGTGTTTAGTAATATGTTGATGTCAATACATAGTTTTACATATTTCTGGTGTCATATATATATATATATATATATATATATATATATATATATATATATATATATATATATATATATTACACACACACACACACACACACACACACACAATGTACAAACATATTGGAATGTCATTTTAGCCATTAATTATAGAAGTAGAGGCATCATGCAAGGTACACTATGAAAATAACAGCTTTTCATTGATTAGTATTCTGGGTGAATTCTTCCACCCCTGTCAGTGCTGGAATGGGAGAGGGGAAACAACAGTGTCCATCTACTTTGGCCAAACAGTACTAAAAATAGTCATTTAAACTAAGGCATCAGTTTTTAACAATTCTCTAACTCCCGCCTATCTTCAGAATTCTCTGAAATGTTTAAGGGGCTAATGTCTGTCCTCTGGTGACCCCAGGGGATAGAACAGAATGACTATGACAGGTGTCTGCAACTTTGTGATTGTCAGGACTGTTCCTTTTGTCAGACCTTTATTTGATGCAAGCATTTAGCATAATGTAGGCCTGGTGGATTTCCTTAGAGACTGAGCCCTGCACATCTCTTTCAATGTTTGTCAGTCTCACCGTGTTTCACATAACTCCTTGAACCTGCCTTGCTGCACAGAACACTCTGCTTTTACTATGCCTGTTCTCGTGACTCAACTTCCTGATTCTCACTTAAGGGTGCATGAACTTCTTGGCCACTTCCAAATTAATATGAGAACCAAGGGAAGTCAAAGAGCCCTAAGCTCTTCTGGCTAAGCTTTCTCTACCTGACTGTACTGTTTGATCCTGTGACTGGAGCTCTGCTTTCAATCTGTGCTAGACTTTGGCATCACTCTTAATGCAGGAAACATTCTGCTCTGCATCTGAGGCTCAGCCTTGAGCTGGAATAATCACAACACAGGTGTAGCGCTCAGACCTGTCCACTGGAGGAGGTACTCCACCTGTGTCATCACTGTTCCTTAACAGGGTGCTAGCCCAAAGTGGGAGCAAGACTGAGTCATTGATAGAGGAGAAAAGAAAGCACTGTGCAGCCTACTGTCATCTGAGTGATTTTAGTAAACTAATTGCTTTGGAAAATGAAATAGGTGACTTGTTGAGCTATAAGTGTTTGAGATTAGCCTCCGTCAAGATAACTGGACACTGGAAAAATGTACAGAATCTGTTCAGACAATGTGTCTCTGTTCCACCCGTTTCACCATCGACTGTGTTCTCCTGCAAACTTGGAAACATTTGCAGAGGTTTAAGGTTTCTTTTACAAGAAAAGATCATAAAATCTCTTTGAGGTCAAGCCAAAGACAAGCACTTTTGGAGAATGACCTTAAAAAAAGTTTTTCTAAGTGTATGTAGCATATGTAACGTGAACCACTTCCTTTATTTCTTCAGAGAATACATTTTTCTCCAGTTAATTTTCCATTTCCTAAATTGTCTAAGGACTCCATTCATTTCTTTTGCATTCTGGGCTTCAGATGTCACATACAAGCTGCAAGTGCAATCTGCCCACTGGTGATGTTGCTTTGGTCACTGCCTCCCAGTCTCCACTCCCAGTCTCCATGGTCGCTGGGTCTGCAAGGCTCTGGCTTTCTGTTCTGCTCTGGGAGTGCCCCTGACATGCTGGATTATTGCCAATGCTGTGCTGGCTCCTCAGCCAGCCTCTGAGATTCACACTCTTTTCTCTCTCTTGTGCCATCCACTTTTTTGTAAAGATGACACCATGTCAAGAGGGCTGGGTCCAGAGGACCAAGAGGACTTGAGCGCAAAGTAGGTAGACTCAGAGTGCCTTCCCCATGCATTTGTCAGCATCATCTTCTCCCACAAACCGCTTGGTGAGCTCAGGACACTGGTTCACATAATTCTTCAGATTCACGTTGAGCTGACCTTTACAGATTTTGATGTTCCTTCCAACAGACATCAGGAGCAAAAGAATGGAATTTTCCATTCTTTCTTTCCTTCGAAGATGTTTTTGTTTATCTCTTTGTTTGTTTGTGTACCTCTGCTTATTAGCATGTCAATACCTTAGTACCCTGCAATACATGTCATCAACACATATGACAGATGACATGCAAGCTCATAACATATGTTCCAGTCTCAGTTATCCTCCTAGATATCACTTCTTAAGGGAAATCTTATACATTTCCCAACTTAACCTCCTGTTTATCCATCTTATACTCATAAATTTGTAAATCTTCCCATTGATTATTTCTGAAATACACTGAAAATTCATCTGCCTCAATTTTCACAGCAAATCTGTAAAATAAATAGAATTTCTTGGTCCACACTCCAAAGAAAACACTTGAGCAGTGTTAGGCATGCTGGCAGATCTCAGCACAGAGAGTTAGAGGAAGGAAGATCATGGGTAAAAGGCCAGTCTCAGCCAACCCCATTGACACAAGTAATGTTATTTGATTAAGACAAGGGCTTTCTCTCAGTGGCAATATTTATCTGATCTTTTTATGGGGGATTTGAGAGTTCATAAAGCTGCTTGATATGGAATGAGCATTTGCCTTGGTTGTCTATAAATTCAGACAATAAACCATTTCCTAATTATTTGGAGAAAAAATAGATACAATTCAGTTGTGATTGATTTCTATATTGTGCTATATTTTCATAAAACTCATTTATTTACTATTTAAAATGTGATTTAAAGCTGATTAACCCATAAAACATTTGTTTTTGTTAAACATTATTGTAAAGTCAAGAAAAGTAGTGGTAGATTTTTAGCTTTTGATATGAAAAGATACTTGAGTAGAAATCAGCAGCCTTATTTATAATAGCTAGAAGCTGGAAAGAACCCAGATGTACTTCAATAGAGGAATGGATACAAAAATTGTGGTACATTTACACAATACAGTACTACTCAGCTATTATAAACAATGACTTCATGAAATTCCTAGGCAAATGGATGAAACTTGAAGCTATTATTCTGAGTGAGGTAACCCAGTCACAAAAGAACACACATGGTATGTCCTCGGTGATAAGTGGATACCAGTCCAAAAACTCAGAAAACCCAAGAAACAATTCACACAACTTATGAAACTCAAAGAGAAGGCCATAAGGTAGATGCCTCAGTCCTTCTTAGAAGGGAGAACAAAACACTAATGGGAGGAAATAAAGGAACAGATAGAGAAGCAGGGATTGGAGAAAAGATAATCCAGAGACTGCCTCCCCTGGGGATCCACCCCATATGCAGCCACTAAACCCAAGCACTCCTGCTGATTCCAAGTAGTGCTTACTGACAAGAACGTGATACTGACAATAACGCCTCCTCAGAGGCTCTGCCAGAGCCATACTGATGCAGAGGAGGATGCTCGCACTAACCATCAGACTGAACATGAAGGAGCTGAAAAGGGCCTGCAATCCCATGGGAAGAACAAAATGACCAACTAACTAAACCCACCACTGATCCCAGGGACTAAAACACGAACCAATGAGTTTACATGGAGAGACTCAAGGCCCCAGGTGCCTATGCAGCAGAGGATAGCATTTTCTGGCATCAGTGGGAGGAGGGGCCTTTTCCTAGTGTAGGAAAATGCCTAGGTGCTGAGGTGGGAGAGAGTGGTTGGGAGAGAGAGCACCTTCATGGAAGCAATGGGGAGGGGTGGTATTGGGGGAAGGGGATAATATCTGAAATGTAAATACAGAGAATATCTAATAAAAAAGAAACTATGACAAAAGCAAAAACTTAAAGAAAAAATTAAAAGTGTAAAAACTTTTAAAAAATATGGTTATTTTGTAGATTTTTTTTCAATAGGTAAATGTCAGGTCGTCTTGAAGTAAGATGTCCCATTATTTCAGTTCTTTTGCTCATTCAGAGTGAGATTGACTTAGTAGTTTCCCAGTTTATCTTGTGTGGATCTGAACAGTTGAGCAGGACCGAGGGAAAGGTGCGGTTCCATTAAGCTCTATCCTGTCATTGGCTGTCAGGTAAGCCTTGTTACGCTGTCCATCCTCATTTAACTATCCCACAAGATCTCTTAATGAAGTTAAGCCCCAAGTTCACTCCAATAATTCTGTGGCAAGAGTTTGTGCATTGTAACAATTCATCACTTGTCAAGAAGGCACTTTTAGTTTATACATTTAATAAGGGCATCCTCTAGCTCGGTTAATTAGAAGTGAACAGTTTGCATATTTACTAAATGTGGAGTGTCATTGCCACCACGGCCTATTGCCTACATGAATTATTTCTCTATCTGCAATAAACAGCTGGGTAATTATTACTGCCATAATCAGATAAATTCCCTCTGTAAGGCTTTTCTTACATGGCAATTCTTTGAACTCATCCAAAGCTGAGCAAAATTTATGAACTCCAGCAGCTTGGCCACTTTCATACTATGGTGTCCCTGTTCCCCATTTCAAGGACATAAGTGGAGCACCGTTGTTATTGTGTAAATAAGGAGAATTAGATGATGACCAAAGATAGCATTTCAATAAACCCCATCTTTAAAAGAGTATTCTCAGCAAAGTACACCATAGAGGTTTGTCATTATCTAATTATGTGTAGGTGACAAACTCTATGGTAAGAGCTAGCCTAAGGGTGAGGAAGATTACAGCCTATTCTATAAACACCCAAATCACTCACAGGATCGACTGTTTGTGCCATTTTATCTGTTTTGTACCGATGTAGTAGCCGACACAATGGTGGGCTGCAGTGTCTAACTGAATGTGCAGACTGGATACTTTATTCTGAAGAGCATCCACTCTGTTTATCCTAAGAGCAGATGCTTCATGAGCTAATATACAAGCTCTGTCCATCTTCTTGGGTGGTGTGTGTGCTGTTGTGGATCAGTATTGAGAAGGGTGACTGGCTGGAAGGCTGTGCCATTGACGTGGTGTTTGCCTCCGTCTCGCTCACCTGTGTGGCACAGCAGCAGCAACACTGCCAACCATTGTGTCTGCTAGTTTCTCTTAGAACCTACATCTCACTCTACTGTTTTCTGTTTTCCTCTTCTAAGAGGGTTTGTAACATCCATTTTTCTGTGTACATTTTGTTGGTTTTAGTTGGTTGCTTGCTTTTTATCCCTATTGTTTGTTGGTTTTTGTAGACAGTCTCACTGAGTAGGCAGGACTGGCTGCTGGAACTATGTAGAGATGGCCTGGAACTCACAGACATGTCTGTCCCCACCTCCTGATTAAAGGGTCAAAGGTGTGCACCAGCCCCGCTGGCTTCTCTGTGCCTGATTTGGTTTAGTGTTGGTGCCACCTCTGACCATGTGTTGTCCTTTACTCTGTCTGCCGTGGACAGTCCCATCTGTTTCTCTGAACTTTGCTATTTAATATGGTTCCTAAACCAAAGGTCCACCCAGAATTTCTGATTGTTTTATCCATTTCCTCAGATGCCGGCTAACCTCACTATGTAGTTAGTCATCTGTAGATGCTTCAAGGAAGCATTGGTTTCCTAAATCTCTTCCTCTCCCACAGTTAGTTAGTTCTTTACTTTCTCAAGTCAGAAACAAGAAAGTTATGCTCCACTTGAGCTTAATCAAAGAATTGGTTAGGATTTGATCCCAGACTACTACTTCATTTGATTAAACCCCAGAAATATTTTTCTAGATCTCTGTTTCCACTCTTGTCTGTCTTCCCAACCACTTTTATCATATGCATCTTTGTAGAGAAAAATATAAGCATTATCATTGATTACATTATCTGCTTCTAAAGGGAAAGATGACTGTGAGGACATAGATCATGGGACCCATGTATCTAGGCATCCGTATTTGAGTGTTGTCTTTTCATATTCAGTATTAATAACTCAGCAAACCAGAAACAAATACTTGGACTGTATTCTTCCTTTTAAAAGATTTATTTTGTTTTCACTTGTGTGTACATATCTCTGTCTGTGAGCATATGCTGTGTGTGCAGGTGTCCAAGAAAGACCAAAGAGTGCATTTGATCCTGGGGAACTGATTACAGGTGTTTGTGAGCTGAGTGACATGGGTGCTGGGAACCAAACTCTAGTTTTGTAGAAGAGCCACATGTGCTGCTAACCACTGCCACCCTGTCAGTTCTGACACTATTCCTAAATAATTACAACAGTTAACAACATGGTATTGAGGAAAGTATGAGTGCTCATCATAGTTGGAGCATTTTGCAGACTGACAGCTCCTGGAACATCTATGCCTATAAAGCACAGGATTGTGTCATCAAGTAGAAACTGACATGGTGGTCTATTCGAGAGCACTGGATTGATAAAACTCTGTTTGTATTCCGTCCAGCAGTGATGTCAGTTCACCTTCGTTCTGTTGTCTAGTGTTCTCTACATCCATTTTCCTTCTGTTCTTCTTGTGCGGATATAACTGACACATGGGGAGAAGCCATTAGAGTTCATTCTCTGAATCCCCATTTTAGATTGTCTTATTCTTCTCTAGAGATGAACTTCTCTGTGGCATCATATAGGAGTCATTACTGGGACTTAAATAAAACACCTAATTTTTATTTTTTCAAATCTCAAGGATATTCACTGTAGTTGAATGTAGTTGATGCTTTAAACCCAATGGCCTTGATCTCTGATTAGCTCTGGGCTGACCCTGGTATTTGGTAGATTATGTGCAAAAACAGAGCCAATCATTCAATTACTCTTACGTTAGAGCATAGCACACTTTAAATGAGAGGCAATGTGCAGCGTTTGAGTGAAAAGTTGGATGGTGCAGCTCATGTCCTGTGAAGAGAGCATCAGTCACATCAACTCGGCACTAAAGGTTAATGACTGCAAGTGTGTGTTTGTCCATAGTTCATTACAGCAAAGGTGCAAAGAGGATAGTGCAGTGGAAGTGATCTACCCATACACAGGAACACCAAGTGCTGCTTCTCAAAGGTCTCATCTGCAGAGCCATTGCATTGACAGAGAACACAGACGCCTGACATGATACCTGCCCTTTGCTGACCTCCATGCAGTGCTGTGAAAATAAACAAATGTCTGTAAAATAGCTGGAATCCTGAGCTTAATATGCTATGTGAAGATATGAATTGTTCTGTTCTTGTACTGACCCTGTGTTGCTCTCAATTA
This sequence comes from Micromys minutus, assembly GCF_963924665.1. Taxonomy (NCBI): domain Eukaryota; kingdom Metazoa; phylum Chordata; class Mammalia; order Rodentia; family Muridae; genus Micromys; species Micromys minutus. The sequence goes on from NC_137969.1 coordinate 56,772,143, forward strand.
CTTGGCATCCTATTTGTTATATAAACTTTTACTTCCTTTTACACAAAGAATCCATGATAAAAATAACATAATTTCACACCGAGGTATTATACTTCGAATATTTTCTCTTTTCTTTCTTTCTTTCCTTCCTTCTTTCTTTCTTTCTTTCTTTCTTTCTTTCTTTTTCTTTCTTTCTTTCTTTCTTTTTCTTTCTTTCTTTCTTTCTTTCTTTCTTTCTTTCTTTCTTTCCTTCCTTCCTTCCCTTCCTTCCTTCCTTTTTTCTTTCTTTCTTTCTTTCTTTCTTTCTTTCTTTCTTTCTTTCTTTCTTTCTTTATTCAATCATTTTATGTTCTGATCCCAGGCTTTCTCCCTTCCCTATCCCCCAACTCCCCTGCTCTTTTCCTCTAAGAATGGGGAGCCCCCTGGGTACCAACCCACCCTGGCACATCAAGACATTGCAGGACTAGGCTCATCCTCTACCACTAAGGCAAGACAAAGCAGCTCAGTTAGAGGAAGGAACAGGATCTACAGGCAGGTAACAGAGTCAAGGACAGCCCTCACTCCAGTTTGTTGGGGGACCTGCATGAAGACCAAACTGTACATCTGTTACATACATGTCTGTGTGTGGGTGCGCGCAAGCGTGAATGCGTGTGTTGGGGGCTATGTCCAATACATGTATGCTCTTTGACTGATAGTTAAGTCTCTGGAAGCCCCCAAGGTTCCAGATTAGTTGACTATGTTGTTCTTCTTGTGGTGTCCCTATCCCCTTCAGGTCCCTTAGTCCTTCCCACTACTGTTCTACAATACTTCTGAGCCCTGTTTAATGTTTGGATGTTGGTTTCTGTCTGTTTTAGTCATTTGTTAGGTGGAGCTTCTCAGAGGACAGTCATTATAGTCTCCTGTCTGCAAGCATAACAAAGTATCATTATTAGTATCATAAACTGGTGTTTGTCCTGTGGAATGGGTCTCAAGTTGGGCCAGCTTTTGGTTGGCCATTCCCTCAGTCTCTGCTCCATCTTTTTCCCTGCACTTCTTGTAGGCAGGATACATTTTGGGTCTAAGGTTTTGTGTGGGTGGCTTAGTGTCCTTATAACTCCACTGTGATTCCTGCCTGGCTACAGGAGGTGGCCATTTTAGGCTCTATATTTCCCACTGCTAGGAGTCTCAGCTGGAGTCACCCTCATAGACTTCCTGGATCCTTCCTCTTCCCAGATCACTGACACAGCATGTCTTAGAGATGCCCTCCCACCACATAATTTGAATATTTTAGAAGTAATACCATAATATACAGAAATTCTTTCAAATAGTTTGATATTGATTTCCATGAATGATCTCTGAGCGGGTCTTGGTGGGTTTTGAGTTCATGCAAAGTGGGTGAATGAGAAGAGCAACGGCTTTGAGGTCAGAGCAGCAACTGTGCTATTTTGCTTTACAGAAGCGATGGTGTCATAGTCTTGAAGCTTCTTCCAAGTCCTAGGTGTAGTCACACAGTTGATGATGCCATGCATCCAGCAATGGCCAGGGAATGGTCTTCTATTGTAAATGCTATGTATGCCCCTTACTGGGGGGGGGGGACGGGAGAATGACCCAACTGTATCTCATTCCATTGCTTTCTATCCCTCCTGCCTGTGTTTAGCAAAAGCCTTCTCTATTCCTTTTCTAGTTGTAAGGCTGCCGCCCCAACCCTGCCTCACCCGATCCCTCTCACCAGAAGTGAGATTCCTCACTGTACAAATGTCTCCCTCAGAGACTTGTTCTGTCAGTCCAGGAAGGTGGTAGATGTTTCATTTTCAAGCTACTTGAGAACAGAAACTAGACTTTATATGTCATTTCCTTTAATATCTCTAACATACATGTAACATGTATAAGGGGTTAGTTATTTCTCTTTATGATATTAACTCTTTTTTTCCTTTTTATTGAAAATAGATTCTTTCCTCAAATAATTTATCCTTTCCACTCCTTCCAGTTGCTCCCCACTTCCTCTCCAATGAGGATCTACTCCTCTGTCTCTCATTAGAAAATAGCAGCTTACTAAGAGATAAGAAAATATAACATTAAAATAGAATATGATATAGAAGCGCTGTCACATAGAGTAGGACAAGACAAACCAACAGAAAGAAACGAGCCCAAGACAAGGCACAAGAACCCGAGACCCACTTGTCTGCACACTTAGGAAGCCAATAAGACGCTATGCTGGAAGCTGCAATGTAGACAGAGGGCCTGGTGCAGACCCAGCTGTGTCATATCTGTGCTAGTTCAGTCTCCTGCATACGAGCTCTGCATATCCCGACTAAGAGGGCATTGTTTGCTGGATGTTAGCTCTAAACCAGCTTAGATCTTTTGAGAGAAACATAACTTATACTGAAACAAAGGCTTTTCAGGAATTGCTAAGTTGTGTGTGTGTGTGTGTGTGTGTGTGTGTGTGTGCGTGCACGTGTGTGTGTGTGTGTGTGTGTGTGTGTGTGTGTGTGTGTGTGTACAATTAAAATGTGTCCATTAAATTTAGTACATGAGAGGAGTCGGAGGGAAAAACGGAAGGGGGAAGATATGTTTTAGTTTAAAAATGCAAATATAGTTTATATCAATGAAACTTAAATACTTTTATGTCACAATACACCACAGCAAACATTGGTAGTGTTCACCTGTTTTATTTCAAAACATCAGACTCACTGTCGGAACAGCTAACAACAGACAACAGGTCAGTTTCCATCAGTGTCCATATTAGTGGTCTTCAAGCTGCTGTGGACGATGGCTTCTGTAGTGACTTAAGAACTCTATGCAATATTATCCTAGTTTCCCTCCGCTACTTTTGGTGATATGATTTTTAAAACATGTCACATCACCTGCATTTCTCTGTCAAGTTATCTTTCTCAAGAATCCTTTGTGATGCATACATTCTGTCAGGTGGCCCTCATAGGGTTTTGCTTACGTGGTGACATGCATGTTAGGGTTATTGCTGGATCACCTCTAAGATTCGTTATGACATCATACTAGTGAACAAAATGGACCTTTCTCAATGTCCCCAATCCCACAGTCTTCATTCCTGTAGGGCCCTCTAGGAGTTCTGATCGGCTTGTCTACATGGTGCCTATAATGCGTGCTTCTAGCAGCTTCCACATCCATCACACAGGGAAAGAGGGTCCTATTTCCACTATAGGGTACAGCTGATCTTTCGATGTACAACAGTTGTTTCCCAAATTAAATCTTCAATGAGTGAGTGTGCCGTTGCCTACTGAGTAGTTTCCCAAGGTCTACAGCAGTGATGGTATAGGATACCCACAGCAGATACTAGAGCAGGGTCGCTCAGAACAGACCCTTAGTGAATGACTCCTGAGCTTTGGAGTTGACCTGCCTTTGCCTCTTATAACTAAATGCCAATGACCGGATTAAATACACAAGTTTGTTGGTTGGTTTGTTGGTTGATTGTCTCTGAGTTCTGTAGACTAAGAGTCAAGGTGCCAGCAGATCCAGTATGTGGTGAGAACACTCTTGTTGGCAGATAATCTCATCTCTCTCAATCTCCATGTGCTACAGAAAATGACAGCATCATGGTACACTATTTTTCATGATGTCACAAAACACAGTGAGGGTCACCTTCAGGAATTTGCTATGTAAACACTCTTGGATTCCAGATTGGTGAAAGCATTTATCAGCACTTTGTTTTTACCTGCCTTTAACTTTCTCTGGATTATCATACCGAGCTCCTGACCTTCCCTCAAATTACCCACAGATACTTCCTAATTTAACAGACAAAACCATATCAGTACCCTAGTACTTCATAGTGCTATGTCAAGAAATACATTATGCATGCACGCAGCTGTAATAAACTCTATGGGATATTAGTTCTATGAAAGAAGAATGGAGGTTTATGATGGTGAAAACAGCTAAGTAATTATTAATGGGGACACCTATGAAGATTTCTTGAAAGAATGGAGAAAGATCTTTGAAGGCTGATGAGCTGGCCCAGTTAGTGAACAAAGTACTGGTCACAACCCTGACAGCCGAGTTCAACCTCAGGACCCATAAGATTTTAAATATAGATTGTTTGTGAAAACAATTTTAAGCAGGTGCTGTTTCTCAAAAAAAAATGTGGAAAGTATTTTTCTGGTTTGGCATAGACTTCAGGGAAAATCAAGAACACCTTAAGTCATTGTAGGAAGAGAAAAAGTGCATGTTGTGGGGATGCACAAATTACGGCATGAAAGGAAGTGACGTCAGCTTACTCGGGCTCGGAACTAAGAGAGACTGTTTTCACTGTCTATCATTCCCCTGCAGTTCCTGCCTAAATACTTACATGGAGACAATAAATCCTTTAGTAGAGTTTATACTTACCACAATGTTTCTACCATCCAGGGCTATCTTACAAAGCCGACTGACTTTTGTTTTAATAGAGAGGCACAACACAGATGGAGTCTATTTTTTATGGAGGTTGTAGTCTAGTAGAAGACTCAGATGACAAGTATACATATATATATGTATATATATATATATATATGGCTATAAGATTTTTAAGATTTACTTATTTTATGTATGTGAGTACATTGTAGCTGTCTTCAGACACACCAGCAGAGGGCATTAGATCTCAGTACAGATGGTTGTGAGTTACCATGTGGTTGCAGGGAATTGCAATCAGTGTTCTTAACTGCTGAGCTATCTCTCCAGCCCCAAATGTAAGTTTTTTGTTTTTTGGGTTTTTTTTGTTTGTTTTTTGTTTTTATTCTTTGAGGAAAAACGAATTTACAGTGTTATGAATGAGAAGATCTGTGGGAAGGATGCTGCAGTTAGCTCATGCGCTGTAAGGGAAAGATGATGCAGTTAGCGCATGCGCTGTAAGGGAAGGATGATGCAGTTAGCGCATGCGCTGTAAGGAAAGGATGCTGCAGTTAGTGTTCATGCACTACTGAAAGTGAAAGTTCCCCAATATGCTCAGATGGAATGGCTGACACTGAAGCACAGTGGTGCTGTGTGGGACGGACAGAGGCCCGGGGCTAGCCTCAAGTCCTGTAGCATTTTACTATCTGTTAGTTACATCTGCTGAGTAGCTCCTAAGTCTCTTTTCAGTTGGTCCTTTTAAAAGTAACATGCATCCTGCAGTTTTTACTCAAAAATAGCAAGTGGAAGAGTGATTTATGACTGTTCATCAAAATCATCTCCCAAGTGTCTACATAGCCACCTACTTCTAAAGCTGTGACATGATAGTGAAGGTCACTAAACTGTTCCCAAACTGGCCTCATCCTCAGCTGCGTGTGTGCTTTGAAAAACAGTGTACTTGCTTCCTACCCATACCTAGGTAAAATACTAGATTAAACAAAGTAACCTCATATGAATTTAGCATTATGATTGAAGCCATCAATTTTGGAGTCAGACTTGAATTCAGATTCCACTTTCTAGTTGTAGGTGTTCAGTAGAGATTTAATCTCTTTGAGTCTGTAAGACAGGCTAATACAATCTGTTCAGTGGGGCTTTGTTTCCCCAGTAGGACGGAACGAGTATTAAATCAATAATCTACAAACCTTACCTAGAAAACTCCTCAAAGCAGAACAATGACTAATGTGCTCACATCGTTTGGATAGTTCAAGATCAGTGAGGAAAGTAAAGACGCGTGCATGCCTATGTGTGAAGAGACTTTGAAACAGGGGTCTAGTGAGTGGGTAAGGACTGCAGCTGAGAGAGGGAAAGAGTGCACAGGGAACAAACAGTTCTCTACACTGGTGCTAGCCAACCTCGGAGCTCTGGGACTTGGATGAGCCATTACAGTGTTCCACACTGCAGCAAAGGCCCAGGCCTGTGTCTTCCCTTAGTCAGCATTTGCAACCTGTTAGTTTCCCTTCAGGCTAGGGTGCTTTAATCCAGTGTGGGGGGATGTGATATGGTGAGCAACCAGCTCCGGCCATTGTCTGCACCCATCGCTCCTTAGTGATGCAACAGAGCCTAGGAGATGTGCCTGTCCCCTTTACCCATACAGCCTTCTTCCACGATCAAAGGTGAAACTCTCCTCACGTGACCTGACTTCACGATGTAGTATGAGGAGGATACAGGGAAGAGAACTTTGTCTGCATTTTATTTTCTCCTTTTTTCCTGCTGGTGAAAGATTTATTCATGCCTCGGGCCTCTTAGGAAGCCAGGTACTATATGTTCTCATTGTGACATTTTAAGCACATAGTATGCACTTACCAGAAGGAATGTCATCAAGGGATTAGGCATGACACGAAAGAGCTGCAGTAAGTAAACTGAATAGCCTCTGCCCCATGTCTATGAATGCTGAAGGAAACTAAGGCTCACATAGCATTGCTCTGCATAGATTCAACTTGTCCAACCCTCACAATAGCCCAATGAGAAAGATGGAAATATTTGTGTATTTTTTTCTTTTCTAGATGAAGCTATTGCAGTTCAGAGGTTAGACAGCAAGCACACAGCACAATGAGCTTGTCTAGCCAGGGTCACTGCAGAGGACGTCCTAACTGCTCCGCTATATTGCCTCCCAGTGGCTACTTTTATTTTTATTATCACGGCGATTCTAGACTATGTAAATATTTATCACTATAAATGCCACGAGTAAAATGTACTCAAATATAAATCTTTGTATTTGCAGTGGTTTTAATCATTATGTTTAAAGTGCTATCATGGAATATTCATAGGCAATGAAAATGGTGCAGAAAATCTGACTATTTTCTGTGATAGAAAATAGGATCATAAGACGTGTGTGGCTAAGTCAGTAGAAAATACCCTGTCGGACTCGGGTCTGGGAAGATGGTGACTGCAGCCTTGCCGGCAGCTACATACCTAAAGTCCAGAGGCGCTCACTAACAAGTTCTCATTCGGACTCACTTCTCCATTGGATCAGCTAAGACACTCAGTACCTGCACATGTTGTTCTAAATTACCTCAAAGGCTTGTATGAGGAATCATAGAAAAATGGATTATTTTTCACACAAAGTTGTTTTTATGTAAAAACAAAACTAAAAGATTAGAATTTATAATGCACTTATGTTTTTGTGTAACACAACTGGTAAACATTCTGATTTGTTCATACGTCACTGCCTTGAAATGTGTACCTTAAGGACAAAGAAAGGTCACCATTTCCTCTAACTCCTGGTTCTTTGTCAAAAAGTGGACACAGTTAATGAGGTTTGTTTGGTACAGAGCAAATTCGCAGACACAGACAGAGATGCTTTCAATGGAAACAAATTTGTTTGGCTTTACCAGGCTCAAAGCGATCAATAATAGCCTGAGATGCGGTCAGAGGGTCATCGTGCCAGCTTGCCAACACCATCTAAGGTGGGGCTAGCCCAGGGTACAGGGGCAGAAGCACCCAGTACCAGCCATAAGGAAAAGAGGCCATTTTATGCCTCCTTTTTTCATATTAATAAGCAATTTTCAAGGGAAGGGTGGTAAAATGGGGGCCGTGCCACTCCAAGTAATTCATTTATTTTGCAATTTAATCTTATGTTGAAAAAAATTGCTCTGCTACAGTAGCCTAGCATGGTGATTTTTAAACGTCACCGTGTTTCATAAGTAACCTTGTGTGAAGTACTGGGAGCTTGTAAGGGGGAATTGCAACAAAAATTTAGCAGACACTCATGCAGCAAGGAGAATCCTTTTTCTTTTTAGTCTATCTCCTTCTAGTTTCCCCTGATATATATGAAGAAAGACTAAGGTGACTTATTTGAAATTTTACACATAGAAGTAGACAATGAGTTACACAGCTATTTAAGAAATAAAACAGTGGAATTAAAATGCTGGTCTGACGTGATAAATCTGTCCAATGGAAACAAAAGATGTAGTCTTTCTTCCTTATTTGATAATATCATGTCCTATTTGGAAGCCATTTATCACACAGTATAATTTAAAGCTTATTTTTCATTTGAATTTCTTAGGCATATACATAAATAAGGACTTTTTTCATTATTTTAGTAGATTTCTCATGCCTGAGGAAAAAAATAACTTAATCTAATCCTCTATTTAGATTACTTATATAACTGAATAAAATGTCAATTCTTTCTATGCAGGATAATGTGTGTAATCTTATTGGTATCAATTGAACTATTAGCTGACATAAACATAATCAATTAAGCATGTAAAATGGACTTTAAGATATAAAGTGATTAACATACAAAGAAAGTAGACATTTGTTAATAAAAATTAAGATTTCAGACTTGCATCCTTTTTAGGATATTTAAATATTTCCAAGATAGATAATCTTCAACAAAGGACATGGGTGACACAGAAAACCACTCACTTTACATTGGATTTTGGCATTTCCTCTGCTGCTGTATGAATTGTAACATATACGCACTTGGTGTTGAAAGCTTCATCATGACAAAGTCACTTAAATGCTGTCTAACAACGGCAAAGATTTCCACAGAATTCACAGGCAAGATAAATTGCACCCTTGATTTTGATGGATGTGGCTGATCATTGCCCCTCAAAAAACTGATTATCATCAGTGAAAGAATTAGGGAATCAACTGATGCCAACAGAGTAACTGCTAACGATTTTGATGCAGGGAGGCTTTGGAGGAGTTCGCAGAAATGAAAGAGAGAGAAGAGAGAAAGGCTCTCCTGGAACTGGAGGAGAAGCAAAAAGATCACCGAGCCCGCAAGATGCATTACCTGCTCAGCACAAAGCAGGTTAGTCTACCTGTGCCTGGCAGCTCCCATGAGCCACTTGGACCCCTAGCCTGACAGAGATAAAGTAGCAGGCTGAATAGGACATGACTTGCTGAAAAGATACCACAAAAACACTACTTCAAGTTCAATTTTGTGTTTCAGTGTCGGTGTGCGCAGGCGCCATGGTTGGCCTGTGACAGTACCTCATAGAGGCAGCTACTGAGCCACTGGCAAAAAGGTCCTCGTCAGCAGAGCGATCTGCCACAGTGATAACACAACAGGAAGGGCATAACCTCGCCTTCAAAACTCATTCCAAGTGGCTTATTGTTGTGTTGTGAATTGATCAAGGACTAGCAAGTTATTAAGCTGAGCTGGCTTTCAGGCTTTCTCTTTTAATTGAAGGAATGTTGAGATTAAGCCCATTCTTCCTCCTTTTCTAAATTTTGATAGACGTTGTCAAGTAAAGCTTTTCAACAAATTGCTTCAGATGGAGAGATAACTGTGGAATGTAGAATATTTAGAAATGTATTCTTATACTTAAGGTTTTGTTACGGTTCCCAAGAAAGAGTGCATTGCACACAGAATATTCTGCCCAGGGAGGTATGGTTTTAAATGCATAAACTGGATGCTGAGAGGGCAAAGGCACTTGCCACTCAGATTGATTGACCTTGTGTTCAAGCCCCAAGTCCTTGATAGTGGAAGGAGGGAGCTGGCTCCTTTCTTTTATTTATTTTAGTTATTAATGAGGAGTAGAGCCTTTATACTGCGGCCTCCATGTTGCTGCCCTCTTCACGGTCACTTTACCAGGCGCCGTTGGTGTTGGGACATTGCAGATGAAACTGTGTTGTTGAATTTCCTCCCTTGGAGAAGAATATTATAAGCACATCAGAGATTCTGTTGGCCTGGCAATTTGGATTATGAAATGATGTTGATCTTACTATGTAACTATAGGTAACTAAGGAGACAAAAGGTAACCTCTGAACCTATGGAGAACTGCCCCCCAAGGGCAAAGGTCTTGGTGATAAAATAGAAGAGTGATACTACCTTATTGTCTGGTATGTTCATTAGTCCATGAGCTCAGATGCTGCCAGATGATGCTGGCAAACACCTGTCTTGCCATACTGCCAGTAGATCTGGTCTGCTTCCTCTGGCTCAGTACGCTGGTATATCTCATGATGTACTAGAGGTAGAGCTTGAAGAGTACAGAGCTTTACTACACTGACATGGCTCCTCCTCAGCCTGTTTCTCTGACTAGCACGTCTCTGAATGCCTATCCTCCGTGCATACTGTGCTGGGAATTTAGTACGTGTAAGGTCATGCTAACGGATCCTTAGACATAGGAGCACTCAGCTTCATTTATATCGGCTGTCACACAACTTTGTTAATAGGAGAAAATTGCTGTCTATAAGCAGTCTCACTAAGATTAACAACCATTTTCAGTTTTGATTTTGCTGATACAAGGAATTTTAAATACTTTCCCTAGAGAAGAAACAAAAATACATACTTATCTGTGAGTACTGTTACTCATTTTCCCTATTGGCTGTTGGATGGCAACTGAAGTTTGGACTTAAAACTTATTCTTAGTTAGTCCAGGCTAACTCTTCAGGACTGTTTGTGCCTAGGAAAGGAGGTCCACTCCTAGAGACTTACGTTCTAATTGTCAATAGCAAGTGTAAGTTTGTTTTCGTGAAAAGTTTGTACATACACAGTTTTGCTGAACTGTGTGCAAAGAATGTAGCATTTTTAGAAGAGAACATAGTTTATTGGAAGTTTCAACAATTTAGTAATAGCATTATTCATATGCATTGTGTGATAGTAATGTTGACATTATATTCCTATAATTCTAATGCAGCCTAATATTGCTAGTAGATATAAAACATTAGTCAGGCAAACAATGCTTTAAAAACACTGAAGAGTTTTGCAGAGATTTGTGTTAATATCGATATAGATAATGCTACTTAATGAATTAAAAATAAACCTAGACTGGCTATGCTGATGTATTGATACTTACAAGCTTATTTTAATATGAATCTGATGTATATTTTTAAATAGTTTCAGGGGCTTTTGATAATTTGATTGTTATCTCATCTTTATTCAAGCAAATATGTTTGTGCTAATAGGAGTCACACTAGTAAATAACTAATATTGCAATGGGCGAATCAACAGACCCTCAGGGCCTTATTAATTAAAAAGTTCAACTCATAGGAACGCACCTCTTTTATATGTTTATTTCAATCAGAAAGCTGAACATGGCAACTTATTTGCATAAATAATCAATCACCATTTACTAGTAGTAATAAGGTTAATTTGTTGCTGCAGACGTAACAGGATTAGTCAATTATATTTCCTAGAAAATACTATTTGTTATGCACCTGCCGCTGTAAAGCAGGATTGTGGTTAATGTCCTTACTAAATGAACACATCAAAAAAAAAGACTTTGTCCCTGAAAAATTTTTTGAAAGGAAAGTTAATTTTAGTTGATTTGAATAAAGTAAAATGCAAGCATTGCCTCCATTTGTAAATTTATCTTTCTGCGAAGATTGATTATTTAATAAAGTTATTTATTTTGATTCAGTAACCAGTCAAACCAAATCTAACACATACAGGGCATATTTCCTTTGAAGAAAATCTCATTTACAGATTTGTTTTATTCCAAAGAAACTGACTTTCATTCCTTTGCCCTTGTTCTCAGTAATAAATTATGCTGTCTGCTCCACCTACTGGTGGATGTACGCAAAGGCCTGTGATTGAATTCACTAAAGGAAAACATTGCTTCCTAAGGCTCAGCAAAGTCACAGGGTGCATGTAAGATCCAATTGGGAATAGCTAGTACTTTGGAGATGAACATTACTGTATAGAATTACCCATAGTAGTAATTAATGACAGTGACTTAACTCATTTTCATGTAAATATGATCACAGGAAAGAACATAGAAACACAATATGGAGCAATCGGTATAGCTGCGTATTTTATTCTGTGTCATTTGATAGTAAACACATATTCAAATGGAAATTAAAAATTTATAGAAATAATTTTCATGTTATCATTTGCATAGTATTTTTTTATGTTTTCCTTATCCTACTAATTTTCACATGGGTACAAAATTAATTCTAAACAGTTTTGTGATTTTTAAAAATACCCTTTGCAGTGATCATTATCGACAAACTATAATTTGATATGCTTGAATATTTAAAAAATTAAAAAACAGTCAACTTTTCCTTCAAAACCATACAAAATTTAATTTATATAAGGAATAAATATATTTTAATTAAAACTTAAACTTGACCTAGTTATAATATGGTAAGCTGTTAAATGGGAAATATATTTATTATATTTAATAATATAAAACTGGTAAGTGATTAAATGGGAAACAAACTTAGAAGACAAAGATTATGAGACTAAAATTCTTAATGAGAAACATTTAATTTTTCTGAATTGCATATTATCTTCTATCCTGTTCTCCTAAGACAACAAGCTGAGAGCTTGTCTGTTTATGTACATTATGGACTTCTGTGAGTGACATGTGACATGCACTTCTATCTGAGGTGGAGCCATGGGAAACTGGTAGTCCCTCTGTGTACCTGTGCTATTATTTACATGTGTAATGGTGTGGGTGCATCTGAGTCAGGTGTCTTGTGAATTTGGAAGTTGCACTGTTTGGACAGACTTCACTGTGGACAAGGTTCTTAGAACACCCAGCTATCACGGGGAAGCTCAGAAGCAGTGTTGTTGACGTACGGCCATCAGTGACTGCAGCATGTTATACATATTGATCTTAGAGGCCACTTCATCCACTCATGCCCAGTCTGGCTCCTTGTGGTTACCTGGCTGTACCATTCCTCAGCTGCAGACATTTTGTCACCTGCCTTTGACTTTCTCTATCCCCACTGCCTTCCATCTCAGCATTCTTTGTGTTAGGACAGCTTTTGCATGTCCATCTCCTTCATTCAAGACAATGACAGTGTTCTTTAGTGTTGAGGGAAGAGGGACAGCAGATGGCTGCTGGGGAAGGACAATCACTTTTAAGGGTATGGCCCCTAGTTGGTCAGTCATGCTCCAGTTGGTAGCCCCACAAACATGAGTGTACACAGATTGATCCTGATAGGTTATGTAAAGTCATTAAAAAAAAAAAAAAAAAAACAGACAACAGAAGAGAAAGGAAGGGTGTCAGGGTAGATCTTCCAGGATTTGTAGAGAAGTTGGGAGTAGATATGGTCAAGATACTTTGTATCCAAACATGAAAATTTCAAAGAACTAATACAAATATGTTTAAAACAATCCTTCCTTTTCAGCGGAATCATTGACAACACTCCGCTATCCGCCTCCGCCCTGCCTTTCAGTCTTTTCTTCCTTTGCTCCTCAGTGTGGTCATCCCATCACAGCCTGACATTACGTTCAAGAAAAACTCACCACAAAGATTTCCTAACATGTGGACGAAGCTGATTACTTCTTACAACTAGTTATAGTCTGGACATTCAGAGTCCTGCTCTCACCGCCTAAGAGGGCAATTCTGGCAACTTCCCTCCACACTGACCTTCACCATTCCTTTCTTCCCTCAATTAAACTGCTTTGTCGATGAACTATATTAACTCTTCACCTGTCCTTATTAGTGTAGATTGGTAAATAATGGCAGATTATTAATAGTTCATAAGAGGAAAGGAGGAGAAATATCAGCCCAGGAGCCAAAGAAGCACAGAGTATGCATCTGTGGGAGACTCAGAGCTGGTGGGACGCGGTCTTGGTGTGTTAATGCTTAAGGAATCCATGGACTATCTGGACAATAGAGTAGGTATCCATATCTCTAAAATGAAAACGAATCAGACACGGGAGGAACCTGCCAGTCATTTCGGAAGGCTTACCACTACTTAATTTCCATTATTAACCCTATTACACCACGTACCTCCTATGCTTGCTTTCTTACTCGAATATTCCCAGCTACTGCTTCTAAATTCTTTTGTGGATCATCAATTTGTTATGGCAAGAAGTTGAAGAGGGCATGGCAGTAAGACAAATTGATAAAGTATGTTTGGGTAGTAGCATTTGGAGGATTGTAGGGGACAGGATCTCACTGTATACACAGCCCAGACTGTTCTGTAACTCATTATGTATCCCAGACTGATCTTGAAACCACAGAAATTCTCCTCTTATCTTCCCTAAGGGCTGGAATTACAGAAATCAAATTCTTGCTATGAATGGGAGGCAGTGTTGCACATTCCACGTGAAGACGTGTATCCTGACCTTAGCTAACAGACAGGGCATGGTGTGGGATTGGTAAGGTTTCCTTTCCAGCCTCTTCTTCCAAAGGAAGATTACAAATGTAAGGATGAGTATTTGTTCATGGTTGTACCTAGCTTATATAAATTCAGTAGAACTTAGTCCCTGGAAGCTGAGTCAGTGGCCAACATATGATTCACCAAGTGACACCTTTGTGCAAGACACTCCATCTCCACTTCGAAGTATCCTGAGATCCTCCTTGGTAGTTAAGTGCTCTGGCACCACACTCTTGATACAGAAGGATGATGCTACAGTGCTTACAGAAATGTGCTCAGTCAGCCCATGGACACTCATGGAAAAACTAGAGCCTTTGTACAGAAGGATAACAAAGCTGTGCATAACTTGGGCAGCAATGGAAATTCCATGTGCACAACTCAAGCCAATTTGCCGTATGTATCTATCTCCACAGTTCTGTGAGGCAGCAGTTATCTCTGCAGCAACCAAACTGTTATCTGAGTGATTCTCCCCTTTGGGTGGTTGGCAGGTTTATTCTTTTAAGAAGATTCTGCAGCAGATGAAGGACTGACTTCCAACCTCTGAAGGCACAGCACAGGAAGAAAGCCTATGAGCCTGGTCATTCTATCTGCATGCCATTGAGCCGTCCTGCCAGAACCTCACCTTTTCTGTCACCCCTGCCTTTGACAGCCTCTCTTCTGGGAATTAATTCAGCATTAACTCTTGTATTTCCATCCTCCCTCTTCAGTGTTATATACGTAATTTTTATTATATTGTAATCCATAGAAAAGGACAATTATTTACCCTCTCTTGTCCTTAAGTAGAAAATTTAATTGGGGAAAAAGTTGTCACCAAAGTAGCCCCTCCTCTGCCCTCTTCTCTTTATCCTGACTACAACATTCACCTAAGAAATTCAGGCAAAACCGTGGACAGAAGCAAATGGACAATCAAAAGCCACTGGAAAGCAACAGCAATGTAGGAAACTATATTTTTTTTCAACACACATTAAAAGTATTTTAAAATGGATTCTTTAGGAAAACATCATAAAACTTTCCTTTGGGTGATTAAAAATTCAATCCTGCTATGGGCCTAGAGCTTATTTGGTTTTGGAAGTCGTTTAAAAAAAAAAAATATATATATATATATATATATATATATATATATATTTTTTTTTTTTTTTTTTTTTAAATTATGTGTCTGTAGAAGGGTGGTATGTAATGTGCATGGGAGCATGGGGTTCTTGAGGTCAAAGACTTTAGTTCCTCCGAAGTGTCAGTGTCAGGTAACCTAATTCTCTGTGCAACCGAATGAGTAGATTTCTGCTGGGGATGTAGCTCAGTGGGACTGCTCTGGCCTCCAGTGCTTTTGGTACTGGGCTCAATTTCCAATAATGAAAAGAGGAAGAAACAGACAAGGATGGGCAAGGAGGAAGAGGAAGGGGAAAGAAGAGGGGAAGAAGGAAGAAGGAGGTAGAAGAAAGAGGAAGGAGAAAAAATTATTATAATGATGTATGATTTTAAATTTATATAAACTATTAAAAGTCTAATGGTGTTTATCCACTCAGTCTAAAATATTACTATTCTGATGAACTGCTTGACCCAGATTTATAATATTTGTGTTTTTATGTTTTAACAGTTATTTTGTTGTATTTTCTGAAGTGATGGAAAAATTATTCATTTTCTCCTCTAGCAATATTAATCTAAATTTTCTATGGAAGGTTGCATGATGTATTATATCTATTATAGTTTGGGCTTTTTCTTTCCCTTCCTTCTTTCCTTCTTTCTTTTTTCCTTCTTTGTCACCCCTCTCTTTGTTTCTCTCTCCCCCCACTCTTTTCTTTTGGGAGGCAGCAGGGTCTTGGAGACTCACTGTGTAGCCCTGCCTGATGAACTTGCTCTGTAGACCATGCTGGGCTTGAATTCTCAGAGATCTGCCTGCCTCTGCCTCCCAAGTGCTGGGATGAAAGGCATGAGCAGCCACAGACTCATTTTTTAAAGGGGAGATTTCTCAGTTTTAGATAAGAAATGAGAATCAAATTTTGTTCTTACAATTCATGTGGCTATTGGAACAATTTTCTAGAGTGGCTTCAGGACACAGAAGTTGCAGACCATGCTTTTCTGATATGCACACACCTTTATTGGCACACTCCAGTGAAGCCTATGGGGTGCATTCTCTCCTGGGTGAGTCTACAGTGATTGGTCTCCGATTCCTGGGGAGCTGCTGCTATGGAGGACTCAAGTATATTTGGAAACAACAAAACTCATTTAAATACCACTACTAACCCCAAATGAAACATATGCCCACCTCATCTTTTTAATATACTGGACTGACTGTCCCTCCCGTGCCCCAGCATACAGAATTAACAGTATTAAATACATTTACTATTTTTCTTTTAAATGTATTCATATCTGTCCTTTGTTTGCTGTTAAAGCATGTATACCTATGTGTGCCAATCAGAAAACTCTGAATCTTTAAAGAATTACACAGGATACAACATATCTATTATGTCTACATCTCTATACATATAGATATGTGTGTAGATGTGTGTGTGTGTGTATGTGTGTGTGTGTATACATATGCACATTACTTTCAGTGGTGGACACTGAACCCAGGACATCTTTCATACTGTGTATGTGCTCTTACCCTGACAGTTTCCTCAGCTTATTTATGTAACTACCATAAAATCAATAGGCCTTCCAACTACTATGCAAACATTCAACTGTTGAGTTTTCTCTAACCTTTGATGTAACATTTCTCTTTCCTTGTTTTATGCCTTATTATATATTACTTACCTTTGTTATGGAGTCATACCTCTCTCCTTACAGTGTAGGTGAACCCCAGAAAGGGGACATGAAGCCCTCCCTTTTGCTTTTTTATGAGGCAGGGTCTTCTTGTGTGGCTCTGGCTGGCCTTGAACTTCCAACTGATCCTAATGTCTCTAGCTCCTGGTAATGATAGTCTGTGTAGGTACTAACATGTTTTATTTATGTCCTAACTCTGACTTTGGATTCAAAACAAGTAAAACAGTTTATTTAGACTTTAATCTGCATCACTCAGCTATTTCTTCTTTGAATTAAACACATAAAAATAAAAGTCTATAATGGCTTTAAAAGTGATATCTGTATTTGCACAAATACATTTTTTGTGATTTTTATAGTCCATTTCTATTTTTTTATGTTTTTATTTTTAGATCCTGACTGCAATTTCTCCTTCCTGCTCTCCTCCCAGATCCTTTACCTATTCCCCGGACCCTTCCCCACTTCTATTCAGAATATTAAGGCTAGACAAAGCAACCAAGTATGAGAAATTGAGTTCTGAAAGCCAGAAAAAGAGTCAGCGATAGCCCCTGCTCACTGTTAGGAGTCCCACAGGAAGTCCAAACCGCACAATGGTCACATATGTGCAGAGAACCTAGATGAGTCCCATGCAGGCTCCCTGGTTGTTGGTTCAGTCTCTGTGAGCTTCTATTGACCCAGGTTTTGTTGATTCTGTGAATTTTCTTTTTTGAGTTTTTAAAAGGGCAAATCTTGTATATAAAGAACAGACAGAGGGGCATCTAACATCACTAGAGATTCTAGACAGGCCAAATCAAGCCAGGTTATGTTTACTCTGGTCTAGCTGTCTTCAAAACTTTTATTGTCTTTTCGAAGGATTAGACAGGGTAGAAAAAGGACCCACCTCATTGGTATGCTCCTTGGCAATGGAAAAGATGCTCTTAACTCTCCTGTTTGCTTGAAAGCAAGTACTAGAGAGCACGCTCAACGCCGCCTTCTCCTGAACTGTGGACATTGTCAATCCCTTCAAACATGAGTGGTTTGGGTAGGGAAAAACAACCTTGACTTGTTAAGTCCTCTTGACCAGAAGGCAAGCATTCATTTCTGGCCCATAGAGACAGGTTTTAGGCTAATTTTTTTGTCTTCTCAGAAAGAGCCCATTAGAGAGAAATGAATGTGTAATTGCCTTCTGATTATTTGTTACTTCTGCGTCTAGACAGCAGCTGTAATGTGAAAACAAATGAAATCTATTTAATACTTCATGTGATTGAGATTGAACAAAAAGAAACATGTATCTTTGACATCTTGCTCCTAAATTAGTTACTAATGGTTCTTTTAATTAGTAATATTCATATTGCTAATAAATATGTTTTTTTAATGTTCCAAATGACAAAAATGGACTATTGATGGTATTTTCAACATCATTTGCAATGCCAAGACATGCGATGGCAGAGGGAGGCAGTATCTTTGTCAAAGACTCCTGGTGGACTAATCAGGATAGAAACTGGGCACCCAAAGGAAAGAAAGGTGTCAAAACGTAATCACAGACACCTTTCCCTGCTTTTCCCTCCTGAGTTCAGAACCAGTCAGAGAAAGCTGAAATATATCTGCTTTGTAAGTTCTGGACACTGTCAGTTATGACCTTAATTTTGTGTGATTCCATCATTTCTTCCATTTCCTCCCTAGTAAGGCATGGAAAACAGCCCCATTGCTGGATACAGAAAGGGAAATAGGTAGAGGATGTTTGCTTCCTACTGTTGGGCTGGCTTCCAAGAGGAGAAAGGCAAGAGCTAACCTAGGCTAGAGCACCCTCTGCACCCCAAACTGAAAACTTTTCTTCACTGCTGCAAGGAAGGAGAGTGAGGATCATGGGAAATTCCTTTCACTAGAATACAGGGTTGATAGGAGACTTAGGTTAGAGGAGGATGTTCAGACTCACAGGAATGTATTTGTGTTCCTGAAATAGCCACATGGGGGAGAAAGGTTGAAAAGATAGGAGATGAAAACAGCTAAACACTATGGATGTTTACAAAAAGTGAGAGGCAGGGGGGTGAACTTTTCAATATGTGGGAGAGACTAGCTTCCATGGCAAGAAGTGGTAAAGACAGGACCATTCATGGGCACTTTTATATGGAGAACGGAGGCCAAAAATCATCACTGTTGGGGCACCCCAGCATTCTCACTGTCTCAGCCAGTGGTTCAGTGGCACTAGGGATCCACTGTCAACAGACCCATTGTTCTTTATTCGAAAATGTTCATTTCTCCTTCATACTTGTAGAAGGATTTGACAAGGTGAATTCTGGTGATTGTTTTCCCCTCAATACTTAAATATTTTATTCTAGTTTCCTTCTCTTCTTTCCTTTTCTCCCTCTCTTCCTCCATCTCTCATCCTTCAATCCCTTCCCTTCTCTCTCCTTCTCTTTCTTCCTTTCTGCCTTCCTCCATTCGTGCTGGTTATCCTGGCTCTTTTCAGTCATGGTTCAGTACAGGTTATTGAACCATGCTTGCCCAAAAATTAATCCACAATCTAATA
This sequence comes from Micromys minutus, assembly GCF_963924665.1. Lineage (NCBI taxonomy): Eukaryota > Metazoa > Chordata > Mammalia > Rodentia > Muridae > Micromys > Micromys minutus. Next base: position 56,791,266 of record NC_137969.1, read on the forward strand.
CACAGGAGTTCAAATTATTTCCTGTAGTGCTCAGCTTTGCAGCGCTGTGAGATTTTATTCTGAGCACACAGCATCTAGGCCTGGTAGCAGCATACCCTCACACAGTGCAATGCCAGTGCATAAGCCTGAGGAAACTTCGCAGCCATTATACTTCAGATGTTCTCTGATCCTTTCACACATTCTCACACATCATTCACAGTACAGACATGCCACACCTCTTACAAGTGCCCACACCTCTTGGACATTCTGCTCCAGTTTTGCTTTTTTTGTTTTGTTTTGAAATTTATTTTGACACACCAGAGATTCCGTCCTCAGCCAGATTCAGTCTCCTAATAAGCCTCCCAGAGGCATTCTTCATTGCTGCTTGGCCATTGCTTCCCGTGTCAAACTTCATCTCTCTGCTTATAGTGGTCATGTGTCCTACCATAGCACTCAGTCTTTTGGAATTCCTGGTATGGAACTGGATTGGATGAGTATGGAATGGAATGCTCACATTTATGACATATCTGAGTTTAGTTTTTATGAGTAACTTGCCCCATCCCCTACCCATCACTGGTGTCGTGTGTGTGTGTGTGTGTGTGTGTGTGTGTGTGTGTGTGTGTGTGTGTGATGTTGGATGTTGAAGTCAGAGGACAGCCTTGGGTGTCTTTTCTAACCTCCCACTTTGTCTGAAAGAGCTTTTTTGTTCTTAGCCAGGTTAACTTGCCTGCAATACTTCCTAGGATTCTCCTATATCCAGTTCCCATCTCTCTGTGATTTTCCTTTGAATTGTAGTTTTTGCCAGCATCTTAGCGGTCACTTGGGCTTTCTCCCAAGTTTATCTTTTAAAGAAGATACAAAAATCAAAAACTCCAATGCTGAATTCAACTCAAATTCTCAACATCCTGAAGATCATTTTTGGCAATCTCCTCATGACACAGTGGCTAGCTTGATGTTCCCTGACTGTGCCCTGGCCAGCCTGATGTCCCCTGACTGTGCCCTATCCAGTCTGATATCCCCTGACTGTTCCCTATCCAGCTTGATGTCCCCTGACTGTGCCCCCATGTCTTCCCCCTCTTTTGCTCTTCCAGTTATTCTCTAGGTCTTAGTGCCTTTTTATCATTTTTATTACAAACTTCTACCTAGCCTTAAAACAAATTCAAAGATGTTTGTTTGCCTCAGCGACTGAGCTCCCATAGCCTGTTTTATGTCTTTGATAACAGGCACTGGAAGATGCCCACTATCTGCCTGTTAGGCCACAACCAGTCATGCAAAGTCTTTCGAGTTCTAACCTCTTTCTTCCAAGAATAGTTTCATGGGATGAAAAGCTTTTACCATCTCAGTGCATCTTAGATTGAGCAAGTTGGTAGGTGTTCTATATCCATTGATTTTAATTCACATTAGGGAATATTGTATTTAAGTTACTTTCTTCTAATCCACATTTCACAGGAAATGCTTTAATGTATAATATTGATGAGAATAGCAAATTCACTTCTGAAAATGCAGTTTTTTTAACTTAGTAAATACAGCTATTTAAAAATATTTCACTCTGATCAAGAAAAAATAAAGTAATAAAACCACACCTTTGTTTCTTCTCCTTTTAGAAATACTTGAAGACAAAAAATTGTCTACAATAAAACAGGCACATGACAATACCCAGGAGGCGTTCTCCTACACCTCCACTGTTCCCTGACCAAAGCTCTGAGGACCCTAGTGACCTAGTGATGTCCTCCAGACAAGCAGAGCCCAGAGGTTCTGGGTTCTCTTCCAGGCAGGAAGAGTCCTAGGCAGGGGGGCTGGAGTCTTCTGATGCAGGCTGAATGCACTTTACTGAGTACTATGGAAATGAGCACAACAGCCACAGCCCACATTAGTGGGAAATAGCCCTGAATACTGCTGTGCAAGGTCTGAGCTCTCAGAAGTCCAGCATGCTCTTGTCTAAGGTCTGCTTTCACTGCCTTCACTGAACTGTGAATGAAACCTTTGGGGACCACAATCTTCTTTCCTCTCTGCTCCTTCCTCTCCTTCTGTTCCCTTTCTTCTCTTTCCTGTTCAGTTCTGTTCTGGTGGCAGGGGTAAGGATGGCATGTCATAGGCAAGGGCTATAGTTCAGGGGCACAGTGACAAGGAGCCACATATAAAGGAAGTATATCAGACTTCTAAGTTTTAAGCTAATGTGCTTTTAAATAATAAGACAGAGTGGCTACTAAGACCCAGGTCCTGCATTTTCTTAACCACAGTTAAAAAAAAAAAAAACAAAAAAAAACTGAACCTCTGTGTACTAGGAATGGTTAGCTTTTGTTTGCTTTATGTCAGTTCCTTCATATCACATATGCTTTACTGAGAGCCCAGTGATGAGTTCAGCCTGAGATGCAGGAGGAATGGAGTTACTGAGAGTGACCATGCTTCCTCTTGGTCCTCAGCAGGAAAAGTCTGGGCTGCAGCAGCAGCAGGCAACACTCTCTCCTAAAAGCAGGGCAATGCCATGATGGAGGGTCTTGCCATCATTGTTCAGTGGCCCCTTCCATGACATGTACTCCATTCTCGGGCCACCTTTACTTTTCCAGTCTTCAAAACTCTGATTCTGCGTTCCAAACTGCAGCTGCTTAAAATTTAGTAGAAAAGCATAGTTTAGGTAGACCCCTTTAAAAATGTGTCATTCAGTGGTGTTCATAGATTTTTTAAATCAAGAGACCTAAAATGGTTTTAGATTTTGTCTCTTTGTGGCAGTCTGTGACTTCAATTTGCTGAGTGATTTGACTGAGCTTTTCTTTTTTTTCTCTCTCTCTCTCTCTTACAACTTTATTTTTTAAAAAAGAGGGATACATATACAGATTTTTAAAGGCATTTTGACATAACACTATATGAATATTTTTTGTCAGTCCTTAATTCTTTTAGAGGTTTCATAGCATGCATTGAAATCCCACTAGTTACCATAAGCATGAAGTATATGTAGGCCAGAACGTAACATGGAAACAGTTTTCTTGGTGAGTGCACTTTTCAAAAAAGAGAAAGATAAAGGGTCTGAGCTAGCCTGTTCACCCCTCTCTCAAGTCTGGGCAAATGACTGTTTCTTACATGGTGAAGCCTGACGTTGAAACCTGGTTGACAGTGCAGGGAATCTGAGGTGCTCGTGGCCAGTACCATCAGACGTGAGCTCTGAGAGGAAACCTCACTACAAAGAACCAGAAGTTAGACTGCAGCAGCCCCTGGGCACACAGGACGGACACAAAGGTCTGTAGGGGAGCTGCATCCCACACAGCCAGAGACAGCACAGCAGGTGTCCTGTAAGCAAGCACTTCCTTTGCTTTCAGATCAGTTGCACCTTTAAATACTTTCCCATCTAGCACTTAAGCACTAGAATAAAAACGGAGGAGAAAAAGCCAGTGATAGATTGTTAGAAATATGGAATAGTTCAAAATATTAATGTAAGGCTAAGGGTGAGTGGGTAACAAATGGTACATTTGCTCATTGCTCAACCTGACATAATTAATATTCTAGGTCATGCTTAAGTTCCCATGATGGACGGTCTGAAGGGGGAATTCAAGAAAAAAAAATATCTATTATATAACTCATTGCCTTTTTTTTTTTTTTTTTTTTTTTGTGACCAGTCAGAACCATAGCCTTAAAAAAAAATCAGCTTTCACACCCCATTTGCGGTCTTCACCACTGGGCCACCAGTCAGCAGCCCAGCCTGCTGCAAAGAGGTCAGTAGGAAGCTATTAGCAGAGTCCTCCCCTGAGAGCTCTGGGTCTTATTGAGTTGGATGTTAGCATGACAGTACTGCAAATAACTCAGGTGTAGGCTTTTTCTTTTTCTTTCTCCTTTTTCAAACAGTTAGCACAGATTTCCCCATAGTGTTGGTCACTCTAGGAAATTATTACTGGAAATGAAGTCCCCAAAGCTAGCATGGCCGTGGCTCTTCCAGGCTGTGAAAAATGGGGAAGGAGGAAACTATGCCACAGAGCCTGGGGGCGGGTGGCTGGGGCTTTTGTGACTCACAGCAAAACATTCTTCTTAACCAGGTAGGTCGTGGAACGTGGTGTCCAGACATTCAGGCATTTATAAGTTCTACTTAAAGAAACAATAGCTAAATGGCTACTCTAGCAATAAATAGTGTGTTCGATTGCTGTGAGGGATGGGGGAGGGCAAACTGCTTTTACTGAGGTAAGTTAGCTAATATATTAATTTCTAAAAGACTGACACCTTGAAGATTTTAAATGATACATTTGAAATTCAATTAAAATATATTTTCTATCTATATTTGATTTAAATTGCAAAGAGAATACACATGAGGAGGCCTCTATATAGTTGCAAAGTATAATTTAAGAAAGCTATCATGTCTCTCAGTCTATTTGCATCTCCCATCTTGCCTATATATACACGGGCGTGCAAATGCAGGAGCAGATCAGGATTCCTAATGGGCAAAGTTAATACAGATGCCAGAACTTATTCAGGCCAATGGAGATTTTAAATGGTAAATTATAACCTTTAACTAAGTTGTATGAATCTCACAACTTAATCTATAAGGTGGTAGAATTTGGGCAATAAATTAACAAATTTCCAATTAGATTCCCACTAACCTAATGGTATTTCTTCTCTTGTATATTTTGCAGAGAACATATGATATAGTTATTTTTTTGTCAAGATCATCTTTTTAATCTAAAATTGGTTGTTCCTTCTCATCCTTAATCCATTTTTTTTTTACCTAGAAAAACACCCTAAGAACCATTTGAAGACTTACCCTTGGTTGAGTGGCCACTAAAGCCATTACAGATAAACACACACTATCTGCCTTATTCATGTGTCTGTCCACTTGGTGATTCTTGAATAGCAAAAGTGTATTACCCTAAAATACTTGTTGTACTTAAAAACTAAACTCATTCTAAAACATAGTATCACTCATATTAAGAAAAAGATATCAAAAAAGAAGAACCAATTTGAAAATAATTTTAGAAATGAAATTTGTCTTTGTTAACTTTATACATGATACATTTTAGTCCTTAATGGAAAAGTAGAAAAGGTTAAATTTAACGTGACTAAAGTAGGTCTTGGCATGGCCTTTGAGAGGAAATAAAAAGGACTTGTTAGACAGAAGGGGTTACACCTGTCAGTCCCTTGGGTCTCACACCTGTGCTCCTGTGCCTTCCCTGCTTTGGAAAGCTAAAGCCAAGCAGCAGTGTGGGATGTGCCTTTCTGAATGGTGTGCTGCTGCCCCAGCTGAGGGCTTAGGTTTATTTATGGAGTGTCTGCTGTATACCTTGTATCCTGAGCTTGTCGACATACCCAACATGACTTTGCCCTCCACTTGGTTGCTGTGGATAACTGTGGGTAACTGTGATTGCGAGTTGAGTTCCTTAGGGAGAATGGCAGAGCAGAGCAGCACCTCCACGTTAGTGCAGGGGGTCGGGAACACTCATTAGTGTGGGGGACCGGGGACACAGCTGGGGTAGGAGTCACTGCCGGCTGAAGGCTGGGTGTTAAATATCAAACTTTCCTTGGACAGTTTGTCTTTTCATTTTTCAAAATATGTATTTATTTTATGTGTATTGGGTTGGTGTTTTGTCTGCATGTGTGTCTGTGTAAGGGTGTCAGATCCTCAGGAACAGGAGTTACAGACAGCTGTGAGCTGCCATATGGGTGCTGGGAATTGAACTGGGGTTTGTTGGAAGAGAACTATTGAACCCTCTTTCCAGCCTTCTTGGACAGTTTTTCCAAGACATCTGTCCTAGCTAATATAACCAGGGACCCTGAGATAACCAGGGAGTGTATATGGGTTAATTACAGCATAAAAGAAAAGTCCATTTCTTTTAGGAACAACAAATGTTTAATATGTTCTTTATATAGCTCAATGTCACAAAGCTGCCACCAGTCATTTCAGCCTGGAAATGTTTACTTCTCCCTACAAATGTGAATTTTCATAAAGAATATTTATATTTGTACATGTATAGATATGCACATCTATTTTGATTATGGATCTCTGGAGATCAAATATCACCAAATGCAATTATATCAAAGTTCGGTACTCTTCAGTCTGTGACTCAAGTAACATGAGGCTTGCAGATAATGGACATCTGCAGCGCTTGGATTTCACATTTCTCACACATGCATCTCTGAAGCCCACATAGCAAGGCAGATGCTGTGCTAAGTCTCAGCTATTCTGATGCAATGTGTGACAGAGTCAGCCACAGAGTGTCGAGGGCAGCATGACACTGCAGAAGCAGGGCATCTGATGTGCACATTAAGTGCACAGATTTGGAGTGATAAATAGTTTCCCATATGGGTACGAAATCAGAGTGATTAGCCAAGTAGAGGACTTAGAATAGATGCTATTTGCTCACATGGGGTGGGATGCAGAAGCCAGCCAGGCTACCCTGACGGCCTTGTGTGGGTGCGCACCACTACAGGAGTGCTTTTTGCTGGGGAGCTGGGTATGTGCTATGCATACAGGAGATTAAAGACATACACTGGGGGGACTGAAGACAGGTGTTAGAGAGGGCGGGGACTGAGGGGACAGGCATTAGAGAAGGTTGGGGGCCTAAAAACAGGCATTAGAGAGGGCTGGGGGGCTGAAGACAGGCATAAGAGAGGGCTGGGGGCCTAAAAACAGGCATTAGAGAGGGCTGGGGGGCTGAAGACAGGCATTAGAGAAGGCTGGGGGCTGAGGGGACAGGCTTTAGAGAGGGCTGGGGGGCTGAAGACAGGCATAAGAGAGGGCTGGGGGCCTAAAAACAGGCATTAGAGAGGGCTGGGGTGGGGCGGAGGGGCATGTCATCACCCAGTGAGGTCACTGGGTGGTATGCAGCAGCCTGAAGCTTATGCAGATCCAGACTCAGGCCAAATGACATTACCAGGCTGCAGTCTCACCCTGACTCTGTGCCATGATAGATTCCCGAGATAGAAATGGTTCACTTTCTGGACTGGACCTCCTCAAAAGACCACCATGGCCTGTGATACCACAAGAAGCCATGTTAGTGTCTGTGATCCATGCAGCTGTACCAGGCCATGATAAAACTGCAGATTCCTGTAGAAGTGTGACAGAAGCTTTGGTGATGTCCTTGGGCTTTGCTGCCTCAGGGGTCCATGCTGATGTGAGTGGCATATCCTGCCACCTGAGGCCAGCTTTATGCAGCTGCTGGGGGGCACATGAGGGTCTATGGCTCTGATGCAGCAGAAGACCATGTTGATGTTTGTGGCCATGTTGCCACCCAACACCTTGCAGATGTCCCTCAGTTCATGCTGCTGCCTGAAGCTATGTTGATCTTGTGGCCACAATGCCTCTGGGGACCATGTTGAGGTAAGTGACCCATAAAACTGCCTGGGTTCTTACTGATTTCTATGGCCCATGTTACCACCTAACACCATATTGTTGTGAGTGGCCTGTGCAGCCACATGAGGCCCTGTTGATGTTCATGGTCCAGGCTGCTTCTGATGACCTTGTTTGGGTCCATCTTCCTACTGTAGGAAGAGGTCATCTTTGTGGTTTGTGCTGTCAACAGAAACCATGTGGAAGTCCATGCTCCATGCTCCCGATGACAGTAACAAGCAAGGAAGCTACTCCTTCTGTGATTTTGATGACTGCAGACACACAGTTGAGAAAGAAGGACATGAGAGGCTTCTGTGACAACTCCCATCTTCCAAAGTAGCACCCTGAACAGGAAGCCATCAAAGAGAACTTTTAAAGTATGATAAAGATGCCTGGATGTAGCTCTTCACAGCTGATGACTTCTGGCAGGGGCGCAGGAGGAGAAGGACTCCCATTTCTCTTAAGGGGAAGGGTGCTGAGAGTTTGACTTCACTACAGCGAGTATATAGATAACACAAATTGGACTTCTTTATTTTTATTTTATTTTCATTTTGTTGGGGGGAGGTCACAAGTCTAGGCAGGGCAGACAATAAAAGACTGGGAACTAAGTGTGATGGTCTGTCTGATGTCAAATTCCCAAAGAATCAATAAAAGTGTTGTGCTGAAAAAAAAATGCCCTTTCGATGTGTAATGATCAGCAATTCAAATAATCAAGTATTTATTGCGTACATAATTAATACCTAAACTTGTTCAAGCTTTGCCTGCTTGCCTTTATGTAAATGAAGGTATGGCTTACTCATACCATTTAAAAGAAATCACATCTATCAGGAATATGACACGGATGACTAAAGATCTCTATCGTTTTTTCTCAAATACAATTTCAGACTGAGTTTTCAAAACACACTTACTCTGCAATCCTAAAAGTTGCTAAGATTGTTGGTCTAAACTGGATACAAAATTTGCTATGTTCTCCCACCCCTGGTTAAGCACCAAAGTTGTAGTTTAAAGTATTTCTCCCTCAAATGGATGAAATTTTCATTTCATATATAAATTAAAGAAATGTGTCCTTTAGATTTCAGGTGTATACAATTCACCTTTCCGAGAACATCCTGACCCGTGGGAGCTGCGGTTGCAGAAGGTTAAGCCTTTGAGGCATCAGAAGGCCGTTGCAGCAAAGATGAAGACCTCCCATAACCTCAGCAGCTGGCTGGCATGCACCAGTGCCCACTCCTTCCCCCAGTCGGCAAGTCTGCCACCTATCGACAGGAAGCAGTGTCAGGTACCAAGCAGCGCTGTGAATATGTCATTGAGGTTTTCTTTTTTAATCCTCACTCTTCTCAACTCTAACTGTGGTAAAGTGCATATTGTGACATTTGTTAATGTCACCCAAAATACCCATGCACTGTCCATTTTTGTAGCGTTAGGGTAGTTAATGCTGTTGGCAGAACACTACTGGCTGTCTCCACACACAAACCCTGTCTTCACCACCTTGACCTCTTCAAAGTGTCAGTTCTCTTTTCTAACATTCCATCTTGGCCTGGCTACTTATCAAAGTGTCCCCAAGGCCAATGAGATTATGTCAGAATTGCATTTCTTTTAAATTCCATCATACATACATACATACATACATACTCACACACACATACACACACACACACACACACACACACACACACACACACACACACACACACACACAAAGAACTGCTTATCCAATCATGACTCAAAAGATATGATCACTTTTATGTTAGCTACATTAAAACGAACCTCACAAGCATGCTAACATGTTTTTGACCACACACTATGAAGTGAAACAGTGTGCAAGTATTTTCTCCCATCCTGTGGGAGGCTTTTTTTTTCTCCTGCCATGGTGTTGTATGATTAACAATACTTTGTTTTGAGAATAGTTTTTTTCTCATAAAAATAACTTTAAATAAGAAACATGTCACTTTGAAGTGGTTGCCAGAGAGGTTGACAAGTGGTTCCCTTGTACTGGACATTACACTGAGAAAGGGTTTAGAATGTGGGTTGTTGCTAAACTGCTGGACTGTTTTATAAGAATTGTTACAATGGCAACCACTATAATCTATTATTGCTGGAGATGTGCTTAACACGCTATCCAGATGACTTGACATAACCTGTTCTTAAGGATATACATAGTTTATGTGCCATTGTAAATGGGACTTGGATTTGAATCATTTAAAAAGTGCCACTTTGAGAACTGGAGACACTTCAGAGATTCACAGCACAGGCAGGGAAGCCTGATGATATCCAGAGTGTGATAGAGTTGGGGAGGAAAAGTAATTTTGGGCTGCAGGGTAGACTTGGAGAGAGGAAAGAATATTTATTATAGTCCCCAGAAGGGGCAACTTTGTGACCCCTTCAGTATTTCAACTGCAGAAGGCAGTGGCCAGCAGCTGGATTAAGTCTGCTCTTTACACCTCTGTGTATTGGCTCTCTGTGCAATAAAGTCCTAAACCAAACTACATTTGCCTTTCTATGGCATCTTTGGGACTGTAGCTCTCTTAGGAATGTAGTCAGGGGGAATGAGCTGTGGCTTCCTCTGAAGCCGTGAGTGCTCTGTAAGGATAAGACGGCAAGAAGATCTCAGTTGGTCCCTTCATCCACATGGCTAACTGCCATGTTATTGTCATTTCTCAGTGTCCACTCCACAGAGTTGCCATACAGCATGGCCACTGCCTTCTCTCAATGGAAGCCATCCTAAAGAAAGAGGGGGAAATCTCTCAGAGCAGAAGATAGAATTGCTGTCCCATGGTTTTTACTCTGTTCTATTTATTCAAGATGAGTTGACCTGTTTCTGTCAAGGATAAGAGACCACTCAACAATAAATACCAAGCAGGACCTACTGGGGCCATCCTAGAAACAACCTTTGCCTGTCTGACACTGAGTCCTGCATTCTACGGTGTTAAAAATGTTCTTACTCTGCTGATCTGTGATGTATTTCTATTCTCTGTCATTACATCCTCAAGTGCCTTTACTCATTTATTTCTATCTCTTAAAACTACCAACAAAACAAATACTATTGACTGATACTTTTACAACACTTTGGAGGGAATTATAAAACATCTCTACTGGCATATTTTCTTTTCTTGCTTTTCTTATTTAATTTCTAGTCGTGTTCTTTTCTTCCATCTTCCCCTGTTCCTCACAGCCGTTTCTTTCTGCACACGCCTTCATTATATTCTCTCACCTCCTTTCCTCTTCTTTGTTTCTTTCCTTCTGTCCCCTGTTCCTTTTTCTTCTTTACTCACAGTAGGACTGTTTTGCTGCCACTGCCTGAGCCACATTTCCTTTACTCAATGATAAAACACTTAAGGCTGCCAGATGCCAGTGTTTGAACACTGCCTTTGGAATTTGAAAGGTGATTTCATGACATTTTAACTCTACTTCATTAAAAACTTCACTATTAGACTTTAATGAACACTTTTAAAATACAGCATAACTATTCGATAGCAGGTTGTAGAAGAGAAATATATTTGATTTCATATCAAGACCTGGATGGAGGCGAGGCAACTAAACACTGTGAATTTACAGCTGAGACTACAAGAAGGACTTGTAGGATCAGGCTGTGACTTAGAGGGTCATGAGTTGTAAGGATGGATGGCTAGAAGTGATGAATATGTGAAGTTATTTCCATGTGTCACTTGAGGAATGTGTGGGACAGGATATGCCTGAGACCTTAAAGGTACCCAAAAGCATCAGACGGTATCAAGTTTACTAAGGAAGGAGGTGCACTATTGAGCTCAAAGGCAGAACGTTGATTGTCTGAGGTTGCAGACAGGGAAACCGACGTGGTTAGCAAGAAGCTCAGATCAAGCACCCAGAAGAGGAGCTTTATTTCATTCTTTGTTACTTAGGCAAGGTTTATCTGAATTATAGTGAATTCCTGACAGATAGTAAGGTAGATTGAAGTAGGTAGGTAGGTAGGTGTGTGTGTGTGTGTGTGTGTGTGTGTGTGTGTGTGTGTATCCCAACAAAGGTACAGAGGTTTAAGGCTTCTGCTGAAGAAACCATTATTCCAAGTGGAGGCTAAACTTGTCACAATATCAACTTCTACATTTTTATTTCCTTGATGTTTCTATCATCCAAAGGCCCTTTAAATTCTCTTTTTAAAACAAATAAGCCTTCCTGCTGCTTTTGGGTTGTACCACGTTTTTATTGCCATGGTGAGTATTACACTATACATATGTAAGGGAACCCTGAGTTCTTACTCTGCCTCACACACAGAGCAAACAGGCCCACAGAGTGACTGGCACCTGGTAAATACCAAATACCAATTATTTAAACCACCGAACTTCTCAAAGAAAAAAGAAGAGTCCAATTTAAGATTTTTGGTTTCTTCATAACAGTTTGGAATCATGATCATATATCTTTAAAAAGCAAACTTCCAATATAAATCCATTAACTACTTTCAAATATAGCAATCCTCCTGTCCAGCTGTGGAAAGTACTAGATGCTACTGATCTGCCATTTGTGTTATTTACGGTCCATGACTTTTATGGTAACTGGTTCCTATTATTGGTTTCTATTAATGTAAAACATAAGTGAACGTAAATGGGGCGTGAATCATTCCTTTTTATTAGCCCACAGTCTTCACTTGCTGCTTGCAGACGCTCCAGCTGTGTCTTCTTAGTAATAACCCATCTAAAAGAGACATTTTTAAGAATAAGGAACGAGATAAGAAATCTTTGTCCATTTTGTATTATTCCTCTCCAACACAGTACTTTAAAAAAAAAGAAGAAGAAGAAGCAAACAGTATGTCATAAACAACACAGCAAATGCCTAAGCTGCCTTTGGCTCGTCTATGCTGATCATGATGCTGGCTGGCGGCCCAGTGGACTCATTCTGTGCTGGCTGTGCTGGGACATACCACAAGCTCCTCTGTGGACTCTCTCCTCTCAGCTGTAGCCCTGAAAGACTGTGTACCAGAGCCACTGAGCCTCGGAATTGAGATGAAATAAGACTGAACTGTGTGGCGTCTAAGCTTAGGGAACCAATCAGTAAACACAAGAATTGGCGCCCACGTGTTGACACTAGGCCCACTTCCTACTCTCAACCCCATGAACGGAGACTCAGGCTCAAAATATATTTACAAATACCTATAGCTAGGCTCTTTCCTGATTACATAGAACTCAAAACATCCCATCTATTCTAACCTACATTCTGCCACATGGCTACCTGTGCTCAGGTATCATGGGTCTGTCTCCTTATATCTTCCCAGTGAATCTCCCCACATCCATTCCCAGAATTCTTTCTCTCCCTGATAATCCACCATCTATTTCCTGTGTAAGCCATAGGCCATAGGCTTTGTAATGGACAGGTGATGCATCTGTACAATACACAAGATGTTCTCTCTGCACACATGTAAAAGCTTTATTTAATGTCTAAGATAACTTTTGGAAAATTAGTGCTCACAGTCTTCATGTTTTTCCTCTCTTAAAAACAAGTACATACTTTAGTTCTGTTGGAGACAGTGTCCCTGTAATGCTATAGTGTAAAGCAACTTAGGACTGTGGGTTTGCCAGCTCACACAAGAAAACTTCCTTGACATGGTAGGGAATGTCTGCCAAGTTTTAAGAGTTCTAAGACAATCACTTTCATGAGAGAGAACAGTTCTAGAAGATGAGTAATATTGTTTTGTTTTTGTTTTGTGTGTGTGTGTGTGTGTGTGTGTGTGTGTGTGTGTGTGTGTGTGTGTGTTTCTTTCATGGCTCAGTTTCTCTATGTAGCCTTGGCTGTCCTGGAACTTACTCTGTTTATCGGACTGACCTTGAACTCAGAGATTTGCTGGGATTAAAGGTGTGTGTCTCCAACACCCTTTTTTTTGCTTGTTTTAGTTCTGAGAAAAATAGTGTTTTAAAAATAGTTCAATAAGCTTGTTATATTTTGTAGAAGTTCAGCACCACAGTTGTCAATGTGTCTGAGACTCTTCCATAGTGAGACATTAGTCCTCCTGTCTTTTAAGGGACCTTTTAGAGACATCAATGAAGTCTTGGAACAGCGTTACAAGCCTTTGGAGCCTACACTGAGGGTAGCAGAACCCATCAACCACCTTCATCTGGCCAGAGAGGCATACAAGCAAGAGGAACGGATGCGTAACGTGCAAGACAAGATGTGAGTGCTTAACCGAGACATGTTCGCTAATTCAAAATTAGTAATATTCCTGTCAGTCAATATTATAGGGAATGTTTCCCTTGTGCAGAAAGATAAACTCTCTCATTGCCTATTTAGAGGCAGTTGTTTTATAGTTCACAGCGTTGTGACTGAGGGCAATAATGATGTTAAGAATGTATGCACAGCACTCCTAGGGAAAATGCAAAGCCACAGGCCACTCCCCTTAAAGCAGAATATCCATGACACTCTCAGAGGACAATGACGACTGTGAGTGTCTGAGAATAAAGTCATTGTGTTTAATGAGCACACATTTATTTGTGATGCTTTCAAAATAACATGCAATAAAACAAATACACCTTCTGTGGACTAGTAGTGCTTGAACAAAACAGGTTTTTAAATCAGGTACAGTGAAAGAGGTTAGTTCATAACTGAGCAGAATAAAGACAAGCATGGAGAAGAACCCGTCAGCACAGTCAGTGTTAAACCATTTAGTGGCATTAGTGATTTGGGTCCTAACACACAACATCTTTCTCTTTGATATTTATTTTATCTTTTGGTTCTTTGTCCACAACAGAATCACATGTAACTTATAATGGACCATTGTAAACCTACAATGGCCTTACTGTTATCATTGTTATTATCCTAGACTGTCTCTGTAATCATTATTGCAGAGTATCACACAGTGTTCTAGTGTTTTGTGTACTAAATGATTATGGTAATAACACAGGTGATTTTAATTATAATGTAATGATTTAGTTTGATATAAATGACTAGTATAAATTCCTACATAATAGCATACTCTACCATAGTATGCCATAGACAATAACTACGAACCACCATTGTATGTTACATGGCAGTAACTTACACACTAGCAATTAAAAATGCATTAAAGTGTGTTTGTAAAGAAACAAGAATGGCATGTCTCCTTTACACTGGGCTTTTGATCATTTTATCAGTCAAGATATACATGACTTATTAGGGTAAAAAAGCTGTAAAAAAATCTTGAAAAATAAAATTGTTTACAAACTTAGATAAAGATAAAATGATCACACATCCTATGGAATTGTCTAGATTTATTTTAGAGCCATTATTTGTCATGAAAAAAAGCCTGCAGCATATTTAAAATGCAGACAAACTCTTTCAGCATCTGATCAAGTTAGCCTGATGTATCAAAAGTAAGAAAAAAAATACCTAGGCCAATTAGTTTTGAAGAAAATATTAGATTTACCTCAGAAATTACATATGATTGTACTGCTGGAATTAAAGAAAAAATATTTAGCTTAGTCATAAATACATAAGGAGGTATGTCCTGAAGTTTGTTTGCTTTTATTTTGAGATGGGGCCTCCTCTCCTCTTTATAGCCCAGGCTATCCCTAACCTTGGCTCATCCTTCCTTGTTTGTGTCAGTTTCAGGTGTACCACTATGCTCAGCTCAGAATTACTTTTCTATTTTCAACAATGCAAAGCATATGAAAAGGAAGAGTAATTACCAAAATAATTGGCACTGATGACTATCCTGTTGATGCACGTATAAGAGTCAGTGCTTTTCAAAGCATCATGATGCCTTCTTTTAGAATTTTCTTGATTGGCTTTGAAAGATCAAACATCAGTGTTATCCCCAAAGGAAGGTGGCACTGGTTTCATGTCGTCATGGAGGTGGCATTGCATTTTATTAGGAGAAATTAGAATTATGTGAGTTCAGATGTTGACTCTCCCACTATGAAGTCTTAGGACTTCCCTCAAATCAGCCATTCACTCTGACTGATCCGAGTCAGCCGTGTGCTTCTGTGACTCAGGAATGTGATGTCACCATCCTGTTTCTATTACTGTCATGGAGTGTTACCTTAAAAGGTTGTAAGGAGAGCTAGGGATTTAGAAGCATCTAAATAAAAATGGGCTGGGAAAGATTGCTTAGTGTATTTACTGCATAAGCAGAGGAACAGAGTTCATATCCCAGCACACACACTGAATAAGTGGCCATGTGCATCTGTGACCTCGAACTTGGAGGACAGACAGGAGGACTGTGGAGGTTGTTCTCTGGTAGTCTAGTCTTGGGTTCAGTGAGAACCTGGGTTTCAAAGAAACAAAGCAGAGAAGACACAACAATTGTCTTCTGGCATCTGCAAAGATGTACATATGTGCATACACTTGAGGGAACTGGAGCACACACACACACACACACACACACACACACACTTTGCATAATGCTTCTGCACAACAGCTGTGCAAGAAGGAGGAGGGAGTCATGTTGCAAATACAAACACAGCTTCACACATGACTCTGCCCTACGTGTTTCAGAAATTTTCACCACTCATCCCTTTTTAAACTCAAGACATTTTTATTTCCTTCAGATGTTTAAGTATGTACGTATACAAATACCTGATGATAAATCAAAAAGAAAATTAATTTAAAACAATGTTAAATATGATTTGCTATATACTAAAGGTTAAGGGAAAATTGAATCCACTAAGATGGGTGTACTTGTGTTATATAAAGAACTGAACTGCTCGAATGTTTGACTGTGTGGGAAACAGAGCATCTCCAGCATTTTTCAAAGTCGATTGACATTTTGATTTCAAATCACCAGCCATGAGATTGTGGCCTTGCATAAGTACATAGTACAAAGTGGCAACAGTATATTTAGAGCCATTTCAAAAGCTACTGGGAACTTTGTCTTAATCCCAAGCTAAATTTATGAAACTTTTAACTTGTCAGTAACACAAATGGTAATTTTCAAAATTAAATATTTTATCACAATGTTTAAAAGAGTTAGACATTTTATTTTAACTCAATGCAGAAATGAGTAAATATGATACTTACAAATGAGTAAATATTTACTTACAGTGAGTAAATACATACGAATTTCTTGTACACAAACAGCACACTCATTTGCTTTCCAGAGCGCAGAGTCATGAGCCCGGGGAAGGAACGTGAGGATGGTTGATACAGATGGGGAGCCCGGGCAGAGGAGTGGGGAGAGCAACCCAAATGTGTTTGTGTGCATGTATGCCATTGTTAACAGAATTAATTTTAAACAGTTTGGAAGGAAGTCAAAAAGGTCTTTGTTTTCATTAATTAAATCATTGTGACAGTTTAAGAGTGAAAAACATCATCATGACAGAAAACATGTTGCATCTCAGAACAGAACAATGTCAAAATCAGAGCTGAGATGTCTCAGGCAATGTTTGTCAGCACCCAGTGGCATTACCTGAGGTGGATGTGCGTGCCTTAAGTACAGGTGGTACCACTCCGTGGATTGGGTACCAGAATGCACATAGATGGAGAGAGGCAGCTAAGCAGCAGCTTTCATCTCTTGCTTCCAGACTGCCCACACAATGTTACCAGCTACCTCATGACTGCTGCCTCAATATCCCCAATGTGATGGACTGTACCCTAGAAGTATGAGCCCCTCAAAGTCCTTCTTTCTTGTAGCTACTCTGGCCAGAGTATTTTGTCACAAAGACAGGACAAGTTATAGATACCAATGCTGATATAGCTAGAAGAAGTACTGTGTTCAGTGAAGCTGTTTTGGAAAGTATCACTGTATTTGGAACTAGTATTCTTGGAAGGTAATGGGCTCATCTGAAGGCAGATGTTAATCTTGCATGAGTATAATCTGAGTTGTTTCTGAGAGACTTCATCTCCCACATCTATGCCAGTGATTTCTGCAAGTCCTGGTCTTTCCTCTGCATCCCAGAGTTACATAATCAGCTCCATCTTCATTTGTACTTCCACCAGATGTCTAAGACTTAGTGCCTGACTTGTCCCTGATGTGAATGTGAACCATGACCCACCTCCCTGTCCCAGGTGGGCTGTGCTCACCCTCTCCTCCCTCCCATAGCCTGTCAGTACTGGAGCTCTCTGCATTCAATCTTGCAAGGCACTTTCAAATTCAACCCCCTTTCTCCTTTTTCTCCTTTCCACTTTGAATGTTAATGTAACAATTTGTAATTTCCTATTTTAATCATAGCCATAAAATGCCACATGTCTTACCTACCTAATTTTGCTAATGAAAGCCAACCATGCTATTTTATTTGCCCCCAAAACTTTCTATGGCTTTTTTTAAATGAAAATTATTTTTCATAGGATGTATTTTGATCACATTTCCCCTTCCCTAAATCTCCCTAGACCTCTCTATATTCCTGCCCACCCAACTTTATTTTTCTCTCCTCCTTTCAACAAACAAAAAGAATGAGGAAAAAAAAAACTCTCACAAAGTCCCATAAAAGCATGTAAATGAAAATTGAAATAAAACCCCACAAGACAAAAAAAAAAAAATTCCACACAAAGTAAAAATGATAGAAGTTCACAAAATACCATTGAGCTATGTGTGTGTGTGTGTGTGTGTGTGTGTGTGTGTGTGTGTGTGTTGCACAACTACTCCTGGGTATGGGGTCTACTGTGGAGTGCAATGGCTATAACCAATGAAGCACTATTGGAGAAAACTCATCCTTCCTTTGTCAGAAGGAATCAACTGCAGAAAGTTCTTAGGGGTGGAGCCCTGTATTCACTTCCACCTCTCAGTGCTGTCACCCCATCTGGCTTGACCCAGAACATGTTTTTGAGTGTGGACACAACCTCTGTGAGTTCATAGGTATGTCAGTCTAGTTATGTCTAGAAGACACTGTTTCCCTAGAGTTATCTACTATGTCTGACTCTTACAATCTTTCTACCTCTTCTGCACAGCTACCTGAGCCTTAGAAACAGTTTTAAATGTTCCAAAGTCTCTCACTTTCTACACATTATACGCTCATGAGTCACTGTGTTAATTCCCAAGTACTGCATCTCAGATATGGTTGAGTAGGCACTGACCTGTGGATATAGCAGGATGTCATTGAAATGTTTTGCTGCTATGCTCATTAAACAAAATAATAATAGTTTTTCTCTAAACACATAACCTATTGTAGTCTTAGGTCTTGGCTACTTTAGCAGTGTTAGGTATGAGTTCCATCTCATGGAATGGCGAGCTGTACATATAATTTAAAAAGTAATTGGTTAAAAAAAGGTAATTAGTTATTTCTATAACATTTGTGCCATGATGGCACCCAGTATTTCTTGCAGACAATTTATTGATGTAGTTTACAGAATTTGTAGCTGAGTGATATTGATGACTACATTCCTACTTAGGTACCATGTAAAGAACCTTCCAGCACTATAATTGCTCAGCAATAGGGATGAAGCTCTAGTTGTGTACCACCTTGACCTCTCTGTGCTTGAGGTCAATAAATAACTGTTGTCTTTTGCAATTGAATCACACTATCAGGTTGTAGAGAACAACCAATAACCCTGGCAATAGCCTGTGATGATTACTGGTTTCTGTGAGGTCTGCTTGGCCAACAAGATGTCACCCATTCCCCCAAATTAAGATTTTTCTGGTGGCATAAAATGCCTAGTTTGGGGCATGTCTCCTCTATTATTTGGTGACTCAATTTAGACTTATTATATATATATATATATATATATATATATATATATATATATATATAATATAATATAATAATATATATATATATACACACACATTTTAGAAAGCTTCAACAACAGTAGGTTACTATTTGTCTTTTCAAATGACCTTTACTGTTAGATGTCTCTCCCCTATTCCCTCCCTTACCTTTCTTTTTCATCCATCTCCCTGTCTAATCCTCCTATTCTAATTTGTTCTTTGTCTCTCTGTAATAACATTCTATTATTTCTTTCTTGGGGATCCTACTCTCCCCACTCATCCTTACTAGGTACCTGATCTCTACAGTTATTCAGACTGTAGAACCACATATAGACAACTCAGTACATATGTGAGAAAACATGGAATGTTCATTGAAGGGAAGGTCTTGATAACTTCACTCAGGATTTTTTTCTGGCTCCATCCATTTATCTACAAGTTTCATAATTTCATTTTCTCAACAGCTTAACAATTATTCCACTGTATAAAAGTACCACATTTTCATTATCTACACATTAGTTGATGGACATTTATGTTGTTCCCAATTGCTTGCTGTTGTGAACAGGGAGCAGCAATGAACATGAATGCTCTTTAGGCATATGCACAATGCAACTATAGCTGGATCTTTAGGTAGGTATTCCTAGCTTCCCGAGGAAGTGCCACACTGAAGTCCATAGTGACTATCTAAGTTTCTACTCTCACCAGCATCCCCACATCCCTGCCTGCATGTTCTGTCACTTATTTTATTGACCCAAGCTATTCTGGCTGGGTAAAATTAAATCTCAGTGTATCTTTATTCGTATTTCTCTGATAACTGAGTGTTAGACAATTTCTTAAGTGATTCTTGCCATCTCTGTTTCTTGTTTTGAGAACTATTTTTTTAGTTCTATTCTCTACTTTTTAATTAGATGGTTTGTTCTGTTGATATTCAGAACTTTTAATTCTTTGTGTATTTTAGATACTAATCTCTCATTCTTTAAGGCAGCTTTGTCCCAATGATGGTTTCTTTTCCTGTACTGAGCTTTTCAGCTTCATAAGGCCTTACTTATTAATCATTGCCTGTATTGTCAATGTCCTGTTCAGAAAGTTCTTTCCTGTGCTATTGAGTTCAAACCTGTTCCCCACCTTTTCCAGATTCAAGATATCCAGTCTTACACTGAGGCCCTTGATCCATTTGGAAGTGGGTTTTATGCAAGGTGATAAGTACGAATCTATTTCAATTTTACACACATTCAGTGTTATCTGCACCATTTGTTGAAGATACTGTCTTTTTCTCTAGTGTGGATTTGTCAAAGAATCTAGAGTCTATAAGGCAAACTGGAGTTATGTGTCTGCATCTTCAATTTTATTCTGTTGACCAACATGTCCGTTTTCTTGCCTATGCCATCCTGCTTTCATTAGTATGGTTCTGTGATACAACTTGAAATCTGGGATGATGCAGATAATTTCAGTTCTTTTTATTATTCAGGATTGTTTTTACTGTCTGTGTGCATGTGTGTGTTTCCATAAGAAGTTCACAATTGATTTTAGAATTTTGATGGGGATAACATTGAATCTGTAGATTGCTTTCGGCAAGATGGCCATTTCATAATACTAGTACCACCAGTCCCTGGGCATGGGAGATCACCCATGCTCTGTTGTCATCTTCCAGTTCTGTCTTATGAATCTTCATATTTTTTGTTATACAAGTCTTTCACATCCTTGATTAAGGTTATACCAAGTAAGTCTTTAAACTCATGGGGCTGTTAGAGACATTTCAGACTTAAACCATGACTGTTCTTAGAGCCTCCACAGGAAGGCAGCTTTCCAGGCCTCCACTGCAACCCAGTCACACTCATTTCAGACTTCTGACCTTCAAGTTTAAGTCACCAAATGTACAGTAATTTATAATAGTACCAAAATATAAAAAAATCTTTCCCTAAAGGTGTTCAAATCAAGGGAAGGCCCAGATTAGGGGTTGAGATTAACTCCAAGCCTCAACTAAACCTGAAGGATCCTTTGGTTATAAGAACTCAAGATTATTCCATAGCTTTGGGGTAAGAGCATAGAAGATTGAAATGTGTGGTAGCAAGCAGGCGTTTCCTCAAAAAGGACCATCACCATTCATGCACACTGTAGACAAGCTATGGTTAATGTATGCAAATGTTCATGTTAGAATCTGCATTCAGCCACTAAAGGGAAAGCTGGCAAAGGAAATGACAATCTTCACACAGCCAAGGCATAGCTGTTTCTCCTTCTTTATATATTCTAGGTACTAACCCTGGATCAGAGGAATAATTTGGGAAGATTCAACTGGTTAATTTCCAATAATTATTCAAAGATGTAGGTAAAATGGGGACTGACCTATGAATGTTTAGTAGCAAAGTAAACCAGCAATCTGAGTCCTGAACTCCCCCAGCACGCCTGTCGAACTGATGGGAGAACATACAAAACATGTGAATTGTGTCTGTTTGTACATCCTGCAAGTCTGCAGCTTGTTTGATGCGGCTCCTGGTCAATGCTGTCATTCTCACTTCAGACATTTCCTAGTGTTTCTAAAGACCAGCTTCTTTTCATAGGCACTGTGTGGACAAAGTGCTATAGGAAAGGTTAAAAACTAGATTAGGATAGCATTTTTAAAAGACATTAAAATTTTCTACATATGCATCAGATTCATCAGGATGTATATTAAAGAATACTGTAGAGGGAGGAAACAATGCATCGCACAACTTCTTTATGTATGTGATTTAAAAAAAACACCTCCCACCTTTATAATCTCTACATTTCTGAACTGTTACTATATAATATGATACTAGAGATCATCATATAGTTGTATGTTTCCTTAAAAATTTAACTTTTATTTGTAACTCCCCATTATTTTAATTACTAGCCCAGCATGCACCTTTCACTAATCACCAGAGCTGTTTAAAGTTAAAAACAAAATTAACTGACCCTGTTAGCACAGGCTTCTTCCAAACAGGGCTGAGAGGAGAGGGTTCTTAGTGCAGTCACATTTTCCAGTCGGTGCTTCAGAGCATGGTTGAACCTCAGTGTTCTGTGACAATGATAGCTAGGCCTCTTCCAGCCAATCTACAGAAGAAACCAAGTGCTGCTTTCCCTTTTCTAGCTTAATTTTTCTAATGATGTTCTGGTACCTCACAGCACTGGGGGTATATAAGTCTTTGTAATTAAGTTCTAGACTCTGTCTACAGAAGAACCCCTTATTCTGCTGCCATGAAGTGAGAGCTCTGCTCTCTTGTTGACTTGCTCTTTGGAAGAAACAAAATCATCTTCAACAAATGACCACAGAACACTAGAGTTCTGCTCTGTATTTAAAGTCCTCAAAATCTAAAGAAGTTTGATTCCAGATGCCACAGTTAATAGTTTTCCAGTCATACTTGTGGTACAGGATTTGTTTTGCTTAATATGAATTATCAAACTGGCCTACTCAATGTGCTCAGGACACAGACATATTAAATCAATGGACAGATCCCATCAACACATGAATCAAGTGTGGATCAGGGGAGCATGTGTCATGTAAGGCAGATACATCTCTTATGAATTAGGCCATGAGCCAGAATTCTGATTGAGGAGAATAAAAGCTATCAAAAGCCTTGATGGCTTCTGACTCAGACGACTAATTAAATGGTGATCACTTAACTTACAAAGAGGAAGCACAGACAGATGAGTAAGACAGGCAGCTGATGGATAAGAAGGCTTTTGTTAGGCAGCACACTGCTTACTATTTGAGTTTCCTGTTGTAGACTGCTCAGTATCCCCAGTGTGCACTGGAAAACACTGTTCTTGTGTTCAAGAAATATACATTTCTTCAGGGAGAGATAGAGAAATCATCAGTACAGAGTTGCTGGCTAACAACATTGTGATGAAAATATGCCCTTCCCCTTGGGGACAAACTACACAGAGAAGTTGAATACAGGTCTCTGGTATTAGCTTTAGTGTCAGGGTGGTGGTTCTTAGTCAGGGACAGTGAAATATATGTTGCTTTAGAGTTTATAGTTATAGACATAGAATCAGAATCTCAGTCACAACAAAGTTCAGCTCATAAGATTTGAGTTTGAAAAATGTTTCCAGTTGATTTTAACTCACAGGTCTAGCTAATTTGAGCTATTGGCAGAGCAGCTACACACACACACACACACACACACACACACACACTCACACAAATTGTCACTAGCAACCTGACTTCTACAGGTTCATCTTTCCTTAATCAACTCTGGCAGGCAAAAGCCTAACCTGCCTTCAGTCTCCAGCTCCCTTGAGTAAAGAACATCGTATGTACATGTGCATGAACAAACATGGCCTTCCTCTGGTCATTTGTTGTCTCTTGTGCTTTGTCCACTGCAGACATGGAATTTTATGTTTTATGTGCTCTCCCCAGTTCCCTGTCTCTTTTTGTAAGGAGAATTCTTTTCAAGTATACTTTACCTTCTGCCACATGTCTGTTTTTCGAAGCCATAGTTGTACAGAAAATCCTTCTTAAAGTCATTTGAATGAATAACATTTAGGCAATGGAGAAACAAGAGTGGCTGGAATAAGTGCATTCAGCTGTCCAGGACAAGGGAGAGTTAAACTGAGTTCTGAGAAGAGCAGCAGTTCAACATTTCAAGAGGAGGAACATGCGCAGAGGCATGGAGCCAGGAGAGTAAAGAGACACAGACTAGCTAGAAAGGCACATAGGGCGCAGAGAAAACTGGACAGATAGAGTTCAGGATACAAAGTCTAAGCAAGGATGAAGATTTGAGTCTTGAATCAATAGAAGATTGAGCTTCAGGATTTGAAGATTTGAATTAGCTGTCAGTAAAAATAAGTGGGTTGGCGAGAAACCTAACATTATGAATGACAGTAATAAGATTATATGAAAAGAAGGGAAATTAAACAGAGTTGTAAGGCAGAAAGAAGGGTAATTTGTTGGTATTATTTAAAAAATTACATTAAGTGTATTAACATTCAAAGTCCATTACACTAGATCATTTCTCTCAAATCATTTTCAACTGCTGCTTCCTAAGACTAGACTTAGGAGGTCTAGAACTACCTCATCAAATGCTGAGTCACCAGCATGTGTCCTGTAACTCACATTGCTTTGAAGACGCAATCTTCAAATCTAAATGCTTAGATCTGGGCCAGTGAGGTAGCTTAGCAGAGAGGTGCTTGCCACCAAGCCTCACAACTTGAATCCAGTGGAAGGCAAGACCAGACTCTGAAGTTGTCCTCTGACTTCGCATGTCTCCATGGCCCACACATCCC
Source organism: Micromys minutus (assembly GCF_963924665.1). Classification (NCBI taxonomy): domain Eukaryota; kingdom Metazoa; phylum Chordata; class Mammalia; order Rodentia; family Muridae; genus Micromys; species Micromys minutus. Next base: position 56,815,370 of record NC_137969.1, read on the forward strand.
ATGCACATACACGAAATAAGTTTACAAGTGTAATAAAAAACTTATTTTTCCAGATCTGCATCTTTAGTAAGAGTATAGAAACAATAGGTTAGCTCATATATTCTGAGATGTGGAGTCCTGGCGATTGAGCAGCACCCACTGAAGGCATGAACAAAAAATATATTCCAGCTTGTAGAAGAAGAAAGCTTTTTAAAAACAAATTTATACTAACCAAAAATTGGCTATCAGCTACTTTATGAATTTTAAATTTTCATAACCATTTGTTTGAGGGTTAAGTAATTTTATTAATTTTAAAATAAAAGTTAAAGATTATACAACTTGTACATATCTTTGAATATACAAGTACACATACTTAAGAGCACACATACATCTCACTTCAATAAATCACTGTGGCTAAATTAAAGTAGGATTAATTTGTGGGTCTTATCTATGCCTTCATTTTGCACATAAGCAAATTTTACTCAGATACAAAAGAAAACTGTATTGAAAGACCAGTCAAGGAGAAACAGAGACAAGTGCTCAGGGAACTGGGTCATGTTAGTTATGCATGTCTGTGAGGTCCCCCTCCCCATGTGTAAATCAGCATGAGAAAGACTATCATTCGTCTTCATGGAAGCTGGTTTCCTTACATACATGCAAATACTTCCTGCTCCTGTAACTAACTGGAAACTTCAAAGCTTTTTATTTGGGTTATTAAAATGTTAATATTATTAGAAAATATAAAGGAGTTCATTGGCAGAAATAAAAAATAAAAAGAAATGAATGAAGAAGGATTTTTTCTAAATTTATTGTTTAAGTAGACTTATGAGCACAGTGATAAATAAAATTTTAATTTGGACTTAGATTTTAAAATATCTTGTATTAATTAAGTGCACAATGTGAAAATATTGGAATATAGTAGTGGCTTAACCGACATTTTCTAAACCTCAACTTACTTTCGAAACTTTAAATTTTAAAATATCTTCCTCAGTTAGTTGCCTACCACAGGGACAGTGCAGTGGGAGTTAGTCTTCCACGTAGAACCACCAATACCTACACTAATCACAAAGATCAAGATCAAATAAAACGCTGCTGGACACAGCAGGCCACTTCTCTTAGCCTTGCTCACCACATTCATGGCCTATGTCCTCTTCAGACTCCATGCTAAATGTTTATTCGCATGTGGTTGCTTGTTGTTCATAGCAGCTCTATGTGGAAGTCATGACTCAAAATGGAGGTCCAGTGCCTAGGTAAGGAAGTCCAGGAGCAAAGGTGGAAGCAGGGTAGGCTGACTCCAAAGCACTGTCATTCAAGCCTGATCAGATATTTCTTTACTTGGGGTATGCCGGGAGCTTTGATTTTCGAAGCCTGATTTCAGTAGAACTGCCTGCACTGCATAGAGGGTTTTTGTTTTGTTTTGGGTTTTTTTTTTTCAAATTTTTGAGATTTATACAATTTAAAAATGTCATTTTGTTTATAATAAGAATTTTGAAAAGCCTGGCACCTTCAAATTGTTCATTGGCTATTCAGCATCATTATATACTTAAAACTCACAAAAATTCCATTAGGAAACTTTGAATATCTTCATCACTAGAAAAATAGGAAAGGAAGGGTCCCAGAAGCCAGTCAGTGTTTGTGGCAACCAACAGAGTTGAAGCAGAACACAAGTGTTCTGCTTCCAAGCCCTTGTTTTCTTTGAATCAATTGGTTTTGGAAATCTAATCGTGAATGTTGCCTGACTATCTTTTCAGGTTTATGCCATTTTCTTCCTTCCATAAAAAGGAGAAGTACATCCCAATGATACACTCGTCAAGCACATATAATTCTGACTCTTATGGACAGAAGCACTTTCGCAGTCAAGACCCTAAGAAGTGGATCTCTAACAAGGTAAGTCCGTGGCACAGTAGAAAGGTGCTCCTTTAAATGGATGAGGTATTCAGTGATGACAGAATTAGGACAGCAGATGCAATGTTCACATTACAGCTGTGACCATCATAGTTATAAACTTACTTGAAGCTCTTTTTGCAAGGATAGTGCAGCTGACCCGTGTCCATGAGAGATTTGCATTAGTTCTTTGCATTACTGTGCTCTTAATGTATGTTTTATGGTGACAAATCCTATAATCAATGACCAGGATCACTGACTTTGTCAGATGATTGGGTTGGAGCTTGAATGTGAAGTCCTACTGTGCAATGGAAGGTGGATTATGGAGGTCAAATGTCGTTGCTCTCTCAATCTCTGTGCTTATGTATCTATATGTTCAAGGAAAGAAATAAGTGATTGGCATATAACTGTAGACTATATACACTTGGAGCATATGCATACACACTATACATATTTGCAACATGTGCAAAACTTGTAGGTTTTAGAGGTATCTGTAAGGGGTTTCTTTGTTCTTCCTGCCATAACAAATTACCCTGAAAAAATCAAGTGAACAAAATTAACAAAGTTAGAAGTGTTCCGCTATCTAATTTCAAAAGAAAATACATTACCATAGTAATCAAAACAGCACACATGGTCTGGTCATTCACACACACACTGACTGATGGCATAGGAGAGAAAGTGAGTAACTATGCCCACATGTGTATGCTAAATGGATCCTCAACAACGATGCCAAATACAATGACATGAGGACAGTCGACTCAGTAGACATGCTGGAAAGATGAATATTTTGATGCAGGAAAGGAAAACTGAATCTTCACTTCTCACCATATTAAGACATTAACTTAAAACACATCCAAGATTTTATCATAAATCTTGAAACAATTAGAGGAAACAGGAAAAACTTTTGATAGTAGGCTCTCCCATGTTCTTTGAGTATGCCCTTAGAAGCATTGGTAGCAGAAGCAATGAGACTGTGTCAAGCTAAAAAGCTTAGACATAAGAACCACTAATTAGCAGAGCAAGAGACACAGAAACCACTAACCAGCAGAGAGGAAACACCACTAACCAGCAGAGAGGAAACACCACTAACCAGCAGAGAGGAAACATCACTAACCAGCAGAGAGGAAACACCACTAACCAGCAGAGAGGAAACACCACTAACCAGCAGAGAGGAAACACCACTAACCAGCAGAGAGGAAGCACCACTAACCAGCAGAGAGGAAACACCACTAACCAGCAGAGAGGAAACACCACTAACCAGCAGAGAGGAAACACCACTAACCAGCAGAGAGGAAACATCACTAACCAGCAGAGAGGAAACACCACTAACCAGCAGAGAGGAAACACCACTAACCAGCAGAGAGGAAACACCACTAACCAGCAGAGAGGAAGCACCACTAACCAGCAGAGAGGAAACACCACTAACCAGCAGAGAGGAAGCACCACTAACCAGCAGAGAGGAAGCACCACTAACCAGCAGAGAGGAAGCACCACTAACCAGCAGAGAGGAAACACCACTAACCAGCAGAGAGGAAACACCACTAACCAGCAGAGAGGAAACATCACTAACCAGCAGAAGGAAACACCACTAACCAGCAGAGAGGAAACACCACTAACCAGCAGAGAGGAAACATCACTAACCAGCAGAGAGGAAACACCACTAACCAGCAGAATGAGAGGCATTCAGTGGGATGAGGAAGATACTTGAACCACACATTGTAATAAAGGTCAATATCCAAAAAGTATGAGCAGCTCTATAAACATATATTTAGCACCACTAAAATTATCACTGACATGCAAATCAAAACCATGATATATCATCTCATACCTGATAGAATAACAATTACCAAAAAAAAAAGAAGGAAAATGTTGACTAAGTTGTGAGTAAATGAAACCCTTGTGTTGTTTGTGAGAGTGTAGGTTGAAACAGCCTCTGTGCTACAGTTTGACCCAGTAATCAGACTGCTGAGCCTAAGTCCACAGGGAGTGAAATTAGTGTGTCAAAGAGGTAAGTGAACACCATGAACATCATTCACAATAGCCCAGACAGCTACCAAAGGCAAATGCATAAGGTAGTGAAGTGCACACACAATGGAATATTATTGTGCCATAAAAAGCAATGAAATCCTGTCATTCATGACATGGATGAACCTGGAAGGCTTTATGCCCAATGACAAAGGCCAGGTACAAAAGATGGATTCTACCTACAACATGTGAGTTAGAGAGTTTACCTCATAGTAGAGAATAAAACAGTGCGTCCCTAGGACTTGGAGATGGAGAAGGACTAAAGTCCCACTGCGAAGCTTCTGCTCTGTGGCTCTCTGCTAGGGGTAGCATGTCATCCTAGCCTTCTGATATTGTAGGAAACCTTTCTGTCCTGCCTGTGGAAGCAGCAGCAGCCATGGTGTCTCCTGAGTTGCCTTGCAGAACCATTCTTCCTTTCTCTTGAAGAACAATTGCCCAATCTTGTAAAGTACAGGGAGCCTATAGCCTGCCTCCATCTGCCTGCTTTTCTCCCATTTAGTTCCTTTTTAATCTATAATGTGAATATGGGATTTTGAGGGAGAGGAATAAATAATTTGAACATGTCACAATGTACATGTTTAACATTTTGATTTCTTCTTATTATTAGCATGGGGGTTGTGTGAGGGAGTGCACATGCATGACACACATGTGGATGTCTGAAGACAGCTTTCAGGACGCATTTCTCTCTCTAGTCTGAGTTCCAGGAATGAAAATCAGCTTGTAGGTTTGGTGGAGCCCTCCCACCTATCCATGAAGTACCTTCTAAACTGTTACTATTATGCTGTCCTGTTAAAAGGTTCTCCAATGCTAGAAATTCCAGGTCTAAGGTCTCTACAGTGAAGTAACTCATCTGCCCTAGGGACTGGCTGTCAAACTGAGGTGTAGTCTACTGTGTCATTTTATAAAATCTCACAATAAACCATTTTCTTGTCCTTTTCCACCAATATACAACCCTTCTGAATACAAACTAGCCAGGAGATCTAACCCCTTCATTTCATGTTGTTTATAGATGTGATGTGTATTGCACTTTCTAGTCAACATACCTTTATAGCAGTGCCTTTGTGCCATTTGGTGGAATCCAGCCAGCAATTCTTCCTTGAAAGTCTAAGTAACTTTCAACACATTAATCTGGGTCACAGCAGGACAGATTCTTGTGCATTGTTTCTTCCCTAAAGTAGAGCCACAGTGCCTTGTAGAGCTTCGCAGATGACTCTCCAAAACTTCGTGCAGGTGTGTGTCTATCTCAGTTACGAAACTTCATAGAAACAAAAACATTTGAACACTTACGAGAAGGGAGAATGACTTACTTTATTATTTTAGAAGTCACCTTAGAGATGATCTTTTATTCCTAAGAATTAAGTGGAGAAAGAATAGAGATTCAGTAAATGTTAATAAAACACTGCTCTCCCAGCACCATGTCGACTGTAAGGAAGTGTGAATGGGCTTCTCCTCCCTTCCTCCCTGCTTAGTTTCCTCTCTTCCTCTCTCCCTATTCCTACCTGTGTCCCTTTGTTACTCTTCCAATGACTGTACCAACTAAATAAAATATTCTTCTAGGTGGCCAAGCATAATCTCTATATTATGAATTAGTTGTCTCACTAATTGTTAAATCTTGGAGTTATTTTAAATATTTTATATTTTGACTTGATATTAAATAACTTGGGTAAGAATACATTTTTAAGAGTAGGCTTCTTTGCCATTCTACACTTTTTAAGCTGTGTGTGTATGTGTCTGATTAGCCTGGAACTCACCAGGTAGATCAGTCCGATCTCAAACTTTTAGTGATTCCCCCTGTATCTGCTTCCTGGGTGTGGCATTCCATGTGTATGCCAATATACACAGCAGTTGGCTTACTTAATCTTGAGAATTAGAGACAATAGCTTATTATAAGAGGATTAAAGATAATCTTGGGAGACTTGAGTTGTGAGGTTAAAAATGCAAAAAAAATAAAAAGGACAAGTATCAAAATAGTTATCTCCAGGGAGCTTGGAGTACTTATGTGCATTTCAGTGTGCATTGAGGGCTGAGGCTGTGGCTCGGTGTTGGGGCTCTTACTTACATGTGAGAAGGCTGGGATTCAATTTGCAGCACTGGAAAAGCAAACAAAATCAGCTTTAGTTGTACAGTAGGTTCATTTTAGTTAAGTACCCACCTTGTCATCATGATGGTCTCCATGGAGAATTGACTTCCTCTCCTGCCCTCTTTAAACAGAGAAGCTACAGGTCTCAAGTGACTTGCTAGCTAGTTGGCTTATAGGACATCAGTTGCAGAAAATCAAGTATACATTTAGTACGTTTTCTATTCATATGAATTCATTTCATGTAAATTCATTTCATATTTATACAAATAATGTAATTCTTTGGTTTTCTTAATTCTCGATTTGCTTTATACCAAAAAAAAAAAATCACAAATTCAGTAAATGAGAGAACACAATACTATTTTCCTCTAAAAACCTGGAGCCAGAAATGAAAAGTACTTTTTCTTTTGCACGTGTTTTTGTATGTAGCATGCTTGCATACATGTGCGTAGGATTCCAAAGCTGTCTTCCTTCCTTTGCTGTCTGTCTGTCTTCTTAAGCTGCATCTCCCCTGATCCTGGAGCTTGTTGATTCTGGCCAGTCTAGCTAAGCAGCTTTTCCTAGGGAATGTCAGAGGACAGGTGGTTGCCATGTCTGCCAGGTGAGACTCCTGTCCTCACACTTACATGGCAAGTGCTTTACCCACTGAGCCATTTCCCCAACCATATACTGAATTGCTTTAAAAGTGAAAATAATGAAGTAATTTATGATTCATGCAAATGACCCATGTTTCTTCAGTTTACTTGTGAACTGCACCAGATTAAGCTACCCTGTCTTAGCTCTGTGTTTTCAGTGATCAGACTTTGGAGTTGAGGTAAATACTTCAGTATTTTAATTCTCTAGAGTGCTGATCTTAGAATGGTTGTGAACTAAGGAACTTCTGGTCAGTTGGTATTAATGTCATCTGTTTGGGTAACTCTGAGTCGAACAACCAACATTACATGCACTCAAACATCTTTTGTTTGCCAAAGTATTCATGTTCATATTTATTGAAAAAGAAGTGACCATCTCCGTCCTTTATTTGACTTGGAAGAAACTGTGTGGCAAGGTTTGTATTGCTAGCTCCTTTCTCATCTGTCTGATTACAGCTGAATTATGGCAGCAGACCTCCCTCCGCTTCATTTGTGCATGCACTTGGGCCCCAAATGTGATTGTGTACATTACAAAGCTCAGAAATATCCAGCACTCCAAAGAATTAATTTAGGGAACTAAGCATATTGCACAGAACATAAAGCTGACCTTCCCCCTCCACGCTTTGGGAATGCGGTAGGGTAGGGAACACATCACAGATTTAATGTGCCACATCGCCTTCTGTAGGAACTTGGGTGGGACTGTGAGTGCTTGCCCACTGCGCCCAGAGATTGAATCTGCTGTCACTAGCGTCCTGATGATAATGAACATTCAGCTTAACGACCGTGATTATGATGATCATAATTGATGTGCAAGTGCTGCATGTGGGTCGTCACAGTCGAGCTGCGCAGTGTCGAATGTGCCTTGGTTGGGATGCTTGTGCTTGCACACACCGGTTGGGATAAAATGTGCCTTTCTACAGACCAGCCTTACAGAATTTCAGGACCTTTCTGTGCATACCAATCGATGATTAAGCACTTGCTGAACAACAACCCTTCGCAGTTGTTTGTTTGGTGCAGTTTCATGTCATTAGGAAATAAAAACAGTGAAATAATTAGGTGTAATTGAAGGAAATAACTGGCCTTAAATAACCATATATATATGGTTTTATATATATATATATATATATATATATATATGCATATGTGTGTATGTATATAATTCTTTTCTCTCTGTTTCTGTCACACCCTCCCCTACCTGCACTCCCTCCTCTCTGTCTCCCCCATTTTTCTCTTCATAAACCCAGCTCAGAGATTGGGCCATGACCACCCTTTTGAAGTGTCCCCAAGCCTGAGTAAGTTTCAGGACAAGTATATAGTGATATTTTTTTATATAAATATAGGCATTTTTGTAGAGATTTGTTTCACTCTGCTATGCATTTAAGAAAGGGGAGCCACAGAGCCAAGTATTTCTCTGTGTAAAGGTGACAGTGAACCGTGGTGCAGTGACTATCAGACCAGCTTATATTTGTGCTTGCTCTACCTTTCAACCGCTGGTTCTTTGGGATCAGTTTGTGCTACTCTATGAAATTTCAGAGCTATGATTTGACTTTTTAGGTGTGAGTAAAAATAGCACGTGCAGTGCTATATCCAGGATTTCTAAAAACCTCAGTTCCCCTTGCACTAGCTTGTGGTCTCTAGGCCATGAGTTCACTTTTCATCTCCTTCTAATGGGCTTGGTTTGAGCAATGAACAAACATATTAGAGTGCAATTTTGCAAAGAAGCATGGTCAGCCATTTGAAAAGACACTTTCTACTCACAGCCCATTGTTTCAAATTGAGCAATGCCCACATCCTATTATCAAAAACTAAAGGGCTCTTGAGAGATGGGGTTGAACTGCTCCTGAGACCTGTAGAATTTACATCACCACATGTGAAACACACACCCAACTGTTCTGCTCTCTGGGGCAGAGAGCAGAGTCTGCCTGACACTTTGAAGTTTTGTAACTTGTACCCATAAAATGTTCTATCTGACGTTTCAGTCTGATGTGATCAGTGAGCTCTGAAAAATTACCCTTGGAGTTTTAAATCCTCTAAACCACTGATGTGCTCAGTCTTTCCTGCATTTTCGTTAAGCCAGAATAACAAGAGTTAAACCCATCATCTAATAAGGATCATGGACTAGCTACCTCTGCCTTGCCCTGAAAATAAGTGCCTAACCTCAAATCTACATTTTAAAGGCTATGGTTTGCTTTTGTGTGCATTTGGTGATGCTGGGGAAGAGGCAAAGAGCTCTGGGGAATGCCCCTTGCTTCTGGATGTCCTCAGAGTGAATGGCCCCCATGCCTGTCCTTGGAGTGTGGGTACTGCTTTGCTTTCTCTCTGTGAGATCCTGGTTATTTAACTCGTTGGATGATCAGTTTTTTGTGAAACGCTGAAGCAGCATGAAGATTCTTAAAAACAAAACCTAAACAAAACAAACCCCCCTAAACGTCGAGCTAGCATAGATGTCTGAACCACCACTCTTGACATAAGCTAGATCAACACACCCTGGAAATGCCTACAACCTGTGTTTGTTTTATTACTGTTCACAGCAGAGGACATGGAGCCAGCCTACGTGCCCACCAACAGATGGCCAAGTAAAGACAATGTGAAGCAGGTACAGGTGGCACACACACACACACAAACACACACACTCATGCACACATGTGTTTATGTATGTGTATATTCACAATGTATATGAGCAGAGAGGGAAGAAGCCTAGAGAAGTTAGAAGAGAAGGCAGATTCCCTGGAGCTGGATATGGATGTTTATGAATTGCCAAACATGAGTTCTAGAAACTAACTTGTGGTCTTCTGCAAGAGTACCAGGTGCCCTTAAGAGCTGAGCCATCACTCCAGCCCTAGTCTTCCGTTTGAACCATTTTAAGGTTTTTCTTTCTGACTCTTTCTATTTATTTCTTTATCTTATCTTCCCTTTTTAGTTGTTTTTCTGCCTTCTTTTATTGAGACTTATTAAATTGTCACTAAAATCAATTGGCCAAGTATATTGTGGCCCTTTATATCTGATTATGGACCTATCTTTGTCCTCAATTTTTTTTTCTGGATAAAATCAAAACACATCTTCCTGTGGTTTGTTTTTAGTTCACTTCTAGACTTTGTCTCTAAGCATGTGAATTTTAAGTAGCCTGTGCTAAAAGAGCCACTAATTGTTCATTGAAAATTTGTTTTACATTGGAATGCTGTTGTTTCATCATGTTTCTAGAATAATGTGAGCCTTAATAAGATTACTAGTTTTAGTTCTTGTACATTCTCTGGCAAGGGTCTTAGGGTTTTTGTCAACATAGCAGCCTGACTGCCTGTGAGGTGATGCTGTCAAGAAGGAAGAGCAGCTATCTATCTATAGCTTCGCTTCTACAAAACCCTACCCCCACTTTAGTTGCTTCTTTATTCGATGACCAAAGGGTAATCTATTTCTGTCTCTTCCTGTTTGACTTGAGCAGCCACAACACTGGACTGCACTTAGTGTCTTCACAGTTTTGTCTGTGCGCTCTCTCTTTGGAGGTGACTTGTCTGCATCCTTGGTAGCACTCCCCTCTTAAGTAGCATTTTGTAAGCAGTCTTCTACCCTGCACACACCAGGGGTTGCATCATTGGAGAATTTATTTACTCTATTAAAATATTTTATTTCTTTAGTGTGGGTCACATGAAATGTTTTCTAATCCTTCTATTGTAAGGGGGATGTGTTGTGTCTACTTTTTCTTCTGCTTCTGTGGTTATTATCTGAATGGAGGGTTTGATGTACAGATACATTTGGATTTAGCTTTATATTAGGATTGGGATATTTCCTCCCTCAGGGCCAGCTAAAATCCTTGAAAAATGTGTTAATGGCAAGTTTCTTCAGTGACTCAACAAATCTTTATTGAGCACCTTGTATGGATCACACTCCCAGCTAGACATCAAGGATATAACCTTGAGCAAAAGCAAACAGGGTCTCTGCTCCCACAGGACAGATAGTTTATAAGGAATAATGGACATTAATCATTGCTCAAAATACTGTAACAGAAAAGGCATGGTTCTGCAAGACTGTATATGCAAGGAAGCATGGTTGGCAGGAGAAATGAGGGTATACCCAAGGGAACAGTGCTAAGGCTAAAATATGAAGAAGTGTTAGCAAGACAAGATCTCTCTCTCTCTCCCCCTCCCTTCATACCTCCCCCGTCTGTTTCTGTCTCTCTATGTGTTTAGTGTGTTGTATGTTTAGTATGTGTGTCTGTTTGTGTCTGTGTGTGTTTAGCAAGTGATCAGATAAGAGAGGAGAAATCTCTAGAAAGCTCTGGGATTACAGAGAACATAAATTTTGAGGTCTCAGAAACATATGTATATGCCTTTACATTTAAGAAACCGAAAGGAAGCCCTTAGGGCTGGAGATGATATAATATCGTGTAAATGTGTGTGTGTAACTAGAGAGATAGTTCATTGATAAAGTGCTTACCATGCAAATATAAGGACATGATTTTCCCAGCACCCACTTTGAAACAAGGTACAATGGTATGTACCCATAATCCTAGTATCAGGGAGACAGAGGCTAGAGGAACTTTGTGGCTTACTTGATGGTCAATCTAGCCCAATTGGGGAACCCCCTGGTTCAGCAAGATACCCCAGTATATGTGTGTGTGGGGGGGGGGGAGACAGACAGACAGACAGACAGACAGACAGACAGAGAACAAAACACACAGTGAATATTGGATTCGGGAACTTTGTTGCTAAACCTATAGTATGAATTAAAGACCTTGGTTTTTATCCTGGGAGATTTGCTTGCAAGGTTTTTAAGCAACATGAAAAGATGGGATTTATATTTTCAAACATGTTGATAATTACTTTTATAGAGGTCAAAATAAAAGGGGAAGGAACTAGTTAGAAACTGGTTGTGGTGGTGCGTGCCTTTAATCCCAGCACTCAGGAGGCAGAGGCAGGCAGAACTCTATGAATTTAAGGCTAGTCTGAGTTCCAGGACTACATAAAGAAGCTGTATCCAAAAACAAAAGGGAAAAGGAAGAGGAGGAGGGGAGAGGAGGGAGGGAGGAGGGAGGAGGGAGGAAAGAGGAGGAAGAAGAAAGAGGAAGAAAGAAGAAGAAAAGAGGAAGAGACAAGAGAGAAGTCTAGATAGGATGGGAATTAATTCAGATATACTAAGAGTGTTGTAATTATTATGCTAAAATTTGCTAATCTGTCATTTTCCGTGAAAGGAAGCAAGGTTAAGGGCAATGGTATTCTCTGGGAGAAAAAGAGGAACCCATCTTGGGAACAAACAGAGAGAGGAGATCATCGGTCAATGTCTGTCCTGATTGCATCCGTGATGACTTTGACTCAACCTATTGGAGATGTCAGAGAGATGGCTGAATATTGAGTCCATTTCTATAAGGACAGTCTTAACTAGAGTTGTAAAACTGAGTAAATTACTTCATAAAAATTATAAACTAGAGTCCCGATAAAAGATAAGGAGAGAGGGAAGATAGGAGACATTTTAAGGAGTGTCAATATTTGTGGCCATTTGGAGTAAGAAGCCCCTTAAAGGAGATGTGCTAACATGTGAGAAAAACCAACTGAATGGTGGTTGCTATTAAAGAAGTCAAGGAGGGAGAGTACAGGAAGAGGTAAGGCGTGATGTGCTATGTCAGATACTGCCATGGAGTCATGTCGGATGAGTGCAGAACATGCCTACAGATTTAGCAAATTGCAGGTCACTAGTCTATTAGCAGGGCCTGATTTAATGATGGCGTGGAGACTAACCTAGACAGAAGTCACTGCAGTGTGGAGGCTGACCACTAGCTCAGACAGAAGTCACTCAGGAGTGATCAGAGCAAAGAGAAGCTACTGGATGTAGAAAAAGAGACCCACAGCTGTGAAGAACAATGAAGTAAAAAACCTTTATTTTGTTTTTAATGTTTAAAGCATATGGCCATGAATCAAGTATGCTATGCAAGATACATATTACTTAACCAGTTGTTTGTGTTTTAAAATTTTATTTATCTTTTAATTTTATCATTTTAATTTTTTATAATGTTGGTGATGAAGACAATACAGGTGTTCACATTACTGTCTTATTAAATCTACTCTGTGAGCTATTTCCAAAGGGCTGCCTCACAACAGTTGGGTTATTCAGTGAATCCAATCTTCCTCTTATGCAATGCCTCAGCTGGAGAATGTGGTGCCTTGATGCTGATTGCAGGCTCTGAAGAATAAATAGATCTTGAAAAGAAAATGTGATTGCACTTATTAAGGCGCTAGACTGTGGGGCACTGCTGCTGTCCATCCGTGCTGTCTCGCTTTCCTACCTCTGCTCTGTAACCTGCCTAGGAAGAGCATCAAAGACAGGGTGCTCATCTTCTCTTACTCTCTTTGTCTTTCCTTAGACACACCAGCACAGAATCTCCTCCATGATACCTCTCTACTAAATTCCTCCAGCCCAGCAGTCCTCTCCACCCACATACTAGGGCTTTCTCTCCACTCCTTCATTCAGAAGGCTTCTTCTAGACCTGTGTGGAGTACACACCTAGAACCCCAGCACTCCTGGAGTAGAGACAAGAAGACCTTTTGAAGGTTGGGGCCAGTCTCACTGATAGAGTGAGTTCAGGGATGGCCAGGCAGAGCTGCATAGCAACACTGTCTCAAAAGCAAGCACAGGAGAAACCTGCTCAGTCCTCCTCAGGTGCATCCTGTACTATCGAGTGTGACTGCTTCTCAAACACCAGGCCTGGCATAAAACGACAGGGTTTTCTTATAGTAAAGAGAAGACCATTGCATTCAGTTAATGTTTTAATTGTTTTTATCAAATCTCCCTGCGATTTTTGAAAGAGTATAATTGCTGTTAGAAGAACGAAGGTGTGCTGCTCCAAGTTTCCCTGTGGCTTTCCAAATTAGAGCCAGAGATGACGCTGGCATGAGCTATGTTGTGGGAAGAACAGTATGCATTTACCTTGTATTTTCCCTACATCTTAAAGATTTCTTTTTCTTATACATATTGGTGTTCTCTGTGTGTGTACGTATGTGCACAGCATTGTGTGCCTGGTGTTCATACAGGCTAGAAGGCATTGAAACCCTGATACTAGAGTTACAAGTGGTTCTGAGTTGCCTTATGGGTGCTGGAAATTGAACTCGAATTGAATGGAATTGAAGAGAGATAGGGGCTCTCTGCAAGAGCATCAAATGCTCTTATTTAAGTAATCATCAAATGATTACTTATAATATGCATAGTCTATATTTTATCCCAAAATATTACTGATAAAATTCTCTCTGCTCCTCCTGCTGCTGTCATGGACATACCTGCTGACAGTGAAGAAGGGCCCAGAGTTGCCCAAGTTGCTCAGATCAGGAGATGTGCAGGTTCACCTTTGAAGCTTGGTATTCCATGAAGTAAACCCCTTTGCCGAGTATAGCTGCCACATTGGATGAAGCTCTGGCTTAGCAGCATTTCAACCTTCAGTGGCAGCTCTGGGGTCCTGTGTTTAATGTATGCTAACAAAAATTTCACTTTAAAGAAAGTTCTCTGCTGAAGGGTATCAGCACACTGCCTCTGCACTGTAACTGTGACTGCCGTTTGAGAGGAAAGGCACTGTCCAGTTTGGCCCAACTTCCCAAGGTATTTTAATAATGAATTTCATTATTATGACTATGTGTTCTGGTCTCATAGGGGTTGACAATATAGTTTCTTGTGTGTTTTAAATGATATAGACAGAACTTAGTTACCTTCAGAACACATTATCTGACAAGTATCTACTCTGTATATTCAGAGTTCATCTGCCTTTACCCTACTAAGCATGTAGTATTTTCCAGATCTGAAACATAGACTCAAATAGAAAAGGTACCACAAGGAAAAAGCTAGAAAAACTTCTTAATACAAGTATCCATTAAAGAGTGAAGCTCCACTGTCTAACTACTTACTATGTGAGTAAGAGTGAAGCTTCACTGTGTAACTATTTACTATGTGAGACTAGAGTTAGTAAGAGTGACACAAGCAGATAGCCTATGACAAGCATTGCATGCTATGATGGCTGTTCTGAGTTGTCAACATGGGTACATCTGGAATTGACCAAAGCCAAAGAGGCTGCCTATACATCTGGGAGGAAGTTTTTCTTAACTAAGTCACTTGAAGCAGGAAGACCTGGAGCCTGGGTAAGAAGAAAGCTTTTATTCCTTGTCTGCTTTCTCTGCTCTCACTGGTAGATCTCTGGTATCCTGGCATAGACTGAAAATGGTCTGAGACATTCAGCCTTGTAGACTGAACAACTATTGCATTCTCGAACCTTCTGTTGGTAGTCATTGTTGAACTAGCTGGACTGTTAGCAATCCATTTTAATAACCCCTCTTTACATTTATCTATATGTGTGTTTATGTGTATATGTTCATTCTATAAGTTATGTTTCTCCAGGAAATCCTTGCAAATATGTATGCCTCTGGGATCCAGTCCTTGTATTCAAGATGTGCCTGTCTCTACAGACTCAGCAGTCCACTTGTACAAACCAAAGCACCAGCTCTCTCTTGCGTAACCATTTGTCATTATTTCTAAGAAAGCTTCTTGCCTACCTTATAACTTGTCCTTATGGGAGTGAGAAGTTGGCATAAATGTGGAATAGCCATCTATCTTCAGTTTAATTTATACATCACTCTTCTTAAGAAAGTTATGAAAGCGTTCAGCTGACAACTCATTGCCTCAGAGGCCAAATAAAGCAATGGACATTTTCTTACTTGTTTGTTAGTTTGTTTTTACCATCATGACTCTGAAACTTTTACTTTTTGGCAAAGTGAAAATAAACTCACAATTTGCAAAGACATTATAGAAAATTAAATTTCCATGAAAGTACTGGTGCTTTTCAGCTGGATGAGAGGTGGTGGGGTTAAATGTCACAATGCACTTGTCTGTCATGTGATTTGATTTCAGTTTATCTTTTTCCAAAGTGGAAAAAAGTACCCCAAATAAGCATTCACCTAGATAAGCAATGTCTATGGAGTCAGGGCCCAAATAACTTGCTTTGGGAGTAACAGATGCTGGATTTTTCAAGGATGTGCTTTTTGGAGACTGTCTTCCTTCATCTTGTAAATGCTGTGGCTGAGCACATTGGCACTCATGCTGTCAATGTGTCTGTCAGAACTGAAAGTTAGGAATCTGTCTACCATTTTAGGGACATGGAAATTTACTTTAAAAGTATGCTCAGGGATTTGTCACCTGAACAGAAATCCTACTTTGACTATTTTTAAAATGTGAACTTACTAACATACTTCCTCTGGAATTGGCCATTAGATACAATTCTTTCCTGATCTTATTCTCCAGGTAAGTAGGGTTTTTAAGTGGATTAATGACAGCTCAGTACCATCTACAATGTAACTGCAGTGAAGTATGTAAGAAAAAAGAACAGGTAAGTAATCAGTCCATAACTAAACTGCTTTGTAATAGAAGCTCTCCGTGTAGCCCCAGGCTAGGCTTGTGCATAAGATCTTTGTGCCCCAGGCTCCTGAATTCTGGCTTTATAGGCAGGTGTAAACCATCAGCATTCAGGAGTAGAACTCCTGACATTGTTCTGACCATGGTTTTCTGCTTCTCTTGAGTTTTTTTGAACTTTAGATAAAAGTTGAATCCTTATCTACAACTTAGATTCTACTTTTTAGCATCTCACAAAACGCAATCAAAAGGTTCTGTGTTTTGAAGCTGGGTGTCCCAAAGAATGGGCAGAAATCCATGCTAATGTGCAAAGAAAAATAATAATCCAGATGAAAGGTGGGAATTCCACTAGGAAACAGCACAAGCAGGTTTGTTTCTCCAGACTATCAGGACTATACTTAGCCAGGAAGTTTCAGGGTATCCCATCTGATTAGAGTTACTCAACAAGAGGACTCTTAATCATTTTTGAAGAGAGGAAAACAGCCTCTGGAGCCTGTAGAAAGGCTCCAACATTTGAATCTCTCCTTCATAGGAATCTCTCCATTGTGATGTAGGAGGAATGGAGTTCTGTCCAAAGCCAGTTATTCTTTAAAGCATGCTGAAGTGTTGCGCAGTGTGTATGATGTTGGGGAGGGGTGAGAACGAGGCGTTCTGCTCTGGTCTGTATGCCACTGGAAATGTCAACAATTACTCTCGTGATCACCAATTGCTTTCTAATGCTATACAGCTTCTTTTGCTTATAGTGTAGTTATTCTCAGAGATCTCCATGCAGTTACAAACAGTTTCAGACTTTTCAAATCAAACCATTTGAATGTGTGACAAGAATCACCTCTGAAATATTTCTCACAGAGGACCACAGAATGCCAGAAAATGTACTTTATATTTTAATGGCAAAATCATTATAGTTCAAGGGGTTATTTTCATTCCTATTTTATCATTCTGGACTTAAGTTTTAACCCTCTGTGTAGCAAAAGTAAAATGAATGATTCAACAAGTTTGAATATGCTGTGTATATGTAAGAGAAGTTTTGAAAAACAAGCAAGGGCTGGAGAGATGGCTCAGCGGTTAAGAGTACTGGCTGCTCTTTCAGAGGTTCTGAGTTCAATTCCCAACAACCACATGGTGGTTCACAACCATCTGTAATGAGATCTGATGCCCTCTTCCATTGTGTTTGAAAAGAGTGACAGTGTACTTATGTACATTAAATAAGTAAATAAATAAATAGATAGATAAGTAAATAATAAAAAGAACAGCAATAAAATTGACAATAGTCCCAGTTACTTAATGCAATTAAGTAATTAGACCAAAATTAGTTACTGGTTTTGTTGTGGCTAGACTAATGAGTATGAGGCTTGAGTCAGAAGCTGCTTATTGGCACATAATAAAACCATTTCCTGTTATGAGTAACTGTTGCAACCATATTGGTACATGCTGCCAAAATCTGGGCTGGTTAAAAGGATTTTAACCCCCGAACCTCACTCATGCTATAAGGTTTGATACTGTCCTCCTGGCCTACTTACTGTATGTTGTATTGTGTGTCAGTCATGTACAAGGTCCTCTGCCATCTGTGATTCTTCTCTGCCCTATTGATTTCCTGTCTTATGTTCACAGAATTGTTTGGTGTCTCTGGTGTATGTTTGTAAAGGTGGAGGCAAATTTGCTCCTCACTGACCATTTTGTTAAGTATGTAGGTCCACGGAACTCCAGAATTTTCTCAGCAAGTAGGAAACTGCTCCATGAGGTCAGAAAGACTTCACATTCTCAAAATTTGTGTTATTTTATCTTTAACTGCATAGTTAGGGAGCACTTTAAGTGTGGTATCTCTACTTTGAGACATCAAGTAGTATAAAATGCACTGTAGAACCGGAAACCTGGCTAAACCTTGTAACTGTCATTAAGATTTCTACTCCATGACACATGACAATACCTTAGATGTCTTAAGATACTTTCTTAACACAGAGCTAATTTCATCTGTTTACTTGTCGCATTTTTAATGTGAACATTAGACAAATAAACTGACCATTGTGGCAAACATTATGTTCTTAGATAGTACTACCAAAGGATATGCTTACCCGGTTGCTCACAGTGGAAAAGTTTTAGGAAACGGTGGATAAAATATCCTCTGGAAACATAGGCAAGCATGTCCTGTGGTATCAGCCTTTTCTGCTCTCAAGCAGCCCAACATTGCACAGCACTGTAAAGTCAGACAGATCTCCACTGTGTCTACAGGTTCTGCAGCTTATGGACGCACTCCCTGCCCACTCATTATGGGCCAACTGAAGGAGAATTTTACAAACACAGAGTGGGAATTTTATATTGGAAACATTCTTAGTGACAAATGAGCTGATACTAATTCAGAGTATTAACAATGAAAGCTTTGGTGTAATTTTCATGATATTGTCTACTGTATGCTGTTGATCTGAGATCAGCTTTTCTTGTGGCCCAAGGATTAAAGAAAATACTTCTGCCATCAGGAAGCTAAGGGATTTGCTTCCCACCATCCCTTTTCATTGGATTTTATGAATTTACATTGTGAAAAGTCAGAGTGAATATCCATAATTCAAGGGAAAGGTTATAGTTCAATAGTTGACAAAAAAAAAAAAAAAAGCAAGCAATATTCGTATCACTTTCTCACAGAACGTACCATGCTCTTAAACCTGAGCATACCCAAGGGGTGTCTACATATGGTCACAGAAACATGTAAAGTCTCTGTACCTTCACCACAACTTGGGGTGATGTACATTAACCAACTCGCCCAACATTTGAAAAGCTGCTTAGAAATTCTAATATAAATAAATAGATGTGACTCATGGACCCACAAAACAGGAAGAAAAATCAATCAAAGGTACTCTGGATATCAAAAGCGACTTTGTGCTCTGATGTGAGGCTGTTTGATTGAGTAGTGCACTAGCGACAATGTCTGTCCCCTAATGCTAGGAGTAATGCACACAGACAGAGTGACAGTCACAGCACAGCCTCCCATCAGCAATAATTAATCTCTCAGTTAACCGAGGCTCGGAGAGCCTCTCGTCAGTCTTCTCAAGTCGGAAGGACCCTGGTTTTGATGTTTGCATTCTGAGGAAAATTGTCCCCACCAGTTCTAACAAATTGAAACACCAGGCTAATTATGGCAGCTAATGAAGTGTGTGGAATGGTCACAGCTTGTCGTGAAACTGTTCCTTCAGCTTGGATTAGAGTTTCATCAATCACTGGTTTAAACTGATCCAGAATCGCTTCTGCCCGCTGCTTGGCATTTTAATGCTGTCTATGTAATTGGTTTTTTCCTCAAGCTTAGACTGTTTTTTGAAATATTACATTCTCAAGGCAGGACTTGCAAACTCCAGTTTCTGAAAAGAAAATTGCTATTAAAGATATCCACTGATCAAGTGGTAGAGGGCTAATAAAAGGCCCAGAGAAATAAAACTTGATGCGGCATCTCCATCCTCTCGGACATCAGTAAAGCATTCCCATGGCACGGCTGTGTGTATGTGATGCAGTTAGAGAAAATCAGGGCTAGTGGTTGGCTGATAAAGTCCACAGGGTTTCTTCAAAGCTGATATGTGGATATTGGCTTATATTTTAGGAGAGGGCAGGCCATTATTTAGAAGAATTATAAGGTGTGCATAGTTGGCATCTAGACAATCATTTTAAAGCATTAAGACTGAAGGTATACTTGTATGTTTGTGTGTGTGTGTGTGTGTATGCATGCACATATACATTATTATTTTGATTGGCTTTTATTTTCTGGGTGCATATTAATAGCTGTCTAATCCTGAAATGAAACCAATAAAGCCTTGTTTCAAGGTTTTTGTCTTGTCTTTAAAGGAGCACCAGTCATTTATGCTTCCAATAAACCTTATTGATCACAACATGCCTCTGTCATATGCTACAGTCTCCAATCCACAGTACTTTAATATTGTTGACACTTGGATTCATCAGTAAGGAAGATCAGCTTGGGTTTTGTTACATTGTGAGTGACTAATAGGATGTTGTTAGCAAAGTTATTCTGACTTTACAGAATGCTTTAGATCATTCTTATGTAAATTATTAGCTATTCCTTAAGTATTTGGAAGAATCCACTAGTGACTTTATAAGCTGGTTGGATATTCATCTAGCTGGGTTTACCTTTATTGACATAGTTGTTGTAATACATGGAGGACCATCCAGGTGGCTACATCATGTCTGCTGTGGTGGATGGTGGTTTCTTCAGGGTATGACTCATTCTTCTGAACTTTTTGAAGGTCTGAATCCTACATGTTGGCAAAATATATGCCCCTAGTTTCTCTTATCCTGTGAATATGTCTATATTAATGCTTATGAATTATTAGTTATTGCTGCTGTGCCCCACCATTTTTTTGGAGATTTTAATGGAGATTGGTCCATATTTTCATGATGCTCTTACTTTCAGTTTCATTGGGCAACTTTTGTCTTCCTTGGTTTTCTCTTAAATTAACTATGTCATCTTTCTTTAATATTTACTCTTATGCTTACTTTTGATCTGTTGAGTTTAATTTGCTGTTGCTTCTGTTCTTGATAATAATTCTTAGAAACTTCAACTTCCATCCTTATGCCATGTGTACAAACCCATAATTTCTTTCGAGGAATTAATTTAGTAGCCTCTCACAGGTTTTCATCTTACTTTTAAATGTTCTCATTGTCATTCCTATATTGACTAATAGGAATGTTTCGTAGTTACATTTATTAGTTTACTTGCTATAGTCCTCTATGCTTAGAGAATCCACTCTGTGATTGCTATCTTCTGAAACTTTTATGGAAATTGCTTGTTAGTCAAGCTCTGTCTGTCTAAGTAAATATTTCAAGTACATAAAAATAATACATATTCTGCTCTGCTGCATACAATCAACATCAATCAATTTCTCAAATTTTTAGAATGTGTTCAAATTTTCTACATCTTTAGTTTTAGCTCTTCATAACATTTAACACATTAATATTATTGATATTGCTTTCTAACATATCAAAATGAACCATTTATTTGGTCCATGGGACATACCTCGAAGACATGACTTAATGGGGGCATCACTAGGACCTTTTGTGTTCTTGAGTCTCCAAGACAGAATTTGTGTTTCCTCATTTGTATCAGTGGTTAGTCAACATCCTCTTCAAAGATCACAGAAGAAAGAAAGATCTCAAGTTTTGTGGCCAGCAGCCAGGTTTATGTAACACTAAACTATCACTGCCATACAAATGAACAGAGCTAGACATAAATGAATATGGATTTCCCCCTATAAAATGGTGTTTGCAGATGAGGCTGCCGTGGGCCAGTGGCTGCATAGTTTGTTGACCTTTGTTTTGTTTTCAGGAATTCACTGGTTTAGAGCTGGTATCATGTTTGCCTAAAATGAAAACTGCATTTATCAGCTACCCCATGAAGCTAGGCTTAAGTCCCTAACACAGTGGTAGGAAGCAGAATGTAAGTTAAATCAGGGTTAGCCTTCGCAGTGCAAAGACTGAGAGTTTAGGGAAGTAGGGCTATCGCAATCTTTAAATCCCACATGTTATATCGGAGAGCCCAGCATGCTCAGGCACCATAGGGCACTCTGAGTGTGGGGATATGCCAGTTCTACTGGAAGCAGTTAGCAAGCCTACCCTCTGCATCACAGGACATGGGGCATTCAGAATTTCCTGTTGCATGAAGAAATTCTGAGAAGTAGCCATGGGTTTAAAAATAAATGGCAAACTCTGTATTACTTCGGGTACACTTAATAGTATGGCTAGGAGCTAAAAGATCACACAGTGGCCGGATGCGTGCTGCAAGACTGCCAAGTGTCCTTCTCAGGGTCTCCTTGAAGATGTCTGCAATGAGAGACTGCATAGCTACAGGGCTTGGTGGGTATCCTCAGTGGGAATGCAGTCTTTGAGCAAGTGCAGTGGACAAGAGATAAAGACAGAAGATGGGCTCTCATCATGTGAAGTACCTTAGATCCTGCACCTTTGTATAGAGGAGAAATGGACTTTCCTCTGTGCTTTCTACTCTTTTCTTGGATGTTTTGACAGCTGAGCCAAATCTAATGCCCATTTACATGCCAGACAAGAATGTGCACACCTCAGTGTTTATAAAATGTCACACCCGGATCCATGTGAAACAAATCTCAGACATTAGGTTTTTGCCTTAGTGATAGAAAAGAAATATCTGGGGTAGGACAGCTTCTTTTATTATGTATTGGGATGTGCTGCATATTTTAATTATTTCCTTTAAAGTATGACCTTGCCTTCATCACTAATTCAATTTTGAACAAGGCAATTGTTACCTCCAAAGTGAATTTTTAACATCTTTTTATTATTAGTGTGTATTAATTGTACAGAAATTGAGTTTCATTATGACATTTCACACATGTATATAAAGTACTTCCAAGGTGAATTTTAATTATTAGAACCTTAGTTTTCTTCTTTTTCTTCTTCTTTTTATCATCTCTGCCCTTACTTTATGAGTATCTGGTCCTTCCTTTTAACCTATTTTATCCATTTAGCCTGTCTTTTTAGTATAAAAGAGAATTGAAGTTAGCAAATTATCTCCATCATTTTACAGTGCTGTGCAGGCTGTCTTTGACCTGCCTGCTTCTCACCCAGGCTTTCAGCATGTTGCATTATTCTATGGGTCTATGAACTTTTCTCTCATATTGAAGCACATTAGATACATTGCTTACCTGCAGGGAAGGCTGCCTTTAGATTGGATTAATCAAGATGTCTTTTGAGGTATAAGTTGGATTTCACCCCATTTCCTAGCACCCCAGTGTTGATAACTGATGAGCAGAGCCCTGTGTGGTGTGGCCCCAGGAACCCTGCATGAAGTGCTCAGCACCCAGCCCAGGTTCCAAATAGAAGACTGTCTAGAACAGGATGTTTTTCTTGTTCTCAGCTCATTACTGAGCAACCATGATAGCCAAACATTCATGGAATAGTGAGGTACCAAACTTGTATATATACACACACACATACACACACACAATCAAATTAGCAGTTTTACAAATTTGTACAAATGTATCTGGAGTGACTTTTATTCCCATAATCCCCTCTGCCTGTCCTTTCTAACTTGGGCCCAGAAGAATGGCTCTGGCAATGAAAGATGTGAGAAGGGCTGTTCTGCCATCAGTGAGGTAGTAACATGTGAATAGACCATCAACATTCATAAGCACATCCTTGGAGTGGGCTTCCAGAAGTGTGCCCCTCGGGCAGTGAAAGCAAACCAGAAATTTTCCATGAAAGAGATTGGACCTTCAGATGTGTGCATCTGGGACCTTAATAAAGCCATCTGGGCCAAGGGAATAAGGAAAGTTCCATATCACAGCTGAGTATGTTTGTCCAGAAACCGTAATGAGGATGAGGATTCACCAAACAAGCTCTACACATTAGTTGATTAGTTATGTGCCTGCTACCACCTTAAAAAAATCCACAATGTGGATGATCACTAGGCAGCTGAATGTCTAATAAAGTTGCAGAACTGCCAAAAGAAAAATGGAGCTGGATAATTGGAGATCAGAGAAAATAGTTAAAACACCTTGCCATTGATACACCCTTAGAAACTAAGGTTTGTGTAATATGTCACTAGGGATCATTGACACCTATCTCACAATCAGTAAAAAATATATCACACGTTTATCATTAGCATGCTGAATTACATCGCTAAAGAATGTTTCTATGAAAGAACTCTGAATTCACATTTGTCTAGCATTTTAATATAATGCTCATAATAGCCTTAATATTTATTTACTTTTACACCACTGATGTGGGGACATGTATGGGTGCTGTGGCACACATGAAGACATCAGAGGACAACTCTGGGGAATTGGTTCTCTCCATTCACCCTTTCCATTGGTTGTGGAACCAAACTCAGCCCATTGGGCTTGCATGGAAAGTGTCTTTACCCAGTGGGCCATCCCACCAGCCCCTTTATAGGGTCTTCCTGTGTCTTTTCATTGTGAAATAATTATTATCTTTTTTTTCTTAAATAAAATGAAGAGTTTCTGGAAGATTTCGACTTGTTTGTAGCCCCCTGAGTAATCCCATCACCCCACATTTTAATGGGTCTAAGAGCTGCTAGGAGCACTGCAGACCATGTCTGCTCGTTCCTGTCCAGATACAACAGGACACTGGCTTTTGACCTTGACGTCTTATTTCTATATTGCATCATGTTTATGTCTTTATTTTTTTATCATTTTGATTGGATACTCTCTGTGTTTACATTTCAAATGTTATCCCCTTCCCCCCCCACTTTCTTCCCTCCTCCCCTCCCCTTGCTTCCATGAAGATGTTCCCACTTTTAACCACCCACTCCCACCTCAGCACCTTGGCATTCCCCTACACTGGGAAAATGAGCCTTTACTGGACCAAAGGCCTCTCCTCCCACTGATGCCAGAGAATGCCATATGTACCTGGAGCCATGGGTCTTTCCATGTGTACTCATTGGTTGTGTTTTAGTCCCTGGGAACACTGGAGGGTTTGGTTGGTTGACATTGTTGTTCTTCCCATGGGGTTGCAAACCATTTCAGCTCCTTCAGTTCTTTCTCTAGCTCTTCCATTAGGGTCCCCATGTTCAGTCTGATGGTTAGCTGCAAGAACCCTCATCGGTATCAGTATGGCTCTAGCAGAGCCTCTGAGAAGGAATCCATATTAAGTTCCTGCCAGTAAGCACTACTTGGCATCAGCAATAGTGACTGGGTTTAGTGGCTGCATATGAGGTGGATCCCCAGGTGAAGCAGTCTCTGGATGATCTTTTCTTCAGTCCCTGCTTTTTATTTGTCCCTGTATTTCATCCTATTAGTATTTTATTCTCCCTTCTAAGAAGGACTGAGGAATCCACATTCTGGCCTTTCTACTTCTTGAGCTCCATAAGGTCTGGGAATTGTTTCTTAGGTAATCCGAGCTTTTGGGGCTGGTATCCACTTATCAGTGAGTGCATACCATGTGTGTTATTTTCTGATTGGGTTACCTCACTCAGGATGATAGCTTCTAGTTTGCTATCCATTTGCCAAAGAATTTCATGAAGTCATTGTTTTTAATAGCTGAGCAGTACTCCACTGTGTAAATGTACCACATTTTCTGTATCCATTCCATTGTTGAAGGACATCTGGATTCTTTCCAGCTTCTGGCTATTATAAATAAGGCTGCTATGAACATGGTGGAGCATGTGTCCTTGTTATATGTTGAAGCATCTTTGTGGGTATATGCTCAGGAGTGATATATCTGGGTCCTCAGGTAGTACAATTTTCTGAGGAACTGCCAGGCTGGTTTCCAGGGTGGTTGTACCAGATTACAACCCCACCAATAGTGGAGGACTGTTTCTCTTTAGATGCCCTTACTATATAAAATGGTTTACCCAGAGAAACTAGAGTGGTTAACCTCTTTATCAAGCTGGAATCTCATAAGTGTTTGTAAGCAGTGACTTGCCTTGCACACAGCTTGTTTACTAAAATATGCCATGTTGATAAGTTAGCTTTAAAATCACAATGCAAGGCAAGGTGTGAGTCAAAGACACAAGCTAGTCATCTTAATTCTCGGAAGGCCTAGCAAGAGGGGCAAAGCAAAGTGACACAGTAAATTCCAGGTCAGGTGGGGCTCTATTGTGAGACTGTGACTAAAACCAGGTGTCAGGTTAACTAGCCACGTGAACATGGTTTTTCAATCTGTCTCCAGTAAATTCTTCTTTTATTCTTGTGTGTAGTCCAGGCTGACCATGAGTTCATAGTCCTTCCGTTTCTACTTGTACAGTGCTGTGTGTAGAAGTGTGCGCCAACACCTGGAATTTCTGATAAATTCCTATTTGAAAACAAAAGTATAAAGTAAGTGTATATCTGCATTGAGTGTATTGTGCATTTGTCTGAGTCAAGACAATGTACACACAGTTGAATTCAATTGTTTGTCTGTGAGACCCTGCCAACATAATTTTAAAGAAAAACAATCATCTAAATTGCTCCATTTACATATTCTCTTTATTTAAATGTTATACTGTTCAAAAATAATAAAGACACGAATGTACCAAATATTTGTATTAAATTCTCACATACTTCATGTTTTTATATTTAACACTTTTATTTATGAAGTCTAAATAGGGGTCATATTTATTTATTGTTCAATAGATTGTGCTTTGACAGGTAATAGCAAGTAAACATCTTTCATGTTTAATACCAAGGTGCTTTACCTACATGTGCTTTTAGTTCAAACTCAGTAAAGTTCAAGGGCATCCAAGTATGAAATAGCTTCTGAGAAGATTATCATTGCTCTCTTAATTTGATTTAGTCAGAGAAAAGGACACTAGTCCAAAAAGATTTTTTTGTAATTTTGGTTCAAATATAGACACAAATGTTGTATATAAACCAGCAAGTGTGCGTATAGTTTCTTCAAAGCATGTAGAGCGTTGGCATTATCAAATAATGTGTTCATTTACACTGACATTCTTATCTGCCTTCTTATTTGTTTTAATATCTGGATCTACTTGCAGAGAACATTACTACCATGCTCAGAAAGAAGTTATGATTTTATATATATAATCATATAGTATGTATGAATGACTATAACTTAAACTTTTAGAATAAGTATGATTACTTTGTATAAATGATTTTTTAAAGGCCTCAGTTGCTAAAATGCATGTGGCTTGATGAAAAGTGAACAAATAAAAATGAAATTTGATTCTAAGGACAGCAAATGGTTTATTGTAGTATTTATTATTTTTACTTTAATCCTGGCAAAGGACAATATTGCTAATGTGACGTAGCCCTGACTCTCTCACCTCTGGTCTGTAAAAGTAATTTGGGGTGGGGGGGGTTGGTTCGCCATCCCCTTATTCCTGAATAACAAGAGGGCATATCTCTACACTATAGCCCATTTTACCTCCCAAAATAAATGACACAGAGATCTAGGATGTTTTCCAATAAGCCGCAAACACCAAGCTGGGCAGGTTCTGAGCCATTCTAACCCTCCATGGTGGTCTACTTTTCAGCCACCTGATCTGCTTGGATCTAAGTCTTACCCTGGCTCTGTCTGGTCCATGGGTGGTGTTCTCATGGTGATATCAGAGGTGATAGAAAACTATCTTTACACCTCACTAAGACTGAGGATGCAATCAGCATCTGAATACACAGTGCACAAAAGCATCCCCTCCCCCAACACTAGTTGCCTTGCCCAGGCCTCATAGACACCACCTGTTTGCTTAGTTTTGTCTTTTGCCTAAGTTAGATGTTATCACTTGATTTATATTTTCCATGTGGGAACTAAGAAGTTATGTTTTGTAAACCACTGTCTTTAGGTCTCCTAGAGTTAGTCATGTGATGTGGCTTTATTGGCCCTCTCCACTGTCTCCCATGTTTCCTGTTAACTCAAGAACGCACCACCCACTTTCCCTGACTTCTTTTCTGGAGTTAGAGTTTGCCTTCCTCACATGTGCATCATTTCTTCATGCATCTTGTCCTTTTCCCATGTCTTCTTACAGCCTGGCAATGCAGTTTTGGTGTCTGAGAATGTCATCTAACAGAAAACAAACATGGAGCTTCGAGTTGGAAGTTGTTTCAATTCTACTCTGTCTGTTTCTGTCATTCTGACTTGGAGGAATTTTACTTTCCTAATTGCTTTCTGTTTGTCTTCTCAGGCCAACTGTAATAGCTTTCCTAGAGCTATCGTGGTGGCAGGCAGAGCTCTCCGGCTGACTCTGACAGTGTCTGTGCCTTATATGGTTTCACTGTCTCTTCTTTTGACTTTGTAAGAGGCGCCGTGCTGTGAGATCTGAGTTTTCCCATGAAACTGTGTTTTCTGCTTACATGCCATCACTTCACTAAGACTCCTTTTCTTTCTCAATAACTAGCAGCCTGTACTTATTTAATAGAAACAGTTGTCTTTTGGTGTCTCTTAGGATATTAATTTTAAATGTTCAGTGATACTTCCTTTAATCCTCAAATTCATCTAAATGTTTTGTTTATTGTTAATGTTTTTTTCTTACCGACATTTTTAATTGGGATTTTTGTAGTCATCTGTTTATCTTTACTTTTTTCCTTGCTTAGTAATAAGGTGTAAACCACACCTGAGATCACTATCTCTGTGGGTAGGGCTTGCTGGGGAAGATTTTACAATGGAGGTGTCTGTCTGTGAAGGACTGTCTGTACTGTGGAGATGTCTGTCTGGGAAGGGCTATCTGTACTGTGAAGATGTCTGTCTGGGAAGGGCTGTCTGTACTGTAGAGGGTATCTGTCTGGGAAGGGCATTTTGTACTGTGGGGGTGACTGTGAAGGGCCAGTGTATACTCTGGGGGTTCTGTCTGTTGAGAGCAGTGTGTTCTGTAGGGGTGATTGTCTGTGAAGGTCAATCTTATGTTGAGATGACTGTGAAGGCTCTAGAGGCCTGAGGCTACTTATTTTCTTCAACAGAGTTTATCTAATCTTATTCTAAGCACCCACTAGTATTGGGGCCAGGGGTGCAAACAGGAAGTGAGATATGATTCTCAACATTTAGAATAAGAACTTCTACTTAATCTTTAGTAATTAGGTCTCGTTCTCCACAGAGTAAAGTTTCACATTGTTGGGTAAAAGCATCAGGTCAAGAGGAACTGAGTCAGGCTGTGCTGGGCCTATGACCCTAGCCATAAAGAATTGTTTGGCCCTAGCCTGAGCTGTCTGCTCTACCAGTGGAATTTGGATGTATGGGTGGCAGCAATCAAATAGCAAGAAGACCTCTCTGCCTGGAGACCAGAGGGTCTGGGAAGAAGAAATCAGAGGACAGTGATGGGGCAGAACTGGAGAAAAGCAAAGGAGCAAGGCCAAGCTGGGTTTGCTCAGCCACCAGTAAAGCTCCAAGGACCCAAGTTCCATCCTCAGGACTGAGCTACTCATGGAGGTGCTCACTCAGGTCTACAATAGGCCAGACATCTCAGGCTGCATGGTGCAAAGTCAGACTATATAGTGAGCTTAATGGTGTCTGCTGCCTATGGAATGATGCTGGGAGGTGGGAAGGAGGCCTTCTGACTAGACTCTAATAAAAGAATTTGCTTTCAGTACCAGATGTAAGAAAGATGAGGCAGAGAACCAGACAGACTTGGTCTCAACTTGATCTCACAGAGTGAGAACTGCTTTGTTAGAATAGTGAGGGCTACTTCGTTTCTGTGGGAGGAAGGTTAAACACATTTCGGACTGTGGGGGCAGGTACATATACATACACACATATCTGGGTAGCTACAAGGAAGTTACAGCTGGTTTTTGTGTCTGATTTAACTGGGAACAGAGTAGGTTTTTCTTTATACCCAGACATATTATTTTATGTGATTTCCCCTCTGCTCAGTTTGTGCTTGAAACTTTGGATAATTCTGAACCTTAGATAGAATATAGTTTCCTTTATACATATGAGGAAGATTTCAAAAAAGCCTGGGAACTGAAACTACTGAAAAACTGTCAAGCAACAGGTGACAAGATGGTGGGCACAGATGTATTACCATGCATGTGCTACATGGGAGCTTCACAGAATGTGAAACTCAAGGAGGGGCAGATGCTGATTCTTAACTTTTCACAGGGCAGAGAGGATCTTGGCATACAGACAATTTCAGAGTCATGGTGAATGATTTTTTTAGGGAATGTGTTTGGACTAAGAAGACAACGTACTGAGATAAAACCTGGTGTGGCTTGTGATTCGTACTCTCTTCCTCTGTGATACAACTGTAATTCCTCTTGACTTCATAGAATTCCAAGGAGAACCAAGGGAAACTGTACTCTTTCACTGGCGACCATAGGTATCAGACCAATGAACTTGAGAGAAATTTTTCCTATCAGAACCCAGAGCTGGCTGTGCCACAGGTGCTCAGAGTTTGAAGTCAAAGTGACATATTTAAGGAATTGTTTTTGTAAAGTTGAATTTTCATGGGCCCTCAGTGTCTCATTACTAAAGAGACCCCACAGAGAACCCAGGTCCAGTCCCAGCTCACAACTGCCTGGAATTCCAGCTATGTGGGTTCGGACCCCTCTTCTGGTCTCTGCAGGCACCTGCACTGATGTGGTGCCCTACATATATGCAGGCACAAATGCACACAGTAAAAAATTAGGCACAGTTACAAGATTAACAACTAGCAATGCTAACACAGAACCATTATACCAACACATGAGAATAAAATGCATTTAAAATGTATTAGATGTGTCTGTAATTTTTCATTCGTTATCAGACTTCGGGTAACTGTAGATGACAAAGTGCTGAACAACTCCAAATAAGAGCTATCATATGATCTTCCCCTTGTCTCCTGGCATCTGGGAGCTTCCAGTTCTTCCTGCTCTGTCCTCCAGAACTGCCCCCACCCCTGAAGCTAGCACAGAGGAAGAAGGGTTGTTTCTGAGGAGAGTGCAGAGGGAGCTAGGGTTCTGTGTTCCTCACAGAAGTTTCCATCAAACCTTGTTCCTTACTCTGCTGTCCAACCCATCTGAAGGTGTTGGTGGCTCAAGTTTCTTGGCATAGAGAGGAAGGGTAGAAGGAGATCTTAGCTGTTCCCCTCTTTTTCACTTTCAGGTTGGTGCCACACCCTAGCTTTTCTCACCAGTAGTAATAACTTGAGGTTCCTACTACCTTCTAGTTTTCAGACTGGTATAATTTATTGGATGTTGCATAGTTCTCCATATTTGAGAGTTAGGCATGTCTGAGAGGATGGAACAGGCTGAAGAACGCACTGCTCTGACATGGTGAAATTTCAGTACACAGGGTTTGTTTATTGCAGAAAGGCTTATGAAATGATAATGTTAGTTCTAAAAGTTTAATGCCTTATAGGCTTTGCTCCCATAGGCTTTCCTGTGTGCATGCATTTGAATCTAGCCAATGGAGAATAATGGACAGAGGCCGAGATCTAACCCAGGGACTTTTCCATCTGGTAGGTAGATCAGATTCAATGGCTGTGACATAGAAAAGGCAGCATAAAGAACATGAGAAAGGTGTGACGATCCGCAGCAGGGAAATTTAATTTCTATCTAAAGAGAGGCTTTGCTAAAGGAACTTGCATCTTCTGTGAGTGGGTCTGTACCCACTAAGGGCACACTAAACATTTGCCAACTACAGTTAACATCATTCTCCAGTGTTTGTGCTTTGCCGTGCTGCTGATGGTAAACACTCTCCTCAGTGCCCTGTCTCAGCTGCAATCAGCTCACTTATTCCAATCCTAGTTTCCCTGAGAGGGATGATCAAGAACAGAAAGAACATTCACAGTAATGACAGTTATTGATGTGTGCTGTAATTATAAAAAAAATTGCAGTGGGGATTCTATTATATTAATGATGTAAGTCTATTATTAAGAATTATAAATATTGAGTAATAAAGCTTCAAGTTCACACACTTCCAGATGTTATTTTGGGGTTACTAGACTGGCAATTTTTCAAAAACACAAGCAGTAATTAGAAATCTTTCACCAACTCTTTCAGAAACAGGACTTGATTTTAATTCTTTCATTTAAAAAAAAAAAAAAACTTGTAAGAAAAACACTGTCAGAACTGTTGACATTTTTCTAGCTTGACAAAAATGAAGCATAATTAAAATGAAATATTTGTTGCATAAATTAAACCACAATTAATATGTTTTCTGCCAGTGCTTCAAGGATAAGATTAAAACGGAGGCCTTAGCAGGCTCCCGCAGTGAGACTAATTTCCTGATTTTTATACTGAACTTCATCATACGGGTTCTCACTGCCTAGACTCAAATCAACAAGTGAAAAACACTTTTTGATGAAGATGTAAGCAGAAGGAGTTGAACTGCTTTTATGAAGCAAGGCAGGATTGCCTTTTCTTTTAAGATTTGATGACTAGTTGATTCCAAGGGTAAGATTTGCACATGTAAAGCCTTTAAGATAGAAAATTGCCCTTCAGTTTAGTTAGCTTTGTCTTTTAAATTAGCCAGCTTACTGTTTCAGGGATGTTTGCCTTTTCAGAAGGTAATTAGAAAATGCACAAAATGTGCTATACCTAGGCCTGCCTTCCAGCTAACCATGAAATAATAATACATCTCATCACAGATCTTGGTCCTGAACAGTTTGCTGAGAAATGTGTCCTCTTAGAAGAGGTTCACTTCTCCCACCAGTGTCCATGGCCACAGAAAAACCCAATCCTGATGGAAGTCGCCTATTGCTCTTAAAAGTGCCTAGACTGTGAAGATGGCTTCCACCTTATGTATGTATGTATGTATGTATGTATGTATGTATGTATGTATGTATGTATGCATGTATGTATGTATGTATGTATGTATGTATGTATGTATGTATGTATCTATCTATCTATCTATCTATCTATCATCTATCTATCTATCTATCTATCTATCTATCTATCTGTTTTAGTTTTTTATTTACAAAAAAGCCAGGC
This sequence comes from Micromys minutus, assembly GCF_963924665.1. Lineage (NCBI taxonomy): Eukaryota > Metazoa > Chordata > Mammalia > Rodentia > Muridae > Micromys > Micromys minutus. The sequence continues at coordinate 56,847,658 of NC_137969.1, forward strand.
ATGGCTGTGACTACTTGTAACCCCTACAATGAGAGGGACAGACAGAGACAAGAGGATTGTTGTGCCTTGCTGGCTACCACATAGCTGAAAACAGGGAGCTCCAGATTCAGTGAGTCATTTTGTTGCAAAGAAGTAAGGTAGGGAACAATTTCTAATGTGAACAACACTTTCTAATGATGTTTTCCTCTGGCCTCTGTGTGTGTCCATAGACAAATACGCCTGTATTACATTTATATTTCTTACATACACACAGACAGACAGACATGCTTGCATGTATGCATGCATGCAAATTCCCAGCTGCCCAGACAGCACATAATTTTTCTATTTGAATTTTTTTCAAACAAGTTTTTTTGACGTCAGACACCAGTTAAGGGTTCCATGAAGGAAGGAGATGACACTATCAACAGTCATCTCCAGTTCCAGTAGACAGTGCTACTCTGAAGTATAAAAACACCAAGAGCACTCAGTACACTGGGCTGGCAGTCATTGTCTTTGAGTTGTCGCCCCTCTTCCTAGGGGATGCTAAATGCTGGCAACACATGGATCAGACTTGGCTGTGACGGGGAGTGGCATGGGTCAGAGAGCTTTTTAAGCTTGCAAGGCCAGCATACCCCTAGCTCTCTGCCTGCTCTATAGAGACAGTTAGTCTTATGGCTGCACGCTGACCAGCATTCTGCATTGCAGATATCAAAGGCATTAACAACTTTTAGTTCAAACTTTATAGCCCCCCAAAATTTCTATCATCTTTTGGGGGTACTTTGACTTTGGTCATTTGCTGTTATAGGAGTGTTGTAATGACAAGCTTCATGGTGTGGTTGTGCTCCAGAATGACAGGGTCACTCACTTCTGTATTTCAGGGTTGGGTAGACAACTAATGACACCAAATTGGGAATCACAGGTACTTTTCCAGTCCTGCCCATCTGTCTCCCATTTCTGTCCCACGTTTGCTTCTTACCTGTCTCCCCTTTCTAGAAATTTCCAATCCATGGAGACAGAAAATTTTGTCTAATTTAATCATTACTATATTTTTACTGCCAATGCACTTGATTAATACTTAATTTAAAAGACTATATGAATAAGTAAATGAATGTCTAAAATCAGTTTTTAAAGGGAGCATAAAAAAAACCAATGTAAGAAATACGATCATCTCTGAGTAATTTGAAAAAGTGACCATGGGTGTACACAATGCTCAGAAGGTTCCACTCACACATTAGCCTGTTTTTACCTCAGAGAAATCGTCCTGACTTCAATCTTATTCCTTTTAAAACTAAATTTCAAATTCTAATGTACATAATTATTTCCTGACCTGAAAACCCAAAATCTGAAACTCTTTTTGTTGGAAGTGGCCAGAAGTGAAAAGAACCACACCGTGAGACTCTCTAGTGCTCAGAACCATTTAAGTAGTTGATAAAATTACCTTCAGCTGAGTGTGTGCTACACTTGTGAAACATATATTACTTTCCTATTTGCATTTGGACCCATCACTAACATATATACTGAGTTACATATATGAAATTATTCCAAAATCTATTCCCACTAAAAAGAATCCCAAGCATTTCAATCCTAAGTATGGTGAATAAGGGGATATTCTATACCTGGCTATCACCCTTGACGTTTTAGTTAAGATCTGTCTGCACGTTTTAAGTTATTACTTTATCTTACTTGTTTATCTTCTCATTCGTTGGCTTCTCTGCCATTTTCTCATGACCTAAAATCTGCCATGCAGTGTTGGAAGCTACAAGTTCATGAACATTGATTTGTGGTGACAGAACTGTGACCTAACTACAGAGTCTACTTTTTTCTCTCATCGTCTGTGGTAATTCTCTTTTCTAGTGTCACCATGAACATCAAATACTAAGCTGTAGACTAAACACCCATGGGCACCATCTGCTCTGATAGTGAGGATCTACAAGAGAAAGATAACCATGTACAAAGGAGCTTGGAAAGTATGGTGTACGGTTTCTTTAAAGCAGAGGGAAACACACAAGGACCTATGTGTTCATCGTTTTCTTAGCTGCTCTATATAACATTTATGTCTTTGGTGTTACTGGTAGATAAGGTAGGTCAGACTTTCTTGGCTAGTGCTGCCATATAAAGGTGAGAGTACATTAAGACCATGTCTCAATTTTATTTCTGGCATGGCTGAGAAGGATTCTAGCTATTATGGCCTACCTTGGGGGGGGGGGGGGATAGGGTTCTATTGACTAAAATGAACCAGAGAGAATGAAAATGGTCTTGTTCTGAGCCCCTTTCCTTTGATTCAAAGCACACAGACATTTAAGCACTATGCTTGAGGATATGAGTCCTAATTCTGCACATAGTTATGCAAGTACTACAAGCAATGGATTGTGGGTGACAAAGGAGCAGTAACAGTCGTGCTGGTCAGGGGCCTGCATTTCTATTCAATTAAGATTTATTTATGTATAATTACATATGCATAATATATTCAGCACTATGATGAAATAAGAAGACAGATAAAGGCCCTGGTCCTGCAACTCTGATATAGTGTTTGATATGTCCTTCTTGCTAGTGGACCCAACCCTCTTGGTTAATATCTTACAAGTACTTTGAGGCTTGGGTTGTAGCTGTGAAGTAATACAAAGCTGAAGTAGCTAGCTTCAGTCAATGTGTGAGTTGACACTGGGATTCTGATGAGAGAGGCGGGCTGAAAAAGACTTGAAGACATGTTACCCACAAAGAAATGCAGAACCAAGCTCATGTGTGCCTTTGTTCAGCCATGTCTTCAGCCAAGACTTTGCCAAGTCTATTCTGTGCCTATAAAGTGTGTTAAATTAAATTCAGAGAATATAACTATGAATGAAATGTCACCTGACTTTTAGCGGTTCCTGCCCTCAATGAGATCATTATTAGGGAACCTCCTTACACAGAGGCATTCTTGGTTTTCCTTCTACCAAGAAACACTTACTTTGGAATGTTATACTGTTAGTGTTTATTGTCATTCCCATTGTAATTCATTCTTGTGAAGCTACCCTGATACGGGTTCTGAACATTTTTGCAGCATATTTTTCAGTAGATTAGCCCCATGCATGCCACATGCTCCCTTAAGTACCAGTCTCAGCCTACATTCTTCCTGTTTAACTTGTTCATCTTTGTATACACAGGTGATATTGCCAGAGTCTTTTGCCATGATGTCATTAGTTGTGTGATAAAAATCAATGAGCAGGCCACAGACCTTCCTAACTACAACATAGTATCTAGTTGGATGTCTTCTTTTGTTTTATTTGCAGTGAAATTAATATCTATACCTATATTTCTGTGCATACATCTATTTCTGTATGTGCATCTGTTTCTTCTGACATATTGTCCTTTTATTGTGAGATATGTAGCCCATAGTTCTATAGATTTGTCAACAAGAATCCCCACTACTTAATGTGCTGATTCACATTTCTGGCTTGCGAGTGCCTATGTGTGTGCATTTATAGCTAAGACAGTGCACAAGACAAGGAAATGACTATGAGAACTAAGCAGATGAACTCATCAGTGAGAGGGTGGAGCTCTGGGGAAAGATGCTTCTGAAATGCAGAGGAAGAAACAACTCAAATATGTAACTCTGCAGTTTAGCTATGCTCACCCTGACCTAAGTCAATTTGAGTCCTGGAAAGTATATACTTTATTTATTAGTATTTATATATATCTATTTACTTTAAAAAATAAGAGCACTTGAGTGTTTCTTTAAAAATAAGTACTTATATGCTGGACACTGGCTCTGGTGTCTTTGTCAAGCTGATGTCTCTCTGTTTGGCACACAGTGACAAGGGACCTTCTACAGAGCCCAGGCTGACTTTAAACGTATGGTCTCTCTGACTCAGCTTCCCAAGTTTTACAGGTAACAAGTATGATAGAGATTTTTGAGGCTTGTCTGAGATCACAAAACTTTTCTGGATGCCCTGGGCTCCATGACAGAGTTACCGCTGAGTCTACAAATCACATACAGTGCTCATATAATGCCTAGATGTGGATGATGTAGGAGAATGCACAGAACGCTTGAAGCTATTTTCTAGAAACCTTGGAGTAAACAGAGAGGAGCATCCTCAGCTCAAGCAGCTTGCCAGTGTGTTTGTGCTTTGAATAAAACTGTGAAGATGCTGTTGTTGTCCCAGAGTTTCCTCATGTGACAAGAGTGTGACAGAACCTGTCAGATGGAGCAGCTTTGCCAGAGGTTCTAAATGCCATTCACTAAAACCATGAGTGTTTTAGGGAAAAGTTTGTTCACACAGTGTTCAAATGTGAGGAGACTGGACACCCATTTGTCTCTCAGGAATGTGGGCCCTTTATGTTTGGATATTGGTGGGGTAGACAAACAGGGTGGCCTAGCGTGGAGCACAGCCACAACCCCAGCATTTGTAAAGCAGCCAACAGGATTCGGAGTGTGAGGTAGCACCCTGGGTAGCAGAGTTCTAGACAAGCGAGGCTCATGGGAAGGCACCATAGAGAAGAAGAAGGAAGGAGAACAGTGGTCTTCACATGTGCACTCAAATCTTCCAACTCGTTATAGGATGCATGTTCAGCAAGAGGAGTGACTGGTGGGAGTGAGGCTCTGGGCTCCCAGTTACGAGCATCATGCGTCCACACCTATGCATGCACAGATGACAAACAGCAGACTTCTGACTCAGCAGCCTTGGCATCCTTGCAGAGTGGGCCACCATTGTCATCATGATGCATGTATCAGTGATGTCACCTACACCAAAACCAGTAGGAAATTAATCATATATTTCTCAGCCATGTGGCGTCCAAAATGAATAGTTTTTAACATTAGCTGAAAGTAACTCAGAACACTTTTAGAAGGTTTATTTAGGTGGAGTTGGCATTAAAAATGTGAGGCACTCCTTGAAAGCACCCCACAAACTCCCACTTGAAAAGCAGAGAAAATCTGGAGGACTAGCTGGCAAGAGCATTTGTGGTTTTATTCGGCAGATAATTTTTGCTAAAATAGCATTTAATATTCAGAAAAACATCTCTTATCATCTACTTTGTTTTTTTTTAACTTCTAAGAGAAAAATCTCTGCAATATTTTAAAGCTGATTGTATTAATTTAAGCTGATAGGTATGTGCCTGGCCTGTGATGTTCCTGTTCTCTCAGGCTTTATCCATGGTACAGCAGTGATTCACTAAGGGCATGGGTACTGGCTGGTTACACGCTCAGTTGTGACTGTCTGCTGGACCTATCGTTCCTACACTGTGGGGTGAGTGGCCCAGGAAATTTACTCTTTGTCATTTTGACTTGGGTTTGAAACAGACCTGGGCTACTTTCCAGATGCAAATGTCCCAAGGAGCTCATTGTGGTGGTGGGTGATTTGTGTTTGGTCAGGCGTCCTAATAGCAAAGCTGTCTGCTCTGGCAAGTAGCAGCTACTGCAGGATGTAGAATCACTATCCCCAGTGTTTTTTTGATGAGGCTGTTTTTCAGAAAAGCAACCCTAAACCCTGTTTAACCTAACCCCATAAAAGCATCATACAGGTGGCTTTTTGAACCCATGAGTAAATCGATTCTCTCTTTTTATTTTTATTGGATATATTCTGTATTTACATTTCAAATGCTATCCCCTTTCCCCAATCCTATCCCCCATCCCCTCCAATTGCCTCCATGAAAGTGCTCCCTCTCCCACCTCAGCACCTTGGCATTCCCCTATGCTGAGAAAACAAGCCTTCACTGGACCAAAGACCTCTCCTCCCACTGATGCCTGAGAATGCCATCCTCTACTGCATATGCACCTGGAGCCATGGATCTCTCCATGCAAACTCATTGGTTGGTGTTTTTGTCCCTGGGAGCTGTGGTGGGTTTGGTTAGTTGGTCATTTTGTTCTTCCCTTAGGGAAGGCCCTTTCAGCTCCTTCAGTCCTTTCTCTAGCTCCTTCATTGGGGTCCTTGTAGTCAGTCTGATGGTTAGCCGAGAGCATCCTCTTCTGTATCAGTATGGCGCTGGCAAAGCCTCCGAGGAGGCATCCATAACAGATCCCTGCCAGTAAGACTTACTTGGCATCAGCAATAGTGCTTGGGTTTAGTGGCTGCATGAGGAATGGATCCCCAGGTGAGGCAGTCTCTGGATGATCTTTTTTCCAATCCCTGCTCTTCTATTTGTCCCTTTATTTCTTCCCATGAGCATTTTGTTCTCCCTTCTAAGAAGAACTGTGGTATCCACCTTCTGGCCTTCCTTCTCTTTGAGCTTCATAAGTTGTGTGAATTGTTTCTTGGGTATTCCTAGCTTTTTGAGCTACTATTCGCTTATAAATGAAGATATACCATGAGTGTTCTTTTGTGACTGAGTTACCTCACTCAAGATAATAGTTTCTAGTTCCATCCATTTGCCTAAGAATTTTATGAAGTCATTGCTTTTAATCGTTAAGTATTACTCCATTGTGTAAATGTACCACATTTTCTTTTGTTGAAGGATATTTGGGTTCTTTCCAGCTTCTGGCTATTATAAATAAGGCTACTATCAACGTGGTGGAGCATGTGTCCTTGTTATATATTGAAGCATCTTTTAGTTATATGCCCAGGAGTAGTATAGTTGGATCCCTATGTCCAATTTTCTGAGGAATCGCCAGACTGATTTCCAGAGTGGTTGTACCAGTTTACAACCTCACCAACAGAAAAGCGGAGGAGTGTTGCATTTTCTCCACATCCTCGCCAGCATCTGCTATCATCTGAATTTTTGATCTTAGCCATTCTAACTGGTGTGAGATGGAATCTCAGAGTTGTTTTGATTTGCATTTCCCTGATGACTAGGGATGCTGAGCATTTATTTAGGTGCCTCTCAGCCATTCAATATTCCTCAGTTGAGAATTCTTTAACTCTGTACCGATTTTTTAGTAGAATTATGTGATTATCTAGAGTCTAACTTCTTGAATTCATTGTATAAATTAGATACTATCCTTCTATCTGATGTAGGATTGGTAAAGATCTTTTCCCAATCTGTTGGTTGTCTTTTTGTCCTTTTAACAGTGTCCTTTGCCTTATAAGAAGCTTTGCAATTTCATGAGGTCCCATTTGTCAATTCTTGATCTTAGAGCATAAGCCATTGGTGTTCTGTTCAGGAAATTTTCCACTGTGCCTATGTGTTCTTAGCTCTTTCCCACTTTCTCTTCTAATAGTTTCAGTGTGCCTGGTTTTATATGGAGATCTTTGATCCACTTGGACATGAGCTTTGTACAAGAAAATAAGAAAGGATCGATTTGCATTCTTCTACACACTCACTACCAGTTGAAACAGCACCATTTGTTGAGGATGCTGTCCTTTCTCCATTGAATGTTTTGAGCTCATTTGTCAAAGACCAAGTGACCATAGGTGTGTGGGTTCATTTCTGGGACTTCAATTCTATTCCATCGATGCCATCTATGCCTATCTCTGTACCAATACCATGCAGTTTTTATCACAACCGATCTGTAATACAGCTTAAGGTCAGGGTTGGTGATTCCCCTGGAGGTTTTTTTTGTTTTTGTTTTTTGTTTTTTTTTTTAATTGTTGAGAATAGTTTTTGGTATTCTGGGTTGTTTTATTATTCCAAATAAATTTGCTCTTTCTAACTCTATGAAGAATTGAGTTGGAACTTTGATGGTAATTGCATTGAATCTGTAGATTGCCTTAGGCAATATGGCCAGTTTTACTATGTTGATTCTTTCTATCTATGAGGATGGGAGATCTTTTTACCTTCTGAGGTCTTCTTTGATTTCCTTCTTAAGAGACTTGAAGTTCTTGTCATACAGATCCTTCACTTGCTTTGTTAGGGTCACACGAAGGTATTTTATATTATTTGTGACTATTGTGAAGGCTGTCAATTTTCTTTCTCAGCCTGTTTATCCTTTGACTAGAGGAAGGCTACTGATTTGTTCAAGTCAATTTTATATCTAGCCACTTTGCTGAAGAGTAAATCACTTCTCATAGCAGGGTAATTATTTACTGTGTCAGACGCAACTTCTATGGAACTTGGAATTGGGACCAAAGATTTCCTCAGACAAAAGGTGCAGTTAGTTACTAGCTAAGGCTGTGAGGGACTGGAAAACAGAAAATGAAACAAAGGTGGTAAAGGCTTTCTGAAAGATTTTTCTTATATAGTACATAGTGGGAAATCCACGTTCATCCACATAACTGTAAATGTATGTATATTGTCTGGACCAAGAAGGACTAAATCCTGGTACATGTGGTTGGACAGAATGCAGTACTCTGCGCACACAGGTCGAGATGCTAGCAGGATGCGTGGGGAGGGGGAACTCCATAACTCATAGAAGTCAGGAACTAAGAACATAAGAACAGAACAGGACTGAAGAAAGGAAAGCCCAGAACTTCTGACTATTGTCATCCTTAATCTTATCTGTACACATGAATGCATGTGTTTATGTACATTCAGGGTACTAATTTAAAATAGCATCATAGGGAGTTGTCATCAAAGTCTACTTTATCACATTGTTGTAAACTTGTTAGAGAACGGGTGGTTACTTTAGTGAGCACTTGAGAGCACAGAATACATGGACTATGAGCAGACTTTGACCACTGGTGGACAGAGGGGAGAAACCACGATGCTGAGAGCCTTGCACTGTCCTGTTCATCTCCACAATGAAGTTGCAAGGCCCACCACTCCACTAGGCAGTTACAGAGACATCACTGTGGCCAAAGGAAAGACTGGAGCCTTGTTCCCGTTTGCAAATAGATCCAGGCTGTTCTGATCATCTGCTCATCCTAATAGTTTCAGCAGTGTCTCTCAGCATTGGCCGATTTATCCTGTCATCTAGTTTCCAACTGTACGCTTCCTCCTTCTAGCCCTGTATTGTCCACTGGAGGTCTGTCTGTCTTCTGGCATTAGCTTTTGGTGTATTTGCTTTCTTTTCTTGCTCAGCTTGGCTAGCAGTTTCCAGGTTTTATTGATGATCCTTTTGAGGAAGTGGATGATGTTTTTGATGTTTCTGTTTCCCTTTTTCATGCATGTATGTATATTAATGTATGTGTGCACATGTATATGTTTTTTTATCGTGTGTATATTGTGTGCAGGCGCATATACACACTTGTACACTTGCTTTTGGAGGCCTGAAGCAGACACAGACCATCTTCCTCATTATTTTGCACTTTCATTACTGGGGCAAATGGTATTGGGGAAAACCTGAGTATACTCTAATGCAGTGGAGGAAACAGAACTCCCCAGTTTTAAGGTCCCCACACCAGAACTGCCTGGTGTGTTTCTGTCGCCTCTTCTTGTCACAGGGTTTGTCACTGAGGAAGCTGGGCCTCACCACTGATGGCTGATGATCCCAGGAGATCCCTCTCTCTGTCTCTAGAGTATGGGGATGATGTGTGTACTTGGGGTGCAGAGTCCGGCCTCCAAGTGTCTCTGTCTCTGGAGTACGAGATGATGTTTGTACTTCGGGTGTAGAGTCTGGTCTCCATGCTTGAGGGGCAGGTGCTTCACCTTCTGGGCCATCTCCCTGGACTGGTTTTCTATTTTTGATTTCATGATTTCTACTCGGATCATTTTCTTTTGTGTGGTCATGAGTGCTCTTCTTTTCCTAGTTTCCTGAAGCAGATGCTCTGGTCACTGGGCAGGGCCATGTCTTCCACTCCATTTCTGTGGCTCCTGCTGCCACCAGGCTGCCTTTGGTGACTCTGCCATCTGCACAAGCTTTATTTCTTCTCTCATCTAGGTCTGTCTCCTCCTCAGGTTTCTTTGACTTGTGTTCTTTTCAGGAGTGCACATCTAATGTTCAGATATTTGGAGGTTTCCTTGATGCCCAGTTTAAGTCTGCTGTTATTGAAACAATGCTTGTGTAGTTTGTTTTCAAATTTGTTAAAGTTCAGAACATAGTTTATTTTGGTAGCATTTCTATATGAATCTGTGAAGAGTGTACACACTGCTGCTGGTGGATAAAAAAGTCTATAGATGTCAATTACATCCCGTTGATTGACAGGGCTGTTCAGTTCAATTACACCCTTGTTGATTTTTTACCTGCTGGATCTGTCAGTCACTGATAAAGAGGTGTGGAATTTGCCAAGTACAATAGTGAATCCATCTACTTCTTACCAGCTCTGTCAGTTTCTGCCTCATGTATGCTGACCCTCTGATTCTAGGCTCATGAACATTACTGATTGACAGGTCTTCTTGGAGACTTGACCCTTTAGCATTCTACGGTTGATCTCATTATCGCTGATCATTTTCCTTCTTCTGAAATCTGTTTTATTCACAATTAATATAGTATTTTCATCTTTTCCTTGGCTAATGTGAACATTCAGGGCCTCTCTCTGTCCACCCACTTTTTACCATTTGTGTCTTTTATTTAAAGTAAGTTTTTAGGCAATTTAGCATTCCATTGTCCTTTATGGGCATTTAGACCATGCCTGTATAAAATGAGTATTAATGCATCTGGGTCACTATCGAGCACGGTGGTAACTGCTTTTTCTTCACTATGCTTGCCCCTTATTTAGTTTGCATTTGTCTTCATCTTCATCTAGCACATGTGCTATTAATGAACTGTCTTATGATGCCCCGTGTCTCCTCACTCTCAGACTGAGTGAGCAGAGCACTAGCTGCAGTCCCTAAGAATCTTCTCACGGTTACTCTAGAGTGTGGGTATATTGACAGCAAAGAGTCACCTTCCAAGTACTGCTGTGTCGCCTAAGGCTAAAAGGTTTTAACAGAGTCCCCTTGTTTCTTTCTCCAGACCCTTCCATGTCACATTGGCACTGTTGGCTGTACTCTCCAATCATATGGCTATTACTATAACTTCATAACAAAGACTGTTATCTGAGAGATTAAGAATAAGAAAACTAACAATTTCATTTTCTCTGTATCTAGAGCTAAATTTCTGAAGTCTGTCTCATCATGTGGGACAGGTCTGTGTGTTCTGAGTTAAGTAAGATGTTGCTATCCCCACTTACACAGATGGAGCTGTTCACAGTTTTAGATTATGGTGCTTGTCAGGATACCATGAGACAGAGAACAGAACATTATCGATTCAAGGTGAAGGGCTGTTGGTAAACATACCTGCAATACTGCACACAGTGAGATGGGCTTGGATTACCTCTGCCATGTGTCTAGAACAGAAGGAACGATGCTGAGCCCCACAAGAAAAGCAGACTTTATTATACACATCGCATTATTCATGGGGAAGCCTTGCACTCAGACTAATTCTTTGAGTTTTGTCTCAGTCTCTGTTGCACACATTGTCTCTGCACTCAGAAGCAGGGCCTGTCACAGCCATTTGGACAGACAAGTACAGACATTTTTCTGGGGCCTGGAGTTAGTCATCAAAACAGATATTTATGGTTAACAGGAGTCTAGTATAGCAGACTCTTTTGAGACTTGCTTTTATGTACTTGTCAAGTGTGGACCTTCTCAAGACCTGGGCCAAGGAGGGAGCTTTTCTCCTTGGCTTTCTTCAGCCAGAAAGTTTCAGACAAAATTTTCTTTACTAATAGACTATTTAAAAACCAAACCTTTTACAGCTTGTTCATAGCATTTGGAGTTGGTATAAGAGCTGCCTCGTTAACCCTCAGGCTGTGGAAGCATTCATTTCTTGATCAGAGTCTGTGAATCTGGCTACTTGCAAAAAACTCTTTCATGTGCCTCCTAAAGAACAAGTCAAGTGTGAGGTGCTTCTGGCTCACCCTCTAGTAAGAGTACTTGGACACATCACACTCCTCTTTGTGGATTCTGTTAACAAATGTTTACTTTGCCAAAAACTAAGTATAGAATTCCCTAAAACCAAGGCAAAGACAATGGTGTTGAAAACTCCTTGAAAGCTTGTCATCTAATCTCATGTTGGCCTGGCTCAGAGATGCTTATACGTGCTACCATAGACATTCAAACTGTGTGCTTGCTGTGTGATGCTGCTGTGTGTGTGCACAGTGTGATGCTGTGTGCCTATATTCCTAGTGCTCAGGACTAGATTCAGCAAGACTGACACATGTGTTAGGCTGGCCTGGCTCACATAATGATGCCCAGGCCTTCAAGGACTACACACTGAGACCTTGTCTCAGACAAACAAACAAACAACAGCAACAAAACAAACAAAAACAAAAACCATAAACAAACAAACAAAATGGCAAGCAAACAAAAAAAATTTGAATTTAATGAAAGCTTTAAAATGATAAGGTATCTAAAATGTGTGAGTATGGGGTGAGGAGGAACCGTGAAGGGTGATTGTTAAAATCTTAGAGTTAGAGAATCAGAATGATAGCGACAGCCGTGGGAAACAGTGGGGTCTCTGTGGTAACATGAGCTCTTTCCCTAGGATTTTCAGACTGTTCTGCCATCATTTGAACTCTTCTCCAAGTATGGAAAGTTATATTCGAAAGCTGGACAAATTGTGTAAAGGTATGCATTGCTTTTTTCTAAGTACTTCCAAATATATACTAAATAAGTTACTAATCAAATGATACTGACTTAATTGTTAGGCACTTTTAAAATGCTGTAAGAATATTCATGTAAGGTAAAATTCTATATATTTCTTTAATTCTAATCTGGTGGTTTTAACGATTGGTCAAATGGACTAAAATGCATTAACAGAACTAACAAATGTCTGAGGTATTCTTTATCTTTTAATTAAATGACACAGTAAAGATTTACACAGTGCCTGAAAATATACTCGTGCTATCTCAAAAGCTAAAATGATTCTCAGAACTTTTTAAATATTATAGTTAAAGATTCTTTACTTAATTTAGAGTGATAGGAAAGAGTTTGGTGTCTTTGATAATTACTAAAGTTTGCAGATAGATAAGAAAAAAGATAACCACTGAAATTCAAGAGCCAGACAAGGTTTCAGTAATTTTATATTTATTGCTAATGTATTTTAGATGGAAAAAATGGCTGCAGTTGAGGTAAGATCATAGACAGTATTGTGTAGGGTGTGTGTGTGTGTGTTTCTTTTTTGCACAACTTAAGCAGGTATGAGATAAAAGACAGTCAAATGGAAAGGTCACAAATAAGAAATCACATGTCTTAGAACTGCCCAGTGTCTTCCCAGGCCAAGAGGTGAGGGAGCACACGCTGGTCTTTTGGGAAGAGCATGGTGTACATAAGGCCTCCCAACATTTGGTACCCTGTGTTTCCTCTACTTTACATGTATCTCTGAAGGCCTCAATTTGGGTGTTAATGTACTAAAGACAGATACCAACACTCACTGCTTAACTGTTCTGAAAGAATACCTGAGAGGAAATGGAAAATATTCCTAGTTAGTAGAAAAATGTTATATTTATGTAACCCGAGTAAGAGCACTGCTTCAAAGGGTTAAAGTATTGTTGCCATTGAATATATATGCCATAGTATACCACATATATGCATGCAGCTTTTAATTGACAGATTTATCGATTCTGTTTATAATGATTTCATAAAGTATTTCTTGTGTGATACTGTTTCTGGGACACATCAATCATCTATTCTTGTCAGATGAAGAACTGATAATAGAAAAAAGTCACCAAACCACCAAAGTTCAACTTGATGACTGAGTTTGTTGGATTACTTAGGGAAGTACCTTTAGGGATTTACTTTCAGGAATGTGGACACCTCAAAGGCAGCTGCGTCCGTGAAAGCCCATTTCGACATGGCTGGCAACTCATGAACCTTATAACCCTGGATCACTCTGCATGACTTGGAGGCAACTCTGTGGAGAGAGTCTGCCCTGATCAGCAGTTCTTATATGTGACCATGGGGTGAGCATGGGGTAGGGGCAAGATTAAAGAATCTGGTTGGTTTCAGAGACTTTGTGAGACTTGTGAGTTGTTTAATCCCCGACTCTTATGGAGCCTCCTTAAGAACTTCCTGAGTCTTAAGAAGTTTCCCTTCAGGATGAAATGCCTTAATTCAGAGAAACGTACTACACAACAATATTGAAAGAAATCTAAATGCTGATCAATATATAGCAAATTCAGTGAAAGCAGATACAATGTAATTCTATGCTGATGTAAAAAAATTTTTTACCCACAAATCTGACAAAATGCCTGCCTTGTCTCCCTAAGAAGGCTGTATTTAAACCACTGTTCAATTTGATTGCATAACTATATTACACACACATGTACATACATAACTCCATATATATTGAAGCACATTTCTATATACTCATTTATTTTTAAGATATGTATATATACATTAATATATTACAGAAATTGTAATAGTAGCTATTTCTGACTGGTAAGATTTTTATTAACCTTATTTTTCCCAGATTCTGCTTTATATTTCAATTTAGTTTTAAATTTTCATCTAATCAACCTTGAACCAAATTCTCCAGTGAAGCTAAATGGCTCTCCTCTATGTATACAAACATGTGAACAGTAAAATTCTTCTTAATTCTGATAATATAAGGCAGAGTTTTTATTTTCTTTCTGAAGATAAAGTAAAATGATGAGAGTGAATGATGCTTTTTACACTGGTCTAGTTAAAGAGTAGGGACACACAAAGACACGTGTGTGGCAGACTTTAAAGAAATGTCTGCTGACTCAGCTCATGTTTTACGTATTTTGTGAATTAGCATTGCTATTCATTCTTTTGATTTACCTTTGTAATTGATCACTTTTTGATAGGTTCCCAAATCAACTTAACCTAAATCAGAATACTCTGGGCCCTGTCACTGTTGGGCTATCTTTGCAGCCCCATTTATGCCACCAGACAGGGAGTCTCTAGTAAGCAGAGGAGAAAGACATTGTCACAAGAAGCTGAGATCGTTGTTTGTATTTATGAATGGGCCCCAGCAGGGTCCATGGGGCATCCATGGGAGCTTTCCTACATTATGTTCTCATGAATATTCTCACTCTTCTTTGGAATGGGCTTGGGTCCAGCCTGCTTTCTGCTAAAATGTGCTTCTACTTGGAATCCAGATGAGATGAGGTTTAATTAATTTAGACATGAAAAGCAATTTTCATTTTTCTCCAAGCTGTGGGAACCCAGCATATGAATGACGCAAAGCCTGAAAATAAAAAGTAAGTATACTTGACACGTGGGTTGGAAAAATGGAAACTTACACTGTCTTTGTAGAAAGGAAACAGTGTTGTAGCCACTGGGTTAGGAAAATGTATACGTTGAAAGTGGTAAGCAAACATTTAAACTACACGTTTACCTGCCACTAAGAAAACTATGAAATACGGCCATTCATGCTGGCATTGTACAAGCTTGTGTCCTTAAGTTCACTCATAGTGAGCTGGCAAAGACTAAAGCAAAGACACTTTTCTTAAACTGTCCTCATACTGGAGATTGTTTGTCACTCACCCACCTGCTCTTGGGAGGGATGTCCTGTGTTTTCAGTAACTTAGGAAGATTGTTAGTGACACCTGCCTTCAGGACTGCTAATCTGGATGTGCAGTCAGAGGCATCAGAGAGCCAGGAGAATACGCACAAATGTCGGGGATCCATGGCAGGGCCCTTGCTTCCTAGACTAAGAGAACACTTTGTGTTAAGAGTGTGCATCTAGAGAATATCATCCTGAGTGAGGTAACCCAGTCACAAAAGAACAGACATAATATGCAGTCACTGATAGTGGGATACTAACCCCAGAAAGCTCTGAACACCCCAGAAACAACTCACAGACTATATGAAGTTCAAGAAAAAACAAAAGCCAAAAAAAAAAAAAAAGAAAAGAAAAAGAAAAGAAAAGAAAAAGAAAATGAAAAACCATTATGCTTAATCTTTACACACCAAGAAAACTTTGACTATTTCCAGGTTATATCTTGTTTTACATTATAACTAGTAAGACTTTAATGCATACTATCAAACCTTTTGTTTTCTTGAACTTCATATAGTCTGTGAGTTATTTCTGGGGTGTTCTGAGCTTTCTGGGGTTAGTATCCCATTATCAGTGACTGCATATTATGTCTGTTATTTTGTGACTGGGTTATCTCACTCAGGGTGATATTCTCTAGATGCATTCATTTTCTTAAGAATTTTGTTAAGTCATTGTTTCTGATAAAAAAAAATCAAGTACTGACAAAAATGTATTTGCATATTTTTATACATAAATGCTTAAAATCTGTACATTTATCTTTGTTTTTCAAAATAAAGTTGTTCAATTTCAAAAAATATTGGATTCCTAATAAGCATTAAATAAATATCAACCAATATTTTTTTTAAAAAATAAAAGAGTGTGAAAACATGTTTTAACACAGTGCCTTCTCCCTCCCATTTTGCTCATGGTTTTAGAAAGCAGAAGGCATACAGTGGAAATGAGGTTAAGATGAAGTGAGCAGGAAATGGAAGATATCACTGCCCAGAGTTCCAGACTCTACCTCAGAGGAGGAACAACCTTGCCCTCAGTCCTCGAACCTATGTGTACTCTTATGAACTCCAGCTCTTCCTCTGTCCTTCCCTCCCCTTCTTCTCTCCCCCATCCCAACCCCAACTCAATCTCCTTCTCTTACTTTCTCATTTGTCAGAAGAAAAAAAATTAAAACCATTTCTGGTTCATTATAAAACTTTATAGTTTGAAAGGAAAATACAAAGGAAGCTTTTATAAGAACTATTCAGATTTACCAGTGAGCCAGACTCACTGTGATTCAATAAAGTATAACATTTTAAGTTTGTATGTGTTTAAGGTGTATATATTGTGTATGGTGTTTGTGGTGAAGGCGGTATATGTGAGTTTGTGTTGTATAGTCATGGGGGCAGTGGAGTTATTTCAGAGTTCCTCATGTATTTTGGGACAAATGCCTTTGAGAACATCTGTTAACAACTATAGCCTTTTTCATGCAAATTGCCATGAATGGTCTTATTGAAGGTTCTATTGAAGTGAAAATATTCTGGCTCCTGTCATTCTACTTAGTGATGAGTAAGTTGATCTCAGGCCCTGTATTACTACTGGATAAAGGTTAATAACAACTACCATGATTTGAAGTGAGGATGGTAGGGAAGCAGTTATCATAAAAGTTCTTCCCCAAGAGAAATGGTAACACATTGTCCTAATTATACCTCCATGTCTGTTGAATGACACTATTCCTTGACAGACATAAACAAACCTCTTTCAACCTAAGCAAGGAACCAACGAGAGATCATAGTAATAATACCACCATAATTCAACTTGATGAACCAATGTGTTTTATTGAGGTTACTTATAGGAGTATAAATAACCCAAAATAAAAAAAAATTAAAAAAAAAACCAACTACATCACCAAAAGCCCGCTTCAGCAAGGTTGAGAGCTCATGAAATCTGAAAACCTAGAGCCCACTGCACAACTTGCAGTCAGCTTCACAAGTTAAAGAGTATCTTCTATAGGCAGCTCCTACGTGCCTAAGACTGTTCCAGGCAGTTGAGCTTGCCTGAGAGTGTGTCTTAGCCGTACTTACTACTACTTTTATAAGCTTAGAAGAGGAAGGAGCATAATACATTTGGTCAGTTTCAGGGACCTCCTAAAACTTATGAATTGTTTAGTTCTTAACAGCTCCTTGCAGGGTGAAATGTTTCATAAAAATGTCCTGGAACTTGAGATACAACAGACACACAGTAGTGGGCTAAGTAGGCATGTTCTCAAATGAGAAATGCATTTGTAGGATGCTTAGAATGGAGCAGTAACAAAGCCACCTGGTTTTGTGACTGTGGCTATTCCAGTCGGTGACTGAATTATGATCTATTAAGAAGCCAGGTAAGATTTCTACTTTTTCCTAAAGGCTTGAGTTTTCCTGGGATACTTAAGTTAAATAAACAACTGTGTTCTGTGTCCCTTGATCCCATTTCCAAATTTATTCTCACAATGAAAATTTCTCCTTGAGTTAGTGTGATGTTATAGTGAATACCAGTTTGAACAAGTCTAGAATTACCTCTGAGACACTTTCTCTGTAAGGATGAGGGCCTGAGACCAAATATGTAGCACCCAATAAAAAGCAGACTATGTATTCATATAAATGCAATGCTTGGGTAGAATCAGGCCTATGCTGAGTTCTTGCTGGTCTGTAAACCTGGCTGAACTTCATGTTTAATGAGAGATCCTATCTCAAGGGAATACGGTAGAGAGTAGGGATGAAAGATACCCAATAACTTTTTAGGACTTTGTGCACTCATATAAGGCCATGCTCACTCATATGTATGCACCACACACATAACAACATAAAACAAACACTAAAACATGCAGCAATAGATAAGTGGACTGTTTTATCAAATTATTTTGTTTATTTACATTCCAAATGTTGCCAACCCCCCTTCCTGGTCCCTCTCCCTTAGACAGAAAAACAGCAAATTTGAGACTCAGCTCTAACCTGAAGTTTTAGCTCTGCCTCTTGGTTTCACATCATTGAGAGCAGTTCTCAGCATGTGCCACAGAACATGTGTCATTCTCTGTTCCCTCAAGGAATGGTGCATTGTTGGGCTATGGTGGATGTGATGACAGCTATTTCTTTTGCATCTTGAGGTGCAAAGATATTTTCTGTAATGTGAAGGAAAGAATGACGTTTGCTTACCCTTCTGTTGTCCTTGTAGCAAATCATTTTATTGTCATGAGACAAAATACAAGGAAGGGAACAAGAAAAAAAAAAAAACCTGAAATCACATTTTTATATAAAGATCGCATAATGTGATTGTGGGTCTAAAGGGTAAAAGTTGGAAATACAAGAGGTTGATGTCAGTTGAAGCCCTGAAGATGGTTATGCAAATAACCATCAACTGGTAGGTGCTTTCTGAACTCCCAATTGTAAATCCACTTTGCCTGGACACACCACAATGGGACAGATGTGCAAGGTTCTAGACATGCCCCAAACCCCACCTCCACAGCTGAGAGTGACTTAGACTGTAGCCAGATCAGACACACACACACACACACACACACACACACACACACACACACACACACAGCATTAGAAAAACAACTATGGCCAATCTCAGAGGCAAAGGAATGTGAAGTGGGTGGTTGGATCTCAGGCTGTTTTTAAAGAACAGAACAAAGGAGAGAAGGACAAGAAAATAAAGACACATGTTGAAATATTTTCCTTCATCCTGGCTCCTTTGTGGTCCTGATTTTTTTGTCCTCCATAAACCCTCTATTCCAGACTTATCACAGGCCCTGCATTGCTACTTGACAATCATGCTGGAGTTTGCGCCCCCCTCACATTCCTGGCCAGCAGGGCTTTAATCTCAGCACCCCGCTGAGCATTGTCCCACCAGGCCAGAGTTCACAGGCCCAGTGGCACCCTGCTTGGATTTGTTCCCACAGCTCCCAGCCTGAACTGAAGCAGGCCAGGCAGAGCTTACCAGACGCAGCCTTCCCTGGGACCTGCAGTGTGAAGCTACCTCCCCAGGATCAGAGTGGGGCCCCCACTGCACAGTACAACATGTGATCGCTTTAAATGATGTTTAATTGTGCATATGTACATGTATATTTGCATGCATATGGGCACATGACAAACATTAGAATGTACTTAAAACATTTGCAACATTTCACCAGACATCACACAGAAGCTCAGTGTTGCAACATTTTAGCTATTATTATTTTTAAGCTACTGAGTTCTTATATCAGAACATCCATTCCCCCTCCCTTCAAGAAAACTGTGGAGATGAAGAGAGCAGGTCAGCACAAGAAAAAGAAAATGGTAGTGAGTACATGTCAGGAAGACAAGCTGCAGTCTAAGTAGTACCTCCCACCTTCATTACCGTGCTTCCAAATCAATCTCTGTGCTCTTCTTGAGTGGCAAATAAAAAAATCAACTCAGAAGATATATGTGTGTGCTGCTCGTGATGAGTCTCACCATCCATCTGCAGCACGCCCCACATGCCAGCCTGGAGATGCTGTGAGGAGAATTAAAGACTTCACGAGTCCACAGCAAAATCAAGGGGCCTCTTTCTTTTTCACACAGGGCGTTGATCTCCTAGGGCTTCTCCCACCTCATTCATTCTTCGGCAAAGATACTGATTGCTGGTGGACAATAACTGATCACATGCCTAACCTTCCCGAGCAACCAAATGGATTAAAATCTGGAACCCGAGTGTGTCTAGTGTGTTTCATTTTAGCAAGGACTCCTAGTTCAGACATACCAAAAATCACACACACTGGAGTCCCAAATTCTGTTTCTTAAAGATGTCTGTGATGATTAATCTTGCCAACTAGAGTCATAGTGGAAGCAAAATGTGGGCACACTTGCAAGATATTACCTAACCAAGGTTAACTGAGGAGAGGAGAGTCTTCTGAAGGCAAACCCTACCGTTCTGCCTGCTCCAGTCCCAGACCAAACACACAGGAGGAACCAGCACTCAGCCTTGTCTGCCTCTATCCATCAACATGGGAAGACCAGCCTCTGCTGCTCTTGTCACCATGCTGCTTTGGGCCATAACAGACTACAGTTCCTGGAGTATAAGTCAAAGTAAACCTTCCATCCCTCCCTTCCTCCTCCCTCCCTCCCTCCATCCCTCACTTCCTCCCTCCCTTCCTCCCTTCATTACATTGCCATTGGCAGATAGTTTGTCTTAGTAACAAATAACCAATATAACATTTAAATTCAAATGTACGTCTAAGGATACATATAAATCAAAATACTTCCTAAAATACAAGGCAGAGTTCAGATATTGTCTTTACACTGATAAGGACCTTTAGAAGAAGCACTATAAATTTATCTAATAACTATGTATCATTGTACATTTGATTTTATTGCAAGTTACCACAGGGGAGGTAAAGTTTTCCATTGTTAGAGATTTGAAGATGTAGTGGGAAATTCTTAACAATGTGATTACTTTCATCCTGCACAGTGGTCAGAATTTTTCCTAGCAACTGTGCTGCCTCTGTCAAATCCCTCCAAGTCATTGAAATTGCAGAACCTCTTGGTTTTCCATGTTGGATTTCTGTGACTGGTCATCGGGCTTTGTCATGGGGAGCCTTGCTGGTTTTCACTTATTGTATCTAACCTGGTGCTTTAGAACAAGTTGGTGTTCTGCTCTACATGACTGTCCTTCACATGGTTAAAAGGTACCCACAGGTATTTTGTTTGCTTGTTTGTTTGTTTGGGGGGAGTTAGTTTTTTTGTTTTTTCAGATGGAGAGACCATGGGCCACCCTCTCCAGGTAAAGGAGGAGGGTTTTTTTATTATTATTATTTTTTATTTTTATTTGATATTCTCCGTATTTACATTTCAAATGTTATCCCCTTCCCTCCACTCCCATTCCCCAACCCCCTTCACTTGCTTCCATGAAGGTGCTTCCTCTTCCAACCACCCTCTCCCACCTCAGTGCCTTGGCATTCCCCTACACTAAGAAAATGTGCCTTCACTGGACCAAAGGCCTCTTCTCCTATTGATGCCAGACAATTCCATACTCTGCTACATATGCAACTGGAGCCATGGGTCTCTCCATGTGTGCTCATTGGTTGGTGTTTTAGTCCCTGACAGCTCTGGACGGTTTGGTTGATTAATAATGTTATTCTTCCCATGGGGTTGCAGACCCTTTCAGCTCCTTCTGTCATTTCTCTAGCTCCTTTATTGGGGTCGCCATGTTCTTTAGCTCTTCTGTGTTTACACCTTTGGGCTCAAGTCTCCCTCCAGTTGCCATGACAGACAATACTAATCCTAACCCTCCTGTCTACTCACCCATGCTCAGAAGTCTTTCTGTGGCAGTCTAAGCACCCACTGCCATCTGAATTGAAAACCAGGTTGAAACATATGTTCTATCTTTCAAATCCTAGGTTCAATAAGATAAAGTCCAGTGGAAATGGAGATGCCAATTTGAGCTCTTTAACATTCTAAACATGCCCTGTCTTGGGTGCTGGTCCAAGGGTAAGTCAGTGCTTCCTCTGCTTCAAAACAAGACAAGGAATTATAACAGGATGTCAGAATACAACTGCATCCTTGATAACACAGAGGACATTAGAAAGAACTGTTCTGAGCTACTATCTGTAATTGGATGAAGTCTTAGTGCTGGGTTTTTAAGGGAAGACTGCAATGAAATGTGGAGACTCCCTAGGAGCATTGTATGAAGTTGTGTCTCATTTAGCTCAAGGCACAACTAATTAGCTCTTTATTTTGAGTTCTTATATTTCACAGCTACATCAAGCACTTTGACTCTAGAACATTTATATCTAACAGTAATATGTAATTAAAGTTCACATCAGGTTTGATTAGAAGCATTCTGACATTATAGAACATTTCTTGAAGAATACATTACTAAGAATCTTGACTTCCTTCCTATCCTTCATCATCTTGTGCCAAGAGATCTGCAGAACATTCTGTCCCCATAGGATGAGATCATGCACATCTACTGCCAGACTTTGGGAAGGCCACTAGGAATGTTTCCTCCATCTGTCAACAGCAGCAAACCTGAAATTTAGAGATGAGTCACCACTCATGCAACTCTGTGTCTCTTTCTTTGGGGGTAAGTCTCTGCGAAAGTACCACTTAGAAAAGTACAATGATTCAAGTAAGTATAAAGTCTAGTAGATAGTTTTAAATCATAAAGCTGTTTTCAAACAATTATAGCACCAAACATGCCTCCATACCCCGTTTGATCTGTGCATTTTATATATAGTGACACAGACCGTGACTGTGTAGTGACATGGACTAAGTACCACATCTCTCTTATGGCTGGAATTTATTACAGTAGCAGCTTCTTTGTTTGGTTAAGAACCCTGAAAGTTTGTCTAAGTTCTTTTATTTGAAAAAGACATGGATAAGTCCTGCAAGATGGCTTAGGGAGCTGAATTACTTTGTCTAAAGATATAGCTGAGAAGTAGGAGCACATACCGCTCTTGCAGTTGATTCTAAGCCAGAGGTCTGGTTAATTTACACTACTGGCACATGCACACACAAATTCTCACATATGCACACACACACACACACACACACACACACACACAGATTAAATATTTTTCTAAAAATGAGAAATATATTTCAGTAATTCTCTTTGGTTTCAATGCTATTTTACAAAAGAACTGTATAGGAAGACTTTTGTTGAATACAAGAACATTTTGGAGCAAAATGAGTGAGCACCTGAGACCCAGCCCTCCTGAATGACGAAACATAGGCTCAGGGTAAGTCATAGCTCTCCTGGAGTTGGGAGAAAGATGATTTGCCCTGATTTGCATTTGCTCTGAAATGGATGTATGCTATCTGTGGCAGTTATGATAAGAGAGGTAGGTAGGTGTGTGTTTTGCCAATTATTTCATTAATTTATTTCTTTTAATAACTTGTTGCCACAAAAGTAAAGAGGGGTCTGCACATATAGGAATTAAATTTATTTTAAGTTGCTAGCTGACCACGCAAACTTTATTAATCAGTTGGGTTTTGAAAGAAAGACTACCAGGTCTACCCCTCACTTCTGTTCAGGCCACCTTGTTGCACTGACTCGACACATCAGGATTGCTTTGGGTGAACTTCTTCCACTTTGTTCAGTAGTCAAGAAACAGCCATATTCCTGTTCCACTAACCTGCCTGTCCTTCTAGATCCGCACTGACACAACCAGATGGATTAGCATCCTAAATCTAAATGTTTACAAAATTCTAGTAAGTAAGCAGATATTTTATTAATGTGGACTCCTGAAACTGGAGCAATCTGCTGGGATGGTTGATTGGAGAGTGTGAGCAGAGGCAACACAAGGGAAGGCTACAGTGAAACTGCTCTGAGCATTAGCCACATGGTTCTGTTCAGTACTCCTGGGGCAGGATGGGGGGATGTGTTTTAAATAAATCACCAAATAACCATTGCCTGCTCCCAATTTGCAATAGTCCAATAGAAATCTAAATCTGACTACAGGTGTATAATAACTTTTAAGAGTAGATGATGGGGCTGGAGAGATGACCCAATACATAAGAACTCACACTTCTCTTGCAAAGGGTCTACACTGGACAGTTCACAATGACCTCTGAGTCTAGCAGCAAGGAATCCTCTAGCCTCCATAATCATGTGCATTCGCCCAAGAGTTCCCACTGGGACTTACACATAATTAAAAACATTATAAAAAGGATACAATGTATCAAATCTCCAAAACTGTATAACAGTCCAGAAACATTGTTTACTTTGAGTCAGAATCCTAGGCTACCATTCAACTTTTCTCACTTTTAGATCTTGTCCTTGTTGTGTACTTGACCTATATTTTGTCATCTAATTTTACTTTACAAAATAAATCTGGAGACAGTGTCAGTGTTGCTAGAACTAAAAGAAATTCTCTCCTCCTAAAACTATCAGGGAATGACCCTGGGTAAGTGTGGATACACATGTCTCTAATCTCAGCACTTGCAAAGTAGAGGCAGGAAGATCATGAATCTGAGACTAGCCCCAGCCACTTTGAGTTTAGGAAAGTGTGGTGAGACTTATATGCTTGTTCTAGTTTTGGACATTCATTGCTAATGCTAAGGAAGATAGCTTTCACACAGCTAGTCTTCCTATTATGTCTGAACTTGAAGATGTTGAATTCAGACACCAGCATCCTATCCCAGAGTTGCTCAAAGCAGCTGGATGCCATTGTCTACAGAAGAGAACAATGAAAAGTCCTTCCAGGGGCCTCATCCCATCTGGTGAGATGAGAGTGACCACGTGGGCAAAGGAGGAAGGAGCTCACTTCCCAAGGCTGTTCTGTGCTTTCTCGTGTAGCATTCTCCAAATACAATTGCCCACTGAAGCCATTTGGCTTTGGTGGTTTTGCTCTGGAAAGCCATGGATCTGAGGGGCTTTTGAACAAAACGCTGTAGCAAAGCTTCTAGTGAATCTGCTCTGTCATTAGAAGTTGCATTTACACAGTGGCTGGCAAGGCTTGGCTTTGACATGCCAGTTCTTTGAGGCAAGGAAAGCTGAAAGGCCTTGGAATCAAAGCCTCCCCAACCTGCTCCCATTTCTCCTTCTGAGACAAGAAGGGACTTTTCTCTGAAATCTCTCATCTACCTGAAAACTGGATCCCCAGAACAGTTAACTTTGATCCCACCCTGAGGTTCCACTGATAGGGAAAGACCAAACCCTACCGCAGCAAGGAAGACTAAAGGCTGGTCCTACCCCAGACAGTCTTTGTCTCCTGTCCTTTGGTCCATTTGACTTTCAGGGAGAACCAGAAACCATTAGTTTTTGTGCCCATTCTCCCACCCTGAAAAGTCCCTAAAATCATCTGCTTCCCCTTTCCCCAAGTCACTATCAGGGAGGTGTGTAAAATTCCAAGTCTTCAGGGTCTGTATGTGTTGAGGTGGTATCCTGTACACATTGACCTTTCTATCATTTTTGTCACTATGTCTCCTGTAGGTTCATTTCAGTAAACCTTCAGAAGACAAGGAATTTTCCTAACTCTACCTAGACTTGGGTAGGGAAAAAAATATAGATCACATGCACCTTTACTTCATAGAACAAAGGTGACACTTGGAATTTTAATTCACTGGTAAATTATTTTGCAAGGGCTCACAGATGACAGATCACAAGCAAGACACACCATGCACCAATTCAAATACAGGAAATTTAAGGAATTAAGAACAATAACTAAAATCCAGGTACTGAGAGACCGGCCAGTAAGTATAGAAGAACAGAACACCAGAGCAGCAGGCAGAAGGAGCAGGACCTGGGTGGAACATCTGAGGAAGACTTCCCAACCCACAGGAGAACCAGAGAGCAAGCCCTGCTCACCAGGTGATGCTGCACTATCAGAACCTGCTGTAATGTCATGTTTAAGAGTCCTGGGAGAAGCTCTTCATGAATGGAGTCCCACCACAGACAGTCTGTGTCACAGGAACATAGAGAAACTGGTTGTGGTTGTGTTGTAGGAGCCTACCTAAGCACAGGAAATGCCCTTCCTCCCTACAGTATCACTTTCCTGCCCTCTACTGACAAGAATTAATCCCAGGACTGCTGACAATGAGATGAATGCTGAAAGGAACTTAAAGCTTTGACCCCAGGAAACAGGTCTTGAAGGGAAAATGGAGGAGTTCAAACAAGGAGACCAGATAAGCTGGTTACTGCTAAACATTTCCAGGCAGCCTGTACAGTTGTGTGGTGGTTAATCTTCATTATTGACTGGACTCTGAATTGAATTTGGAGTCACCTGGGAGACATAACTTGGGATGTGCTCTTGAAGGTGATTCCAGAGAGGTTTAACTGAGTTACAATCCACCCTGAATGTAGGTAGTCCCACCATGAGCTGTGGTGCTGGACTGAATCAAAGGGAAAAGACAAAGAGAGCTAAGCATTCATCCTGAGTGCAGTTGTGGTGGCACCAGCCCTGTCAGGCTCCTGGTCCTGCGACTATGAATTGTAGTATGAGCCTAAATAAACCCTTTTTCTTTCAAGTCACTTTTGTGCTGGGTATTTACTCACAGTAATGAGAAAGGCAGTTGACATAACTCAGTTATACATAATTCTCTGAAATCCTCTCAGCCATGTACACTTGACTTGCTCCACCTCCAGAACTCGGAAATATTTATATTTTGATGGGCAACTGATACTTTCTGCATTTATGATGTGCT
This sequence comes from Micromys minutus, assembly GCF_963924665.1. Lineage (NCBI taxonomy): Eukaryota > Metazoa > Chordata > Mammalia > Rodentia > Muridae > Micromys > Micromys minutus. Next base: position 56,873,983 of record NC_137969.1, read on the forward strand.
AGTGCATCTACCCATCTCTTCTCATTCAAGTTCCCACACCCTTCTGTTTCTGAATGAGACTGAATCTATGCCATTTACAGCTTCCTTTTCCTTGCAGATAACTCCAGACACTGTGGAGTTAGAAGAAACAAGACACATTGGTAGCACTGTGCTTTCCCCAGGTGACTTCCTAGAGAGGAACCAAATTTCAGAAATATACATACAATTGCCTTTATTTTCTTTGCCCCAAGGGTAGCCATGTTTCTCAGAAGTTCTGTGATGTGGAAAATAGTTGAGACATCTTTACTCTGAGAGATAAAGATTGTAGTTTCAAAATATCACATTATATTTGGGAAAGCTAGGTTTATAAAAATCTGTTTAATTGATGCAAATGCTTTGCGTACAAAGAATAATGGTATTTGGTATTAAAGTTCTAGAGTTCTTTATTCTATTCATTTAATGATTCATATATCATATTTAGTTCCCAGCAACTTTGGAAAACTGGCCTATGTGCGCAAACCACCCAACACATAATTGCCTATCTATGTGGAGTAGTGATGAATCTCCTCCCACTGAGTGGCTGTGAACCCAGAAACTTCATTTGTATCTTTGGGTCCCTGAGACCACCTACATGGTCAGCAGTTTGTTAGAAGTGTTGACAAAACTCAGCAAAGCTGTAATATTTGTTTTTCAGTCATTGAAGCTGAAAGATCCAGATTGAGATCAGCCACATAGAAAGACAGAGACCCTACCACGGCCACGTTACTAGACCAGCCCCTTGAGAGCCCTCCATGTCTGTGTGCACATGCCCATTGTCTCTTACAGTCATGTTGTCCCCTCTTCACAATGTTCCCTTAGTTACAGGCGTTGTGTTGCAGATGTACCTAAGTCTAGCACCCCATGGGCCATTGTTCTCTATAGCTTGACCAGTGTGGTTTTCAGGGATGGTTTCTATGCTGCAAAGAGAAGGGTTGATTTTGGGTTTTGTTTGTTTGTTTTGTATTTTCTTATGAGGCGTGAGAGCTACCTGTAGATTTATGTTAAGTCGGTACATGATTGGACAGTGGAGAGGTAGGTGGAGAAAATGTAGGAAAACGGAAGAGGAACTGAGATTGGAGGAAGAAATCAAGATGGAGCCGGAGAAAGCAGACCTGGATCTTGGTTGGCTGTAAATGGCAGTAGGTAGATGGAAATATTTTAAGGAATTCTATAGGTCTTTTGTCTCATGTAGATGGGCAGTTTGTATCTTTGTCCATTTTATATAATCTTATGTAATAAAGGGTTTGTGGATTGAGAATGTAATTTATAAACTTGTATGAAAACCCATCAGGCCTTAGAGTCGTGTTTGTGCTGGGTGGTGGGGTAAAGAAACACACTGGGACAGAAGCACCTAGGGTCACGAAGTGAACCGTCTGGGAAGGGAATCTCATGAAGAGTGTAGCTTGTAGACCGAGTGACAAGAGTCCGTGATCACAGCTCCAAACTAGAGCAGCATCCGCAGAGTGAGACTATAGGGGTCGATAAAGAGATAAGACTTTCCACTTATGATGTTTACTGCAACAGCTACCTTTGTTTGTGTGTATAAGAATAAGCATGTAGAAGGCAGTTAGGAATTGTGCTGCTCAAGTAGTGGGGGTAGTAGCTTCTCCTCTAAGATCCATGATCTCACAACTAACCTCGGGCAGTAGGGTCAGGTTTACAGTACTAGGCAGGCATGATTTCCCTCGAGGTGAGGCGGCCATAAGTCCAATTAGATGGCTGTTGGTTACTGCCAAGATCCACCTGCCAATATTGCATCTTCCTGATTCTGTGCCATGCTGGTCACTGTTGTTCACAGATGTCACCACTACAATCAGGTAAGTAGATTGGTGACTACCCAGGAGCCTGACCGCTGTTTTCTGCTCCACTAGAGATGAAGGTGATTTATTATAATAGCATTTTCAACAGAGGCTCTATGGCTGTCTGGCAAGATCCAAGGTCCTCAGCGCAGGTCACATTTTAAAATTGCCTGGATGCCTCCATGTGGAAGCCACAGTGAAGTCAAGATGGACCGAGATAATTCCAAGTTTTAGTCATGCTGCAGTGATTGCAACTTTAATTAAGCAACACAGACGTTGAGTAGGCTGTAAAGACAATTCCAATTCAATAGTAGTTTAGGAAACAGCAGAATCTAAAGAAAGGACACTTTTTTGTATATTTCTCCTATCAGGTAATAGTTTTTTTTATCTTTATATTCAGCTTGAAGGGACACATGGTGTTTTTCAAGCCGTACTCCCAGCCGTTTCTGTCCCTTCTGTCCTGCTTAGAAACCCACCCAAATCTAAAGAAAATGGGTGCCTCTCAGGAGATTGTGAAGATTAGTTCAGGCAAATTGCTACTAGATAAATAGAGTTTAGCAGCTGTGTAAAATAAGAAAAAGAGGCTGTGGGGGTGGGGGATGTGCTTATATTGCATCAAGAAGAATTTAGGTTCAACTTAAGGACAGTTTGCTAACAAAGAACTTGAAAGCCTGAAACAGCTACCAAGAGTTATTTATAAACTCTTTTTGTCTTAAAAAGAAAGAGTAAAGAAATGGGAAAAAAATGCAGCGAAGCCATTCCTCAGACTGGGCGGCAAGGCCCTGTTTCTCTTTTTATCTCTAACTCAGAAGCTAGACAACATCCACAGTAAACTCAGCAGCTCTAGAGCAGACTCAGATGCCCAAGAAGATGGAGTGTTTTATGCCACACTGCATCTCAGGTTAGGTAGGCTTCAGCACAGTGGGGTTATTTTGGGAGTAGGGTGCTGGTATTTGAGATGAGTTGTTGGAGTACAGAGACAGACTTATGTGTTGAATTATGAGTTCCAGCACTCTATAGAAGAAAACATCTGCTACAGAAAATAAATCTGAAAATCACACGCCCGCAAAGGAAGAAGTATCCTACTCAGAGAAGCCAGCCCTGAAAGCTGGGGACCTGATGAAGCCCAACTAAGAGGAAATGTGTTTTCCTATGTGTCGTGGGGTTGGGACAGCTCTTGACAAGACATTTAGCCAGAGAGCAGATCCGTTTTAATTAGTTCAAGTTGTGTGTGTGTGTGTGTGTGTGTGTGTGTGTGTGTGTGTGTGTGTCTCCTCGGAGCCTTAGAAATGAGACCTCAAAGACCTAGAGAAAGCTGTCTCAAGACTCAACAAATAACCAGCCTTAAGGAACAGAAGGCATAACTAACAGACATGGAAGGGACCCACCAAGAACATTGGCTCAGACTTTTCTTTGCCTCTCTGAGGCCATGACAAATTTTCTTGAGTCTCTGTCTATCTGTCTGCCTCTCATTTTCTCTCAACCTCTGTCTCTCTGTTCACCTCACTTACCCAGCTCCCCAAATGTGTGCCTTTTATTTAGATGCCCGGAATCAATTGAGGGCCTAGTTGTATGGTGAGTAAGCACATGCTGGTCTTACAACAAAATTCCTTTTTGTCAGCTCTTAGGCAGAAAGCTGGGAATGTTGCCCTGTATTCCTAAGCAGTGTGGTTAGCTTCTGTAGAAAAGAGCTGTAATCTTTATGGCCATCCTCAGTGGGTGAAAAGGTCAGGGGCACCCTCCTGGAGCCCCTTTCTTTCAAACACTCAGCACAGCAAGGACTTAGACTTTGAGGATTGTTTCCAGAGCTCTGCTGCTGCTCATTTGTCCACCTGCTTTCACCGTGTCTATAGGAATGGTATAGAAGGCTAACAAGATGAAATCATTGCCCTTGCAGGAACAGGATGACGTCTTATTAAAAACAATCATTCAAAGTAAGTTGTGATGTCCATTCACAGTCTGTGTACTGATAAAAAGGCTCATTAATTTAATTGAAGGGCTCATTTATTACCAAGGAAAACAATGACAGAATCCTGCTAAGGAAGAAATGATTTTAGTATAAGCAAAATTAGTGTGAGTTTTGCTAAGTAACAAAGTTCAGGACACTGAAGCAAACCATTAAAACTGTGCAGAATCCAGACATAATGGCATATACCTATAATTCCAGTTTTAGTTGAAACCAGAGGGTCAAAGTTCAAGGTCCCAGCTGACCAGGAAACTTAGTTCTTATCAAACAATGTAATTCTGGAATTAGATAGGGCATGCTAACTCCCAGCAGGTCAAGCAAAATGAGGAGGTTCCCATCCTTCCCTGATGTTTCCGAATTCCCTTCTAAGAGGTTTACTCACTTTTATTACTATTAACCTACTTCTCAGAATCCTTTATAATTATGACAAATTTAATCCCCAGTTCTTAAAAACACTTACCATTATAAAGTACTAAGAGGCAATTTAAATTAGAAGCTAGTGAGATATGGCCAATGACTGGACAGCCATTGCTCAGGTGCCTACTGAAAGATAATCTTTCTGTCCCGGAGAGCCTGAAGGAGAACATGCGGAAGTTCACACTCATGGATCCCCTCCCTTGGAAAACAGAATCCCTCTGCAGGGCAGCATCTTTATCCATATGCTCCTAAAACAGAGGTAATTCACACCCAGTTTTTACCTTGTGTTTCACCCCTGGGAAGCACCCATTTACACATAGAAATCAGTACTGGGGAAAGGAGGGGAAAACTGTCATAGTGCCTTTCAGAACTTAAAATACCAAATAACATGAAGGAGAAATGATCTCCCTCCCCTCAGACAACCCTGTTAAGATTTTTACATGGCAGAAGGTGACAATGTCCAGTGCTTTGTTGAGGTCCATTAAGGAAATAGCATGTCCTCTTTGTAAGACATGGCTAGCTTATAGGTTTACTTATATATTCACTATTTATTTATTTACTTTTCTGTTGCATGGCATTTGTGCAATGAATTGACTCTTAGTTGAATTCCTGGTGGTGACATGAATTTCTGGTAAACAACAAAGATGCTATATTGTCTCTTTGCTTAAGACTCAAAACAGTTGGGTTAACAATGACCTAGATAATAAGCTCCCTCTAGGGAAAGCTCTCTGTGGTTCTTAACCTTTGGGTCTCCACCCCTCTGGGGCTCAATCAATGCTTTAACTGAGGTCTCATATCAGATATTCTATATATCAGATATTTACATTATGGTTCGTAACAGTAGAAATTTATAGTAATGAAGTAACAACAAAATAATTTTATGCTTGGGGGTCACCATAATGAGGAGCTGTATTACACGGTCTCTTCAGCATTAGGGAGGCTAAGAACCACTGCTCATATAAATAATATATGAATATAATGAAATATAATGAAATATAATGAAAATACATAGTATGTGATGTGCATGTAAAGTCTGTTTCAACATAGAGGTTGGCACAGTGGTCTCTCTGCCCATTGCCCACTTTCATCCCTCAAGAGCATTTTCTGGACAGTGCTCTCCACTGTCCATCCTCCCATTTTGAGAAGCCTTTCCTCTGAGATGATCCTTTTAATAATTGCCTGGTCTCACCTTGAGAGGGTCTTGTGTTATTCTGTAGAAAACTCTGCTTTTCCTCTACATTAAAACAGTAGATTTCAGATAAATAGTAGCAAAAAGACTGAGCCTCAGACCTATCAGCAGCTCTCTCTGCCCTTGCTCACCAGCCCTCTTCCCATGCCCTCTTAGCCACACCTTTCTCTGCTCTTGCTTGTCAACACTTGTCATCCTTGACCACTCCCCCTTTTTCACAGGCCCTCCCACCACCCTTGACCATGCCCTTTAGGCAGACCTGACCCAGCTAAAGCTTTATTTTTCACTATCATAAACATCTCTTGTGTTGTGATCTTCGTACCCTGGGTGCTGTCCATGACACGGCATAGCCACAAGTGATACCAGCATTGCTGCCATGTTGGCCATGCATTCAGAACTGCTCCTGAACACCATCATCTCAGTAGGTATGGCCAGCATCACTGTGGTGACAGTCCTCATCACCAACTAAGTCCCTGGCTGACAGCATCACTCTCTAAAGATGAATGTACCGGTCCTTCCAGATGTGCCTTCTCCCTGCATCTGGGTAAGCTTCCCACAGGCTTTCTCTTCTCTCACAGGGGTTTTTGTCCAGCAGGGCACTGGTCTGTGGGTGATACTGACAAGCCTATAGTCCCACTTTGTCATTGGCAACATGTGGCACTGTCCAGCAGCCCTGGCTCTTGATGAGCATGGCCATGATCCTCATCTTCATAGACCTGCTCTGTCTCCATGGCCTCATCACCATTATTATCCTCTCTACAAAGTCTTCCACTTCCAGGACTGCAAAATGCTACATAAGGACCCCTACTCCTCATTCCAGAATGAATAACTTGTCATACATGCATGAGCAGACTCCCCCTCCATAGCTGGTCTTATAAATGCACAGTGCCCTGGTGCCATTGTTCATTGCCCCAGCTTAGGCCTGCTCTCTTGCTGAGGAACTCTGGACCCATTCATCTCCCATCTAGGCCCCTGACCAGTGGGGATGCCAGCATCTGGCTACCCCAACTTCAACCTAGAGTGTTCTATGTGTGACAATGTGTTAGGGTTGCCTTTATCTCTTCACTGACATTTATAAAACATTTAACCTGTTCAGGGGTCTGTGGACCAGCCCAGACTCCCATCTATATAGTAACCATTAGTAGAATGTGGCTTTTGGGGGTTCCTGTTGCTCGACAGATCTGCTATGACCTCTCACCCTGGGTATCCAGGCTATAGGGCAATGTGTTGCTGCCTGCCAGTCCTGACATTGAGCTGACATTTGAGTCCAATAAAGTTCTTGCATTGGGACAGGGCAAGTTGAACAGTTTTATATAATGTGCTACGTAAAATAACTTATTTTGAACACTTGATTTCTAGATTTGAGGCCAAAAGTTTGGTATGTAGCACAGCTTACTCTCTGGAGTTGCCTAAGGTGGAAGGTACATATGGCATCATGTATAGCCTCCCTCTCTTCTCTAACTACAGCAATCAGTTCCTATTGCTCTCACGTTGTTCTATTCAATTTTTCCAATTAAAATTAATGTCTATGCCCAGGCAACTACCTCCTCCAAGGCATTATACAAATGCTCTTTAAATGCACTCTAGTCATTTTTATTGGCCTCAAATGCAGTTCAGTATGGGATTCTTGACTGATTGGGCAATATCGTGTATAGCTAAGTTTCTGGCCTTTAACATACTGCCCTTTACAGATTTGGTGTGTGTGTGTGTGTGTGTTTGTGTGTTTGTGTTTGTGTGTGTGCATGCACACTTAAATTATAAAAATTACTATCCAACAAAAATCAAAAGGCTCAAAATGTCACTGCAAGTTCCTGTTAGAAATTTGACCTTCACAAAGAACACGGGGCACACCAGGGCTTTTTTCTTTGATGGGGAGACATAACACACTTTCAACTGTCTGTTTCCCAGTCATGTGTCCTACTTGGAAGCCATGTCATTTCCACCCCTCATCAGCATTTATGAATATGCATTGTTTGTTGCATTAAAAAAAAGTTTGTTCCAAACACCGTTGACATTAACTGAGGCTCACAAGTGATTTGTGAAAGTCTTGGATAGCCAGATGGTAACCTCATCTGCAGGCTGGAAAAAAAAAAAGATGAACTGTGATTTCCATGTATTCCGTTATCTATGGGTCAGTAGAGAGCTTGGAGCCCACACGTGCTGACATAAACCCAGCCCCTATTTTTGATCACCTCCACTCCCCCCACCCCCCGCACGCATGAACACACACATATATAAGCACCACACTCCCTTCCACACACATTCACACACACACACACACACACACACACACACTCACACACACACACACACTCATACACACACACTCACACACACACACACACACACACAATATGGAAGTATAAGGGAACTACTTAGAAGGAGGAAAAGAGGTCCTTAATCCACTTGGACTTGAGCTTTGTGCAAGGAGATAAATATGGATTTATGTTCATTTTTCTACACACAGACCAACAGTTAGACCAGCCGTCTATTTAAGATGCTTTTCCCCATGTATGTCTTTTACTTCTTTGTCAAAGATAAGTGTCCATAGATGTGTAGGTTTACCTCTGGATTTTGAACTCTATTCCATTGTTCTACCTGTCCGTCTCTGTACCAGTACCATGCAGTTTTTATCTCTATTGCTCTGTAGTGCAGTCAGGGATGGTGATTCCCCCAGAAGTTCTTTATTGTTGAGAATTGTTTTGGCTATAGTGGGTTTTTTCATTTTTCTATATGAAGTTGAGAATTGCTCTTTCCATGGCTGTGAAGAATTTTGCTGAAGTTTTAATAGAGATTTGCATTGAATCTTTAGATTGCTTTTGGTAAGATGGCCATTTTCACTATGTAAATCCCAACAATTCATGAGCATGGGAGATTTCTCCATTTTCTGGGGTCTTTGATTTCTTTCTTGAGAGACTTGAAGTTTTTGTTATACAGATCTTCCACTTGCTTGGTAAGAGTTGTACCAAGATATTTTGTACTGTTTTTGGCTATTGTGAAGGGTGTTGTTTCCCTAATTTCTTTCTCAGAATGTTTATTGTCTGTATAAAGGAAGGCTACTGATTTGTTTGAATTAATTTTAAATCCTGCCACTTTGCTAAAGTTGTTTGTCAGTTGTAGAAGTTCTCTGGTGGAATTTGGGGGGGGTCACTTATGTATACTATCATATTATCTGTAAATTGTGATACTTTAATTTCTTCTTTTCTAATTTGTATCTCCTTGATTTCCTTTTGTTGTCCAATTTCTCTAGCTAGAACTTCAGGTACACACACTCTTAACCTCCTAATTTGAGATAAGGCTCTCAGAACTAGTTCATAGCTGCTTCTTGAATTGGATTTCCAAGTCTCCAAAGCAGTGTTTGTCATCAAGATTTACAAATTCAGTTCTTTCTAAAATGTATCTGCAACCTGATCGGTGGTCTACTACTCACAGCATGTGAATTGAGCTGCAAAAATCACAAGTGGGGAAGGAAATTACATCAGTTCTTTTTCAAGAATTTTGATTGGTAGAAATGGGTATCAAGCTTTTCTTAGATCTTACCTACTATAAAGGAGAATAAACTTTCCTATCTCTCCCATCTGTGAGTGGATGTGCAACCATTTATAATAAAATCAGAAAAAGCTTCTGAGCAAGAAAAATTGAAATTAATTTTATAAGAAAATTGATAAGATATAAGGAAGTCAACACACACACACACACACACACACACACACACACACTCATAGAAGCTTTTCCCAATGCTGTCATAATGGCAAATGGATGCCTGACAACACATTTACCCAGAAGGCAAATACCATCAAATACATGTACATTCACACCATGCTACATGACCTCCAGCATCATTAAAATCATAAAGACTAGTAAGGCCCAATGCCAGCAATAAGAACCCTCCTTTCCTGTTTGCAGAGGTGCTGACACACAGCTAGACAGTGTCTTTCAGTTGATCCAAGATCCACTTCTAGAAATCCACCCAAAGGAAATGAATGTTTCTCTGTTACCAATTAAAGGTTAACATAACTAAAATGCTGTCTTAAAAACTAATGAATGTTATGTCAGCACAATGGGATAATATTTTCAAGAAAGAAAAGATAATTGATTCAGGAAATAACAGAAATTTCAAGTTTGTTTGTCTAAGCAAAAGAAGGAAGAATGTAAAGGTATTAGAGCATATTAGGGACGCCATCTTATATCACAAGAAGGGGAAACTTTAGGATTAAAAAGTGATTAGAGATTGCCAGGGGATGAGGGAGTTTAGGAGAGGGACTTTGAGAACAGGGCTCTCTTACTGTTCTGAAGAACATGCTATGGAGTTGTCCATACCCACAAAAGTACGTTACAAAAAGGAGACCTTTCTTGACTTTTTAAGTCAAGATGTTGATGTCATCAGGATAGAACAAAGACTATATTTAACTATATCAAAGTGTATAGTTGAATGAAGGAAGAGGAAGAAGGCAAATTGTGCAACATTACTTCGTAACTTTGGAGGGATTATGCTAGGCTGGGCAGTGTCCTTGCTGAGACATAAGAGGACAAGTTGCCTGCTCTGGATGCCATAGTGGTGCCTGCTGCCATGCTTTCCTGGACATGGCGACTGTGTCCCAACTGTGAGTGCAAATAAATCCTGCCTTCTTTACATTGTACCCGTTCCAGTATTATTCACAAAAATATCAATAGCAGTAGCTATGAGTATTTTCAGGGCAGAGGAACACATGCAAAAAGGAAAGAAAGGAAAGTCTGTGAAGAACAATCTGTGTCCAGTGCTAACATCTAAGACTACTTAGTCCAGGTTCTGTGTGGAGTGGAGCTCAGCCCTCCTCATGGGAAAGCAGCAGGCTGCTGGTTGCTGGGAAGACAAGTAGCCAACACACAGTTCACTTGAAAGGAAAATCTGGTTTCTCCTCAAGCAGCAAGAGGGTGGCACATTAACCCCCTGTATCCCTTCAATAATGTAGAAAGTAAATCTAAGTCACACCATCCAGTGGATAAGAGGTTCTGCTACAGAAAATACACAGGTCAATGCCACCTGGCACTTTTCCACAGTCATTTTCTCCTTCCCACATTTTATTATTATGGTGTCTATGAAAAGGTCCCCTGCACCATAAGGAAAGTGTGAAAAATGGCCACTAAGCATTCATCATCTTTGTAATATAAATAAATGTGTGGTACAGTAATAAATGTATAGTGTTCTCTATACATTCATTATTGCAATAAATATGGGAAGGATGTTTCAGACCAGAAGGGCATAATTCCAGTCATTTGCCCCCATTTGTCATAGAGAAATTTTCTTCCTGAGGGACTGCACTGCAAAGTTGTGTGACTTTTAAGGAATATACACACATGGTGTGATGTGCTGTAAGCCTCCTCCACTTGCCACTCCTTGTGAATTGGGGTGGATTATGTCATTTCCTCTGAAGCCTCATAAGGAAGCCTGAAGAGTAATGACCCTGAAATGTGGCTTAGCTGAATTGGCTTTTGCAGTGCCAGCAAAAGGTGACTCACACTTGGCTTAGGAGCTGTCTCTGAATGCTGCCAGAACAAAGGGGAGAGGTGACTCACCATGGAACTCTGTCACCGCACAAGCCACTTTAGAAACTGGCATATCACTAAATATAAACACATTAACTGACATTTTTATAGTCATTCCATTTATTTACATCTCAAGTGATATCCAACTTCCAAGTTACGCCCCCACCAACCCCTCACCCACATCTGTCCTACCCCCTCCCCTTTGCTTGTATGAGGTTGCTTACCCACCTTCCCACCCTCTCCAGTCCCACTGCTCCAGCATCCCCCTATTCTGGGGCATCAAACCTCCCCGGAACCAAGAGCCTCCCCCCTTCCCATTGCTGTCAGGCAAGGCTGTTCTCTGCTACATATGCATCTGGAGCCATAAACACTCCTTGGTTGGTGGTCTAGACTCTGGGGGAACTGGGTGGTCAGGCCAGCCTATGTTGTTCTTCCAATGAGGCTGCAATCCCCCTCTGATCCTCCAGTCCTTCTGCGAGCTCCCCCACCAGGTTCCCTGAGCTCAGGCTGATGGTTGGCTCCAAGCGTCCACATCTGCATTGGTCAGTTTCTGGCTGGACCTCCTCAGAAACGACCACACCAGGTGCCTGTCAGCAAGCATCTCTTGACCACAGCAACAGTGTTGGGTTTGGAGTAACTGACATTCTTTAAATAAACAAATGTTTTTGCCATGTAGAAGTCTGTTATGCAAATAGTTATAATATGTATATATAATACATATATATATATAATTTATTCATTCATTCTTAGGGTATAGCTATGTCGATTTGGATCCGATGGTTCTTCTTCATCCCTGGATTTTAATGATGTGTCACCAGTCTCAAAACAGGACGTTGGTTAAAGTTGTAACTCTGCTATCATTCATTCCTGTGCTCCCAGGAATTAAGAAAATCGCATTAAAAATATGTGGTGGTCTTGTTCATTTTTCTGCCCTGCCAGCAAAGTGCAGAAAACATCTGTGCACCTGGGTCCCTGCTGCTTCTGGGACAGAGCTTCTCACCACGTCTTGGGGGAAACTGTGTCCCCAGATGCCTTGTTAGGGAATTTGTCTCCGTACGCCTGGTGAATGTCTTTTCGTCAGCATCTTATACATCAATGGACCACCCAGTTATCATATTCCTCCTGGGCTATGTGTCAACCTGCACATTTCTTTTTCTTAATCTTTTCTCAGAAATCAATTCTGTGAGTTCCTTAATCATTTTTATTGATCCTGCTTGAATTTTCTCTAGGATGATGGCACCTGTCTGCTCCTGAAGTACAGGTGCTGTCTGCCTCGCTTACTGTCACAGCCTCCACTCAGGTTCAACTGGGCTCCACAGATGCTCAGCACAGAGCGTGCCAGCTGACGAAAAACAGCTGTTGCCCACAGTTTGTGAAGCCCTACCCAGCAACTCATGCCTTGACCATGTGGGCATTGTGTGCTGATTCTGTATCAGATTCCATTGTAGACGAAGCATCAACATTATTAAGTGTAAAGGTCCACTTTCCTGCCATGTCTATGAATTTCCAAAGCTGCATATCTACTTGCAGTCTGACAACCCACGTCTCTGCTCCTCACTGAACCTGCTCTGTGGCAGGTGAGCATCGTAAGACTATGTCTAAAGAGAAATGGTGTGCAAATTATGTTCCACGTCAATAAAAAATATCTCTTACTTTGCAAAGGTAGCAAGCTTGTTCCACATGCAGATAACTCTGTGACTAAAACAGAGACCATTTGGAAAATAATAGGAAACACTGAATTCTCGGTAAGTGAGAGGAAAAGACAAATTATTCTGCGGGAGAAATGAGGTTGGTGATAGGCTGTGTTTATGGTGGCTGCTCCTTTTTGTGAGCACCAGCTGATGGTCCAAAGGTCTTTACTGTTGTTTCTTTTTATAAACCTAAGTCTACATTATTTGGGTATATACTTACATATTATTTTGCATAACGAGGATTGAACCTAGATCCTCATGCATGCTAGGCAGGTGCTCTACCCCTGACCTGTAACCCAACACTATATTGGCCATTTTCGTAGATATAAGAAGTGAGGGTGGGGCTTTCCCTGGGGAGCCACGAACAAAAATCCATCGTGGACAGGGAATGTGGCAGATCAAATGAAGATCCTATTCAAGTGTTTAGCAAACCTCTAAGTGCACTGGGGCCACTTGCAGGAGTGCTTTTGTCTGCCACAGCTGCAGTGCCCACCCCAGCTGGGGCAAGGGGTCACCAAGGCTCAGACTCCAGAGCCATCTGCTCAACTTGCAAACAGCCTGGCTGAAGTCTCCCAGCAATCTTTACTTCTTACTTCATCTTGGGGTGGGGCCCCATGGATGTTGTGATCTTTACGAGCTTCCACCTCCCTCCTAAAGAGAGTGTTTCAATTTGAGAGAAAGAGCTGCATCAAAGGCACAGAAACACTGAAAATGTGCCCTAGGTCTGAACAGTTAGTAACTAAAAGGTCAAAGTGTGGGGTGTAACTCCAAGAATGTTGCCTAGGAGTCTTAGTGTCATAAAGAATCCCGAGTTTGGAAAGTACGGGTGCATTCGGGTATCGGAAACACCTGTATGGAATTTTTTAGGAGCCAGGTTTCCTGTGGCGGCAGCAGCAGCATCACAACCAACTTCCGAGAAGTACACAGTCCTGGAGGTGGGTGCGGGGAGAATTAGCCAACTATGTGATGTTAAGTGTTTTTTTAATTAACTTGTTAACAGAAAGAATAACAACTTGAAACTTTAGTGAAGCCTCTTTTTAAAATCTGTTCTTGTAGGTGCTGGAGACATGGCTCAGCAGTTAAGAGAACTTGCTGTACAGTTAGTTATGAAGAGGAAGGAGGTTTGGATAGCAGCACTCAAGTAACAGCAAGATGCCCCACCCTACTCAGCCTGTAACCCGAGCTAGGGCTTGCTGGCCTATCTGAGAGCACTCGAGTCCAAGATTCAGGGAGAGACCCTGACACAAAAAAAAATATGCAGAGTAACAGAAACAGAGAATACCTGACATACTCTAGCTTTCAGGAGTGTGCATAAGTGTATGTGTCCACATGCACATACACCAACACAGATACATGCATGCATGCATATATGCATGTATGCATATATACATAAAATTTTATACATAAACAAATATTCAAATTCTGTGCCTAGAGAAAATTTTCATTGGCTTTTGTGTTTGCTTTTCCTGTTTTGGAGGCAGGGTCTCATGAGCCCAGTTTACTATGTAGCCAGAGGTTGGCTTCAAACTCCTGCTCTTCCAGCCTTTTCCTCTCAAGAGCTGGAATTACAGGGGAGTAGCATCATACCTGAAGATCCGCTTTTACAAAAAAGAAGAATCGTCAGAATATTTCAGACGCTACAAGTCTACCTGAAGAGCAGATCACTCATGTATGGACCCCAGCTTCCCTCACTGTTCAGGCAAAACAACTCCCCAGACAGAAGAGAGCTTCACTCTGGAAGGAGGAATTCAAAGAGGTCAGCTGGTCCTAGGCTCTTGATCTGCCATGACCCATTTGTCTTTGCTTGGAAAGCAAGAGCCTCTGTCTCCTCTATGTGAGATTGTCCGGCTCAGCTAAGCTAAAGTCAGATCCATATGCATCAAATCTCCATTGTAAAATGAAAAGTGGTATTTCATGAGGATTCAGTTTGTCCTCCAAAGGACGAAACAGTCATTCCTGAAACGTAAACACAACATCCAGCGAGCGATGAGGGGGAGCCTCTGGTCAGCTCCCTCACAACTGTGCCACTAGCTGAGCTGAACAGTTTCCAGCTCTCCTTTCTAGAGTTTGGAGGCCCTGCAGGAGTGAGGTTTTTAATCTATGACTTAATGCCTGTTACTAAGTGATTCTGGCTGTGTCAATAAATGTGTTTGCAGCCTAATTGTGTTAATGAATTGAACATAATTAAACTTACAACATGTCATGAGTTTCTTCTGGCAGAACTCAGTAGACTTTTCAAAAGGAAAAAAAAAATCTGTTGGAAAACAAATTCACCACATAGCTTCAGGTGTCACAATGCAATCTCTGCAGAAAGGGTTTAAATGAGGTATTTTGGGATTGGCTTTGTGAAGACTTGTCCTTGGTGATTGAAACTGGATTCCATTTGCAATGTCAGTGGCCTCCTCTTTGGTGAAATCTGCAAGGCCAGAAGCTCCCTTAGGGTAGAAAAGATGTGCAAAGGAGATAGTTTTGATTGTCAACTTGAGATTTTTGAATGACAACAGAAATGAATCTCTGAGTGGGTCTGGGAGGGAACTTCTTGACAGATGTGACTGGGATAGGAAGACACCCTAAATGTGAGTGAGTTCGTGAGTTAGGACCCTGGATAGAATACAGGGAGAAGCAAGCTGAGCCTAAGCATCTCCACCTCTTGCTGCTCACAGCTCAGCAGCATCATGGAGCCAAAATCAACCCTCCCTTCCTTAAGTTGCCTTAATCATGTATTTGAGCACAGCAGTGAGAAAAGTAACAAGACAATCTGTATCATTTTACCTTTGTCCTTATTTGGTAAAGATCCACACCTGAAAATGTCTTCCCATTTGCTATTTGTTGCTTCGGTAAACACCAAGACAAAAGACAGATGGTTGAGAAAGGGCTGGGGCCAGTTTATACCTCCAGGTCACGGTCTGTCACTGAGGGGAGTAATGGCAGGAAATCAAAGAAGAACTTAAAAGTATACAAAAGGCGCTTCCTGCCTTCCTCACCAGCTTGTTCAGCTGGCTTGTGTACACAGCCCAGGCCAATCTGATCTAGGCATGGTGCTACCCAAGGTGGTCCAGACCCTCTCACATCTGTCATTCAGCAAGACAATGTCACAGACAGGCCACAGGCCAATCTGAGGGAGGCAATCATAAACTGAGGGTCCCTTTTCTTAG
Organism: Micromys minutus; assembly: GCF_963924665.1. Classification (NCBI taxonomy): domain Eukaryota; kingdom Metazoa; phylum Chordata; class Mammalia; order Rodentia; family Muridae; genus Micromys; species Micromys minutus. The sequence goes on from NC_137969.1 coordinate 56,889,744, forward strand.
GTGACTCTAGTTGTATCAAGATGACAAAACCAATCCTTAAAAGGAGGTAGGGGAAGGAGGAGGAATAGGGGAAAACTTACTTTTCTTTAAGAGTCTGGCTGATGAGACTTAGACCTTGCTCCAGTGAGTATTTGGGCAATATATATTGGACTTGGTTTATAATTTGTTTTTTGTTTGTTTGGTTTTGTGGTTTGCTTCTTTTTCCTGGGGGTCAGGGATAGAAGTCCCAATGGTAGGGTGGGGACTTAGGAGGTCTGGAAAGTGACAGTGCTTGGGGTTCATGATATGACATTCCCAAATAAAATATTATGAAAAATATACCATTACAAATTGTACCTTAGCTTACAGGAATTACATCATTGTATTAAATAATGAACTCCTTGCTGAGTGTTAATAGCAATAATGGCTTAACTATTTTGAGAGGAATTTGTAAGGAGTAAATGAGAGTCAGAAGGTAGAAAATACTGTGTTACAAACAAAACAAAACAAAAATCCAAAATTCAAACCAACAACCCAATGTTTAGCAGTAAATTTACTGGGAACCTTCCCACTTGAACTTAGAGAAGGAGGGACCCATCATTGCCATGGTCATCAACCATGTATCCGGATCTAGGATTGAAGCTTTTCCACATAGGACTGAATTCAGTCCTTACAAAAGCTCAGGAATGGCAGGTACCTCCATGTGACCGGAGGAAGCTAAACCTCCAAGAGGTTGTACCACTGATCTTAAACATTCAACTTAAGTGTGGTACTTGAGACTCAAGTTCAATTTTGCCTGATTTTCTCATCGCCTCTCACATAGCTCCAGCCTATCCAAAGGAAACATCTAAGAGGTGAGGTTTACCCTTTGCATTCAGGGTTGCCAAAAATAAAATTAAATGTTACCAAGAGATTGTGAAGCAACAAGTACTTTGCTGAAAAGACACTATGAGGAAGCCTTGTGTAACTTTATGGTGTGCTGGTCTCATGGCATCTGCAAGGGTGTGGACAGTAGCTCTGTCCCTCCATCTGTGGCAGTGAGATGCTGTTGGCACATAAAGGTTGATTATTGCTGACAGTGTTTCGTTTGAATTACCCATTCATGAAGTATGGCTGTCAAAAGAGAACCACCTTAAACTTGTAATACCTAAAAGTTTGGTCTGTGACAAAGAAACACAAGATCTAGAGATTATCACCTATAGGCAAAAGAAGAAAGTGTATTATAGAAACCAGAAAGTTTATGCATGTTTACACCAGTTTTGCTAGAACATTCCCCAATAATTTTAGAGGATTATTAGTATTTCTTCCTACTTTCATATCAGTGACATTCTTAAGATGGAGAGATGAGAAAGAAAGACGAAGCAAAGGGCTCCCTGTGTTGAAATAAACTTAGTTCGTGAGCTCCTCATCACGCTGTGCCTGTTCTAGCCCAACGAGGACAGCACTGACACCGGTATCTTCAATTCCTCCCCACAAGAAAAGGAGCTGAGCATTGCATGAGCAGGCCTGTCCCACCTCAAGCTCACTCTCTAGCAGCCCAGCACCCTTTGCAGGAAAGAGAGAAAGTTACGCAGAAAGGGATCGTCTATAAAGCTCCCTCACTGGGAAACTCTAGCTTCCAGGGCATGGGGAGATTGGCTCCCACTCGTGGCCTCCGAGTGGCTTTCAGAAAAGCCAGATGAATGAGAACAGCGCATGCGTAATTGAGGAGCAAGGGCGCCCAAGAGAAAGTATGAACCACACAGGTGACCAGTGACCTGCTGAAGCGCCAGTGGATATCGCTGAACAAAGAGCCCATTGCTGTAGGACAAGCACAGCCCAAATGGTACTTTTGTCACTTATTGATCTGTTTATTTATTTATTGAGACGGGGTTCCCCGCTGTAGCCCAGGATGGCTTCTTACTCAATAATTCTCTATTCTCAGCCTCCTGCGTGTTGGAATTACAGCTGTACAGCGCCATGCCAAGCCAAATGAGACTCATTAATCATTTCTTGAGGTTACTAGTTTTAATTGATTTTTCAGGCATAACCTTTTAAATAAGGTATAGTCTATTATCATCATTCGCGGATCCCATATTTGTGAGTTTGCCTGCTCGCCAAAAATTACTTAAGCTTCAAATCATTCCTGTGCTTTTCTGGCCTCTTGAGGACACACACAGGATGGGCAAACCACAGCATTCGCTTGCACACTCCTCACGGAGGTCAGATGAAGGGGTGTCCCACTTTCTTCTGTCACCCCTAGGCACACCCAACCAATGCTCTTTATCTATTCCAAGTGGATCTGTTGACATTTATGTGGTTTTGTTAGTAGCATCTCTGTTTGAGGTTGTGATGATGGGCGTGTGTTCTATAGACAAATTGGTGAATAAGATCAAGTTTGTTCAGGCATTTGGTGTATTAACTATCATTTCCATTTCAATGAAGCAAATTGTGTATATGTGTTATAATATATATATATATATATATATATATATATATATATATATATATATAATACAACATGTGTTATGCATGCAGTGCTTTTAAAACAGAAAACACCAGTAGAAGTAATTATGTATTAATCGGTTGATGATCATGTTATGACCAGAAGCTCTTGGAAACTGGGAACTAACCCTGCATTTCCTTTAAGGTCAAAGGGTTGGTCTTTCTCAGTGTTTACAACAGTTTCAAAGAATGCACCCAGTATGTCTCAGAGGTCAGTTCAAAGACAAGGAATAAGAAATATTCTAGTGTAGTCTAGCCCAAGTATGAGAAGTTGTAATAAAAATTCTCTTCATTCTGAGACCTTAAACTAACATTAAAGGAGATAAATTCCAAAGCGGCCTCAATCTAAAGCTAACTTTATCTGCATGTTCGGATCTTAGGAATGACCAAAGTTAACATTTACTCCGGGACTCTCTCTGGACCACAGGAGCATATGGGAAAGTGCATAGAAGCTGGACTGGAGGAGAGGCAGGGGAGTGCAAAGGTGAGGGGAGGGGCTGCCACTTCTCATCCCAATAGGTAATATCCAGCCCCTCTGTTCATAATTACTACTCTTATCTCAAAGGTACATCAAAGAAGGCAAGATGGCTCAGTGGGTGAAGGCACCTGCCTCCAAACCTGACAACCTGACCCCTGGACCAATAGAGTGGAAAGAGAAAATGGACTTTAAATGTTATCCTCTGACCTCCACATACCACACAATGGCACATGTGCACACATGTATGTGAATGTACACATGTACACACACACAGAGAGAAGGGATCTAAATAAAGATGGAATAATTCTTTAAAGTACACTAGGGAATAATATTAGTGAAATGATCATTCTCTATTTGTGTAGACAAAGTGAATCCCATTGGATTTGTGAGTGAATGACAATTTAGAAGCCTAAACGGGATAGATGGCTTCAGTGATACAGGCCAGTGCTAAGCCATGCAAATAATGACTTCGGGAAGTATTTGTGGTGTCCAGTCATCTGCTGTGACAGCAACAGCAGCATTCTGGTTGAGATGGCAGACTTCTAACTCCCACAGAGGCCTGCTCAGTCACTAGGACAGCCCCTGGGCTCCTAGCTAGGGAACTTGCCTCCGAGATGCCCCCACCCCTGTACCACAACAGCACTCCATGGGGTTTCTGATTGTGTCAAAGACAAACAATACAACAGGATCTCTATTTAGAAGCCACATCTAGCAAAAAAGTGGCATCTTTAGTGACATCAGTCTTCAAAAGCACAGCTCTGACCTCCACTTTCCTGCCTGCATTTCAACAACATATTTCTGTACAATACTAGGGAACACTTTCAGAATTCCTCCCTATTATATAAGAGATAGAGTCAAACTGTCAGTCTCAATACAGACGCTTGATAAGAAGGATGGGGCTGCAAACATGTACATCCTGATAGATGTAGGAGGGAAACATGAAGTTTACTTGGGGACTAGAAAATGTTCTTAGGTGGTGACACCTCTCCAGTTGGACAACATTTTTCTGACCTTTTCTTGCTTAAACTCAAGGAGGGAGATAGATCCAGCCCTCACAATGGAGCCAGGAAGATGCAAGTGAGTTCTGTCTGTCTTGTTGAAAATGCATATGTCAACCTCGACCATGACGATGTACGAATAAGGAGACAATGTGCACGAATGCACTCTCAGTGAGCTAATGTGGCCATGGGGACCCTGCCCCTCTGGTCTGTAATTCTTCCTATGCTGTCCTGGAGACACACAGGGAACAACTAGGTCAGTCATGCCATCGTAGAAAATCGTGCTTCCCCTCCCCTGCTGTACACTCACAAGGCAGGAGACGGCTGCACCAGGGAGTTCTGCCCTGTGCCAGCAGCTCCCAGAGGTGCCCACTTTGTGGCCATCACTTCATTTGTGTCTACCCCTCTCTGTGAAAGAGGGCCGAGCTGTCACCTTCGCTCAGGCATCCTGTGCTCTCTGTCTTGTCCATCACACATATGGTGCCTGGCAGGGTGCACCTCCACTCCAAGGCCCTTTCTGGAAAGCATCTGCTCACCCTGCCAGCCTGATGCTGCCAGCCTCAGCACCACCTTTTCCCAGGTTTCTTGCTGAATCAACCAATTAGCTCAGATCGTCTCTGACTGCTCTGAACTGTGTCTTGTTAAAACATGGGCGGATGGGGGCCTGGTAAAGTCCAAAAGTCGCGCTAAGAGCCAAGCTTCAGATCCCCAGAGGGTGCCGTCGCCCCTGTCTTGCATTTAATAATGATCTTGGGGCTTACCTCTTCAGCATGGGTTCTGGAAGAATTCTGGAACAGAGACTGGATTCATCGTCACCTTCCTCAAGGCATTTTCTCAGGCTCTTTCCACAACCTAAACCCTAAACCACACGATTCATTTTGGGGGAAAACGAGTAACGCCTCTCTGCTCAAGGGATCAATGTTATCTTCTATGAGAGATTATCTTTCCTTTAACAGCTGCACCTCAGCTTGTCCTATGTCTGTGACAGTCCCCATGTCTGTGTTTCCAGAGTCTCACAATCAGAGGACAGTACAACAGCTCCGTGTTGTGCTCCTGATCACAGTCTCGGCATCAGGCTCCTTGCCCTTTCCCTGTGCTTTGCCTGCTCGGAGGTGAGGGGCAAAAGTTCTTTTAGTGTCAAATTCTACCTGCCATGGATAGTCAGTTTCCTTTGAAGTTCTTTTGCCCTGGTCCCAAATACTTTCCTGGATTGCTGAATAACACTGAGGATACCTAAATGCTTGTAAGAACTGTAGTATTGAGGGACCAATAAAGCCACAGTCTGTAAGACACACACAAGGCTTCCAGAAGCTGCCGAATGGCCCTTTGGAGGGTATTTATTGGCTGTCAGTGATATAGTTCCATTATGAGACTACGTCTCACGACCCCTGGCGTTCACCCTTCAACCTGAGAACCATTTTGGTTCTTTACCCAGAGGATGCATCAACCACTTCCCTTCATCAGTTTCTCTGGAAAACTTCTGAAACTTTTACAAGTGAAAACTTGACAATCCACAAAGCAAGTCACCACTTAAAAAGTGGTGTCCACAATTAGGATCCGAAAACTGCTCTGGCATCGCAGTACATATCATGATGGACACAGAGAAGAAGTAGGAAATAATGGGGGTTTTCTTGATTTAAAGTACTTCTCCTCACTACGTAGATGATTTTAGGTTTTCCCATTTAGTGTAATTAGTACATATGGTCCAGCTGTGAAGAAATAGCTGAGGACTCCTAACTTATTATTAATTAGGCTCATTAAAATGCAAGTAAGAGAAGGATGCCTAGGTAAACAATACCTTATGTCAAAAAGTCATTACTTGATAAGAGCAAGTCTTCTTAACTAAAGTCATTACTGATACTCGGCTGAGGTGTTTTTTTAAGGCTCCACGGGTGCCAGTTAACTACTTTTGACTGACGTCAAGGACAGACGTGCGGTGCGGAAAGGAGCCAGTGGTATGGAGCAGCGATTCTTTACACGTCATTTCAAAATACGTCTGTGGGAGGTTAAAGGTTGACAGCCCAATGACAGGCCTTCTTCAACTGCCGCAGTATCACAGCAGGAGCACGTCAGGAAAATTTCCTCGGCTCCCCTGAATTTCTTATATGTTCACATTTCTTTTCCTGTCTTCCTGGTTTGGAGGTTCTGACAGCAGGATGACAAACACCTGGCAAAGACAAATGGGCAGCATCCCTGGCGGAGGAGAGAGACACCTGCCCCAGAGTGGGAAGTCCCTCCTGATGCTTGGCCAGATTGGAGGGGAAAGGAGGCTTGACTGGGTCCAGGGGGATGTCACACACTGGCCCTACTGGCCATCATCACGCGCTTGGCCAGGGTGAGTGCAAGTGAGCTGTGGCCTGCAGCCACTGGAAGCACTGCTCTACAGTCCAAGAGGGAGAGAGAAAGGGCTACACAAGGAAAATTCGAAGAGTCAACTTGGCCCTTGTGTTGGTGGGAGAGCAGAGAGGTTCAGGGTCAGACTCTGAGTCCTTTGTTGGGCAGCTGCAGAAGTGACAAGCACACACAGGCCGGCTGACTTTCAGAGTTCGAGACATGTTTGCCGGTCTTTAAAAGTCTGGGCACGCTTGCAAATAAATCACTGCAGGGATGTAGGCTCTGGTGTAAATGGATCAAAAGAGGCCATTGACAGATGCTGAAATGAATGTCTACCTTTAACAGTGGGTCAATTGATAAGTGTCTGACCTAGACTTTTGACTGACATGAAGAGCTGTCAGGAAGTAAGCTTCTTTCCTAGTGATGACAATGAGTCCGGGAAGACAGGAGAGAGGGGAGAGAAGCACAAGGAAGACTCTGGCTTTCTGGTGAGCATGTTATTACCCCCTCAGACCAACCCCAGACAACATCATCTTTCATTATGTTGGCCCACACCTAGACTGGGTGAAGGACACAGCAGGACAGTGAAGTCCAGGAATAGGACTTGGAAAAAGCTACAACTTGCCTTCATCAATGCATTGTTACTGATACCAGTTTAATACAATTCCAAAGTGATTATAGAAAAAAAAATGCTAAATGTAAGGCAGAATTGACCCATGTTACATAGAAAGTTTGCCATTTGATTGTTGATATTGTTTTGAGACTGGGTCTCGCTATATCCTATGAAACCCTAACTGGTCTGGAACTTAATATATACACCAAGCCAGACTTCAGTTCACAGAGACCTTCCTGCTTCTGTCTCCACCCAAGTACTGGGACTTAAGGCATGCACCACCATGCCCAGCAACAGCTTCAGTTTTGTTTTTTTCATGTGTACTCTGTGCTTGTATCATGTTCACACATGTGTGGAAGCTGGTGTCTGCACATTTATATGAACGCCAGAGGTTGATTTGCTTTCCTGGTTGGGTGTCTTCTTAGGCTGGCTGGTCTCCACTGTGTGTGTTGAGACTGATTCTCCCCCTTGTTGCTAGAGCTTGTTGATTTAGGAAGGCTGCTCCGGGAGCCCTCTGTCTTTTCCTCCTGAAGAAGGATTTCAGCAGGGCCATTATGCCCATCCTGCATTTAAGTGGGAACTAGAGCTCCCACAGCTGTTGGGTGAAAGCATTACACACTGAGTCTCTTCCGCAGCCTGAATCTGTAGTCTTGAATAAAAATATGCACTGGAGTGGTAGCGAAGTCCCTGTATATCAATCTCTGTTACTCCTGATTAATTTAATTGACTTACTTATTGATTGATTTTGTTGGAAATAGGGATTAAACCCAGGGCCTCCAGCATGCCTGTCAGGCATGTCTCCCTGCTGCTTGTACTTTTTATTTTCTGCAAGCATCTTGGTTCAACTTAGTCTGAACTGACTCCGGGGAGCCCAGCTTCATATCCACTTGCCTCGTTCAAGTGGGTAAGTGGAGTTGCTGGTCTATCCCAGGTTAGCTTCCCCATTTCCACTTGGCATTTGACCACGACCTCCAGGGCAGGTTGCATACAACTTTGTGATATCATTTATGCTATACACTGATCCAACTAACATCTCAGAGGTTGTTTCTTTTAGGTTCTTTTTTCCCATGTTGAAATCTGTGCCTTTGACTTTGCACTCAGTGTTGAGGTGACATAGCCTGACAACAGCATGAATCGGTCGTTGAGTCTTAGTGTGTGTCTGAGTCCAAGGCTATTCCACGGGTGCTCTCTCTCTCTCTCTCTCTCTCTCTCTCTCTCTCTCTCTCTCTCTCTCTCTCTCTCGGAAGATGGCCATTTGAAGAAGTCTATGAACTTATTGATACCATCAGCATATTTACAATTCTTGTGCACATGAGCCTCGGAAGAGAACCAAGTCTCTTGTGTTTTCTTCAGGTATGGCAACTAATGAATATGTTTGAAAACTGAAAAAAGAGAGAGCCCACTTGAGGACCACTCACAGAACTGGTAACCAAGCCCTTACCACTAACCTTGAGAAGACAATTACGACAATTACTGTATTTGTAACCTGAGGAGTCCCAGTAATAGCCAAGGAAACAAGTCAATTAGCACGTGCAACTAAGCAGCTGAGTCAGAGTCCACGGCTAGGACAACTCTGATTGGCTACAGAGGCTTAGTGACCAGGAACAGCTTCACCTCAGGAGACAGCGTTTCCTCTGTGTTCATAAAACATGTGTGCCTTTTCTTCCCTCAGACTGGAAGAAAATTACCTTTTACAAACCTCATCTAACTTTCTCCTGAGCCAGCACGCATCTCTAGTGCCATTGGTAGTTTCCCTTCTGTCTTTCCTCGAGCTTCCCTGACCTCCCGTCCCTCTCCATCACACACTGACACCTCGAGCCCAAATTTGCGTATTGCATCACCTCAGGAAACCAAGGGCTAATTTCATTATTTTCAAGAGAAAAAATGCAAATCAAGCCAGACAGCTGGTGCTCTCCTCCAGGCTGAGAGTGATGGAGGGCCGAGGCCCACCTCATCAGAGGCCTGCACACCCGCCCACTCAGACAGGCCATGGAGAGCTGAAAGCAGGAGGCTGCAGGAGCAGCAGGAACAGATGGCTAGGAGGGAAAAGATGGAGGGGCCCAGCTTGCTGGAGAGGCTGCGGAAAGGTGGGGTGTTGGCTTTTGGGCAGTCAGACATGGTACATGGGACAGGATGGACATGCGGTAGCTTTCAATAGCACTATCACCTTCAGAGCACTGGAGCCCTGGTAGCCAGCTTCCTGGCATGGTCTGCCAGCAGCAATCCATACCCCTCACTTCCACTGCTGCAGACTTAATACCTTCATTTCACCCAAACTCAATGGAGATAATTATAGGGAGGAACTGGGGCGGGGGGGGGGATTGTTCAGGATAGCCCTTACTTTGCAAACAGAAGGACCTGGGTTCAATTCCCAGAATCCAAATAAAAATATCAAGTATTGTAATAAGGTGATTATAATCCTAATACTGAGGAAAGAGTCAAGGGGGTCCTGCTGTGAACTGGCCAGCCAGTCTAGCCTTATTGGTGAGCTCCAGGCAAAGGAGAGACCCTGTTCAAGGTTTTTTAAGAATGGTGCATGGGGTTGTCCTTTGTCCTAACTGGGTGTATGCACATGCACACACACACACACACACACACACACACATACACACACACACATGCACACACAAAATGTGCATGCCAAGACAAAGGGAAAAGGAGAGCCCTTTGCTTTTTGCCCCAGATGAATGCTAATACAAGTTATACAAGACATCTAACTTTATTTTACTACAACTGAACATAGTTTAATTTTATTAAATACTGTGCTGGAGAGTTTTATGTCAACTTAATACATGCTTAAGTCATCAAGAGGGAACGTCAATAGGGAAAATGTCTCCATAAGATCGTGTTGTAGGACATGTTCTTAATTAGTAATCGACAGAGCAGGGCCCAACCCATTGTGGGTGTTGCCATCCCTGGAGTAGTGGTCCTGGGTACTATAAGAAAGCAAGCTGAGCAAGCTGTGGTGAACATGCCAGTAAGCAGTACCCCCCCCCCCATGGCCTCTGCCTCAGCTCCTGCCTCCAGGTTCCTGCCCTGTTTGAGTTCCTGTCCTGACTTCCTTGGATGATGAGCAGTGATAAGGAAGTGTAAGCTGAATTAACCCTGTTCTCCAGGTTGGCTGATCATTCTGCTTCATCACAGCAATAAAAACTCTAACTAAATGCCAGGCATGGTGGCACACACCTTTAATCCCAGCACTCAGGAGAGGCAGGTGGAAAGTTCAAGGCTAGCCTGCTCTACAAAATTAGTCCAGGACAGCCTTGACTACTCTTCCTCAAAAAACAAACAAACAAAACAAAATAAAGAACAAACAAACAAGCAAGTAAAAAAACAGAAAGAAAAGCAGAAAAGACACTGGAAGACATGCGCTGTTGTAGATCTGTACTCTGAAATGCTTGCTGGAAGGCTATGCCTCTGACCACCTTGCACTTTGCTTGACTTCCGAAACATGGTGACACTGCCAACGCTGTGTCCTTTAATTTCTCTTAGAACCTAGTTCTCGCTCTACTCTTCTGTTTCCTCTTCTAAGAGACTTTTGCTCTATCTTCTGTGTGTGTATTTTTGTTTTGTTTTGTTAGTTAGTTGTTTGTTTGTGTGTTTGTTTGGTTGGTTGGTTGGTTGATTTGCTGAGACAGTCTCACTGAGTAGGCAGGACTGGCTGCTGGAACTATGTAGAGATGGCCTGGAACTCACAGACATGTCTGTCCCACCTCCTGATTAAAGGTCAAAGGTGGCCACCAGCACCACTGACTTCTCTGTGACTGATTTGGTTTAGTGTCGGTGCCACCTCTGACCACGTGACCACTGCCGTGGACAGTCCCGTCTGTTTCTTTGAACTTTGATATTTAATATGGTTCCTAAACCAAAGATCCACCCAGAATTCCTGACTATTTTATTCATCTCCTCAGATGCCAGCTAACCTCACGATGTGGTCATCTGTAGATGCTTCAAGGAAGCTTGTACAGGAAGCAATGGTTTCCTAAATCTCTTCCTCTTTGGAGCATAAACTAAACACACTCTTCCTCCCCTGCCCAGATTCCTTTCAGTCATGTAGTTTGATCACAGCTGTGGTAACCATGACTAGGACAGATGTTGTAAGACCCCTAGGAGTCTTAGCTCAGGAGCGAGACTCACGGAAAACAATTAGACTTCAGACCGCTGTAATAACAAGAGGTTTACTTTCATTTGTTGCTCCTCCTTGCAGGGAGATTCAAAAAGCACACATCTTTTATACTTAACAGCAGGCAGACGTCAGCAACAGCATGGGGTGGTGACGTTGCTTTGGTGGGTTACACTGACCTTTGGATTCATTGGATGGGGGTTGTTAGGCTGATGACGATGTATATTTGGCTCTTTTTCAAATGAGACCTTGTGGCTGTCAGCCCGCTAATTCTGTGGGTTTTCGTCCTTGTTTTGTTTCTCAGAATTGAGTGATTAGAGCATGAGCTAATAACAACATGCATCAGGACCCTATCTAGGGCTTTCTAGAGCGCCAGGTGGCTATCAGTCAGTATATTCTGTGGCTTTCCTGAAAATTACTCTGGGCCATTGTTTTTATTTGTCAGGCACAGGTGGGATCTCATAGCTTTGGGATGGACTGGAAAGTCTCTGAGTCTGACTTTAGCCATTTCTGTGTCTTTACCCACACACACATGGTACCAGAAGTAAGGCCTTGCTGTATGGTATACACTGTGTATTTTTAGAAGAATTGTGGAAGGACTTTAGAAAAACCATCAAATGCTCAAACTTTGGCAAGCTGTTCTGTGGGAGCCTGGTGGCCTGGCTTGAGAGGCTTCAAAGGAAAGTTTGAGAGTCGCTAACTGACTCTCAGGGACATTGTTATTTTGAGTTAAGAATGTGTCATTCTGGTTATCAGGGGCCGAAGAATCAGCTGTTATTAACAAGATACCAGAACCACTGAAGTAAAAACTTCAATTTACTGGGACAATTGAAGCCAGTAAGCAGCACCCTCCATGGCCCCTTCATCAGCTCCTGCCTCCAGGTTCCTTTTGTGCTTGCATTCCTGTCCTGACTTCCTTCAGTGATGAATAGTGATCTGGAAGCACAGCCCAGATAAATCCTTTCCTCCCCTGGTTGCTTTGGTCATGCTTTCTCGACACAACAATAGCTCCAACTAGGATAAATACCTTTCTGGAACTACAGGAATTATCCCAGCCTGGTGCTTCTTCTGCTGGAATCCTACAAATACCCGGAGGCCTGGAAAGTTCCAGGGAAGGCCTGAAGCTCTGTGCCATCTGTCCACATTGATTTGTACTGGACACACATCTCCCCCTCATCTTTGAGTCATCGTCTGTTCGGAAATCTTCACTTCTTCTCCTTACTTCTCTGTTTCTTGGTACCTACAGCTCAGTCCAGAGCCTGATGCTCTGTCAGGCGGACACAACTTTTGATCTCAGGTTCCTAGTCATTTCCTCTCTCTGCCTCTCTGACACCGAGACACCACACACATCACTATGCCGCCACGGCACCACAGGGCTTTCATCTACTTTGAGGAAAGTGTTTACCACACTTTCATCCGAGGATCTCACTAGAACAAGCACAAAGGCAAGCAAAGCCAACAACCAGAACCAGGTTATTATTTCAAAATACCTACAAAGTCATGTGACCCTGAGGGGATGATGGGCACAGAGGGTAGGCTCCACTCTGGTCTCCTGTGATCTGACTTGTTCCGGATGGACACCAGCAAGTCAACAGGCATCGGATGCTGCCCAAGCTGCAGGGACAACATGGTTGTCAGGGTTGAGAAGGGAGGGACATAGGTAAAATATAAAATATTTGATGCTCAGGTTAATCATGGTGGGGTCAGCTCATCCCACTGATTACAGAAATCCTGGAGAGGGCTGGCAGAGACAGGTAATCAGGGCTGGCGATTGCAGGGGACCCTTTACATTTTGTAACAATCTTGCTCTGATTGTGTTTCTTTGTGCTCGAAATATCTCTGAAATAACCTCATTTGAAAGTTGAGGAATGAGGCAGGGATGGAAAGACAGAGTCATCAGGGGCTCAACGGAGTCTCTTAATTTCCTGCAAGATTTGCTTCTGCCTTCGTCCTTTCTGGTCATCCCATAAGGCTCAGTAAGTGTTGTTGTCTAAGTCTGTAGCTGACCACTTGGACAGGATCCTCTCCTACCTTGCAACTATATCCACCACTGTTACCAAGCCCTTTCTGGTTCCTGCGCCAAGGGACCCATTGTCAGTTGTGAATTGACCTCAGTTCTTGATGCGCTCACAGTGTGTCCCAGTTAGATGTAACCATTACCTTGACACAGCCTAGAATCACCTGAAAAGACTTTCAACTGAGGAGTTGCCTAGATCAGGTTGTCCTGTTGGTGTTTCCGTGGAAGGTTATCTTGATGTGAGAGCACCTAGCCCACTGGGGGCCACACCTCTCACTAGACAGGAGCAATAGAAGAAAGCCTGCTAGACATGAACCTGAGACAGAGCCAGCAAGCAGAGTTTTTCTACAGTTTCTGCCTATATTTCTGCCTGACCTCCTCACTCCATGATGGACTGCAACTTGCAAGTCTAAGATAAAATAAATCTATTCCCCCACCGAGCTGTGATCTGTCAGAGTGTTTGGTCATAGCAATAGAAAGCCACCTAGGACAGACTGGTTTCTGCATTTTGAGAGACTACCCATTCTGCTTTTTTTTTTCTTGTAGGAATACCAATTTATTTAATTACCTTGGAGCACATGCAGAGATTAAATGCTCAGTGAATATCTGCATGTGTGAGCTCATGTGCATGTGTAGAGTGTTATGTGTGTGTGACCGTGTGCATCTGCATGTTAGTATACATGTGTGTACCTGTGTATGCAGATGAATGTGAAGACCAGAGGACAGTCTCAGCTGTCATTCCATTGTCGCTATCCACCTTGTTTTTCAGAAATTATGTATTGGCCTGGAGTTCCCGGGATGAGCCACACTGGATAACCAGAGAGCACCAAGGATCAGCCTGCCTCTGCCTTCTAAAACTGGGTTAGTGGGTCACAAGCACATGCCGTTGAGCATGGCTTACCTTTTTACATGAGTTCTGCAGGATCAAACTCAACACTGTACTGTCTGAACCATTTCCCTAGGTCTCCCAATATCTTTACAAGTATTTCCTCAAAAACATGCCTCTTTTCAAAATGCTAAAGGCTCTGATCCCTTTGATATTCATAAAATTTAACGGGAGAAAGAAATGGAGGTAAAATTTGATGCTTTAACCCAAAGTTATGAATCCTCATTGGGGGAGGGGGAGGACAGAGCTTCTAAATTCAGTTAGCATCCATATTTCTTTCAAGTACTTTTTCCTTTCTCCCGTTTCTTTCATGGCATATGTGTCCTGTGATGGTGCATGGTTCTTATCCCATTTTCTGGCACGGACACCCGGGAAGTTCCCATCACGCAGACGCAGATTGCAGGGCGTGGTGAGCCCCGTAGCCAGTAGCCCACGTCTCCACTCAATGGCTTCCTGCCTCCCTTTCGGGGAAGAGCATCTGCGGCGAAGTTCAGTAATTGCTGTAACAGAATTTGTGAACCGCTTCTACATGATTTTAAAGCAAATGTCACAGTGCATTGTAACAGTGAGCTAACAGCATGTTAGCGGGCCCCCGGTTTCCATTTAATTCACTTCCCCACGCTCAAGTTACTGTGAAGCCTGCAAGGACAGCCGCATTCAGTGAATAACAGGGCAGCTGGGCCATTTATTTCTTTTCTTCTCCCCTGCTGCCTCCCTGGGTAGGTTTGAAGTTTAGTTATTGGTTCGCTTCCTCTCCCGCAGCTAGCCCAGGGAACACAGTGGCTGGTGTAAGGAGCAGTCAAATTTGCACATTCATGTCATGGAAATAAAAGATGGCTTTGCTCAGACCTAGTTACCAAGGGGATCCATTCACCCCCATTGCGGCCCGGCCCGCCGTGTCCATTCAGAGCTGGAGTCAGGGGAGGAACTTCAGGCAGAGAAGATCCAGACCCATCCTGGAAATCCTAATTCCTGTTAATGGGGCCACAGCAGATTTGATTGAAATGTGGTCATACGGGAATGAGGTGTACCGTAACTCCAATATTCCTAATGTCTTTATAATACAGGGAGATCTGAAGGCGGAGAGATGGACCGTGGACACCAGGAGGAAGCTGTTGTTACGCTTTCTTCAGCCAAGAAACTTCACGATAACAGGAGGTCTTCCTGAGCCGTTAAAGCGGTGCTTCTCAACCTGTGGCCTGTGACTCCGTGGGAGTTTGAATGACCCTTTCACAGGGGTCACATATCAGATATGCCACATACCAGATGTTTATATTACAATTCATAGCAGTAACAAAGTTACAATTCTGAAACAAGAAGAGAAATAGCGTTTCGTGGTTGGGTGTCATCACAACATGAACAGCTGTATGAAAGGGTCCCAGCATTAGGAAGGCTGAGAAATGATGCTTTAGAAGAAGCATGGCCCTGCGACCTCAGTTTTCTGGATTCAAAGCTGGAGCCAGCGCACTGCAGTTCATTTGTATTTGTAGGTTTCCTCAGCCCTAGGATATTGTGACCAGACCACATTTCCCTGTTCCCCTACTCATAGGACTCTAGAAAGCCCTGAACAGCTGGACCTGTGCCAGCTCCGGGATCTCGTGGCGTGGTGTGACTTTAGAGAGGGACGGCCTCCTGCCTGTGCTGAGTGCTATGAACTCCTTCCTCCTTTGTAGAACTAAAGGCAGAAGGGTTCCGGAGGATTTTAGCCAACTGCTGTTTGCTCAGCCAGTACAGAGTTCCTGCTCCAGCCTCATTTTTACTGCTGAGATTAACAAACAAACAAACAAAACTGACAAAAACCAATAAAGACATTGATCACAGCTCACAGTGCCAGGGGCCGGTCCATCCTAGGAAGGTCACAGAGGCAAGAGCTTGAAACCAATACTCACATCACACCTGCCCCTGGGAACAGAGACCAATGGATACACGCATGCTCACTCCCTTGCTCCTGCTCAGCTAGGGTTCTCCACTTTTATATAGCTGAGGATACCACCCCTCCCCACACACCTAGGTAAAAGTGTCATCCACAGACCCTCACCAGGTCTTCACACAGTAATTAACTAAGACAGTCCCCTACAGATGTTTTCACAGACCAGCCCAAAACAACCATTCTGCAGTGAGACTCTCTTCCTCTGATCTTAGGTTGTTTCAAACAAACAATTAAAGACAAACACCACAGTCCTTAAGACTGTGAGAATTTGAAAGAACACCACATGGCCACCATCCTGGAATACCCTGCATCTTCAGTACAGTCTAATTTACACTTGTGTCTGGAAATTTCAATGATAGTATAAATGTATGAATCTTATGGTCCTCAACACAACAATGATTACCACCAGGAGCAGCCATCCAAAACTGCCACCTACTGTGTAGTGGCAGGGAAGTCAAAGGAGATAGTCTCACATGTTCACCATGAAGTGACAGGGCGGGGTCACACCCAGTGGGGGAGCAGTGGCCAGGCAGCCCT
The DNA here is from genome assembly GCF_963924665.1 of Micromys minutus. Lineage (NCBI taxonomy): Eukaryota > Metazoa > Chordata > Mammalia > Rodentia > Muridae > Micromys > Micromys minutus. The sequence continues at coordinate 56,906,123 of NC_137969.1, forward strand.
CTGGAAGATCACCTGCAGGCATCCTCTTGGGCTTTAGCTGAAAGACCTTGATCCTTCCCCATTGGAAACAAAGGTAGCAGTGGAGGTAACCAGCTGCCGTAGTATGTCCACACACAACAGAGCAAGTTGGACATTTCACATACAGAACAGGGAACACCTTCTGAGTGCGACCAGCCAAATCTAGGCTTCTCAGAAGGTGATCAGCTCTGAGTTCAGTGCTCAGCCTGCTGCTGAGGAAGCAGGACAGAGCCAGGCACGGCGCCGTCCACAGAACAGATTCAATACAGACACCAGGCTTTCCTTTGAAATCCTTTTAGCAATGGAGAAGATAAAACTATTTATCGGGGTTTGAGTGAGGAAAGCAACCCCTCCTACCCAGGTTCTCTAGTATTTGAACATTTGGTCCCCAGTTGGAGATGCTGTTTGGGGGAAAGTTATGAACCCTTTGGACTGTGGAACCTTCCTGAAGGAAGCATGTTCCCAGGTGGGCTTTGAGGCCTTAGAGTCCCCTCCCAGTTCCCATTCCTCCTTTCTGCTTCCCGTGTAGATGAACATATGACCAGCAGCTTCCTACTCCAGCCGCCAGGCCTGGAGCCTGAGTCTTCATTCCTGGCCTGTACATGGGTTTTTACTTTTAACTTAAAAGATTTCATCCAAATAACATTTTAAATGCATGTTAATTGAGAGCTTGTTCGTCCATGGCAGGCTCTGGGGTACAGCTCTGCACTCCGCAGATTCTTCTTCTCAGAGGTGACCAAGCCAGCAAAGGCATGAGCAAACAGCATGCCAGCATTCGTGTATGAGGAACTGCGCCAGGCCAAGAGGCAAAGAGTAAAATCATGGTAGAGTTGAACCTAGAGAGAGCAATTCTGGGGCTGCCAGGGGCCATTAGGAAATAGTCAAGGGCTGTGGGGGACAGGAAAGGGACATCGTAAGATGGAAGACTGGAGAGAATGGACGGGAGGTGAAACATTACTCCATTCTTGAGCAGAACTGCCTATTGCCCTGAGTAGAATGCATGGCCCTCTTATTAGTCTGGTTTAGACCTGTTTGTTTTCACATTCAACTCTAGTGTGCTTGAGTGTGTGTGAGTGTGTATGTGTGTGTACGAATATATGTGCATACGTTGCCAGCATGTGCTGCCAAGCAAAGGCCAAAGGAGATGACAGAGTATCCTGCTTTATCACTCTTGGCCTTATTGAGCCATAGAGTTTGCTAAAAATTGTTTTTGGCTGGGCTGCATGGCGTGTGAGCCTAAACAATCTCATCTGTGTCTAGACCCCAGCTCCCAACAATGGGTTACAGGTGTGTGTGGGTGCTTGAAATCTTAGCCCGCTCCTTATGCTTGGATAGTAAGTGTTTCTATCCACTGGGCAACCTCCCCAGCCCTGGAAGAGGAATATTTGCAGAGCCTTAGTGGCTACCAAACTACTTTCTGAGAGCATACAGTAGAGAGAAAACAGTATATATTCAATCACATCTATAATTCATGACATAAAGGAAAATAAGTTAGTATGCGTATAGGGCCACCACATGAAAATGAATGCTTCCTTTCTCATGAGATGTATTTTTTGCTTTCCCCTCTTCAATTAAGCCAAGACTATATTTTAAAAAATAACTAAACTTTAGAATCTGAATTCATGTCTCATCATCATTGCTTATTGTGGTTTGGACTGACTTATTTAATTCTCTGAGCCCCTGTTTTCTTACTTCAAGATGTGAACAATAATATTTACCCCAAAGGTTTGCTGTGAGAGTGAATGGATTCACTGTTTAGAGAATCGTAAATGTCAAGTAGATGATATCTTAGACATCTTTCTAGTAGCTCGAGGAAACGTGCTTGTGTTTGTTTAAAATGCGGTACTTTGCTAAGTGAAAAAATTGAGGTAGTACAGAGTGACGGACAGTTCACATGGCAAGCTGCCTACATACTTTAGTAGCTGAATTAAAAGGAAATATTTGAGCCCGAGTTGGAGTTTTTGCTTCCAGCAAGGCTAGTATCATTAAAGCCAGTTAAGCCACCTCTGCTTTGGAATCCCTTACCAGCTGGGTTGTCACAAGAGACATGTGGTTACCACAGGCCTCAGATGGACATATTGCCGACCCAACAGTCCCAGTGGGGACTGGGCTTCTTCTCTTAATATGTCCAAAATATTTCAAGTCATTTCTTAAAAGCCCATCTTGGGTCTATTCTAAAACCCAACTTGTCTGAATTCTCTGTCAAGGCCAAGATAGAATGTGTGTTTCCCTGATTTTCAAGGAAAGGGGACATGGCCTAAGACACTTTAGGGTATGGTAGGGGCTCTGCCTTTCAGTTTTCTCTTCCGAAACACAGATGTATGTCTGCACGCATTGCCCTTCAGACACACCCGCTTCTAACACAGGTCATGCAGAAAGGGATGCTCACTGCTCTGGACGACTAATCTGATGGGTAGAGGAAGCTCTGAAGGACCTAAGTCTGCCACCTGTTACACTAGGTGGATTCATATTTTATTTAACTAATTTATTTATTTAACCACTCATTGTTCCAGAGTAAAAAGAAATCCCAATTGGTTAGAAGCAAGTCTATGTCTCCTCCCATCTGTGGTCTAAGGAGGCATGTATGTGCAGATGTATTCATTTAAGCCTACAAGGAGATGGACATATATTTATATGATGCTAGGCTACCAGCAAATCCCTCCACCAGAGACTGAAAGGTTAGCATTCACAGCCCCTAGGCAGGCAGCCTTCTAATTTCTTGACCACACAGTTCTGGACCTGTGTACTTTTAAAGCCCATGACTTACAGTCGGTTAGTACTGGCTGACTGGGAATCTGAGGTCTCTAGAGGGACACTAAATTTATCACACCCGTGTACAGAGACCATAGGCGCTGGCATGAATGTGGACTGCATATTTATATTGCAGACAATAAGCAGGTAAGTGCTTGAGAGTTACAGAGGAAAGGACAGTGTTCATCCACTAAGTATTCTGCATAAGGTAGCTGAGTGAAAAGGGAGTATCTGAGCCAAGTGACTGAAAGTTGGGGATAAGAAGAATATCAGCTCTGAGGTTTGTTATAAACAAAATATGCTTTTGAAGAACAACCAAGAAGAGAAAACAAAATCATCAAAGCAAAGCAAGGTAAGTTAAGCAAAGTTATTTTCTTCCTTTCCCTTTCCTACTTGTCAATGAATCACTGCTGTGATTTTTAAAAGATCTCTTTGCTGGTGCTGGGTTTCAGTTCACAGAAGGTCCCAGACTCCGATGTCACCCTGCCGGCGAACGCTGAGTCAGCAGCTAGCTTCACAAAGCTCAAGACCCTTCTGTGCCCCGGCAGCCCTGGGACCCCCGACTCCAGCCGGGCAGGCAGCAAGGTAGCCTTGCCAATCTCCAGCCTCCCCTGCCGTGAGAGCCAGGGAGAGAACCAATTAATGCTGGCTGCCATGTTGGGACTGTCCTCTGAGGATGTAAACCCCATCTACTCTGCTGGCAGAGGCCACTGAAGGCTGTCAGATGTCAACAGCTTTCAGTCACTCCAGAGCCATCTCTCCAGGGCTTCCCTGCACCTGGTCCTGTCTCTGCCTGGCTGCAAAGGCCCTTCCCAAATGCGGGACACATTGGACAATGGCGCGCGAGGCTCTTCACGTACAGCAGGGCCGAAGGGAAACTCTAAGAAATTAAACCGGAAGCATGGGGTTTGGTAGCTGCATTGGGAGAACCAGAAGCAAGAGGATGGAGGGGTTCAAACATCAGTCTTGGCTGCACGGTGATTTGGAGGCTGTCCTGGGCTATGGTGAGACCTTGTAAGAAATAAAATATGATCTGTGAGCTGCATATGAAACTCTAGAAAAAAGAAGAGCACACCAAAGTGTGGCTGTTACAGTCCTACTCAGTAGGGGATGAAGAATAATCTCTGAGAAGAAGAGGGCGAGAGGGGCGTGGGGGTGGGGACCAGTTCAGATATGGGAGGAGATGGGGGAGGAGTGCAGAGGGTCAGAAATTTGAAAGTAGGTATGTAGCATTGGGGGAGGGGAGATTGGGGACAGCCATTAGTCCCAGATGCCAGGGACCCAAAAGGTCCCCAGGACCCAACAGGGAGGACTTAAGCCAAAATACTCAACAAAGGGGAGAGAGAACCTGTAGAGACCATGTCCAGTGGATAGGCGTGGCTTCCAGGTGAGGGATGGAGCCACACACCCACCTCAGAAATATTAATCCAGAATTCCTCCTTTCAAAAAGAAATGCAGGGGCAAAGAGTGGGACAGAAATTGATGGAAAGGCCCCACCTGGGGACACCAACTGCAGACACCAAACCCAGTCACTATTGCTGATGCCAAGAAGTGCATGCTGACAGGAGCCTGATATGGATGTCTCTGAGAAGTTCTGCTAGAGCATTACTGATACAGATGAGGATGTTTACAGCTAACCATTGGACTGAGTGCACGGACCCCAGTGGAGGAGTTAGGGCAAGAACTAGGAGATGAAGGAGTTTGCAACACCATAGGAAGAACAATAATATTAACCCCCGTCCCCAAAGCTCCCAGGGACTAAATCAACAACCAAAGAGTGCACAGGGGTTCCCATGGCTCCAGCTGGATATGTAGCAGAGGATAGCCTTATCAGGCATCACTGGAAATGGAGACCTTTGCTCCTGTGGAGGCTTGACGACCCAGGATAGAAGAACAGTAGGCCTCTGAGGCAGGAGTGGGTGGGAGGGTAGAGGAGCACCCTCATAGAGGCAGGGGAGGGAAGTAGGGGTAGGGAACTTGTGGAGGAAAAAGTGGGAAGGAAGATAACATTTGAAATGTAAATAAATAAAATAGCCAATTAAAAAAAATTTACCAACCCCACATCTGATAGAGGCCTAATATCCAAGGTATACAAAGAACTGAAGAAGTTAGACACCAGAGAATCAAACAACCCTATTAAAAATGGGGTACAGACTTAAACAAAAAGTTCTCAATTGAGGAATATCAAATGGCTGAGAAGCATCTAAGGAAGTGCTTGACATTTTTAGTCATCAGGTAAATGCAAATCAAAACAACCCTGAGATTCCACCCCACACCAGTCAGAATGGCTAAGATTAAAACTTCAGATGACAGCAGATGCTGGCGAGGATGGGGAGAAAGAGGAACACTTCTCCACAGTTGGTGGGGTTGTAAACTGGTACAACCACTCTGGAAATCAGTCTGGCAGTTCCTCAGAAAATTGGATATAGTACTACCTGAAGACCCAGTTATTCCACTTCTGGGCATATACTCCAGAGACGCTTCAACATACAACAAAGAAACATGCACCACAATGGTCATAGCAGCTCTATTTATAATAGCCAGAAGCTGGAAAGAATGGATACAAAAAGTGTGGTATATTTATACAATGGAGTACTACTCAGCTATCAGAAACAATGATTTTATGAAATTCTTAAGAAAATGGATGCATCTAGAGAATATCATCCTGAGTGAGGTAACCCAGTCACAAAAGAACAGACATAATATGCAGTCACTGATAATTGGATACTAACCCCAGAAAGCTCTAAACACCCCAGAAACAACTTACAGACTATATGAAGTTCAAGAAAAACAAAGGCCCAAAAAAAAAAAAAAAAAGAAAAAGAAAAAGAAAAATCATTATGTTTAATCTTTACACACCAAGAAAACTTTGACTAATTCCAGGTTACATCTTGTTTTACATGTACTTTATGCTCATTGTAACTAGTAAGATTTTTAAAGCATACTATTAAACCTTAAAAAAATCAAGTACTGACAAATATGTATTCATATATTGTTATGCAAAAAATGCTTTTTAAAATCTGTACATTTATCTTTGTTTTTAACATAAAGTTGTTCAATTAAAAATAAATTAATAAAATAAATAAATAAAATTATTTTTATTTAAAAAAAAAAAGGAACACACACATGTCTGGGAGACATGTCTAGATTCCAATTCTTTACATATCCGGAAGAGTGCTGCTGAGGTGACCAGGTGGTGACATCATGCAGAACTATTTGTAGGGTAAAAAAAAAAAGACATAGCAAACGTTTCACCATGATGAATGCATTAGAAAAAATAGTTTTGCAAAGCTTTTTTTCTTACTAATGAGTCTCTTTCCAATACATCCTGACAGGCAGATTACCACATAAATACAAGGAATGGGTAGCTATGGCTTTATTTTTTCCTTACAGGGTTTAGGTGAACTGTCTTTCTGTCCTAGACGAGCGAGAGCATGTGAACTTCCCATTTCCCCTGCCAGACCTCAGAGGAACAACAGGCTCTCGCTCTGAGACCCACATGGATTCATGCAACCAGAGAGAGAAGAAGCCACAGATGAAAACCGTCACTTGGGGGCTGGAGAAAAGCTTCACTATTATGGGTACCTGATGCTCTTCCAGAGGACCCAAGTTCAGTTCCCATCACCCAAGTATTGTGGCTCACAACCTCCTGTAACTCCAGTCCCCGAGGTGTTGGCATGCTCTTCTGGCCTTTGCCATGACCTATAGAATGCACACAGACACATAAAAACAAATCTTTATTAAGAGAAGAGGCTTGGGTGTCAGAATTCTGTCATACATTTCTCAGCAGAAGTCACTTGGAGATGACACTTGACAACAGGAAAGAGACTGGATGTCGGTGTAAATAACCCTGGTATTAAGACCTCAACTACTGGCCAGACAACCCAACTTGGGCTTTGCTTGACACTGAATGCCTTCCTGTACCCACTGGAGCTGGAGGGAGGAGGCTCCAGGAAACCGTGATTTCTGCTGGATCTGGAGGCGGCCTGTGTAATGAGCAGGCCTGCGGCCATCTCCTTTAGCACTCTGCTATGCAGAAGGGATGGGGGGGGTGGCTCAAGATACCTGTCACTCAGTCATAGAATGAAACCCAGGCCATGTCTAACCCCAGCTTTAGGGACTCATCACATGTGATTGTTTTTTCTGACATGCTGACCCTTTGAAACCCGGATCCTCCCAAGTCTCTGCTTCTTCTAATTGAAGACTGCTGAAGGCGGCGGAAGGAAGGTAGTGGAAGGAAGGCATGCCAAGTGAAAGACACGGTGAGCTGCAGGTAATGTGGGGAGAAACCACAGGACAAAAATTAATAGCTGGGTAGGATGTCGCAGCTCGTAAAAAGTTCATCTACCAGTCACTGTCTTGTATGACTTTTCAGTCACCTGGGAAGGAGCCCGCTGACTCTCCTCCTCTAAGCTCATGTCACATATTAGCATCACAGGATGGACACAGGGACCCTCTGTGACTCTGGATCTCACATGCTGTGCTAAGGGCCATCTCTGGTGTATTCTAAGTAAACTTTAGCCCATGGGAGTTTCTTGTACGTCTGGGTCTCGTTACTGTTCCTCCCATTTAACAGATGGGCCAACTGAGCCTGGCTCGCTTGTTCAAGGTCACTGTGCTGTTGACATACTGAGACCAGACTGAATGCAGGGCTCCCGCCACCTCAACCAATACTCCTCCCATTACATCTGACTAATGTTACATCGGAAGGACACATTATCAAATGATAGGTTTTCACCAGGCAAAGTAGTGCTTTCCTGAGAGGAAAAGGGTGGAATATTGAACTCTTCTTCCTCAAATTATTCTCACTGGCAGGTACATGTCATAGCAGGAAACAAAGTCCCATTTCATTAGAACCCTGTGTCTTCTCAATGAGCTCTGGTAAAAGTCTTTCATGTTTTCATCGGGAAAGGCCGAAAAGCACACGTCCCCTTTCCGTGACAGACACCTCTACCATGGGAATCACATTCCTGAAGAGAAATGCTCTCAGCCAAATGCTCATGATGCTTAACAAAGCCAGTTCTCGTAATGAACTTTAAAATCAGCCCGTTCCGTTTGAGAAATCACTTCCGTCCCTTCCCTTGATCGTTTTGTGATTTGATGTCTCATCCATTGCTCTCCTGTTTGCTCTGCAAACTCTGTTTAGTGCAAAGCTCTGCAAAAAAAAAAAAAAGAAAAAAAAAAAAAAAAACCCACCTCTCCTTTGACCATGAACTTTCGATGATCTAGTTAGCGCTACTGTCAAGCTTCCCGCGGTCTTTTTGAAAAGCAGGACTTGTCCATTCTGCCCTCTGGCCAACTTCAGTGGGACGAAAACGCTAGCAAGAGCCATCAAACTGTCTGACGGCTTGTCACCAGTGAGGCTCCATTAATTTACACACATTTTCCAGTGTTTGGCGTCTACCATGATAACTCTTTTCTCTTCCAGGCAGCCCCTGTTTGCATTTAACACTTGGGTTAATTTTCATCAGAGTTTAAATTTAGCCATCAGTTATTTCAGCGGAGCTGTCAGCCAACATATGGAGAGAGGGAGGGGGAAAAATCCTTCTGAATTTATAATAAAGTGGGATCTGTTGAATGTGAAACAAAAAACGAACCGCAATCTAGCGAGGCCCCGGTGGGGAGAGCAGGGTCAGGGAAGAATTGCAGAGTGGATTAGCTGTTCTATTCACCAGAGCCACGTCTGGGCACCTCCGGAGCGTCCGGATATATCAAAAAATGATGGAAAGACACAGTTCAATTTGTCCCCCTTTTATAAAGGATAATTAACCTGTCAGTCTAGCTACTTTAACAACTTCATTAAATTGGAGGCGAAATAGGTGCTGAGAAGTCTTGTCTTTATCCAAAAGGAACACAGGGCCCTGGTGTAAATGCAGCAAGAAGAAAGAAAACACGTCCCGTGCACCTCCGTAATGTGGTCTGCCTCCTGAAAAATGGGACACGCTTCTTCCAATTCTGTAAGAATCCCGCCTTGACTATGACCTGCTAAAAGTAATTTTCTTAACTTAGAAGGCAGAAGGAATAATGTCACAGCCCAAGTAGGTCCAAGAAGCATACCGTTTAAAAATTGAGGTTATAGGGTTTCCAGGGCTGTGGGCCAACCTATTTAAGCTGCAGAGTGATGGTTACCAGAGGTGAGCCGCACCGCACAGGTAACAAGAAGAAATGGAAATGCTCGTAGCCCCCCCACTCCCCTCTGCCGCCCACACATTGGTTTCCAGACCTCACAGCCATGGGGGGGGGGGGGAATCCTACTTCTACAAAGACTCCAAACTTAAAATATATTCCTTCCTTTGAGAAAAAAGAATGCTCACATCCTTCCATGTTTAAAAATCTTACATAATCCCAGATCTTTTTTTTCTTTCAAGCAGATGCAGTTGCTAGTATTAAGCACCTAAAATAATGGGTTGGGTAAGAGTCCACCCCTTTAAAAATTCTATTCTCTTCAAAGAGGAAACCAAGGGACAGAAAAAACAATGATAAAATATGTTTACAACTTGGTACTATAAAAGTAATGTTACCTCAGCACAGACATGGTTTATGACATTGGTAAGTGTCTCCTATAATCACATTTAATGATTAGAAAGAACTTTAATAGCCATAAAACAATAATAAAAATTCCTACTACCGATCCAGCAAAGATAAAACTATTTTCTAAGAAATAAATATTGTAATTTTTGAATAATTAAAAAATGTTGGTGATAATTATATATTTTCACAAAAAATTAAAACCAAGACTTTATCAATATAGTATTAACTCTTTAGGGCTTATGCTACCAATCCACAATTAATTTATGATCTTTACAAATCAGCACTTTAAATCTTTAGTCTTTCATTTTTAATATTTTGTAAATAGACTAGGAAGGTAAAAAAAAATGTACTTATTAACACAAGGAGGCCACGTTAGTGCAAAACTTTAAATTAATCTTAAGTGGCAATTAGAGAATCAGTCACACATACTTCACTTGGCAAAGAAGTCAGTTCATCTGTCTTACGTTTTATTTGAGATATGTGCTGAAAAATACAACAGTTCTGAAATAGCCGTGTAATCAACATTTAAGAAGAGAGTTCATACTTTGAATAATGAAAAGTGCACAATTTCATTGAAATGGGATTTTGTTTGAATTGCTGTCTCAGTAGATGAGCTGGACCCAGAGACTTTCGGGGTACATTTAATTAAGCTCTGTGGAGTGCAGTTTTCTGATTATCTCACCTAAGAATCATATTTATCCTCAGCAAAGGCGCTATTGTCTTGGCATTTGCAAAGAGACCTGGACCCCCAGAGAACGGCAAAGTGACTCTCTGCTGGTCCTGCCCTGTGCCTGTCTTATGTCTCTCCCATGCACAATAGTTAGGGTGATGTGTCTTGTATTGTCCCATCTTAAGCCCTGTCCGCACACATTTGCAAAGGATGAGCCGGGCCCGCCCCTCCCCTGCAAGGACCTCAGAACCGGACAGTGATCTGGAGTGGCAACTGTTCTTGCCACGGGTGCTTTTTCAACTTGTTTGCGCGCTCAGAATTCATGGTGTGGACACAGCGCTGTAAGTGCTCTTTCAGGACAATGACACTACCTGTCTACAGATAGCACTTGGCATGTTTGCTTGCTGTATCTTTTAGAGGAAAGACCCGAGGGCCATGAGGATTAGCAGGCCCCTCAATCGTGTCACCCTCTCCAGCTGCTCTGGACCCGGGGCACTCCAGACTGAAAATGGCTCTGACTCCCTCTCGCTAATGTCGAGAGACTGGGGACGTTAGGAAGGAAAGCGGCAATGTCAGACCTCATTGGCTCTGCAGTGTGGATAAACAAGACGCTACAGGGAGCAGCAGGAGGTGCGGGGAGAGATCCTGCCTCAGCATTGTGAGGTTAGGTTTCTCGGACTGTGCCTCTGAACAAAGAGACAGGGTGAGCCAGCAGCTAGACTATGGAAAGCAAGTGTCTTCACATCTCCCCGGAAGGTCTTCAAGCTCTCAGATATCTCCGCCATCTGGCAGTGCCGTCTTGCGGGGCAACTGGCTTTTCCTGCTCTGGGACATGTGCACACACGTGACAGTCAGAATCTGTTTTCAATGAAGAGCACGTTGTTTTAACCCAGCTGTGTGTACTGTTCACGAGGAATATTGGGAGGCAACAAAGTGATGCTAATTTTTAGACAGTCAAATGCTGAGCCCGGCGCTAAAATGAGCAGCTAGTATCACCAACCATACAGGAGAGAGAGCTCGGTTCTCCACTGGAAGCAGATGCTTCAATTGCCGCTGACTTAATCACTATAATTTAGTCATTTTATGAATGTAGTCAGTCATTTGCCGATAGTGCGGCTTTTGTTCAAAGGGCGGATTTTCTCACTAGTAACCTTCAAATATGTAGTCGGTGTGTTCTAAGGAGGCACAAAATTATCAATGAGGCATAAATATAATTAGGTCTTTTTCTGGAGATCACTGTAAAACCTGTCTGAGCCTCCTTTTCACATCAGTAACTGGAGACTGGAGCAGTGGTGTTGTTCAAAATACATTTATTCATATACTGTGTCCGTGTCTGTGTGTGGGGGGGGGGGTGTCAGAGGACGACTTGCAGGAGTCGGTTCCTTCTCTACCCCTCCCGCCACGTGGGTTCTTCAGATCAGACCTTGAGACTTAGTTACACCTGCCATCTCACTGGCCCAAGTAGCAGTTTTGTTATTCTTTGCGCTTGACTGGATGTGCGCATGCTCGGACACCCCTGAAAGCCCGAAAAGGGAGACAAATCTGCCAAGGGCTGGCCTTACAGGTGCTTGTGATCCATCCAGTGTGGGCACCAGGAATCTAACTTGGGTTTTTCTAGAAGAACAAGTGCTTTTTAGGAAGCTCCCCACAAAGTGACAGTTTTTAAGATAGAAATCCTGGGCAGTGTCCTTGAAGAGTGCTTATCCTGACTCCATCCATCTTTGTTCTAGTTTGTCTTCTCACCATACAATACATTATCTATCCTCACCCAATCAAAGGCACAGGCAGGGTCGGGGGTGAGAATTATTTGAACAATTCAAGTAAATCTATAATGGGTTAACAACCTGGTTATTTTTAAAACAGCTCATTTGACTCTTTCTGTAAGGGAGATACTCAAAGCCACAGGTACGTGGAGATTTCCAGCCACACTAGTCCCTCTTGGCACAAACAGTAATGGATCCAGCCCTCACACCACCACCACCACCACCCCCCCCCCCCCCCCCCCCGTGTCCTTTACCCAGGATTTGGGGATGGAATATTTGAACAGCTCTCCACAGGTAGTCCTCAGGTTTGCAAAGACAGTGAATGACCCTTTCCTCCCCTGGGCTGGAGGTTGTGGTGTCTTTCAAATAGCAAGTCCCAGGGGTCAGAGAGCAGTTAGGATGCTGCTGTCAGTAAAATTGCAGGCTCTCCTTCACAACTCAACCCTGCTTCTGAATCATTTAAAATAGCTCCCATGGAATTTTCATTCTTCATAGTCCATGGAGCTGTTTTGTGCCACAAGATTTAAGAGGTTAGGTTGAAGAAACTTTGTTGGCCATCTATCCAAATGGTGATCTCCAGGTTCAGGGAGAGACCCTGCCTGTCTTAAAAATGAGGAAAAGAGCCAGAGGAAGGAAACCCTTTACCAGAAGCATGGAGAGGGGCTCAGAGCAGACCCTTCAGGGGAATCAACCTGCAGACACCTCATTTTAAGGGCGAGTCTCACACTGGGACACAATGCATTTCTGTAATTTTTGTTTTTAAAGTGATACAGGAGTTAACACACTTGCTTTACACAAGGTTTAGGGACTGTGTGGCCTTTTATTAACTACTTTCTAGTTCTAAGGAAAAGGATGTTTCTCATGCTTCCTTTTTGATGCCCACAGTCTGAAAAATGCAAATATGCAGATGATTTTGCACAAATTTGGTAGAATGTGTTATTTGTTTTAGCATTCGCACGGTGGCTTTGACACATCTTTTAAGTTATGCAAATTAACCATGTGAAAGTGGTGACTCGTGACAGACTGTCTGAGATACTTGTAAGACAAAGTCCTTTATTATATACACAAATAAAACATGAAAGCTGACACAGGAAAACAGAATGCAATCCTTCCCAAGATTTGATATCATCTATGCCATTTTGTTCCAGGTATGGTGCCAAGGAAACATAACTTAGTGTGGCACAGAGACAAATGTCTTGTGACCTATGACCTCAGCTCCACGTAGTGACTTCAGTGAAGCAAAGAGCAGAAATGGGGCTTATTGGTGAGAGAGGTAAAGGACACAGGATCTCAAATAGGAAGGGTAATCGTGAAAGAGCTTGCCTTTAATCCCAGCACTTGGGAGGCAGAGGCAGGCATCGCTGGGAGTTTGAGGCTAGCCTGGTCTACAGAATGAGTTCCAGAAGAGGCAAGCAATGTAAAGAGGCCCTGTCTCAAACAAAATAACAAACAAAAAAAAAAAAAAAAAAAGAAAAAGAAAATACAACAAACAAAAAGGGGAAACGTTTGAAGAAGCTTAGACTCCAGTATGATGTCTGGAGTTAACAATATGTTACACAGTTAGAAATTGTTAACAGAGAAGATTTTAAGTGTTTTCATCACACACACACACACACACACACACACACACACACACACACACACATGTCAAAATGAGGTTTTTTTTTAGCCATAAAGAGGAGTGAAGTCATGTTGCTTGTAGTAAGCTATATGCACAAAGAGATGTGTTTATTAGGAAACTAAGCCAGTTTGGGAATATACACATTTTCTCTTAACTCATATCGAATACATAAAATGGAGTAGAAATGAAATGTTCATGGCACTGAGAGGATGTACAGGAAGGGAGAGGCTTGCTCAGCCCACAAAATATATGTATGAAGATTAAAGAGAAAATATTATATTAAAAATGTTTAAAGAAAGCTGTGTGGTGGTGGTGCACATAATAAAAAAAACAAAAAAGAAAAAAGAAAAGAAAAAAATGTTTAAAGTATATGAAGTAATATGTAATAGCTAGTTTGGTTTAAACAGTGCATGTTACATATTACATACACATTTAAAACACATTGAACAGAATAAATTAATTTTGTAGATCAGATATTTTTAATGTGATATTCAAAATAACAAAAGGCTAATGAGATGGCTTGGCAGGTAGAAGCGTTTACTGTGCATGTATGACGGCCTTAATTTATGTCCTGGAAGCCTCAATAGATTCTAAAATGTGGTTGTCAGACTTCCATGTGCAGACACGTGTCCACGTACCCAAACTCACATCACACATGAATGTGCATGTAAATTTAAAGTTGAAAAAAAAGGGGAGGGGGCTTACAAATGACTGAGTAAGGCCCAGGTTGTTGTAACAGTGAGGAAGAGATGACATTGGATCCACGGAGGCTGGGTTCTGCCCCCCACCCCTAAGTCAGTAACATCCCTTCCTCTTTGGGAGCTTCATGTAGGAGTTTCCTATCCAAGACTCCACTTGAAACAGGTCACAGAGGCAAGTGAGATGGCTCAGTGGGTAAAAAACACTTTACTGCCAAGTCTTGGAGCCTTAGTTTGATCTCCAAGATCTATATGGTTGTCCCCCGATGCCCCATCCCTTGCCAGGTGGCACTCCCAATACCACACATAAAATTTTTAAAAAAGGAGATACTTGCTTTGGTGTTTCCTGGCATGGTCTTTCCAACTTAACTACCGTACAGTCCAGCAAGTAGTATATAATGAGAAAGCACGTCCAAAGTTAGGTCTTTTATTGTTTATGCAGTCAAATTGAGTATCTTGTGGAGAGCATTTTTGGCACCTCTGAATAGTTGATGAAGGAGTAATATTAATATTATCCCAGGACATCTTGGGGCTGGCCAAGGCAGGAATCTGGCTTCTGTGCTATGCCCTGTAAGGGTTAGTTTCAAGCACATCTACATCTGAAGGGGCAGGGCTTTTAAGAATGTGACATAGGGAAGTACATTCCTATTTGAAGCTCCAGGTGGTATCCATAGGAATGTGGCTCCAGACTGGGCAGATTCTGGGGATGTAGGCTCAGCATTTTCTTTGTCTTTTGAGACCCCCTTTTTGTCCCTGACCTTTTCACCTGACCTCCAGTAAAATGTTTACCGGATCTTTGGTCATTATCTCACATGATCCCTGTCTCAGAACTGATGTTACCTTTTTGCATGTAATTAAAGTGATTTAAAAAGAATCGGATTAAACCAAGCTTTGCTTAGACCTCAAGTCTGGCTGAAGTCAGGCTGCAACTTTAACTAACTTGTCTCTTTTCTTTCAATCCTCACTCCAGCTCTGGGAGGACCTGTTGGGTGTCCGAGCTGGCCTAGGACAGTATCTCAAGTTTTAAAGTCTGCACTTGAAAATTGCTGCTGTTTCTGACTAAAATGTGAATGGATCGTAGTTTGCTTCCTATCACTGAGATAAACAACAAGAGCAACTTGGAGAGAAAAGGGTTTATCTGGTTTGCATGTCCCAAGTACTGTTCATCATGGAGGGAAGTCGAGGCAGGAACTGAAGTCAGGACCCAAGCGGACCCATGGAGGGTGCTGCTCACTGACCCGTTCCTCCTGGCTATGCTCAGGCTGATTTCTGGTACCACCCAAGACTACCTTTCCACAATTGACACCTCCTACAGAGGGCTGGGCCCTTCCACATTAATCATCAACCAAGAAGAAGCCCACAGGCCAATCTGATAGGGACATTTTCAAATGAGGTTCTCTCTTCACAGATGACTCTAGCTTGTATCAAGGTGACCAGACTAACCAACAAAATGTGGTTTTCTGAACTAAAACCTCTGGGAAGAATGAAACTATTCTGCCATTTCCTCATTTGTAAACCTCAAAGTGCCTCCTGCTTCAGAACCTTCTGTCATTCTGACTATGTAGTGTAAGCTGGACTCAGCAATCATCCTGCCTCAGCCCCCCAAAATGCTGAAATTATAGGCATGAGCTACCATGCTTGCTTAAAAAACACTAAGCAATATTGGTAACTTCTGAATCAAGTGTAAGTTCTGGTTGGTAATCCTCCTTTCAGCCAGTGGAGCAAGCACTCCTCAGGGCCTCTGGTGCTCCCTGGCGAAGTGTGGCTCTCTGCCAGTCTCGGCTGCACTTACTTCTACTTTGTTGAGCTGCACAAGACAGAGTGGGTCCTGCTGACTTCCATAGGCACCCCAGGTAGTGTGGCTCACAACTGCTTGTAACTTCAGCTCTAGGGGAATCTGTCACCCACTTCTGGCCTCCATGTGTATCTGCACTTATGCGGGGAAACATACATATAGGCCAACATTTGTAGACATCAAATAAATGGGTAGATGGATGGGTGGGTGGGTGGGTGGGTGGGTGGGTAGATGTATGTATGGATGAATAGATAGATAGATAGATAGATAGATAGATAGATAGATAGATAGATAGATAGATAGATAGATGACAGAGAAGATAGATCTTTCAAGAAGACATTAGTCACTAGCTGGTGATATAAGTTGTACCTCTGTGGTAGAAGGCTCAGCTAGTGTCAGGGGAGTCCCCAAGTGTGACTCCAGTACAGAAAAACCATCCCAAGTCCCTTGAAGTCACTCCAATCCTCAAGCCCCATTGTTTCTCCACCCCCCCCCCATCCCCTATTTAAAGAACTTAGAGTTGGATCCTTTCAGGAAAATGACTGCTTTTCTGATTGAGCCCCTTCTCTGTCCCTGAGTTCTGGACTGGAATGTTCTCAGTCCTTAGTGGCACATTCCCTGATAGTCCTTGTTTGTGTCCCACAATTCTCTGTTTTCTCATTAGAATAGACTACCTGGAGATCCAGTGGGCGGTGCTGACTGGACTGAACAATGCAGTTCTTTCCTCGGAGAGAAAGATTGCATTGCCTGGATTCTAAAGTCTTCTCAAGCAGAGCGAACATAGAGGCAGTATTTCTGCTTTGACAGCAGAAGTGGCGATTTGGTCAGTGCCAGTGGCTGTTCCTGACAGGAAGGCCAAGGTGACACGGATGCCATCGGCAGCAAGGTGTGCTCTGGGATTCTGAGGCAGCCCACTCCATACTGGGGGTTGGTGGGAGATAACTCATTTAACAAAGAACAATCAGCTAAATCAGGGAGAACCTACAGAATAACCTGGTCCACTTCCAGGTGACCAGTAGAAACTTATTAAATGCCTGCTACAAAGAAATAAGGTCCTATGGGATGCTAGGGACACCGATGCTGAGCACATAGTGTGAGCGGCACACTTGAGTAAGCCAGAGCCTCAGAACTGTATTTTTGTATTCTTATAAAAAGGAGATAATGGATAATTAAATTTCCTTAAAGAGGACTTGGGGGACACCTGGGAGATGGCTCAGTTGATAGTTTGATGTGTGTGCATGAGGGCTTGGGAAGCAGATGCCCCAGCATTTATGGCAATGTCCCATGAGGCTGGATGAGAGGACAGAGACAGACAGATCCCCAGAGCTTGCTGATGGCCCATCCAGAAGAATCGGTGGTCTCAAAGTTCAGAGAGAGACCCTGCCTCAAAAAGTAACATGGAAACTAAGAAAGGCTCTTTCTGTTGACCTCTGACCTCAACACACACACACACACACACACACACACCAACATACATGTATGTACACATACATACATAAAAATCCCTCAGCATCACTCTGACACATGACAGTATTACAGTTTGCCTTCAGTGGCTTAGTCTGAATCCATGTGTGCCTTTAAGAAAAGCAAACTAAAATATGTTAGTTGGGACCATGTATCTTTGAGGACTGCAGCAGAGCAAACCGCTGTGCTCTCTGACCAGCAGGCTCCTCATTCATCCCTCTGCTTTAGGGAGGTGAGCAGCTCCCTAAGGAGCAATGCTTACTAGGAAAATATTTGCACTGTGCAGTGCTGAATCTGTGCTCAGGGTGGCCACTGGCTTGACCCAAATAAACTGCCGTTGTTTTCTGACCCTTTGGAAAAGCCCTCTTCTCAGTTCTTTGCTTCCTCTTCACCAACTTTGTCTTTCTTCTCATCTTCCTATGTAGAAGAGAAAATTCTCCATATTTCCAGGGCAGCTGCCACGCATGTCTAATTCATCACAAGCCCCACTCTACTTCCCCTGCGGTGACTGCAGATTTCCATGATCACATAGGTAATGGGGCATTTGGGATTTGTGGAATAGAACTAGCCCTGTTCCCAAAACACTTACTCCAGTATCCCCTCAGCATTCAGATGCTGTACTCGGTTTGCTCTTATCCATATGGTTTTAGCTAGAATGCCTCCATGTATTTCACCCCGACCTTGCCTCAGGGACTCCCCTGTGTCCTCAAAGGCAAGGTGAATATATTCTTTATCCCAGAAAGCCAGCTAGAAACTGGCTATGCTTCTGAAGACAACAGGGCAGGGATAGCTAATAGAGCAGACTGCAGAATATATTTAATATTTAAATGCAGCCTAGGAAGGCAAACACACACACACACACACACACACACACACACACACACATATACACACACAGAAGTCAGTCACACACACACTCATATATACACACACAGAAACACACACACAAAGACTTTCACACACACATTCACAGACACACACACAGAGGCATACACCCTTCCAGTATATTTACAATTTCTTGGAACCCAGGAGCTCTTTCCCCGAGGTTGCTTATACATCAGCGCTCCTCCACAGTGCAGTATCTACCGTCCAAGGCTTGGGAGAAAGACTTTGGGCTTCTTCCCTCAACATGGGGCAAAGAACAGGCACCCGGAGTGGAGAAAGAATATCCTGCTGTTTCCAAATCTCTTCGCTGAAGGTGAAGGGGCTTGTTGGAAACATGGCTGTGAGCAGATGGGCCCCTGAAACCATCTGCTATGAAGCAACTAAATGTTCAATGATGCATTACAGAATTATTTAGCTCTCAAAGAGCCTGAAAGTAGTTAGTAATGATGGCATCTGCACAGAGAGCAAACAGCCTATTTATATATGATCTATTACTTCATAAGCTGTATGCAGGCCCTCATTCCTAAAAGCAGCAGCCATCTTGATCACAAGGATAAAGTTGTCACTGAAAAAGAAAACCTATCAGTTATTGTCTTAAGATTAGCATCTATTTTCTTCCAGTGAGTTACATAAGCTTTGGGTGAACCCGGTACATCCACGATTCCCCTGCCAAAGTAGAGTGGTCTAAGAGAGATTGCTCTGATTGCAATTAAAAGGTAAATAAATACACTTTATATTTCCTAAAGCCATCTCCTCTGGAAATTTCACCTTCTTTATCTTTTAAAAAATAAAGTTTGTTTGTTAAAGAGGTACATGGCCTTTATGTTTTAAAAGACTAAACAGATTACAGTACAGAAAAAAAAATCCTTATCCAAAACCAGACATGTTTTAATTCTTTTGGTATCTCTCTTTATATGTGGTTTTGGCATGCTTAGTTTAATTTTAAGATGCACCCCCTTTTTAATGCCTGAAAAATAGGGTGTTGGGACTAGAGTGATGGCTCAGTGGTTAAGAGCATGTATTACTCTTGCAAAGAAACAGGTTCAATTCCCAACACTCATACCAGAAGGCAGGGAATCTAATGTCTGGTCCCTGTAGGTACCTGTATACGTTCACATAATCACACAGAGGCAAAGACATACACCTACTTTAAGAGGAAACAATGTGTATGTGTGTGTGTGTGTGTGTGTGTCTGTGTGTCTGTGTGTGTGTGGTGTGATGTGTTCATTTGCCTGGATATTTGCTTTTATGACATACAAACTGATAATATATTTCTTTTATTCTTGACATCCTAGAAATACCAACGATTTTAGCCCTGAGCAAAACAGAATCTTAATATATACAACAGAGCTGCAACTAAAATGTGATCTGCTACATAACAAAAGCCACAGAAAACAATGAACGGGGCTGTGAGGTTCCTTCTGGACAAGGCAAGCCTGCAGAGTGAAGGACCAATCAATGGCATCTCGTGGTTAGAGGTCAGTGAAGGAGTTGATGAGACTGAGTTAGGGGAGGAATTTTCTTTGAGGGTGCTGGGATTTTTGTCTATCTCAACTGAGGGAGAAGTTACATGATCCATTGCATTTATGAAATCCACAAAATTGCACACCAAAAAAATACATTGTATGTACATTTAACGTATTTTAAAATATATTTCTAAAAAGACTATAAATGCAAGAGGTTATCAAGTCTCGGTTTTACATTCTCTCGGGGATATACATTTATTCTGTCAACAGCTACAGAGCACTATATATTCCAGGCCCTGGCTACCCTGGCAGCCCTCTGCAGGGAGTTTGCATCCTGGGAAGGGGGTTGGGGGAGTCAGTAAAGTGGGAAACTGACTTATATTAGGCCCTGGCAGAGAAGAGAGCAAAAGGGGAAATGGAAGAATGACCTCTCAGAGAAACTACCATTTGAATAAACTATTGAAAGAGACAAGAGGGAGACAATGGCTGCTTGTGGCAACCCAATAAAAGTCTCCCAAACACTGAAACTGAGGTGATGGGTCTGGGGAAGGGGTAAGCACCAGCCACGTCTGCTGAGGATGCTAGACACAGTAAGAACTACCCTTGGTGTCAGCGTCTGACAGAATATTACACACACACACACACACACACACACACACACATACACACACACACACACACACATACACACACACACACACACACACACATACACACACACACACACACATACACAGAAGGTCAAAAGGCAATCGTAATTGGTATTATCTAAACACTAGCCCCCCATTTTTTTTAAACTGGCTCTTTTATTGGTCTTGAATTCACCAAGCATGCTAGGCTTATAAACCAGAAAGTTCCAGAATCCCTCCATGGGATTACAAGGATTACCCCCACCTTGTAAATTCTGGGGTATCTAATTCAGTTCTTTCTGCTTGGGAGGCAAATACTTTACTAACCAAGCCACCCTTTCCCTCCACCCTCACACAGACAGTTTGATAGGAGTTCTGGGTTCAGGAAAACACTCAGGCAAGGACACAAATTCAGGAATCAGCAGCATGCAGCTGATATCTAAAAAGCATATCACCTCATTCAAGTCATCTGAACTTAAACACTGAGAGGTTTCCCAAACTTTGCAAAAAGTTCTCTATCCGGGAATCAGCTCTCAAGCAGAATCTGGTGACTGGCATAGTTGCCCTGAAGCTTGCTTCTAGTCTTTTCTCCTCACCTATGCTAACTGTGGCACTGAGTCTTGCTCATCTGAGCATGAGGCTGATGAGCTTTTCATGTAATGAAGCATCCTTCTCTATCTAAACTCTCAGAAACCTGAAGTAGGTTGTACTTCATTTTATTCAAAATGGCCACTGTAGGAGCTGGGGAGATCAGCTGTTAAGAGCACTGGTTACTCTTCCACAGGTCTTGAGTTCAATTCCCAGCAACCACCCGGTGGCTCACAACCATCTGTAATGGACTCTGATGCTCTCTTATGGCATGTAGGTGTACATGCAGACAGAACACTCATCATAAAACAAACAAACAAACAAATATTTTAAAACGGCAAATATATACGATGCAATTCTTGACAAAAATTTGCTTCCAAAATATAGGCCATTATAAAATAGTGAAAACCAAAACCAAACTAAGCAAACACACACACACACACACACACACACACAAAACCTTAGAAAACACTTTTGAAGGCAATATTTTAATTTCTCCCCTCCTCTTTGCTCTCTCTCTCTCTCTCTCTCTCTCTCTCTCTCTCTCTCTCTCTCTCTCTCTCTCCCTCCCTTCTTCCCTCCCTCCCTTTTATATAGACTCTAGTCACCTTCACTTCCTACCTGTCAATTAGCCACCAGCCCCTCAAGTAGAAAGGGTGCTGGTAGCTTACTGACAGTCAGGTGACTTCTGCCTCTCATGAACTGTGCTCCTCAATCCAGGGCTGCCTGGGACTGGACTCAGGTTCTATCCCTAATTGTGATCGAGTGCTTTTGTATTCTATGTAAACTATGGTGGCTCACCTCTTCACAGGACTCACAGTCCTGCTCTACCCCTCCAGGAAGATAGCCTCCTTTCTTCCAGTCCTCACTGAAGTGTCATCCACCAAATGGCCTCTGGATTATTCAAACAATCAACCCTTCTCTCTTCCCAATCTGGTGTCAGAATGGGAGACTGTTAATTGGCCCTTGCAAAACAAGTAGGGAAATTCAAGGTGTAAACAGCAAGCCTGCCAGGCTGCTGAGAAGCAGGTCTGACATTTAAATACGAACTGTGCTCTTCCTTTCTGGGGTCCTCCAGAGCTTTCAACCTTGACCTACAGGGAACACCTTTTCTACAAGTGACAGGTAATTTAGCTTTCTTGCTAAGTTCTGGGGCTCTCTGGTGGTGAATTATGTATGGTGCTTCCGTGATACAGACACCTGTCCACTGAGAGCCAAACCAAAGCTGATAGATTCCTCTTAAAGACCTTAGATTAGATATAAACTACTTTTTCCCCCTAGAAAAGTCGTCCAGATGCCAATCACTTGGCCTACCCTTTCCTCCGTGATTTCAGGGACTTGAGCTTTGCTTGCAAACAGACTGGTTCTCAGGGCAGTGAGCAGGCTTCTTCTCCCATTGTCTAAAGGAGTCCTGAGCCTATGCTTGTACCCCCAATCAACATGGGTTTTAAGATAATTCATTAAACTGCATTGAACCCTATTGACTCCTTTTTAGCAACGTTTGACTAGTTTTAAAAAGCAGCCTGTTTGTGTGTTTGTTTGTTATTTGAGACAGTGTCTCCACAGAGCCCAACAGTCCTCCCTGGCTGTTCTGGAACTCACTGGAAGGACTTGAACTCACAGAAGTCTGCCTGCCTCTTCCTCCCAAGTGTTTGGATCAAAGGTATGTGCTGCCAGACACCCTGGAAAGCAAAAGCAGCTTTTGAGGTGAAAACAGTAATGTCACACTGCACTCTAGGTATACAATGTCATTTGGGAGACATAAATATTTCAGTGTGAAAAATAGGTAAGACAAGGTCAGTGGGGTGGCAAAAATCCGTATAGACACACACAGGGGCAAGACATAGAAGACTGGCCCTCTGGGAAAAGGCTTAAAGGGCTCAAGATGGGAAGTGGGTATGGGGTAGGAGACAGGAACATTGGGTAGGAAGAGGCAGATAGGTTTCTCCACAATAAAGCACATCTATGTCTTGCTCAGGTGGCACCTGGCCAGGCAGGCTTCGAAAACCCAGAGCACTACATCAGTGCAACAGAGTATCTGGGCTTTGGGCAGACCAGTGGATCACTTTTGTTTCCATGCTGTGGGTCATTCATGTGAACGTGAGCATACGTGAGTTAATACACAGGACGCTGCCATTATCTCAGGATGATTAGAGTGGGGAGTCCGCTTGGTGTGCCGTGAACCTTTCAGCCAAGCGCTGACCTTTGAACCTTTCTTTCCCTTGGAAGTGACAGAAGCCCATTTCCCTGCTGCAGAAGCTACTCCCAGACTTCCTGCCCAGCAGAGCTAGGAAGAGAATATGATCACCCTACGAGTCAAGGGCAGGCAGGTCCATTCCCATTAAAGATGGAATGTAAATGGGGAGGACCCTCCTGAGATGAACCCCTCCCACAGCCCGGGTGCTCCAGTCTCCCTACAGAGAGCCGACTGTGGAATCTCATTAGAAAACTAATACAATAAAGACATGCAGATCTTCAGGGTGGGTGAAGAGCACAAATCAAATTACCTTCATTACTTTATTCTGCACCTCACAGCGCTTCTGCCAGTGGACAACTGCATTAGATCACTGGGGCGATCAGAAGGCAAAAACTCCCTGGAAATTCATTGTCTAAAGCCAGACTAGGGGGCAAGGGAGTCCCAGAGGAGGAGGCAGGAGTAAATTGTGTTGACCTGAGGCATAAATTTATGACATCTATCCACATTCATGTTAGGCCTTTTGCTTTGCAGCTCCCAGGTCAATGTCTTGTTTTATGTCAGTTGTGCACACAGGACTGGGAGGAAGGAAAATAACACTAGCGTGCTATGGAGACACACTTGACTTTCAGAGCCTTGCTTCATACAATGCCTAAATCTCACAAAGCCTTCAGCATTGTTTAATACACACACGCGCACGCGCTCACACTTTGCTGGAAGAATTCTGGACTTTATGCCAATACCTTATATATAGAGAAACATGAACATTTAGAAGGAAAAATGTAACCATCAAATAAGTGGTCTAAGTATATTTTTTTCTTTTTGCACGAGAAAAGGAAGCTACAGAAAAGCATATCAAAGCACGCTGTGATAGAATGCAACACGTACCACATGTAGCATGAGCCGAGGGAGTTACTAGGTGCTATTATTTCCATCTTAAATGTGTTGATGTGCTGGCTGCACTACTTGGCCTGTTGCACTACTGGGAAGTGATAGGGCCCAGTAGTGTGTGGTGATTAGCTTTGGCATCTTGACCCAATCTTAAATCACATGGGAAGTTGGTCAATAGGGGTTGTCTACACTAAACTCGTCCTCCGGCATGTCTGTTGTAGGAATGCTATCCGGTAACTGCTATGAAACTACCCAACCCACCATGACACCATTGCCTGGCAGGTTCTCTCAACTGTGTCTCCGTGGAGAAATGAACTTGAGGAAAAACAAGTGAGCTTTCATTCGTCTGCTCGACCATGAATGGGACGTGGCTGGCTGAAGTCCTGCCTCCACTTTCCTACGATGCTGTAAACCAAAGGAAGCCTCTTTCTTTATGAAGTTGCTTTGGATAAGATACTTTATCACAGCAACAGTAATGAAACTAGAACAGAAGGTATATTGGGAACACAGCTCCCTTCCTCTCTTTGCTTCTCAGACATCAAGGGGTGCACAAAGCCTCCTCCCAATGCCCCCGCCAGGCTCCTGACAGGTTGTGTATTGCTGCAGACCTCAAACAAAAGTCAAGCGACCACAGAGTAAACTCAAGCTAGGAGCCAAAATAAACTTTTCCTTTTTATAAACACTTTCTCTTGGATATCTGTCTATGCAACCAAAAACTAAAAAAATAAAATACAAACACAATTGAAGTTGAAACAACACATAAAATAAAGAGGTCCTCATGTGAGACCCTGGGAGCAACAGGATGTGGATATAAACAAAGGGACTTGCAGCCAGCTAAAATAGTTCGTGTCCAAAGCTTTGCCTTAGGATTTTCAAGCTTTTAAAGTTATGTTCTTTTTGTATTTTTTCTGCCCTTAGCAACTGCAGAGTAATAGGTCAGTTTCTATGGATTGATTTGTAAATGAATGGGTTGCATGGAATTCCAGATAGGCCTTGGGCCCAACAGGCGCCTGAATCAACCACAATTATTTTGGTAGAGTGGGGGCAAAACAAATGGGAGAAAAGAGGTATGTATGGAAAGGAAACAAAAAACAAGAGACAGGCAGATGGCCACAGGAGACAGATTAACAATTATACATTTAAAAACACCCATCTCAACATTTAAAAAATTCTTTCATAGATTTCTTACAGCCTTTGAGCAAGAAAGCTGTAACTTAGAACAGACATGAAATTCCTATACATCCATTGTTCCATACTTAAGACAAACAGTAACTGGCAAAGAAATAATAGGAAAGAAGCATAAACTCTCCGTGCCTTAACTGTGGGCTGCACATGGTGACATCTTTCTAGAAGGGAAATATGAAAAGAAAGCAGATGTGATGAAACACACCAGCAGTCCTAGTTCTCAGAGTCTGAGGGAGGACAAGCAAAAGTTCAAGGCAAGTCTGGTAAACCCTGTCTCAGAAAAAACATGTGAAGGGAACAAAAAAGTACAGAGTAGAGTGGACAAATCTGCTAGGCCCTACAACCTCAGCCAATCGATCTAGGTCCTTATCAATTCTGATACTTCAGAATTTTGGTGTGTGTCCTTGGCATGATAAAAATGACACTTTACCTCCACAGCTCCAGTCTAATCATAAGGGGGAAAAATCGAAAAATCCAACTATTTTAAATTGTAGGGCAAAGTACCTAACTAGCACTCCAAAAAAAAAAAAAAAAAAAAAAAAAAAGTCAAGGTCAGCAGAAATGAGAAATGTCTGAGCCTGTCACAGTCAGGAGGAACCTCAGGTGGCTTGCTGAATAAATAGTGTCCTAGACTGGGCCAGAATAAGACACTAGAATAAAGCCAATGGGACATTAGCCAATGTGGACATTATAATATACTAATGGAGAAAGGAAAGGGATGCTTCAGTGTATGGGACACCGTCATTTGTTTTTAGTACATCACAAGTTGTCCTGGAAAGCCTGGCTCTTGCTCTCACAGAACTTCCCCTCAGGTCAGAAAAGAGTCAGAGGTCTTTGTAACTTTTTCTGTGCTTTTCAAGCTTCCAGAATACTGTCAAATGGAGCTTAAAGATTTTAAATATTAGGAAATTACCGGCATCATCTGAAATGACTAGTATATAAAGCCTAATCAGTGTGAGGTACAGGCAGGTTGTGTGTTATTACTAATTACTCCTAACACCCAGCAAAGCAGGGGAGTACAATCTTCTCCTGTGGTCACCCCCACATTTCTCACACACTTTGTTTACATCCAAGCATTTTACCACACTCTACCAAGATAACTGTAGAGGACAGAACATCTGGGAAGAATGGCCTCTCTGGAATGCCATTCAATCCATACAAACTGACCATGAACTCAGTGCAGTTGCAAAAGACAACTGGAAAGGGAACACAGACTTTAAAAAATAAAAACAAAATAAGGATTGCAACATTTGCATGATTAATTTCAAAATAACAGGCATAAACAACATATTATCTTGACTGTTGGGACCACAACTTTTAAAGCTAGTTTTATGGAGAAAAACGAGCTTTGATCAGGCCTAAGAGAGTAGTGTATGAACAGGGTCACAAAGTAGAACTCAGTAAGTTATTAGAGATGAGTGGAAAGGAGTAAATGAAGGGAGACACGAGGGCTTGAAGAGTGGAGAATCTCTGTGGATGATTAGGGCTAGTATTAATGAAGGCCACAGAGAATTTTTGTTAATTTTATGGGCAATTATAATTTGAGGGCTAATCTATTTAGAATTCTTGGGTTGGACCACTAATAAAATAATGAATTGGCTATGACAATTATTTTTCTTATAGGACAAACGTCATTAATCAATCTACAGCATATCTACCTATCTGAATTTAAACTATATATGCATGTATATATGCACACGTATATGTAAGCTACATGTTTATGACTTTATATAAACTATGTAACCCACTCGTTGGCCAGTGATGGTAGGAATTTATTCTATAATGTTCAAGTAATTATTAATCTAATCATTCCAGAGAAAGTAATCTGATAGGATGTACTACAACATACAGGACTTGAAAAAAATACCGGGGAAGCCGTCTGTATAAACGTGATTTTAAAAATTCACGATCTCACCAATTGTGGTGGTATGTGCTCTTGGGAGACAAGAAGAACTTCAGGGCCAGTCTCAGATACATAATTAGTTAAAGACTACCCTTGGGACATGTCTCGAAACAAAACAAAAAAACATGATCCCATGTGAGATGTAGTGGTTTATTGATGACGTTCTACAACAAATGGGTAGAGAATGAAAACAGATACACATTTGTTTACTGCTCCCGTCATTATACATGGAAATTCCATCAATACCTACTCAAGTTGAGGAACTATTTCTCTGTATTTAGTTTCAAATATCACAACCTTGGCTAACTTCACACCTCCCGTCATAAGAAAAAGTAATTCTCTACTCAATATCCATGGTTTTTTAAAACCTGCTTACATTAAAGAATATAGACCATTTCTTCATACCATTTATTTGGAACTGTTCAGATCCTCTACATCATGGTACTAAGCATGAATACTGACTAGTGACTCCCAAAGGCTGCCACTACATTTCACTGAGGATGGCTACTAACAAAGGATTAGTTAAAGTACACAGGAAAATAAAAATGCCATTGCATTTCCTGGTCATGCTAAGTTTAGCAAGTAGAACTGTACACTCAAACAGATATTTCAACCATAACTACTCTTGAACCCCTGGGCTGTTATTTATAGATTTCCAAAATGCCATCCTTCATCCCGGGCTTCACCCCTGCCTTCCTTAGAGTACCTAAGGAACACTTAAGGACAGTCCCATTCCCATAAAAAATACCTGTCCCTTTCTTTTGTTTTCAGAGCCCAAGTTCAGAAAATTTATTTTGTTAAAACAATTTGCTATCTTAAGCATTCCTGAGCCAACAGGACATCAGAATAAAAGTTGTCTAAAGTAAAGGTACAGCACATTAACAAACAAATGATCCTTAGTCATGAAGTTATAAATGGGGGGTAAGAGAAGAGTTAATTCAAACTACAACAATCAAGTCTTTAAACCACATTCTGAATGGGGCTTCTGGACTGTTCCTTTCTTCTTGTCACTTTAAGCTCCCTTAAAAGGTATTCAGTGAGGAATCCCAGGAGGCAATGTGCTGTGAGTTCTTGAAGCTATACAAGATATAGTCTAGCTACATTACATGTGGTGGTTTCTGTATTTGTTTGGTAGGCTCAGTTACCCCACCAGTCCACCCCCTGGGAACTATAATTTCCTCCATATCCATCACTGTTGTAAAAGCCTCCATAGCTACCTCCACCAAACCCTCTGCTGCTGCCATGGCTGCCTCCACCACTGCGACTGTTGCTAGCACGGCCACTGCTGAAGCTGGAACTGCTGGCACCGCTACTTTGTCGATAGTCTCTAGCACCAAATCCTCCACTAAATCTGCTCTTGGACCGTCCACGACTGCCACCCTTGTAATGATGTTCAAAAGCCATGTTTTCTAGCCAAGATGGCACTTCTTGTTTTGCTTCAACAAGAAGATCCAATAGATCTTTGGTAATATTTATGTTCCTCTCATTGAAGAATGAGGTGGCAAGGCCAAGGTTTCCAACACGACCTGTACGGCCAATGCGATGCACATATTCTTCGATGTCACTAGGCAAGTCAAAATTGATGACATGTTTCACATTGGAAATATCCAGTCCTCTTGCTGCTACTGCTGTAGCCACGAGAATTGGACTTTTTCCTGATCGGAACTGGTGAAGGGCCTCTTCCCTATCTCGCTGAGATCGGTCTCCATGGATACTGGTACAAGCATATCCTTCATGGTACAAAAAATCCTCCAGAGAATCTGCACCCTTTTTGGTCTCCACGAACACCAATATCAGGGAATCCTTGCCTGTCGCATTCAGGAGGTCAAGTAGAAATGACCGCTTGTCTGCTTCTTCCACCCACACAACTTTCTGTGTAATGTTCTCAGAAGTAGACCCAACTCTTCCTACGGCCAGAAAGATATACTCATCCAAGAAATCTCGAGCCAGCATCTGTATTTCCTTAGGAAAAGTAGCACTAAACATCATAGTGTGTCGGACACCTTTTGGAGGCATGGTGTCTTGCTCAACTATTCTTCGTATCTGAGGCTCAAAGCCCATATCCAACATGCGATCCGCTTCGTCTAACACCAAGTATTTGCAGAAGTCCAGTCCAATCTTTCCTCTCTCCATCATATCAACTAGCCGTCCTGGAGTGGCTACTAACAAGTGACAGCCACGTTCCAAGTCTCGAATCTGCTGCCCAATATCAGCTCCACCATAAACCACACAAGGACGAACTCGAGACCGGTATGAGAATTTCCTGGCCTCCTCATAGATCTGCACTGCCAATTCTCTGGTTGGAGCCAGCACCAAGGAGATCGGATACTGTTTGCGACGCCCATACTTTCCATTCTCCTTCATGGCCCTCAAAGCCTCACCTGGACCATCCGTATAGATCTGACTCAAGATAGGTAGAAGAAAAGCTGCCGTTTTTCCAGACCCTGTTTGGGCACAAGCCATCAAGTCTCTTTTCTCCTTGATAATAGGAATAGCATGCTTTTGCACTGGAGTTGGGCGTGTATACCGAGTAAGCTCGATGTTTCCCATAATAATTTCACCCATCTCAACGTCGCTGAAACTTTCAATATGTGGAGGGCAGTTATTCCCTGTCGCCTCAACCGGGATGTCATCATATTTCTCAAAGTTAATCCCAGTATTGCCTCCAGAAAAGAGTTCCTGTTCCAAGCGTTCGCTTGGTGGGAGGGGTTTAGACCAGTCATCCTCTTCGGCTTTGTCACACCAGCGACTGTTCCCGCCCCGCTCAAATTTGCCAAAGCCGCTTCTCCCTCCGCGGCTGCCAACGCCCTCATAGTCACTCCGCCCGCGGTCATCAAACCTTCCCCGGGAACCACTTCCGCGGTCACTGAAGAAACTCGACTTGGCTCTCGTGTCGCTGCGGGACCCGAAGCTGCTGTAGGCATCCTTGTCTTTACTCCACCGTGAGCTGTCTTTGTCGTAGGACGCTTTGGTAGCCTCCCTGTTCCGCAGGTGAGGAGGGATGTAGCGCCCTTTGCTGGCTGTGCTCCCCCCGCTCTGGCTGTCTGGAGACGTCAGGTCTAGGCCAGCCAACTGCTGGTCCAGCCCGAGCTCATCTTCCTCTGCCACATGACTCATCCCTGAAGAGTTCGGAGGACTCTGGGGTTTACCTCTGCTGAGCTATGGGTTCACCACAGAGGTCCTCTGGGATTGGGGGGGAGAACGGCGCGTCTGGTGGGCGACCTACTCCCCAAAGCCCGCTCTGCCGGCGCCACGGGCCTCCCCGTCTCTCTCACGGCCTCTCTCCAGCCAACGCTATGGCTTCTGCCTCCCCCCAGCTCCTGCGCGCCGATTTCTAATCTCGCGAGACTTCCTGGTCAGGCCTGGCGCGCCATCGCCCGCGATGCGGTCACAGGGCCCGGCGCCCTCTCAGACTTACAGCCGCGGAACAGCGGTCGGTTGAGTTCATAATGGAGTTAGGTGTACACGGCAGCCCGGCGGCCGGAACATCGATCAGCCGCTCTCCTGTTTTGCTTGAACTACGTCTTCCCTCTACTCCGCGATTACCCGCGCCTTGGAAGTTCCCAAGATCTCGCGAGAACTCTGCCCTCTAGCAGTGAGGCCTTGAAAGTGACTGTAGGCCTCTTGGCTCTCAGCTGCTCACTCCGGCGTTTGTGTTGCTGTTTTGTTTTGGGTTTTTGTCCTTCCGTTCGCTCTGCAGCGCTCCACCTTGTCCCGTAGTTTCCAAGCTGTGGGAGTCCTCCGGTTTAATTAGCTCTTGCTTTCTCCGAGGGCTGCCTTTCTGAAACCGGAGTTAGGCGGAAAGAGGCCCAAAACCAAGAGGGCAGCGGGTCACGTGGCCACAGGTGTCCCGTG
The DNA here is from genome assembly GCF_963924665.1 of Micromys minutus. Taxonomy (NCBI): domain Eukaryota; kingdom Metazoa; phylum Chordata; class Mammalia; order Rodentia; family Muridae; genus Micromys; species Micromys minutus. Next base: position 56,937,030 of record NC_137969.1, read on the forward strand.
GAGTGGCCATTTTGTGCAGTAGGAAACGGTTGCTTGAATACTGTGTTCTGAATGGGGGGTGGGGTAGGGGAAAGGGGCGGTTGGTGGCCAGGGTGGGGTTGAGGGAGGTAAAGGGAGGTGAAGAATATGTTTTTCTTAAGATCAGGTAAGGACAAAAAGCTCAAACCGGTTGACGAGGTGGAGGGAAGCACCCCAAAATTTCCCAGACACTACTTGGGGGCCAACAGAAGGGCGCTGACGTGCCAGTGGTAGCACTGGTCCCACAGAGTAAACGACACACAGAAGGCAGCTGCCCTTCACCTTGTAGGGCCGGATATTGAGAGCCCTTAACTCTTCAGATCCAACCTAAGCGGGATTCACCCCAGATCAACGACCTGACGTGGGCCCTGCTCCTTCAGCCGGCTCTGCATCTCCCTTGTGTGTAAGTTGAGGGTTGCTGGGAGGCTCCGGCTCTGCATAAACAAGACACCCTGGGCATCGTGCTTGGTATGGGGCAAGGAGAGAGGGCTTGTATGTTGCGAAATAACTTCAAAATGGGTGATTTGGGCCAAATAGTGTTTAAAGATGTGGATTTTACCATGAGTTCCCTTATTTCTCGGTTTTGTGCAAGCTTTTTAGGATCTGGAAAGATGGCTCAGTGCTTAAGAGCACTTGCTGCTCTTGCAGAGGAGGGGACTTAGTTTCCCAGCGCCCTCATCTGGTGGCTCACAACTGCTGTTAATGTTAGTTCCAGGGAATCTGATGCCCCCTTCTGGCACTCCAGCAGTACACATACAAAAAACGCAAGCACACACATGTATATACATACATTTTTAAAAGTGGTTTAATAACTGCAACAGAAAAGATCATTGTTGGTTTATTTCATAACAGATTTTGTACATCTTGCTTCTGCCCTATATAATGGTGTTAATTGAAAATATGGCTTCTCTCACAGAAGGTTTAGAATTTAGGCAAAAATAACTGGCTAATAAATATAAAACTATATATTGAATATGATGTATGAGGTATAGGAAAGTAGATGAAGAAGTTTATTTTCATGGTTTTTTTTAGGATCTTTAACTCCATAATGGACAGCTGAAAAACAAAGCCAGTATACCCAGGAGAGCAGAGATCAAAAACACACAAAAAAGTGATTCCTTGATCTAATTAAGTCTGAGGTCTGTCTAACCTTTGAACCTCTGAATTACATGAACTGTTAGGTCCTTTGTATCTTTATGACATTTTAAAATGTATTTTTAAAGTTACTGAGAACATAGAGACTCCAGCTGATACCATCATGGGCTACTAAATCAGATTTAGTCAAAACTGTTCACCATAAGAAGTGTAGGAAAAAGGGCCAAAGGGCAAAACACCCTGACCCTGACTTAACCTCAACCTAGAGACCGAGGCCTAGACACCAAATCCCACCAATCCATGAGCTTACTCCAGAAACTCACCTATTTCTGAGCACTAAACCTAAACCCCAACAATTCCTGAATAGGACCCCCCCCCCATTCCTGACCTCTCTTAAGGTCAAGAATTAAAATCCTACCAATCTTAACCTTGGAAATCTCCATCCTTAAAAGCTGCCTCCTTTCCCAAGAGACCCCACTGCCACTGCCTTCTGCTCAGTTCCCTGATGCTGCTCTCCCAAGCAGAGCCATCCACCCTCCTGGGGTTTTCCTCTCAATAGATCTGTGAGGTTTGTTCTGTAGTGTGCGTGCAGTCTTCCTCTTTGACTCCTGATTGCCAGGATACCTCTGGTCGCAGAGCAGTAACACTTCTGCCCCAGCCTAGCTTTGGCTGGGAAATCTGCCAGAGAAGAAATGTTACACTTGTTTTGGGGAACCCTTTCCCAGCATCTGGATCTGAGCTGTTACAAGAAATAAATAGTAACAACTAGAAACTGGGCATAAAAGAACTGAAAATTAGGGAGAGGGAGGGTCTTTGAGGTAACTAGATGAGTAACTTCTGAGTGTTCTAGAATCTTTACTAACGTTAGTGCTGTGAACCTTCACTAGTTAAAGAGCTTCCTTTCTAGCCTTTCTGATATTCCTAGGCTTATGATTATATCATCGTCAGGGATTTGGGTAAATGTTTTGCCTTTTATTGCTCCAACTCTAATTTTTAAAAATTATTTCTCCAAATAAATTATTGGTGTTGAGTTCCAGGTAAGCAGCTCTCCAGAATAGCTCTGGTTCTCAGCAATTCTAGGTTTTGCTATCCCCCTCCCTTTGAATACTAAGTGAGGGGGTGGAATTTGTTATTCAGTTGTAAAGCAGCAAGAGCTCATCTTGTACTACAAATAAGGAAAACCCAAGCTTTAAAATGTTATCTGAAAGGGATCATAAAAGCATGCCATGCTCTGGATTCTAAGCCTTAATAACATGTGAGTGATAAGAATATGTTTGGCTTTCCTTCAACTCATTCTTAATCTACAGATGAAAAAACAAAACAAACAAATGTAGCACTATAGCATAAGCCAGGACCTGTCTTTGGCCATGCTGTAAGCTCTTCTCTAGGACAAACTATAAAGCAAGCCCCTGGCTGGCTTTTCTCCTGCTTCATTTGCTTCCCTCTCTGGATCTACCCCCACCCCGATTTGAGTCACTCCCTACATTTGGCTCTCAACTTCTGAACTGAACTTCTGAAAGTTTAAAGGGGAGATGCTCTGACAAGGAGATTTGCTTGTCTCAAAGCCGGGCTCTGCCTTCCTTTAATTAAAAATGGTATTGATTTTTCTCTGCTTAATGATAGGCACTAGTCTGCCCTCCTGATGTTCACCACTGATGGCTTAAGTACGAAACAAAGGGCACTTATTCAGCACTTAATGCAAAATTATGACTGATTAAAAAGTGATTTATCATGAGAACTACATCTGCAGAGGGTGTGTGTGTGTGTGTGTGTGTGTGTGTGTGTGTGTCACTGTACAGAGTTTGAAAGACACAGCAGGATGCTAAGAACAATTCTCTCTTTGTAATCCAGTTCTCTCCAGTCAACTCTTCTTCCTATGTTTCCACACAAAATGGAGAACACAGTTTTTACTGAATTCAGGACCAGAAACACGGGAAGACAATTGTGGAAGTCATGATTGTAGCTTCTCTCAATTGCTTATTGTTAGGATGCCCTGCTGCCTTCAGGAGGGAAAACGCCTGTAGTCTTCCCAGGACTCCCTTCTTCTGATGTCTGTCTTGCTGTCTATGTGTGACATGCTAGGAGTGGGCACACACTGGGTGAAAAAGCACCACTAAAAGATTTAGAAAGATGTGAGAACCTAGAAGAAGTCAAGCCTTATAATGTAGTCAGCTTCTATTAAAGAAAAACAAAATGTTTAAAGCCCTATCTGTAGCTGTATCATTTTCATACTATAGAAAACCAAAGAAGAAACATCTGAAGAGAATAGAGGAATAATAGATCTATCATGCAGAGTAACAGAAAATTTTATTTTTTATCTTACACCTAACTTCTCAGAAATGATTCAAGTAAGAAGAGAATGAGATACTAAATATGTAGTGTAAATATTTTGTTTTTCATACTGGGGTGTGAACCCAAGAACTTTAAACACGACAGGTAAACATGATAAAACTGTACCACACCTTCATCTTTAAATGAGACTTAAAATATTGAGACACAACCACATGAAGTGATCCTTTAAATGTAAAGGAAAAAATAGATATGACTCAGACAAAAATTGAGGAAACTTGTGAAATAATTCTTTAAGAAAAAGTTTGCAATGTCACAAATTAGATCGAGGGGCTGGAGAGGTAGCTCAAGGATTAAGAGCTGCTCTTGTACAGGACCTGGGTTCAACTCTCAGCACCCACATTGGGGTTCACAACTTCCTGTAACTCCAGTTATAGGGTTTCCTAGGTCTTCTGGTGGCACACTTGGCATATATATGTACAGTTACATATACATACATATAAAGTAAGGGAATCTGCAAAAATACTTCATATTTAAGCAGAGAAAAAATAGGATCACATAAATGAAGATTTAAAAATTATTCTTAGGTAAGCCAATTTACAGTAGTTTGCATAAATAAAGTATTTTACTATGTAGCCCCACACCATCCCCTTTTATTATATTAATGGAGCAAATTTCTATAGACTATATGTAAGATGTCTAGATATGTATATTGTATGGGCTTGTGCACACACTTGCAGACACACAAGAGTAGAGTACTTATGTATGAAATGTTTTTTGTAAATGTCCATGAGTTAATATATACGTAATATAGATCTGTATAAGATTAAATGTTGGCATTAGGATAGCCCCTTCCCCCAACAATGGCTCTACCCACAGTTGACAGGAACCTAGCACATCAATTGCCATGGAAACAGCCAAAGCATTCCCAGAAGACATCAGTTCAGAATCCCACCTTCACTTGGGAGCAAGTGACTTCACTACCTCTACAAAACACTGAAACCTCTCCTCCTCTCTTTTTCCTCTTCTCTTGACCTTGACCCCTGCCCCATCCTGTTCTATTAAACCTCTCCACATGGAACCGTGTTTGCTTGGTGTGGTCTGTCTGGGCATGGGCCGAGAAATCTAAGTAACAGCATTAAATATATAGTATAATATATATAAGGTGATACATATATTAGAATAATATATCATCATATTATATATATACATACATATATATATATATATATATAATATATTTTAAGGTATGGGTCCCTGAAGATTGTTGCCTATGCTGAATAAATACCTAAAGAACTAAACAAAAGAATCTCATAAGGAGAGTGTGCTCCAGTGCATGTGATGAAGTGACAAGGACCTGAGTGAGAATTCTCAACTAGAAAATATATGTCTGGTGCAAGAAGGAAGTATCTGGGGGTCTGGTGAGTCATAGGCTTTGCCAAGCTCTGGTTTTCTGTTTTCTTGTTTGTTTTTGTTGTTGTTAATTATGATGATTTGTATTCTTGAATTTCTGATAAAGCTTAATCCTATGGGTTACTTAGGTCAATGTATTAGTGCTAAGTGGGGTTTATGTAAAATAATTCAAGTTTAGTTTATATTAAAAAGTATCGGTCTCTGATTCATCATATAAGAGGGACACAGGTGACTTCTTTAAAGATAAAGCCATCTCATGGCTCCATAATAACTTATTCCATGAACATCTAGCTCCACATGCCAGGAACTGCTGAAGACTTTAGTATAGTAATGGGACAGACACACACACAGTGTCTCCTACCCTGAAACAACAGCCAAGTTCCTGTGCTAATAGGGCTTGTACTAGTCATTACATTACACTATATACATTATATTACATACTCATCTGAATTCGACATGTACGTGAAAATTCTAGTAGGAATATGTGAAGTATAAATTTCTGGCTTCTTTGAAGATTCAGTTGTGTCATATGATGCTTTTCTGGAAACTATTAGGAGAGGATGTTTTGCTGAGAACAGACACATGGTGTTTTTCTGGAAGCTTCCTGGGAAGAGGACATGTGATGTTTTTGCTGGAGCAGACACTTGAGAGGACACATGCTGTTTGAAAAGGTTATAAGTATAACCCAGCAGACAGTAAAGGACACTCCCACATTGGTTTGCCTTGCCCCTCTTTGGTCATCTTCATTGGGCTTTGCTGACACTAGTCTTCACTAAAGATGCTCTGGCACTGGTTTGCCTTCCTTTCCTCACTGACCATTGACTGATGTTACTTCACAGAAGCACACCATAGAACTTCTCAGGCTGTTTGCCAGAGCCTCATTGTTTCTTATGGATCAAACTGCTGTTGTTGATTCATGATCTGTGTCTTCCATTGGATCGATCTACCACTGCTGATTCATGCGAACTGAACTGCAGATATCCTGTAACAAAGATTGGAATCACCCAAAAGAACCATTTCTAAACAGGTCCACATCCTTCTTTGACCTATTAACCTTTATTTTCTACTACCTCTGGTGGACGGTGGACTAGAGGGAGGTTACCTTTATTAAACTAGGTTGTGGAAAAAAAAAATAAGTCTACAAATATAGCAATTTTAATTCAGGAAGTAGTAGCTGCTGGTGTTTTACTGAGTGAATCATTTAAAACATAAATCAATATACTCAGAATTTCCTAATGATCAGAAGGATTTAGGATCAAAGCTTCCTGTGGAAGCAAGCTAGTGAGAAAGACTGCAGGGAGACTGTTTCTGTCATGTTGCTTACCAGATTGATCCATCAGCTTCTTCAAGATTTCAAGCAGTCAAGATAATGAAGAGTGTAGGAGGACCAACTGTGGTTGCCTAGGTATAAACACCAGGGGGCCACTCAGCTGCAAAGGCATCTCCTGCAGGAGGACCTAATTGAGGACTTCCAGAGACCAGAGACTGCCAGTGCAGAGAATGCCAGCCAATTGTGAATTGTTGTTTAGAAGAGATGCTTTCTTGGAACCAATGGGACACTGATGGAGGGTATTAAAGGAGCTGCAGCAGCGTTCAGAGGAGCTTGCTGTGGTGTTTTTCATCTGCTCCTGGAAGTATGTGCCATTTGATTCTGGGTCACTTCATTTCCATCCTCCAAGGGCAAGTAGCGTCAAACAAAACAGCCCAAGCCATTTCTACCTACCACAGTCTGAGGAGACTATGTGGAGGTCTGCACATAATCAGATTTCATCATTTTACAACCCAACCCTATGGCTTTAATTCTGTTACTTCATATTGAATGGGTTACCACATAGATTTAGATAGAGATTAAATATGTATTTCATACAAAAGTAAACATTGAAAACAAAAGCTGATTCTGTAGTATGCACAAATACCTCACCTAAAGTGTATTCTGACATTTGTCCTCCCCCAGTATGGTTATTAGTAGCTGTAAGTGCTATCAAACCTCACTGCATGCCTCAGAAAATGTCTTCAGCAGGAGGGGAGTTCACTAATACAACAACCAATTAAGAAAGATCTCCATAGTCACCACAACTTTCTGTGATTGTTACCCTTTTGGCATTAGCCCTCTACCAACAAACAAAAGCAGTTTCTAGAGGCTCACACAGTTGTTATCATACTCTTGCTACTGAAGTATTGCTAATTTTTAAATTTTGTATTATATTTGCTTGGTGTGTGTGTGTTTCTGCATGTGTATACATTCATGCTTTGGATCATAGGTTTGTGCAACATGACTAGAATTGGTTCTCTCCTTCTACCATATGGATCCCAGGGATAGAGCTCCAGTCCTCAGGGTTGGGTGGCCTTTACACGCTAAGACATTTTGCTGAGCATCAATGCAATGTTTTTAAGTTAAGGTATAATATCAAACTGAGCACTAACATGTACAGAGGAGAAAGAGGGAGAACACTGTGATGTGCTGATTTCTCTTTCATCAAAGAATGTGAGCACCCATCTTAGACAGTAGCACAAAGTATGCACAGAAGGGACAGTAAAAAGCTCTCCACAGATCTCCTTGATACTGCTTGTAGATGTGCCTTGAGGATTCAGAACACTAACGTAGCAGACAAATGACCAAATCCTTCTCTTTCTTCTTGATATAGCACTATTTTGGTCCTGAAAATACTTTCCTAATTTAGGCCCGTCCCTTGTGGCACAGCTAACCCAACCCTTTCTTCTCCTGGGTTGTGTCTCTTCTCTCCTTCCCTTCCTTTCTTTCTTGGTTCTTCTTTACTAGAGGAACTCCCTTCTCAGCCCACATGTATGTGCAGATCTCTCTGGTGGAAATCCCACTTCCTAAACAGCTGATGGTGTGGATCTGCCACACAGTCCTGGGCATCTCTTTTAGTCACTCTGGGGCTTTCAGAATGATCAGCGGTGCCAGCTCCCACCTCCTCCTGAGCAGCTGTTCATTTCTCAGCCACTGTGAAGTTGCCCCCCCTCCATTGCTCTTTGAAAGGACAGCCATCACAGAGCATCTTATCACATAATTCAAACTCTCAAGCACAATCTCAGAATAGTTGTGGTGTTGGACACCACATTCTTATTCTTGAAATGTTCCCTTATCTGTCCTTGATGCCATATCAATTCCTGTTCTGCCCTTTGCGATTTTCTTTTTTACTTCCTCATCCTGGTTTTTCTAATCTTTAATTCTGCTGAATGATCGCCTAACCCTCTGACACAAAGACATTAATAGTTCCCCGAGTTCACGTTTAGTTTTTAGACTGTCATTCAAAGCTCCTCCAAATCGTCCCCGGGGTTTAGTTAGAGACTGGATATCGGTCTAGGTGGTGGAAGGCATGGAGACATGTGTGTTAGGTTGTGAATGGTGTGAGTGTTGAGGTGGCCATTGGGTCAGAAGAGGATGGAGCCCAGCTTTGTTGCTGTGAGGCACAGGATGCCAGTAACAAAGACCACAGAAGCTTACTAACCCCTGCTGTCATTTATGGCTTTACAAACATGCACGATCAGCTATGTTCTCCAACCAAGACTGATGACAAATAAATCTGAGAGAGCCCGAGATAGAGATTTAGGCAGATAGAAGTGGGGTCTGGCAAGAAGCGGCAGCCTGTGGACAAACTGGGGTGAATCTATCTACAGGCACTCCATCAGCCACGTGTAAATGCAAAGGAGGGTTAAATAGGACTGAAGATCCCCACACAGAGTCATTCTTCTGTTTTCATGACTAACTTTCAGAGAACACCAGCCAATATGCATAGCACATACAACTGATCTGGAATTAGCCTTTGGATATACCACAGTTTACCACTCTTTGTTTAGTCCTGAAAACTTTGTAGCATAATATTCTAGGAAACATTCTAACACAAACTTTTGGAAACCTCCTGGCAAGCTTATGAGGCTGGCACTATGAACAGGTCTCAGAGCTATGAATATAAACTAGGAAAGGTGAGTCCATGCTCCGAATCACATTGCTTCTCAGCGAAGTCACATGCATTCCTCAGCATTGGTTCTTATGGATTATCTCAAGGTCGGCACAGTGATGGCACCATGTGTCCACTTCACCTATCCAAGAAATTCCTGAGGATGTCCCTACTGTACCATACAACCCTGCCAATGGCATGGATGAGACCACAGATCACAGAAGCGCTTATCCTGGTCACAGTGCAAGCTCAGCACGTTTTGAATGGAGACGCAGTCAAATAAATGGAAAGGATCTGTCAGATTGTGAAAGTTACAAAGAAACACCACTGAGCAACCAATCAAACACCCTTGTGAGCTTGCATAGTTCATGATTCCATTCGCTCATGAGCTCCTGAAATTAACCTCTGGGTGGGGGAATTAGGAACAGAGCAGTCAAAAGCGCCACAAGCATGTGACACTCATCAAAGGTGCTAAGCCACTGTCCTCTAAGCCAATGGCCACCCACTGTCTTTCCTCTAAAAGAAACAGAGATCAGAAGAGAGGCTGGCCTTTTCACCAACCTCTCATCCCTGCCCTTGAGCTTCCAAGGTACCAGACAATGGAGTTTCCTGTTGCCACCTAAGCCCTTGTTTGGCCTTGTATGCCATTGCTTGCTGTCAAGACTGAGGGTGGTACCTCATACATTGGATGCAACTCCCCTGCTCCATGTTATATGGGGTGTCTCTGAGTGGGAAACCCTCAGGTTTGTATTAAATCCCATTCAGCAGGTCGTCAGCTTGGTCACATCCACCAGGAACTTTCCCTTTCTCAAACCTTGATAGCTGCTTATGAACTCTGCATTCGCACCTGGCTAGGGGAGACCAGGAGGTGGCCAGAGAGGCTTGATAGTGACACAGTGAGCAACCAGGAGGGGCATCTCACAGTGAGAAGCTCACATGGGGGGTGGGGGGATTCTGAGCTCAAGACAAAGTTACCTGGGCTGGGAACAGCAGCCAAAAACAAAACAAAACAAAACAAAAAAACCAAGGAGCCTCCCTTCCTCTCCGAGCGCCTCTAATGACCTGAGGGGAAACTGCACAGCAGTCATTTCGCAGATCCTATGGCAGGTCACTGCGACAGATGTTCCCAGCATATGTACAGAATTAATTACCCACTAGTAAACAAAGTCTGTGATGCGAAGAGTCATTTTGTCCACATTTCTTATGATTCTGCTGTTATCAGAAGCTTAATTTTTCTTGATCATCTAGATCTCCTTGGATTTAAGTCTCTTCTTATTGGGTTCAGAGGAAGGGTCCGAAGAAAAATAGAGCCTGGGTTACTAGAGAGGAGGAGAGGGAGGGAGGAGGAGGGGGAAGAAAGGGAGGAGGGGCAGTCAGACAACAGAGTCAGCCCGCTGACTACACAGTGAAGAGTGATTGGCAAATTGATTAAAACATTGGATGCCGGTCATATTTTTAAAAAATTCTAATAGTTATCTTCTATCTAACAGCACTTAAATTTAATTTAGCCTCCTGCTGGGGAACAGCTGCAGTGTCCAAAAGGATATAACCACACTCAGAGAATGGGTCTCCAAACCGGATTCCTCTTGAGTGGTTTTTAAGTTTCTGAACACATTTTTGTCTGGGGATGTAGAAGAAATTCTGATGTCCATCAATTAACAAAAAACCAATTAAAAGGAAAAACTCAAGAACCTCAAGTTTTCTAAGGTAATTATTTCCTTGACTATTTTCATTGTCAACAACAACAACAAAAACAAAATAAGAAACTCAACCTCAAACAAATAAAATCCCCAAATGCCCCCCTCCAAATTAAAATGCAACGAATTTTTAAAGCAAAAGAAGGAAAAAAAAAAATCTGTAAGGCTCTTAAAATCATGGTGCTCTGTCCCTTTGAAAGTTTATGGCTTTCCTAAATCCTTTCACATTTTTATTCATACCGTGTGTGTAACAAAGTATGATAAGCTAAAATAAAATCAAGCAATTTCATCCAGCAGCGTCTATATACACACCCTTGTTTTTTTCATTCATTCATTTGCTCACTGTTTAGTCATTCAACAATATCTGTTCTTGGTGCTGGAGGAATCTAGCCCAGTCAAAGGTCTCTGGTTTGAAGGATCCAAGGTTATTCACTAAAAGCCAGAAGCGTCCCTCCACCCTTGCCTTCATCTAGAGACTGTAATAAGTAAAATGCCCTCCAAGGGGCCGTACTGAACCCAGGCCAGTTCAGAACCACCAGCTCTGCATTTGAACCCATTCAGCAGGGCTTGATCTTATTCTGGGAATATGCTAGGGAGAAGTGAGTCAGAAGTGTTTCTTGAATGTTCTCTTCTGGGATATAACTAGGGAACGTGTATTCCTGACGCTAGGCACCCATTTCCTGTTCTCTTCCTCTAAACTCCACCTATCACAAACAATAAAAGTATCTCCAAAACGATCCATGATTTTGGTTGTTGTTTGGTTTGGTTTTCGAGACAGGATTTCTCTGTGTAGCCCTGGCTGTCGTGGAACTCACTCTGTAGGCCAGTCTGGCCTTGAACTCAGAGATCTGCCTGCCTTTGCCTCCTAAGTGCTGGGATCAAAGGTGTATACCACTATGCTTAGTTTGATTCATGATTTTTAATGTCACATTGGTATTCATTTTTGCTAAAAACCACCGGAGTCTGACTTGAAATTTTTTGACTTAAGTTTCTTGTTCCCACCTCCCAAGGAACTCCAATTATCTGCCTTAATTCCTTCACAATTGAGAGACAGATGGGGAACCCATTTTTTATTTGTCTGTTTGTCTGTCTGTTTCTGCCAGCTTTGTTATTTAGAACATCAGATATCTACTAAATACTCTGTGAGGCAGCACCTCAAGTCTTTAGCTGGGCTTGTTTTATGAGGCATGCCGCCTGAGTCTTTAGCTTGATAATTCAAAGGACAATGAGCTGTAATCTGGGGAACTGGAGAGATGGTTCAATGGTTAAATGTGTGTTCCACAAGCACAAAGACATGAACTCAAACCCCTAGCACTCATGTTAAAAGAGGCTGGGGGCAACTATGTATGACTAGAGCCCTGCTGCTGTGAAGGAGGAAGTAGGAGTGTCCACCAGGCCTGTCAGCTGCTAGCCTAGACCCTGTCTCAGGAAAATAAGGCAGAGTAATGGATCAGATCACCTGCCACCATCTTTCTCTGGATTTCAGGTATGTGCATGAGTCAGCACATTTACCTCTGCTTTCTGGAAATATGCTTACACTATACACACATGCACATTCACATACACACGCACATGCACACACAAGGCACACACATACATACACACATATGCACATACAAACACATGCACATGCACACACAATGCACACACACATGCACACACATACATACATACATGCACACACACATACACACACACACACACACACACACACTTTAAAGACATAATAATTTTTATATTGCCTTGCTTCTACCTCCTTGGTAGATATTTGTAAGTAAACACTGTCTGGAAGAGGTCATAGCCCTGAGATTCATGAACTTGATACAATTCACTTTGAGCTTTATAAGATACTTAGTTTCACTCTAAAGATGCCAGAGTATCCTGGTAGTGTTTGCCCTTTCTAAATGCAGTCTTCTGGGCATGTTGCAACTATTCTGCATTTGATTATTCTTTCACTAAGGAAAACAATAGCAACCCAATGCAGATTGTATATTTCCCTGCTTCTTAATCTTCATACCATTGTGTTTTCATCCCAGGGCTTATACATAATTCAATCCTATTTGAACATGCTAACATGGCGCGGTATGTCAAATATTTAGAAGCAGGTCAAAACAGACCTAGTTCACGAGAGCTGGGGAGTCCTCAGCTGTGCTAATTTATTATTCCTCTCGACAAATGATTAAACCAATTCTCTGATTAATCAAAACTGTACTTTGGAACTAGCCACATGAGACCGGAATTTTAAATCATGTTATGCAGACTGTGGCAATATAAAGAACAAGATTGAAAAATTAATTCTATAAGAAATATTTAGCAAATAAGCATTAATCTTCTCCCAGACTTCATGAAGGATCAAAGCTACTCTCAAGTGCACTCTGTAAAATGTGCCTTGTCAAGCACCAAGAAGGAAAAGGCCACACTTTTTAAACAAATGTATGGCACAATGGTGCACCGCTTCTTTGTGAAGGACATTTAGCACTCTGAATGACATTCCAGATGCAAAACCCTTATCACTTTTCCTAGTGACTTTTCACATCCTCATCCCATGCCATGCTAAAGAAAAAGGCTCAATTCTCATTTTCCACTGCGACCTCCACAAGTATAATTCAGGATACGTGGTACACAATCATACCATGCATCTCATAAAAAATGTGGCATTTCCTTCTCCTTTGGTACCCACACATGCCTGGCACCTCTCTCTCCCTCCCTCTCTCCTCTCTCTCTCTCTCTCTCTCTCTCTCTCTCTCTCTCTCTCTCTCTCTCTCTCTCCCACACACACACACACACTCAGGAAGGCAGAGATTCTGTTCTAAAACACTCATGGTTTTGGTGATGTGGATAACACTGGGCTGTGGATAGTTTGTGAATGGAAAGACACCCTACCTACCATATGATGTATACCTTATGTTACTGTGGTATATAAGGATAATATATGTCATCATATGATGTGATCAGGCAAGAATATCAATATCTCATCATATTATCCTAGTATACAAGAAAGAAAAACTGCCAAACACATACCATCCTGTGATACAATAGCCCTATTTTTTTCTGTACAAGTGTACATTTGTGTTAAGTTATAAATAAGAGGTAGAAACGTTCAGTGCCTACTTGTATACAGTGGAGAAGGCCCTGGAGTACAAAATCCTGAGTGATGTGTGTTGTTCTTGTGAATTCGGCCATGTCAAAGGATGCTAGCCTCAAACACATGGGAAAATGACAACACCCTGATCCTTACAGGGATTCCTCAGGGTTTGTGTGCAGCAAATGTCCACCACAGCTTTCTCCCTTTGGATATTTAGAGCCTGAAGATTGATGCCCTACAGAGATTGCTCCTACTGAGACCAGTTATGTCTGTCCCACTGGCCCACTGTATACTGTAAACCCCATCTCCAGCTATGTGCAATGCTATCTGCTCAACTGCACAGAAAAAAAACACTGAGCTTTCAGGGTGCTATGGTTTCTCCATCTGGGAGCCCAGTTTACCTGATCTTGCTTGCTAGAGATAACCCAGACAACAGTGCTCTCTGCATGATCGGGATTTCTCCTCTCTCCTAGGAAGCTAGCCTACCAAGGATTCCAGCTTCCTATCTTTCAGTTCTGTTTCTCTTTCCTAACCTTGACCTCAAACATGGAAGACACAGAGGAATGACCAAGAGGGGGGTCTCTCTACATTTTCGAAAGTACAGTTACTATATAGTCATAAGCCATTAGTAGTAAGCAGGTTAGTGGGTAATTACTTTATTTTTCTTTGGTGTCAAATTCTTCTGCTATTATTTAAACATTTACCTTTCTGGATTAATGGAGTTTTTAGTCTCAGTGAGGGCTTTCAAATGTCCATTTCCCCCCGGATGCTCAACAGAGTCCTAGATATTTCTCAGAGTTGCATCTGTGTCCGGGGGACTCCTTTCCATTTGCTGCACATCTCAACGCTGCTCGAGTCTTTCAAGGCACAAGAAGCATTGAGTAACTAAATAAACATGTAATTATGGTAAATTATAGAGTGGGCAAGAGGAGACTTCTATGATTGGCAATTAAGAATCCTGGGCACTGAATGTAATTCAGTTTAATTCCCTAACCTGAACATACCAACTTCCTAACAAAATTAACATTTAAAACATTAAAAGGAATTTATAAAAATTATGAACAAAACTTGAAGGAAATTAATTTACCTGTAATTACATTAGCAATAATCACTTGATGTTCCAAGCACAACCAAATTCATGTCCTATTAATGAAGTGCAGGTGACTCCCCTGCCCTTCCCAATTTATAGTTTATCTTTGGTAGAGTTTGGGATTAAACCAAGGGTGTCATACATGCTAAGTAAGTGCTTTACTGATGATGTGTATCCCTGGTCTTCTTATTCTCTTTGAAAAATGAAATGTACATTTAAAACTGCTTACACATTATGAAAAATCTCTTTAATTTATTGACCAGATGAGTTTAACACCAAGAATTCATAGATATAGAGAGGACTACCCTCCTAAAATGTATAAATAGTAACTTCTTTTTAGTCTTAAAGGAGCTTGTTCATACATTTTTGTTTTTTTGGCTTTTTCTGGTAAGATTCTCTTTTAAACAAGCTGTACTCATGAGTCTGAGGAGATTATACTAGGATGGAAATTCCTCACTCTGGTGACATGTTTTGGTGACCTGTTCTGCCACTTCAATAATGTTTTTCTATGATTTGTTCCAATATCCACAGACTTCCTTTTCTGTTCCCAACATTGTGCTGTGTGCTGAGTCTTGAGAAGTAATTGAGGTGTTAATGCCATGCTCACAAAGACAGCATTCATGCACCATATTCTTTTAGACTCAGTAAGATCTCTAGATGGCTAACCTGTAAGGTCTACTCTAATTACACATAATATAGAATACTGAATATTGTCCCACTGGTGAAGAGAATTGAAGAAACTTTGGGCCCAGCAATGGAGTGTAGAACACATCTTTGTTACCAGAAGTAGCCCTTGGGTTGCTGTATTATCCCGCTCCTCAGAGCACACTGCCTTAGTGAGCTATAACTTCATGTATCCGTCACTGTTCTGAGCAGCTTTTAGTCCCCCCATCCCCCGTGTTTTCAAAAGTTCTTAAGCTTAGAAAGGAAGAAACTGAGACTTCAGGGTAAATTGCTTGACCAAATTCTCGTATCTAACAAGAAGCTGAGTTACACATCAAGATCTATCTATCATATAATATATATGATCCTTAGGGGTATATAAACATATATATCCCTAACCCAAATGGCAGTTTTAAAAGTACTTCAGTCTGTTTATTCCTTGAGTGGCTGGAATGTGCAGTGTTCCTCCATAGACCCATGTGTTTGAACTTGGTCTGTAGCTGGTAATGCTGTTATGGGGCTTTGTGGGACCTTTAGGATTGTGGCCTACTTGAAGGTGGGCCTGTGGGGTGACCCTTCAAGGCTCTGTCCCTTGGTCTATTATACATAAAGAACTCTGACACATGCTCCTGATACTATGAATGACTTCAAAGTGCCTTCCCCATCACATGTCACGTGACTGAACACACTGAATCCATGAGTCAAAATAAAGATCTCTTTCCTGTTTCCATGAGGTGTATTATCAAAGGTTGGAAAGGAGCTAATACATGCCCTTTCTAGCTAAAAAGTTGTTATGGCCATTAGCACATTCCAGTAGGAAGCAATGACCAAATTTTGACAGTCAATGCAGAATAAAACATGACAAGGTTATTGATCTTGTAATGATGTTATAGTCTTGTCTTCACCCTCTGTTTCTTTTCCTTCTCTTCCTCTTTCTCTTCCTCACTCTCTTCTTCCTCCACCCTGTCCTGATTACATGCTCTCACTATAGAGCCTCCAGGCTCGCCTTAACCTCTTGAGCTCTAATATTGCAAGACTGTGCCACCATGCCTGGCTTCATTCCTTCTCCAGTTCCCCTGTTTGACATTTGGGTTTTAGACTCCTCTGCTCCCTAGGATAGAACATTGTTTACATTCTCCAGGCACAGACTGGATAAGCAGACCTGGAGTACATGCTCAGAAAGACTGAGAGCCAGGGACCCAACAACCTTCCACAGACCCTCTTGGAAGGACAGAAAGAGCAGGTGTGGTATCTAAGGAAGGAGTGGGGTCCCCTCACCCTCAGCTACCAGCTGCTGATAGAACATTCACAGTGACTCTGGAATCAGGCAGCTTGTCTCAGGCCACCCTGACACTCACTTGGAGCTTGGGTGCTAAGTGGCAATGTTACAGTAAAGGCACTATTTGATTAAACTGTTCTGGTTTGGTGGCTACTCAGTGGGAGATTGACTAGTGATTGTAAGAGGCCCGTGGTAATGTCGCCTGCATCTTCTTGCACAGTTTTTGCTGTACGAACAGAAGTTGCTTGTCTAAACTGGGCACTGAGGCATAAATCTACTTACTACCCCAAATCATTGCAAATTTAGTCAATAGGTTTGCAGGCAAAATGAGTTCAGAGTTGGTAGGGAACCAGAACTATTTTTATTGTTTATCACTTTTTCCCTCCTGGATGGCTATAGAGTGGTAATAAAATATTCTTGGTCTTTTATGTTAACAACATTCGAACACGTTGAAAATTTGTAAGAGAGTCAATCACCGAGGCTCTGGGTACAGGTTGAGCATTCTTCAATAGATCAGAGCTACAAGGCCCACATCCAGCATCCTAAATCTCCAGGAGCTGCAGCTAAGACAAAACAGACCAGCTCATGGGTTACTCACCAAAGAAAGGGCTTCCTAAAAACACTATACTCTCTTTTTTTTCTCTCGTTCTTCTTTCCTCCTTCCCTCTCCTGCCCCCAGTGTATGTGTGTGTGTTCTTGTTTGTGTGCATGAGTATATGATCATGTGTGTATGTCTTCATGTGTGTGTTCATGTGTTCATGTGTGTGTGCTTGTTCATACATGTGTGTTAGTATGTATGGGTATGCTCAAATATTGCTCCTCAGGGATAATCTACCTTCTTTTTTGGGACAAGGTCTCTTACTGACTGGAGTTAACCATGTAGACTAAAGTGGCCTGGCTGGGGTCCCCAGGGATCCTTCTATCCCTACTGCCCAAGTTCTGAGATTACAAGTTTATACAAGTGTGTTGGGCTTTGGGGACACCACAGTCACACATGGATGTCAGAAGACAACTTTGGAACAGGTACTTTCCATTTATCATGTAGGACTCAAGGATCAAACTTATGGGGTCAAGCTTGGCAGCAGGTGTTTTTGCCCACAGAACTATCTTGCTGGCCCTGCCATTTAAAACGTGGGTTCTGGGGATCCAGCTCAGGTCTTTGTGCCTGCAAATCAAGTACTTGATTGACTCAACCCCAAGGAAACTCTCATGAGTGTGGGAGCTCTGCCTCCCTGACAGGCACATCATTCCATCTTCTTGGTGTCAGCTGCCCTGCATGAAGTGTCAATTATATATAATTTTATACAATCCTATATTATATACATCATATACACATACATAAACATATATCTATATCTCAGAGATGATTAGCCTACTGAGCACACCAAACATTTTGAGAAAATACTTCTTAAGTGTAATTTTATTTGCATTCAGCAATGGTACCCGTTACTTTTCCAATGCTGTGACGAAACACTGTGACACAGGCTCAAGAAAAGGTTATGTTGGCTTAGGTTCAAGAAACCATCAGCACTGTGGGGGAAGCAGCAGGCATGGGAACTGCAGCATCAAGCTAATTCTTGAACCACAAGCACAGAGCCCAGGAAAAGGCACGTTGAGAATGACAGGAGTCTTTAAACTCAAAACCCACCCAAGTGATGTATTTCCTCCAACAAAACTACATCTTCTAAACCTACCCCCAATGTGTGGCCAGCTGGTGACCAACTGTTCAAATGCTGAGTCCATTCATTCCCACAGTAATCAGTGTGTTCTGAAGAGCAAATGAAAGCTCAAGAGATTCAAACCGGCAGCAAACAGGCCTTCTTCCAACCAGGCATGGCACAGGGAAGCCCACGGAGTCTGTTGACTTGCTGGTGGGAGTCCGAATTAGCACAGTTGACAAACAACTTTCAGATCAAACAACAAGCACACAGACACACAGGCAGAGAGAGACTGCAGATCGTTTCTTATTGCTTTGCTTCAGAGTCAAAATAACCCAAACACAGATTACTTCTTTGTTTGAAAAATTAGGACCCATCCTCAAAACATACATTTTTGATTTGTAGATCACATAAACCTTACCTTTGAATCTTGTGTGGCAGTTTTCCCTCCCCGCTTTCAAAGCTGGGTTCTAAATAACAAAATGATCCAGTCCATGTCAGGGCCTTCTGGAGTTTCATTAAATTAGGTCAAACCAGGCTAGCCAATTTCTTTTTTAGATTTATTATTGCTTTATGTGTGTGTTTGTGTGTATGTACATGCACTTCATAAATACAGTGCTTGAAAAGGTTGTTAGATTGGTATTGGAGTTACATATGGTTTTTGAGCCACCAGGTAGGTTCTGGGAACTGAACCTGGTCCTCTGCAAGAGCAGCACGTACTCTTAACCACTGAGACTTCTCTTCTGCCTCCAGGGTAGACAAACCTTACCTTGGCTCATTCAGAATATTGCTTACAGAACAGTAATCTCATGTTTGCCCCTATGAAGTGGGTGGAGGGGAAGCAGGTTGTCTTAGGGTTTTATTGCTGTGAGCAGACCCCATGACCACAGCAACTCTTTTAGTGGAAAACATCTCATTGGGGCTGGCTTACAGTTTCAGAGGCTCAGTCCATTATCATCATGGCCTGAAACATGGCAGCATCCAGGCAATTGTGGTACTGGAGAAGGAGAGAGTACCACATCTTGATCTGTAGGCAGCAGGAAGAGACTGTCTCACACATAGCTTGAGCATATATGACCTCAACACCTGCCTCCAACAAGGCCACACCTACTCAAACAAGGCCACACCTCCTAATAGTGCCACTCCTTATGGCCAAACTTCAAATGTGATTTATGGGAGCCATTCCTGTTTAACCCACCACACAGTTCATTCTAATGATCTATCTCTTCGTTCCCTCCTGAAGTCCATGCATAAACTATAGTTTGGACATTTTCACAGTAAGTAAGAATAAATAGCATAAGAATCTTGCATTTGGATCTTCTTTCTGTTTCTTTTCTTGGTATAGGCAGCAAATGATCCCATGCTGAAATGGGCAAAAAGCAGTTTTAAAAAGAATATAGGTCAAGGCATTAATATAAATTTGATCACCTCCTTTTTACTCTCTAACATTCCCCATGATAAATCAGCCTTTTTCCCTCCACCTCCTCGTCATGCAAGCTTTCACCCTCCCACACTGATTTCGGATCTTGGGATGTAAATCTGTGACAAGGGCATCTATATATAATATTGATAGTGCCGAGGAGGGCTGGTGTGAAGTGTGTGAGCTTGCCAAGAAACGAGAGATCCGAGCCCTAGTGTTCATCCTTGGCGGCGAACGTTACATCTTCAGCAAGACAAATGTACCATCATTAGGAGGTGGGAAAAAAAAGAGAGAGAAAGGAAGAGATAAAAGAAAGGGGAGGAGGAGCCAGGGAAGTAGCCATCTTGCAAATGGCTAAGATTCGGGTTCCAATCAATCTTACTAAGCCAGGTCCCCTGAGATACTGTCAGCCGCTATGGGCAAAACAGATTGCTGGAGAGATCTCTTAGAGTCAGACAAACAAGGCAACAAAGAAACCCCAGAGAAACACACTAAAGAGAGCAGAGTAACTTAACTGGCAGTGGACATGTTAAATTCTTGCCCTTCTTAAAGTACTTGTGAAAGAAAGGAACTTTACCTTATGCACAAAGAAAGGAGACTGGGGAAGTGCTACAGTAGGAAACTCTTTAAGATGTCACCAAGCATCACCCCTGGGCACAAAAAAATACAGCAGATGTTCTGTGAGATGTGGCTAAAAAGACAAGGAGACAGAAGTCTAACCTTGATCTTAACTTACGGTCAAATACTCACTCCCAGGACAGCAAACTCTGAGGCCGTCCAGTGCCTTTGTGACTTTATGTCAGTCATAGAGGGCATGATGGTGGTCTCCAGCTAAGAATTCTTTGGCTGGGCATAGTAGCACATGCCCTTTGCGTGATTACCCTAAGTTTGAGCCCAGACTGAACTACATGAGCTAGATCACATGCCAAAAAAGCAAATACACATTTTAGCCCCTCATCCAAGCTCCTGTAAGTAACCGTAGAAAACACTTGAGTGACGTTGTTACTTTATTTCTATACATGGCTGTTAGCACAGATTCCTCAGGGGGGATGCTAACTATGCTGAACCCTAAACCCTCAGTGTGATACTGCTAGAATTGGTGTTCATATTAGCTGCACATGGGAGGAAGACTCCAGAGCTCTCTTCCCTTGTCATCTAGGATCCAGAGGGAAAACTGGACTGCTAATCAGGAGAGGGGTTCTCGGGGCCAGCTCATGTTGGCATCCTGATCCTGGTCTTTTGGTTTCTCCTTCGTCATGAGAAATAAATATTTGTCCTTTCAAACAGCCAGATTCTGAGTTTGTTATGGCAGTCTGATCTGTCTAGGTCCACTAGGAAAATAAAATTCACCTATTCCTTAACTGTTTAAGCAAATTAAAAAAGTCAAACCCCACTCCACTCTGATCTATTTTGGTCATTTCACCCATAACTAGATTCATTATTCAATTTTCCAGATGCCAAATGTCACAGAGAGCTGACAGGTGGATTTTGTTACAAGTACTCTTAAGGTTTGCCTTAAAGAATCCCCTTGTCTGCTCCAAATGTAAAAGTGAGTCTAAAGCCAGTTTGGAGGTATTAGCTCTGAGAAGCCTTCTCCACACCTCCACCTTCCTCCAGTCATGATAACTAGCTTGGCTTCCATTTTAGTGAGAAATGGTCAACATGTCTGGTCATTAGAGCTCATCTCCTGCCACCAATCTGTTTTGGACGCTCATTTGAAAATAGTTCAAAACAAAAGAAGTGAGGTATTCCATTTTTACAGGAGCCTTCCTTACAAATTCTGAAAAGGGAAACTATTACTCATGCCTAGCATTTAATTCAGGATCCTTTTCTATGGAGAAGCTATGGGTAGTTGCAGACTTAGCTTCATGGCACATGGGAAGAGTATCTGATGCAGCCAGACTAATCAAACACAAGCTCACTTGTAACTGCCTTCAGTTCATTCTTGAAGCTCCTCTCCTGAAGGACATGGTCATTAGCACCTTACAGCAAGCTGATCTCACCCTATTACAAAGTGCTCTCTTCTGTTCAGTGGCCCTAAGTTGTCCTTCGGTGAGATTAAAGCATATGAAGTTATAACGATACTTATGGAAGATAATTAGGAGAACTTATTTCATTAACAATAACGTGTTGTCTCAGCCCTAAATGGGATGTCCTCATCAATCCGTCTCCTTAAGGAGGGAACCCCATGGAAGTAGGAGAAGAAATATGGGAAGAACCAGAGGAAATGGTGGACAGCAAGAAAACAAGGCTTTTCTAAATTGAGCAAGGCTCAGGTAAAGTAACAGATACTGAGACAGCACGCACAGGGCCAGCCTGGGTCTACACCAGGTCCTCTGCATATATATTATGCTCTATGGTTTAGTGTTTTTGCAGGACTCCCAATGTGCATGTGAACTGGAAGTTCTCTGATTCTTGTGCCTTCTCTTAGGTTCATTTTTTGTTTTTGTTTTCCTTTTCTTCTGTCTTATCCAACTTCGATGTCATAGTTTTTGTTTTGTTCTTTTTTTTTTGTTATATTTTATTATTATCCCGTAGAAGCCTGTTTTTTTTTTTTTTTTTTTTTTTTTCTAGTGAGAGACATAAAGGGAGTGGACCCGGATGGGAGGGAAGGTGGAGACAAACTGGGAGGAGCAGTGGGAGGAGAAACTGTCATCAGGGTATATGATGTGACAAAGGAGAGCAGAGTAACTCAACTAGCAGCTCTTTTCAGTAAAAGGAAGAAATAATGTGCTATATGTACATAGTATGCTTTGTTACAATGAAGTACAGTGGACCTTTAAGTAGAAGGTACCAAAGCAAGAAGCTCTTTAAGAAGAAATTTGATTTGAACATATGTGGCCCAACCTCTACATCTGAATAGGGAAGGAATGGTCCTCATCTGGAACTGTGGCTGCACTAAAAATTCTAACAATCTACTAATCTATTCTGGAAAACAACCTGATTCTAGCTACACTGAGTAATTTAAGGATCCTTGGCAGATCATACACATTTTTGGTTATGACCTCTTTTGCAAAATAAAGACTAAATAGACTGAAAGTTGGCAATCTGAGCATGAAGAAGACAGTAAGCAACAGTATGTTTATTCACATTAAATCAACTATTATCTATTTGCTTAATCTGCTTCAGTTTGTGTTTACGTAATAACGAGGATGTCTGTAACAATAAAAACTTCATTGTAGAGGTCAGGTTGGTAGAGTCTGTGTCTAGTGTTCATGAAGCCCCAGCATTGCTTAAGTTCAGGTGGAGTGGTGTGAGCCTGAGATCTAAGGCTTCAGGAAGTGGAATTCAGAGCATCAGAAACTCAAGGTCACTCTACAAAGCATATCAAACAACAGCAGCAGACCGATGCAAATGGAGTTTGACTTAAGTTATCTTGCTTGATGGCTCATCTTTATGGGTCATCTCTCTTAGATTTTAAATTCGCAGGAAATTCATTTACTTGCTAGCATTTAAACATTCCCTATAGTTGTCTCTTTAAGTGGAATTCATCTTCTGCATTGTGGAAGTATTAGAAAATATATGGTACAGTATGCTTGTCATGATGACTTTCTTCCCCCAAATATAGACCTGTGATTTATTCATTAAATATATCTGACATCTTGACTAAACTCCTAGCTCACTGTGGAATGAGGCTGTCTCTCATTCATCTTTTTATTCTGAGCACTGACACAGGACTGGGCCCTGACTGAATCCTGTGGCTCCGTGTAAGTCTGTCTGAAGGCTTATTATTTCTTTGATTAACGAGAGGTTTAGCTGAGATGATCAGAAAGTTCTGCACTGATGAATTATGATTGAGGATGCCATACACACACTATAAAGTTGGAATTGTAGTAGGTCTTTGTAAGAAAAAAAATCCTGTAAAAATTTGACAAAACAAATAGCATAGTCAACAAACTGTGTAGGAAGAAGCACTCACCACCGGCTCAGATTAAAGACAGACTTAAAATGAAGAAGACTGAACTGTGTCTCCATCGATGTAAAACATTTCGAGGACAAGGAAAGGGATGGCGGTGCTCCAGCAAAAAAATAGCCTGGTCAAAACTAAAGTTTGTTTGGAGAATGGCTGATTGCCTCAAGGTAGCTGAACTACACTCTGTAGGCGTGTTGGAAGATGAAAAGAACACTAATATTAAAAGCTAGATTTGAGAGGAAGAAAAGACAAGGCCAGGCCATGGTTCCTGAACAAGCTACAGCAGAGGAGGTAGGATTTGAGCTGAGTCTTGCGAAATGAGAAGGATTTGAGGAGTGGAAGAGGATAGAGTTGAATTTAATACTGAGCAAGTGTATCTGGTAGATATATTTAGGTCAAGGGGACAATTTGATTAAAATGAAGCGTTTGGGAGAAAAGACTGTGAAATGATAGAAGATTATGGGAGGAGGAAGCATTGCATACCGGAGACTATCTATTTCTCCTGTCCTGGGTGACTCGAGCTATGTGAGGGGCTCCCTAAGGAGAGGCGAGAGAGGTGGAGTCATAGTGGACTGAACGGCAGTGAAGACACCACAAAGCTTGGACTAGCAGAAGTAGAGGGGAAATGTTACTGAGGCCAATGTGAGGCAATAAATAATCGGAAAGGAGACCTGGCAGGGGTCAGCAACAGGACAGACAGGTGTACGAAGTGGAGAAAACATACAATAAAGTTTTGAGAACGTGGCACATACATGTCATTTATGACACATATGACATATAATGTGTTTGTTCATTTGTGTTGAGGTGTATATATTTCCGCATTTGTGCTTGCCTCTGTGTGTGTGTGCGTACATATGTGTGTAGAAGGTGGGAGGGAAGAAGAGAGAGGGGAGGGAGAGGGGGAGAAATAGAGAAAGGTAGCCCAGAGAACAGTGTTTTCCTTAGGCAATGTCCATCTTAACATAGGTTCTCTCACAAGGCTGGAGCTCAACAATGAGGCTAGGCTAGCTGATAAACAGCCCCATGCCCTTGCTTCTTTCTGATTCCTAGGGATGGGATTACAAACAAATACCACCATGCCCAGCTTTTTGACATAGGTTCTGATAATTGAACCCAATTCTAATGCTTGCGCAGCAAACAGTTTACTGACTATATCATATCCCACTTCTAAAATGTTGAATTCTACTTATTGGCAAAAAATCTATTAAAAAAACATATGTTTGGGCACAGTAATGTATATTTGATCATTGTCTACAAAAATAGAAATTTAGTCAACTTGAATAATAAGAAGGTTGCTACTATCTGGTGTGTAGATTTAGCTACTGGGCAAACCTAAATTTATATTTTGACTTTCTTAAATTTTTACTCTTGTTGCCTTCTGACCATGATACATCTGCACCTCTAGCTGTTAAGCTGAAATTTATTTATGGTGGAATAAAAGATAAAAATGTATCATTTCTTATTAATCTAGTAGGGTCTTGTTGACATTATACTATCCAGAGGATTGTTATACTCATTTCTCATACCCAGGGCATCTGAGCATGTGCGTCCTAGGGATGCTGAATATTCAAATCAAGATACTCTTAGCAAGAATACAAAGGAAGTCGAGTGGCATGTGGGCAGCTGGAAAGTCATACCAGAGTGGTTTTGATAGCAGAGTACATGAAAGTCCTAGAAGTGACTGTTTTCAAGTAGTAAAAAGTTAGTTGTCATTGAAATCAGACCATCTGTTGGTGTAGGTTGTGATCCTTTGAGTTCCTTGGGTGATGCTTCTCTAATTTTCCCAGCTGCATGAATGGCATATTGGTTTGCCACTACTCTTTTGCTTGTTTCTGAACAATAAAATTTATGTATCTATGTATCTATTTATACACAGACATGCACACTCAAATGCACATGCACAACACACACACACACACACACACACACACACACACACATACATCTGTAACAATAAGATGTTTTAGGTAGAGACTTCATCTGAGAATACAAGATGTCTACTAGAGCACTGTACTGTTTACATCAACAAAGGATGGCCCTGATGGGAGAAAGGCTTGAGGGCATCATTGATGTTAATAAATATAAATGTTACAAAGAGATAAACTTACAAGTGAAATCAATTTCTCTAGTGGTCATGAAAAATATTTACCAACCAAAGAAATCTTAGAGTAGTGAACAGACTCCTTCTCTATTGACTGTGAAGCTTATGTAAAATGTGAAGCTGGAAGAATATTCTTCATTGACCTCTGTTTCTAGGAGGTTTGGCTGGAAGGCAAAGGATGAGGAAAACAGATGCCAAGTGTGCACACCGTGACCTATTCCCTTAATAGAAAAAGACCCAAGAAGGTTGAGATGCTGATGGAAACGTTAACAAGTTTCATTTGTCTTGAAGACTCTCAAACTGATTTCTCCAGCGGTCTCACTCTGTGCTCCACATGCACACACCCATGTGTCACGTGATGCCTTGACTCTTACAGCCACTTTATGGACAGACAGTTTGGAATTAGACACATGATCTCCCCCATAATCTCACTCTCTATTATTTTAAACCCATCGCTCCATCAAGTGCTCAGTATTACAGATGATATCTCCTTGGCACACTCTCCCTCATCCCTGTCTTTCTGATGATCAAGTCGGCTTCTCTCAGTCAGCTTCACTGCCAGGACCCCCAGGCTTGCCCTGACCTACATAAATGAATCTATCTATTCCATCACTGGCCATCATAAGAGAGTCACTCTACTCCAATCTTTTTTTATCCTATAATTAAAATTATTTATGGGAAGTCTTCTAGGATTCTTAAAACAGACCAGCTGTTAAAACTCTTTATAAATAAATCTCTTTATTTCTCAAATTATGCTAATACTTTATTTCTCATTTCACGTGCAATTGAATAGTTCATTCAAAATGACTGGTTCTGCCACCAGGCCACAGACTCTAGAAAGGCAGGTACTGCAGATTCTTCAACCCTAGTACGGTACAGACTCTGGTGGTGAGTGTCAAGTGAGAATGTGACAAAATGGAATCATCTGGAAGAAGTGCCTCATGGTATGCTTGTGGATAAGGACCTTGGTTACACTATCTGATGTGGACATCCCTGATTTAATGGTGGACAGCACTGTTTCTGAGGCTGGGACCCTAAGCTTTGTTAAGTGGGGAAGGTGAACTGAACAGAAACTCTCTACTTCTTGCTCTTGGATACAATGTGCTCAACTCCAACAAGCTCCTACTACCATGGCTCCTCCACTGTCACGCGCTGTACCCTGGTACTGTGAGCCCTTGTTAAATTGCTGTTACCAAAGTATTTTATCACAGAAACAGGAAAAGAAACTCTGACACAGACACTGAATGAATATACAAAGCCAAGAATGCCCATCGGCTGCAAAGTCATCCACGCACAGAGCTTCATCCCTGGGATAGAGAGATAGGTCAATTCTTAGAGCCATTTCACACATAACTTGAATTTATTAAAGGCTTATTTATAGTGATATCAGATGATATAGATATCATCTGAGTGGCAGGCTCAGCTATGTGACTTTCACTCCCTTCGCAAAGAGCTGCAGTTAGCACCTTACTTACTGACAGCAGTAGCATGCACGTGATTTGGTTGTGAGAAAACACATAATGGTGGCCATCATAAAGAGAAACTTTAATATCTGACCACAAGTTACCTTCCATCTCCAGTGGGATCATAGCGTGCCACTTTGAGACAGTAACAGTGTGAATGTCTAATGAAGACATCCTAGCACAGGCACCAGACAGAGGTTATCCATGATGTGTGACTGACAGGCACCGCAGTAGAAAGAGATTGAACTGAGTAGTGCTTTGTGGTAAAATGTGTTGCTGAAGCACTCAGGTGTGACTTTGTATTAGTCTGTTGGCTTTTTTTTGTGTGTGTGTGAAGGTTCTAAACAACAGAATAAGAGTTTTAAAAGATGCACAACCCACAAGTGTGGGCAAAGAAAAATAAGTAATTGTCTTTATGTAACTCCAGGAGAATAACTCAAAATCTATTATGATAATTAGAATTTGATTAAGAAATGCTTGTTAAAAACTAGGTCATATTTTTATATCATAGATGACAAGTCAGATAACATTAAAATATAGTTCTACTTAAAATAGGAATAAAGTAATTAAAATGCTGGAAACTAATAAAAAGTTAACAAGACTTAGATAGTTATATTAAGAAAATCACTCATTTGGCATTCAAAAGATATATATCAAGTGCCATGCACTTGTATGAGCTCTGCCCAACGTGGATAAAACACTACATTTTGGAAGTCTTTATCCTATCCAGAGATGATATACAACAAACAAATAAATTGGCAAGCTGATATGTAACAGCAAAGGTAGAAATCAATGCTGAGAAAAAAGCTATGGTTCAGAACACAGGAAAAGGAGAAGTAAGGAGGAGTTGCTCGTTTGATTGTTTGTTTGTTTGTTTAAATTCGGAGTGCCAAGCAAAGCCTCCCGGGAATTTAGCATTGAGCAGAGACTTGGGGAAGGGAGGCGTGTGTTGGGAGGCTTTCCCAAAGGTGACAGGAAATGGCAGGTATGGGGACTCTTAGGATGAGAGCAGCAGCAGGTTTCTGAGGCACTGAGGTCAACATGAATGGAGGAAAGAACCCCAGGAAGACGATAGGATGCAGCTTCTCAAGGCCAGCAAGGCCGGCAATGGTGACAGAACATGAGGTCGAGGGCTTGCAAGCCTTAATGCGAGTGACATGGGAACTGTGAACTTTTCCTGGAGCACGCTGCTCACATGGGAATAAATGCAGGGATGAGTGTCAGCTTGAGGACCAAAAGGCTCAAGATTCTATGTCACCGTTCTACCTTACTGTCACACAAAAATTGGGATATCTCATGAAGGCTCTCAAGAGAACACTTTTAGAACTTGACAAAACCCAAGCTAGCTTTCTACAAAGTTTTTCTGAAATAACATAGGTGGAACATTCTGTATACCAAATAGAATAAGGAACTCTGGCAATCCAATAGGCTCTGGGGTCATAATAGTTAAAGCATGTCTCCTAGGAACAGATGACTTGAACCATGCAGCGTATCACAGTACACATGATATGCTTGTTCCTGCATGAGAAATGGCTGTAAATCGGTGGATAGAGGGCAGATTATTTAGAAGATAGCATAGTACAAAATAAAGAGCTGGGAATGCCACTTAGATGATAAAGTGCTTTCTAGAAGCCTTGACATCCAGGAACAGTAATGCTGGAATTCCAGTGCTGACAAGAGAGAAGTTTGAAAAACTGAAGAGAGTATACAGCCCCAAGGTTGAAGAGTTTGGAATTTTTTAAGGGAAAGAACTGGAAAGCAAATATGGATAAAGAGAGGGTGAGGCTCGTGAAATGTTAGGACATAGACCATAGGAGAGGCCTAAGGTTTCTGGTACCTGTAATAGGAGATCTTCGAAAAGGTACACGCAGGCCCAGTGTAACCCAGGCACAAAAGGACATACATGATATGTACTTGCTGACAAGTGGATATTAGCTAAAATATTCAGTATACCCATGATACAACTCACAGACTGTATGAAGTTAGGGAGGTCCAAGTGAGGGTGTTTCAGTTTCACTTAGAAGGGGAAACAAGGAAGAGGCAGGGGGAGGGAGAGCCCTGGATGACAGAGGGGAGGGGAGGGAAAGGGGAATAGGGGGCAGGGTCAGGTATGAAGGAGACAAGAGAAAAGCCTAGAGAGGGCAAGGAGAATAAAAGGAAATATGCAGCTTTGGGGGGTGGCAGAGGAACCTTTAGAAGGCCTCAGAGACCTGGGATGTGAGGGACTTTCAGGACTCAATGGAGGTGACCTTAGCTGAAATGCCCAACAGTGGGGAGACAGACCTCCAATAGATAAACAGGGTCCCTACTGGAGTGGTGGTGCCACCTACCTACCTTTAAAATTTATGACCCAGAATTGTTCTTGTCTAAAAGAAAGGGACAAAAATGAAGCAGAGACTGAAAGAAAGGCCATCCAGTGATCCAAGTTAGGACCCATTCTATGGGCAAGCATTAATTCCTGACGCTGTTACTGAAGCCATGTTGTGCTTGCAGACAGGAGCCTGGCATGGCTGTCTTCTACCAGCAGTTGACTGAGACAAATGCAGATACAGCCAACCATTGGACTGAGGTCAGGGGGTGACCTTTATGGAAGAGTTAGAGAAAGAATTAAAGGAGCTGAAGGGGGTTGCAACCCTATAGAAAGACCAACAATATCAACTAACCTGGACGGACCCCCGGGAGCTCCCAGAGACTAAGCCACCAACCAAAGAGCACACATGAGCTGGTCTGTGTCCCAACCCCTGCCACACATATGTAGCAGAGGACTGCCTTCCTTGTCTGGCCTCAGTGGGAGAGGACGCTCCTAATCCTGTAGAGACTTGATGTCCCAGAGAAGGGAGATGACGTGGAGGTGGGGGCCACCTTTTCAGATGCAAAGAAAAGAAGAGATGAGGTGAAAATCTCTGGTAGGAGGGACCTGGAAGGGATGACAATATTTGAAAAGTAAATAAATATAATTTAGTAAAAAAAATAAAGTAATTTGAAAAAAAGAACAGTTCAGGGCATTGCAGAGATGGCTCAGAGGTTAAGAGTACTTGCTGCTCTTGTAGAAGACTCAAGTTAGGTCCAACACCCACAGGATGGCACACAATGTAATGACCTTTCCTAGGGTTCCCATGCCTTCTTCTTTGGGAACAAGGCACACACAAAGTGTATATACTTACATGTAGGTCATACACACACACACACACACACACAAATAAAAATAAAAGTAAAATCCTAGTTCATGTGAAAGATGAGTGACTTTAGGGAGTTCTGAGTGGAAGAAGAGAGACTAACAGGAGAAATCTGCAGTCCTCTGCTGGGAAGAATTTTCAGGTTACACTTGTACTTCCCGTTAGAATGAAGTTTGAGTGGATGGTCTCATGCATGATGATTTTATTTGATACTGGCAGATTGCCCACATAAAAGTAGGAAAGCATGAGTTCTGAGCTCATCCTTATTTCTCCTTATCTTCGCTGATTATTAAACATTTAATTTTTTTTTCTCACCTGTGGTAGTGGGATGGTCAAAATTTTATATCCATTGAAATAATATAAGGTAGATATTTCTACATGTAATGGATATGTTTAGCTTTTTATTGATTTTGATATCAAATTCAGTAATTAATTATCCTCTTT